>NC_082722.1:39751320-40951320 GCF_030144855.1 Hypanus sabinus
TGAACAATTCTGACACCATTAGAGGTTATGCCAATATTTATTTTAAAATCTACTGAGAAAAATGGATTTTTGTCTGAGATGTGAATTTCCTTTGACAAAAGCACACACATTTTAGCCTTGGGGAATCACTGCTACTTTAAGATTATAGCACACAGAGGTTGAAGCAGCACAGTATCTCTGGTGTTAAAAGTAAGTTTAAGTCTGTAGAAAAATATGCCTCAGTCCCTGAGCATTCAATTGCTGGATCAGCCAGGGGCCAAGTTTGATTCGCTGCCTATGGTGTGGTACCGTGCATGAACTCTGGGTTTAACCAGAGAAGCTTACATAAAAAGCAGCCTTGGGTAACTAGATCTATCCTTCCCAAAGAAACTCCTGGGGTGCTGCCAGAAGCAGTCCCTGAATGCCTTTCAGCAAACACTGCTGTCAACAATCTCCTAGCCAGTGGGCGGACCCTCTGTCCGGGTGTCTTATTGGCAGGAAAGGCAGAGTAGTTTGATGAGAGCTGGCACTGACTGTGGAAACTGGGGCCACAGCAAGACAAAAAAAACAGTGGCCTTCAAAACTTTTATTCTTTTATACCTCTGCATGTCTTGGCGGATACGGACAATAATTAAAGGACCCCCTAGTTCCTCATTTTCCTTGGCTGTTCCTTTGATCTGTTTCATGTCGAGCTGCTATTTTTCATTGCTACCTTTTGTGTGTGTGTGTGTTTTTTTTTAAAAAACCAAAGTCCTTTGATGTAAGCTATTTCTTTATTTCCTGAGCTCAGAGTTTGTGGCATGCTTTGTGTGTTAAACTGCATTCACTGACAAAAATGATTATCATTTGAACTGTAAAATGAAGGGAATCAATCAGTTTGCATGCAAAAATATCTGTTTGTGGTGTATTTAGAAATATCAGCTTTATCATAACCTAGTATTGATAGCAGAGAAATATGAAGGAAAAGTGAATTTCATTGTTGTGCTTATAGTAAGAGTGGTGAATTATTATGGTAATCCTGATACCACAGAGGGAAAATCTGATGGATTAACATTACTACACATTACAAACATTAGAATCTAGCTGTGCAGTTGTTCCCATGGATAGTGGTACAGTGATTTGGTGAAACCACATGGTATTTCCTGTCGCTTAGTAAAAAGGTAGTGCAATCAATAGTAGAATCAATGTCATCTTAGGTATGTGTTCATTCCGTGCCAATAAGGAAGTTTGAACCAGCCGATCCTCACTTTGGTTTATTTGACTACCTGCTGTTCATCCTAACTTGAACTGAGCCTACTGCATCCTTTTTAATAAAATGATTGTCAGGTAAAGAAAAGCTTAACTGCCCACTTCAGACTTTTCACACTGGAAAAATGAGATTGAGAAAACTTGTTTTCAGAAACAAAAATATATGTAACTTGTGCTGAAGAGGAAAATCTTGATTTTTTTTTTTGCAAGAATTTTAAATTAGGCAATATAGAGTTGAGATTCATTTTGTATACCCCCGATTATAATACTATTGATTGATTTAGTGTTTTTTATATAACCAATCACACAAAGTGCCTGTTTCTAAAGTAACAACAAAGGGAATATATGCCCCACATATCATTGGAATTCTGTCGCACTTGAGGAATAAATGTTAGCCAGGTGCTGTGATGATTGGAGAGCTTGCAGTTTGTGTTGTAGCACCAAGGTATGCAAACTAGAAGATTTCAGATTTGCCTTCTGATTTAGGATAGCTAGATTTGGAAATGTAGTACATTGACATCAATTCTTCAGGACTGGTGACAGGAAAAAATTATTATTATTCCCATTCTCAATTTCTATACAGTGATCAGTGTTTTTTTGAATGTTAGATCAGGACAGATTTGCCTTTGCTAAGATATCCTTGATGTTTGAATATTCCTTGCAGTTTAAGTTTATGTGAACAATGGCCTCTTAATCAAGCTTGTAAAGGGTTTGAAATTTTTTATCCTTGAAAATAATGAAGAGCAAATAAATTTACACAAATACAAAAAATGCTGGAAATACTCAGCAGGCTGGGCAGTGTCAATGGAGATACTATTTCAGTTGATTGTCTGTCATCGGGTCACCGAGACTTGTCCCTGAAGAAGTTAACTTCCATGTGTATCCTGGTAAGAGTAAGGAACTGTAAAAATATAACTAGCTATTCCAGTGATTGCCACTATGGAAACATGGAGAAACTGTACACTGATCTGTTTGAGCTGTTTAGTATCAGAACTGGCATTATTGAATTTGTTAGAGTTCGTGATTGCCTGACCAGAATGAAAAGGATGGGTGGGGGATCAAGCAAAATTCAGAGGCAGGTGATGCATACTGAGAATGTCAAGATTGGTGCTTAGATGATTATCATATCGTGGATGGTGGAGTGATGGTTGGGGTGTTGGCGGGAGGATCTACGCAGTGCTAAGATGGAAGGGTTGGCACCAAATGGATAGAGGTAAGTATGTTAGCTGGTTGGTGTGCACTGCTGCAGTAGTAAAACATAGCTGTACTGCGAGTGGCTGATGACAAGCGCCCTTTAAACAAGTCAACCAGTTTCCATATTCCTGTATGTTACTGACAGCACAATCATATTGGGTCTGTAAGGACAATGGACACTCCTGGTTGAATTTCTGAGATGACATGAAATGACCCAAAGCTAGTCATTTTGGGCAGCTGTAGAGAGAGGATGAGAGGTAATTTTTGGTTCCAGAAATACTTTTGTGTACAAAATATGTATTTAAAAGATGCATAAACAGGTATAATTAACACTGAGCCAGAGAAGGAGATTTTAGGATATGTGACTAAAAGCTAGAAAGATGGTGACAGAGGGAAAAATATGGTGAAGGAGTGAAGTGCAGAGAGCTTGGTATCTACAGTTCACTGTTAAATGTGTGTTGGGAATTTGAAGGTTCTTGAGTGCAGATTTGGAGGAGCTTAAGATACTCTGAAATACATAAGTGGATTAATAGAAGTAGAGGTTTTTGCATCAGTTTTCACTGTGGAAGACACTAATAGTATGACGGAAGTTCCATGTGTCAGGTGGCATGAAGTGTGTGAAGTTACCATAACTAGAGAGAAAGTTCTTGGGAAACTGAAAGGCCTGAAGTCACTTGGATCATCTGGTGTACACCCTAGAGAGGCTGAAGAGATCATGGAGGGATTAGTAACGATTTTTTCAAGAATCACTAGATTCTGGTAGATTCTGGAATGGTTCTGGAACACTGGAAAATTGCAAATGTCACTCCACTCTTCAAGAAGAAAGGAAACGATAGGTCAGTTAAGCTGACCCCACTGGTTGGGAAAACGTCAGAGTCGATTATTAAGGATGAGGTCTCAGGGTACTTTGAGGCAAATGATAAAATAGGTTGTAGTCAGCATGGTTTCTTCATGCTTGACAAATCTTTTGGAATTCATTGAAGAAATAATAAGCAGGATAGACAAAGGAGAATTGGTAGATGTTGTGTACTTGGATTTTCAGAAAACCTTTGACAAGGTGCCACACACAGGGCTGCTTTACAAGCTATAAGTCTATGGTATTACAGGAAAGATTCTACCATGGGTAAAGCAGTGGTTGATTGGCAGAAGACAAAGAGTGGGAATAAAGGTGACCTTTTGTGACAGGCTGCTGGTGACGAGTGATATTCCACAGGGTTCTGTGTAGGGCCCAGTTCTTTTTACGTTATATGTCAATGATTCGGATGATGGAATTGATGGATTTGTTGCTAAGTTTGCAGACAATGTGAAGGTGTGTGCAGGGGCAGGTGTTTTGAGGAAGTAGAAGCTGCAGAACCACCCACTTACCTACCCTTCCACACCATCTATATTTTAACATTTCTGTCAGAGTCACCTTATGTACAGTTACTCCTGTGGCTAGAGTCACTTTATGAACATACTAGTGATCTATGTATATATGTATGGATGCTATCATATATTTATTGAGTTCTTTATTTCATTGTGTTTTTTTTTGCGCTGCATCAGATCCGAAGTAACAATTATTTAATTCTCCGCTACACTTGTGTACTGGAAATGACATTAAACAATATTGAATCTTCAAAGAGATCACCTCCTATTCTTTCATACTCAAGAATGCAAAGGCCCAAGCTGCTTCATGGGAAATTCAGCACCCTATTCCAACTACATTCAACTCACCCATTTCCAGAAGTCAATCTGGTGAGTCGTGACTACTCTATCCCAAGAATATGTTTCCTTTGGTAGGGAGACAAAGTCCTGAATAATTGTCCTATAATATCCCAATTTTTAATATTTTTTTTACATAGCATAAATAATTCAAGTTATTACTTGGTTTGCTGGCTATCAGAATTCTTCAATTTGACTGGGTGTTCAGCCTATTTGGCACAGCTCCCTTTGCATGGGATAAGACTGTATCATAGACAACAGAGAAAATCCACACCTTACAACCCAGTGAAATTTTGCAGAAAGGGTTCATGGAGGTCAGAAGAAAACATCAATCCTTAAGGACTGGCACAGTAACCACCCAGACACGGTGGGAAATCACCAACCAGGAATATATGGAGATATAAATGTGCAAACGGAAATGGAAGGTAGATGATTGGGAAGCTTTTAAAAACCTACAGAGAGCAACTAAAAGAATCATTAGGAGGAAAAAGATGAAATATGAAAGCAAGCTAGCAAACAATATCAAAGTGGATAGTAAAAGCTTTTTCAAGTATGTAAAAAAAAAAGAGATGAGAGTGGATATAGGAACACCAGAAAATGAGGCCAGAGAAATAATAATAGGGGACAAGGAGATGGCAGATGAACTAAATGAGCATTTTGCACCAGTCTTCACTGTGGAAGACAATAAAGTGTGCCAAATGTTGAAGGGTGTGAGGGAAGAGAAGTGAGTGCAGTTACTATTACAAGGGAGAAGCTGAAAGACCTAAGGGTATGTAAGTCACCTGGATCAGATGAATTACACCCTCAGGTTCTAAAAGAGGTAGGTGTAAAGATTGTGGAGGCATTAGTAATGAATTTTTAAAAATCATTTGACTCTGGATTGGCACCAGAGGATTGGAAATTTTTAAATGGCACCCCACTCTTTAAGAAAGAGGAAAGCAGCAGAAAGGAAATTATAAACCAGTTAGCCTGACCTCAGTGGTTGGGATGGTGTTAGTCAATTGTTAAGGGTAAGGTTATGGAGTACTTGGTGGACAGGATGAGATAGGGCAAAACCAGCATGGATTCCTTTAGGGAAAATCTTGCCTAATGAGCCTGTTGAAATTCTTTGAGGAGATTACAAGTAGGATAGATAAAAGGGATGCAGTGGATGTTGTATATTTGGGACTTCCTGAAGGCATTTGACAAGGTGCCACACATGAGGTTGCTTATCAAGTTAAGAGCCCATGGTATTACAGTAAAGTTACTGGCATGGTTAGAGGATTGGCTAAATGGTAGGAGGCAGCGAGTAGGAGTATAAGGATCCTTTTCTGGTTGGCTGCCAGTGAGTAGTGGTGTTCCTTGGGGGTCGGTTTTGGGTTTTTATGCTGTATGTCAATGATTTAGATGATGGAATAGATGGCTTTCTTGCCAAGTTTGCAGATTATATGAAGATTGGTGGAGAGGCAGGTAGTGTTGAGAAAACAGGTAGGCTGCAGAAGGACTTAGACAAATTAAGAGAATGGGCAAGAGAGTGGCTGCTGCAGTGGAATTCCCGTACCATGCAGTGAAGCAGCATGTTAGGATGCTCTCTACTGCACATCTGTAAAAGCATGTGAGCAAAGATGTGCATGATCCAGCTCCCTTCAGCCTGCTCAGAAATGGGCAGCAATGGGCTCAGCACACAGCGTCGGTGGGGGGGGCATTCTTGTGGAGGGTGATGGGGAAGGAGGAGTGATCTTCCCTCCCTTCCCCCTGACTATCTGAGGTTGATTGATTAGGACAGTGGTGTAGTTAGACTGAGGAATAAGAGTTTGTTCACCAAGGTCTGTTGAATGCTGAACTTAAATCCAGAAACAACAGCCTGACATAAGTGTCCTTGTTTTCTAGGTGTGTCAGGGCCAGGTGCGTGACAGATCCTATGGCTATAGCATTTATCATAGAGCGGTTCTGTTGGTAAGCGGATTGGTGGGTGTCCAGTGTGGCAGGAATGGAGATTTTTGCATATGTGCCATTACCAGCCATTGAGAGTACTTGTTGATGATTGGCATCAGTGCCACTGGGCAGTAGTTGTTTAGTTCTGAAGGTGTAGAATTCTTCAGTGCAGGACTGATTTGAAGTATGTGGGGACGGTAGTTTGGAGTGAAGTGTTGAAGATGTCTGTAAAGATGACAGTGAGCTGGCGTGCACTGTCTCTGAATACTTGGCCTGGGATGTTGTCTGCGCTGCCGCCTTGTGGGGGTTGATTCTCTGCAGAGTCCTTCTCACCTCGGTTGCTGGCGTGTTGCATGCTTCGAAGCATACATATAAATTGTTTGGAGAGTCAGGGAGGGACGCTTCACTAGAACAGCCGACACTGTTTTTCCTTGTATGGTTAATAACACCCTTGATGGCCGGCCACTTATACCAGGGATCATTACTGGTCAGGTGTTTCTGAAATTGTTGTATGTAGGCAGTCTTTGCCTTCACGATGCCCAAGATGTGGTTCTTCCTAACTGCTTTGAAAGCTCTTCCATCTCCAGAGGAAGGCAACTTCTAAGGCTTTTAGGAGGGCATACACCTCTATGTAAGATGCTTAATAAAGATTGACAGGATAGGTGGAGGGATGATGATTTTCTCTGAATTCCTCGAATTCTAATGAATTGTCATTGACCTGAAACATTGATTCTGCTTCTCTCACCACACTGCTCCCAGATCTGCTGAGTGTTTTTGGCACTGAGTTTTAATTTCTGATTTCCACCAATGTTTTGTCTTAATGGCCTCACCTGACTGTGGTATCTGCAGACAAGAGATACAGTCATCCTTTCAGACCTGAGATGAGGGTAGTGAATCAATCTATGGAGCACTCTTCCCAAGGAGAGTAGCCCAGTCACTGGTCTTGAATGGTGGAGCAAGTTTGAACAGTTTGAGAATAGAACATGTGCAGGAACAGACCCTTCAGCCCATAATGTGCCAGGCTAACTAAATTAGTAATCAAATGTCTAATAGAACACAGAATAGTACAGTACATTACAGGCCTTTCGGCCCACAATGTTGTGCTGACCCTCAAACCCTGCCTCCCATATAACCCCCCCACCTTAAATTCCTCTATATACTTGTCTAGTAGTCTCTTAAACTAGTGTATCTGCCTCCACCACTGACTCAGGCAGTGCATTCCATGCACCAACCACTCTCTGAGTGAAAAACCTTCCTCTAATATCCCCTTTGAACTTCCCTCCCCTTACCTTAAAGCCATGTCCTCTTGTACTGAGCAGTGGTGCCCTGGCGAAGAGGCATTGGCTGTCCACTCAGTCTATTCCTCTTAATATCTTGTACACCTCTATCATGTCTCCTGTCATCCTTCTTCTCTCCAAAGAGTAAAGCCCTAGCTCCCTTAATCTCTGATTATAATCCATACTCTCTAAACCAGGCAGCATCCTGGTAAATCTCCTCTGTACCCTTTCCAATGCTTCCACATCCTTCCTATACTGAGGCGACCAGAACTGGACACAGTACTCCAAGTGTGGCCTAACTAGAGTTTTATAGAGCTGCATCATTACCCTGCGACTCCTAAACTCTATCCCTTGACCTATGAAAGCTAACACCCCATAAGCTTTCTTAACTACCCTATCTACCTATGAGGCAACTTTCAGGGATCTGTGGACATGTACCCCCAGATCCCTCTGCTCTTCCACACTACCAAGTATTCTGCTATTTACTTTGTACTCTGCCTTGGAGTTTGTCCTTCCAAAGTGTACCGCCTCACACTTCTCCGGGTTGAACGCCATCTGCCACTTCTCAGCCCACTTCTGCATCCTAACAATGTCCCTCTGCAATCTTTGACAAACCTCTACACTATCTACAACATAAACATCGACAATAAACTAATCCTTTTGCCTACAAAGTGTTCACATGCTTTCATTTTCTGCACATTAGTGTACCAATCTAAGAGCTTCTTGAATGCATCTGTCGACTTTGCCTCCACCACCAATCTTGGCAGCACATTCCAGGCACCCACCATTCTCTATAAAACAAAACTTTCCCCATGCACCTCCTTTGAATTTATCCCTCTCACCTTTACTACATTGGTTTCTTATAATAGACTGGCTTTGACCTTCAAAACATGGCAGAACCATCACAAACTCCCACAGCCCCCGATGACTCTGCGATTTCAGTCTCTGAGGCTGATGTGCAAGCATCCTTCAAGAGGGTGAACCTACAGAAAGCATCTGGCCCATAGAGAGTACCTGGCCAAGGCTGATCATCTGGCTGGTGTATTCGTTGAGATCTTTAACTGCTCACTTGGACTGTCTTATGTACCCACCTGCTTCAAGCTGTCTTCAATTATAGTAGTGCATAAGAAGAACATGGTAATCTGCCTCAATGACTATTGTCCAGTAGCACTTACATCCACGGTGATGAAGTGTTTTGAGAGGTTGGCGATGTAACATATCAACTGCTGCCTGAGAAGTGACTTGGATCCACTCCAATTTGCCTACCGGTGAAACAGGTCCACAGCAGATGCCATTTCATTGGCTCTTTACCCAACCCTGGAACATCTGGACAGCAAAGCTGCATACATCAGGATGCTCTTTATTGACTTCAATGCCATTCTATGAAATGCTTTGAGAGGTTGGTTATGATTAGAATCAACTCCTGCCTCAGCAGTGACCTGGACCTTCTGCATTTTGCCTGTTGCCACAATTGGTCAACAGCAGACGCAATCTCAATGGCTCTTCACACAGCCTGAGATCACCTTGACAGTGCAAACACCGATGTCAGGAAGCTGTTCGTTGACTATAGTTCAGCACTTAACACCATCATTCCCATAGTCCTGATCCATAAGCTGCAGAACCTGGGCCTCTGTGCCTCCCTCTGCAACTGGATCCTTGACTTCCAAACCAGAAGACCACAATCTCTGTGGATTGGTAGTAGTATCTCATCGTCTCTTACGTTCAACACTGACGCACCTCTGCGGTGTGTACTTAGCCCATTACTCTTCCTCGATACCCATGACCAAGTGGCTAGGGATAGCTCAAATGCCATCTCTAAGTGTGCTGATGAAGCAGCCATTGTTGGTAAAATCTCAGATGGAGATGAGAGGGCATACAGAAATGAGATACACCAGCCAGTTGAGTGGTGTCTCAGCAAAAACCTGGCACTCAATGTCAGTAAGACAAAAGAACTGATTGTGAACTTCAGGAAGGGTTACACAAGGGAACACAAACCAACCCTCATAGAGAGATCAGAAGTGGAGAGAGTGAGCAATTTTAAATTCCTGGGTGTCAAGCTATTTGAGGATCTAACCTTGTCCCAACATTGATGTAGGCATAAAGATGACAAGGCAGCGGCTATATTTCATTAGGAGTTTGAAGAGATTTGGTTTGTCACCTAAAATACTGGAAAACATATTTATATATAAAATTAGTTCCATCTTAGGTACTAGCCTCCATAATATCCAAGACATCTTCAAGGAGTGGTGCCTCAGAAAGGCAGCGCTGATTATTAAGGACCGCATCACCCTTGCCTTTTTCTCATTGTTATCATCGGGATGGAGGCTGAAGGCACACACTCAGAGATTCAGGAATGGCTTCTTCCCTTCTGCCATCTGACTTCTAAATGGACATTGAACCCATGAACACTTAATACCTTTTTGTGAATATTATTTCTATGTTTCATTACTTATGATTTTAACTATTTGATGTATGTATGTGTGTATGTATACTTCTACTTTTTGCCCTTCTGTATTATCATGTTTTGCATTGCACTGCTGCTGTAACGTTACTAAATTTCATGACACATGCTGCTTATAATAAACCTGATTCTGATTCTGATTCAATCAACCCCTCAAAGCTACCCATTAAACTCAAATGCCTTGGTCTCAATATCTCTTGTGCAATTGGATCCTTGATTTCCTCACTTGCAGACCCCAGTTATTTCAGATTAGTAACAACATCTCCTCCACAATCTCCTTCAGCACAGGTGCACCACAAGGATGTGTGCTTAGCACCCTGCTCTACTTGCTTTACACTTACGACTGTGTGGCTAAATACAGCTCCAGTGCTATATTTAAGCTTGCCGATGACACCACTGTCATAGGCCGGACCAAAGGTGGTGATGGATCAGCATTTTGGAGGGAGGTTGAAAATCTGGCTAAGTGGTGCCAGAACAACAACAACCACAACCTCTTTCTCAATGTCAGCAAGACCAAGGAGCTTATTATTGACTCCAGGAAGAGGAAACCAGAGGTCCAAGACTTGGTCCTTGTCAGGGGATCAGAGAAGTAGAGGTTGTTATTCTTCGGTGTTATAATTTTAGAGGGTCTGCCATGGACCCAGCACCTAAGTGCAATTCTGAAGAAGGCATGGCAGTACCTCTATTTCTTTAGAAGTTTGCAAATATGTCATGCTGAATCTAAAACTTTAACAAACTTCTATAGATGTGTGGTGGAATATTGACTGGCTGCATCACTGCCTTTGAACAGAAAATCCTATAAAAAAAATTGGGTGTGGTCCAGTCCATCATCACTATTGAGCATATCTACACAAAGCATTGTCCTAGGAAAGCATCATTCTTTAACAGGGACTTCCACCATCCAGTACTTGTAAGTACAAAAAAGAAGCAAAAAGGAATAATAATAATATCACAACTGAAGAAAAGGTTTGCCAATGGAAAAATCACGGCCCTCCATGGAAGCTGTCCCCACAATCTGAGCAGACTAGATGTCAAGAAGGAAGCGTCAAACGCCTGGCTCAGAGTTGGAGATCTCCTCCCAGAAATAGAGGGTTCCTTGTGACAATACAGAACAAAGTATTTAACACAAAAAATACCAAAAATACCTCATAAAGGACCAACAAATTCAAGATGAGAAATGTAGAAAATGCCGAGGGCAGAAAGAAAACAGAAACCATCCAATACATTACAGGATCCTGCAGCACTTTAACACAATCTGGTGACTGACACAGGCACAATCAAGTGGCAAACATCCTTCATCAAAATCCTGCTTTAAAATACAAACTCATTAAAGAAATGATACCTTACTATAAATGCAAGCCTGATCCAATTTTAGAGTCAGAATATCACAAATTATATTATGACTCATCCATTATTAAGCATAGGATAATTCATAATAACTGTTCCGATATAGTATGGCAGGATAAACAAGCAAGAATAAATTATTTAATAGACATGGCCTTTCCAAACACACACAACTTAGAGAAATCAGTAAGTAAAAAATGAGAAATATGCTGAATTAAAAGAGGAAATTGAAAAACTTTGGAACATGAACAGGGTATACATTGCACTGATAGTAATACCTACAGCTGGTAACACACTACATGATAGCATTAAACAATTAGGACTAAACAGCAATATCTTTGTAAATCCTCAGAAAACCACAATACAAAATACCATTGGAATAGTCTGAAAGTTCCGAGCAGTTGAGAAATGTGGCTATGCCCACACCTCAGGTTTTACCAGCTTGAGTTAAGAAAAAATAATTATTGTTATTACTTTATTCTTTATTTTTGTATTTAGAGCTCTTCTCCCTCCCCCATGCGTGTCTCCCCCCACGTTTCTCCCCTCTCCCCACCTCATAACTAGATGTTGCCAAGGTAGGAATATCCTTCTGTTGCCACATCCTTATTGTACTGTAACTAGTAATGTATTCACTATCTTAGCTTTGGCTTAAGTATTGATCAAAACAATGGAATATAATCTGCATGCTCTTGTATTCTTAGCTTTAGCTATTAAAAAAGTATTCTGTAGATTGCCTTATATACCTATCCTGTTACCTTTAGTGATTTGCAATCATGAAGTTCATGCTCTGTCAGGTTCTCTAAATATCTCACTATCTTTCCATTCCATTTTCCCTTACATTCACATTATAAATAAATTAAGCCAGACAACCTCAGACTGAATTTGGTTTGCTGCATTTCTGCCCATCTAATGAATGTACTGGTATACTTTATTGCTTTTATCTCGTATGGCTAGTTTTTGTTTTGTCTGCAAACTTCTTAGAATTGCTTCTCAATTTCAGTTAAAATCATTGATTTAGAGCAAAAAAAGTATTACTTTAGCTTTCAAATAAGCCCTGCAGAACTTCACTCTAAATAGCTTTCGAGTTACTCATTTTCTCATATCCATTTAGACTGTTCCTATTCTAATCAGTCTGTT
The DNA here is from genome assembly GCF_030144855.1 of Hypanus sabinus. NCBI lineage: Eukaryota > Metazoa > Chordata > Chondrichthyes > Myliobatiformes > Dasyatidae > Hypanus > Hypanus sabinus. The sequence continues at coordinate 39,763,576 of NC_082722.1, forward strand.
GGATAAGGTCAAGTCAAACATTGTACAAAGATTCATACAGTTACATCAAATTCAAGTTCAGTGAAGTGAATGGATATTTATACTGGTAATTCCTAATGTAAGGAACCATCCTGAAGTAAGTGGAGGCTTCTACAAAACTTAGATATGCTGATTCCCAGGAAACATCCACACTCATGTGCAGAATTATTTAATGATTGCACACTAAATTATTGAACAACTATCTCCTTTACTGTTGATGAATGGCAAGGGATGTTTCACTGCCTCTTGAATGACCATCTGGGAGCAGGCATAAGAGCAGCAAAATCAAAAGATTCCTTGCACTGTTTCAACTTAACTGCATCTTGATTCATAATTTCTTGTGATTGGTGATATATTGAAGGCAAGCCACCTATGATATTGGTGATGTGGTATTTATTCTCAAACCAGTTTATCCATTGAATATTTAAATGTTCACCCATTACCTTGAAGCAGGTGAAAATTGAGCAAATGTTGCTGCTTCTACTGGGGTCAGCAGTGCAGAGCTGATGTTGTTTACTTAGGCTATGGGTCTAGTTCCAGGAGATGGCGTAGTTCATCAGTGGCTTTCTTGATGGGGTCCTTCTTTAACCAGGACCCCTTCACAGACATCAATGTAGATACCTTGACTCTGGTAACATGATCCAGGTAGTTTTCAGGAAAGGTAAGAATTTTGAGAACGCAGAAATAAAAGAATGATCTAGTGAAAGGAATAAACTTGTTGGTTAAGGATAGAATTGCATCATTTACTTGAATAAGAGAGGACATATCAATGAATAAGCAGCAAATGGAAATTTCATGGGCATAATTAAGAAATAAAAAAGTGACGGGATGCAAAATTGAGGTATTAGATGAGCATGGAGCAAGGGCAGGTTTAATGATGCATATAAATTGGCATAATCAAATCAGCCTGTGCCTGAAAAGTTGGAAGCATCTGGAGTGCATGTAGCACACTCCAAAACTTAGAAAAGATTGAAAGGATTTAATGTGCATTTAGATAAGTTAGTTGACTTGCATTGGACAAATAATAGCAGTTGTACTATGATTGTTATTTAATTCACATGGAAGAATGAAACTGTAAATAAGGTGTAAATTTGGGTACAACTGACTTTACTCTGTGAGTCAAAATTTATTCATGATAATCGAGGCAAATTTACCAAGATATAGAAACAAAACAAAGCCTTCAGATGCTTTAAAAAAAATTACTATGACTTAAAGCCATTTAATGCCACCAAGGAGCAGGAGTTTTGCTTTGAAAAAAATAGCAATGAGTTGATGTACATCATTACACTAAGAAATGGCACCTATGAAAGTATAATCTAGCACAAATCCGTGCAGGTGCGAAAGCTATGAAAAACAAAGTAATGTCTGCAAAAAAGGGATTAAAGAAACTAGCAAAGTTTATCAATACAAAATAAACTTTTTACATGTCTAGTTACATGCAAATCTTGTGATATCATCAGATTGAGATTGGAGAAATTAATTGTGGAATGAGGAAATGCCAGAGAAATTAAACAAGCACTGTGTTTTGTTCAGGGAAATGTGGAGATTTGCAGGTCTCGCATGAATGAGGAGCTTGAAGAAATTAGCATTGGTAAAAATTCGAATGGGGAAAAATTAATGGATCTGAAACATCATGAATTCCCAAGACCTGATGACTTGCATCGTAAGGTTCTGAAGAAGAGATAACGAGTACCCTAGTTGTTATCTTTCAAAGTACCTTATTTTCTGCAACACAAGATTGGAGGGTGGGAAATGTAATCAATTATTTGAGAAAAGAGGCAAAAGCATTGAGAGTTGTAGATCAGTTAATCTGATTTCAGTAGTAGGGAAACTTTTAAAATCTGGTACAGTCGACCTTCACTAATCTGACTACCTGAAATTGGGTCCCTTCGATAATCCGGCACTGATTTCAAATTTTCCGCGCAACTATAATTTCAAATTTCCTGGGCCAGCGTACCAATCTGCTGCGCATTGTTCTGGTTGTGCTAGATCTGTTTACGTTTTGGCGTGCTCTTGTAAGCACAGACAGGTGATTCCTGCATTTATTAATATCATCTGTGTGAGGCACAGCTACCCGGCATCCGCCAGCAGCGGGGGAGCTGGCACACGCTGGGTCAGTCCGCCTTCTTGCCAGCTTGCCGACAATCGTGCACTGCCCTCCAGCATTGCCCGGCCGGTGCTCCGTTCTCTTCTGCCTATGACCTCAGATCAGACATGGCGACCCACTGAATTCAAGTATATTACTAAGCGGAGGAAAAGAAACTAATGAAGATGGAATGTAATATGGAAAAATAAGTCAGCCACTGTTTTTTTTTTAAACGATGAGCAACTTGAAAGACAGTGTTCAGAAAGATCAACCTCTGCTTGCATGAGTAACTGGAAGCTAATACACAGGTACACAAAGCACCTAGAAAAGGATATGGTATGTAAACCTTTACTTCAAGAGAATTTCACTGCAAGAAATGTCTAGCTGTATTTATATTTTGTTTTGCCGAGAATAAATCTAGAATATTGCAAAAGAATCTGGTTTTCCTGTTTAAGAGTTGACGTATATGTAATAAAGGTTCACGTGATTGTTTCCCACCACTGCCTGTAAGGAATCTGTACGTTCTTTCTGTACAGTGTGGGTTTCCTCTGGGTGCTCAGATTTCCTTCCACAGTCCAAAAGATGTACCAGTTAGTAGGTTAATAGGTAATTGCAAATTGTCCCGTGATTAGGCTAGGTTAAATTGGGGTTTGTTGGGCAGCATGGGTGGAAGGACCTATTCTGTATAGCATCTCATAAATAAGTAAATAAATCCCTGGAATGGTTTTTTATATGGAAGATGATTAAGCAGCAGGGGTTTGTGCACTTGAATTGAGAAAAATGTGAGATGATGCCAATGAAATATTAAAATTCATATGTTGATATTCCCTTGGCTGGAGTGACTGATCTCTTGGTGAAACTTCTTTGCTCAATCTGGTGAATCCTGGAAGTCCTCTAAACAAGGAGGGCAGGTAATTTAAGTCTTTTGTTAGATTTTGAGATAGTAAAGTAATTCAGGGGTTAGTGCAGAAAAAGATAAGGCATTATCTTATTCACAAGGTGGAGAAGGCATGGGACTAAATAACCTATTTATCCTTTGTTGTTACATTAAAATCAATTTTAAAAAGTCTGCACTTGATTTCACTTATCTTCTCCATCCACATCTTAAGATATAAGACTGATAGGAGATTGGCAGCTAGCATCAGCATTACATTATGGATCCTGATCTGAAAGTTCTGTACTATCATATTTCATTGTACAGAAGTCAAGAATGCACTGCCCAGGTAATGCTGTTTGAATGAGTGTGTCCAGAACATTCAATATTAATTGCTGCTCATTGTGTAAATTTGATAGTGACTTCTTCCTTATTTCATAGTGAATTTACTTGCACTTGTGACTTGAACAGTCGATTTTGGCCATTTCCAGAGACTTTTTCCAGTATTTGTTCCTAACCAAAATTTTTCCATCTTTTCTTTGTACAAACTTATTTTGTATCTGAGTGCCATGATGTGTGATTAATTCTTGAAAAATACTGGAACCTAAATTCATCTATGAGTTGCACGTAATGCTGGAGAAATTCGGCAAGTCAGGAGTAGAATAAATAGTCAACATTTCTGGCCAAGTCCCTTCACCAGGACTGGAAAGGAAGGGTGAACAAGCTAGGTGGGGCGAGGGTAAGGAGTAGAAGCTGGCGGGTGATAATTGAAGTCATGAGAAGCAAAAGGTGGGTGGATGAATTTCGAAGATAGGAGGTAAAGAGCTGAAGAAGAAGGAATATAAAAGGAGAAGACAGGGACCATGGAGTAAAGGGAAGAGGTCAGGAAACAAGAGGGAGGTAATAAGCAGGTGGGAAGAGACGGGGTCATGTGGAGCCAGAATGAAGAATGGAAAAAAGGAACGGGTGTGGTAAACTACATATACCTGTCTGGACACGCCCCTCTGCTGACTGCTCCTGTGGCTCCTCCCACAGACCCCTGTATAAAGGCGACTGGAGGCACTGCTCCTCCCTCAGTCTCCAGGATGCTGTGTGGTGGTCTCTTGCTGCTAATAAAAACCTATCGTTCGCCTCCCATCTCCAAGAGTTATTGATGGTGCATCAACCGGGGAGGAGGAGAAATTCCTGGAAGTTGGAGAAATTGATTAGCATGCCATCAGGTTGGAGGTTCTCCAGACAGAATATGGGGTATTGCTCCTCCATCATAGGTGTGACGTCATCATGGCAGTAGAGGAGGCCATGGACTGATATGTTAGAACGGGAATTGTGAAGTTGATGGCCACTGGGAAGTCCTACCTTTTGTGGCGGGCGGAGCAAAGGTGCTTGACTAAGTGGTCCACAGGTCTAAGTTGAGTCTCACCTATGCAGATGAGGCTGTGCCAGGAACAACATATACTGTAGATGACCCCAACAGACTTGCAGGTAAACTATTGCCTCACCTGGAAGGACTGTGTTGGGCCCTGAATAGTTGTGAGGGAAGTGGTGTAGTGGCACGTTTAGCATTTGTCCCGCTTGTTGGGATAAATGCCAGGAAGAATATCAGTGGGGAGGGACAGATGGACAAGGGAGTTTGTGGATAGTAGAGAGTGCGGGTGGGGGGAGGTAAAGAGGTGCTTAATGGAAGGATGAGGTGAAATGGGGAGAGAGTGCCAGAGATGGACCAAATAAATTTGAGGGCAGATTGTAAGTTGGAAACAACGTTGATTAAATTTATGAGCTCAGTGTGGATGCAGGAAGCAGCACCAATGCAGTTGTCGGTATAGAGTAGAAAGAGTTGGGAAATGTTACCTGTGTAGCTTTGGAACATGGACCTATGAATTTATGTACATGCTAAATGTGCCTTTAACTGCAGTCATACACGTTAGTAGGATGGCACATATACTTGATTTTCAAAGTCTTTTCCAACAATGATCAGGTAAAAAAAATCTTAATTTACAAGCTCAAAGATGACTGTCTTTTTGGACACTTGAAGGTTTGTTTTGTTTTATATTGAAGATTGCTTGATATGCAGGCTTGCCTTGAAATACTAAGACAAAAATCATGAGTATTGAATAGTAACAAAACAGGAAACATTGAAGGTAGTATTCTGACTGAAATACTTTTCTAAATACTTCTTCTAAATCTTTTAGTACTGTGTCTTGTTGGACTAGATGCAATGCAAAGGTCCATGGTCACAGGCAGTGACATAGGACAGGAGTAGGCCACTAAGATTCAAAAATCTTTTCCACCAGTACATGTGATCATGACTGTTTCGTGACCTACAATAAGCTCATATACTCTTCATTTGGTAGATTGTACACACATTAATTTCAAGTGTATATTACAGGAGATTAAGTTTAAATTAAGTTATAATAAGTATAACTTCTCCACTGTCCAAAATGTTTTCAAAGGTATATTTAAAAAATCGGTATCAATAAACTGTGCTGTTAACAGATAAGAAAGGGAAGTGGCGGTATCTCTGAAAATCATCACTATGATAAGGGAAAAATCACGGAAGAAACTAGTATTTTGCTGTGAGGGAACATCATTGTGAAAGAAGTAAAAGCCCAAATGCAATCAATAATTAACAAGTATGGAATGTGATTCGTATTGTGCTGTCCAGCATATTAAATGCAATTGTAATTATTACGCACTCTGGCCTTTATGTTGCACAGGTTAAGGAAGCAGAAGAACGTTCTTTGCTAGGAGTAGTGCAGACATGTGGGTAGAAATTTAAATGTTATTTGCAAATTGTCAGTCATATCTGGATACAAGAATAAAAGATTGGGTCATAGCAACCAGACAAGACTGAGTAACTTGGTACTTCTTTCCCCACCCCCCTCCCCATTCTTGCTAAAAATAACAACACAAAGTTCAGTTGACAGATTTTGTATATTTTATACTTAGTTTTCCTCAAAGATTTTGGTTATTTATCCATTCTCAGTTCCTGAGGTAGCTGTCATTCATTGCTGATATTGAGATGACCTGTTCCTGGGCCTGTTAATATTGTTGTTATTGTGAAATTGTGTATAGGCATGGGTAGTCTATTCTTACATTTTAGTTTTTATTTCTCGGGGGATGCATTTCAATTCAGCTTGTCATCCACTGAAATAGCTTGTTTGAGGCCAGGAACTGATCGTATATAGGCAGGGATTTTGCTTTGCATCTGTTGTCCATGGTGTGGCTGAGATTATAAATTATTTCATGGAATCTAAATCTGACTCATCTTACCCCTGTCCATGCTCAGCACAATGGGACTCCCAAGTTTTCCTGCATCTTGGTTCTCATCCTTATTGCTTGATTTGTCTGTGAATTGTCCTGCTGTCACTGTCTATGGGGTCAAAGCAGTGTTATTGGACATTTATGGAACGTGTGGGAAGGAAAACTTACATGCCATTTATTTTTCAAGTTTAAGTACCACTTGGAGTAGCGCTGGTACTTAGGGGTAGCTTTATAGCTGTCTAAAATGATATTGTAACAGAAGGCTGTGCATGAACCAAATATTTGGATTGGGAAAAATTAGAAATAGACATCATTATCTATGCATTATTAATCTGGGGAGATAAGGCACACACTAGGAATATAAAAAAAAGCATTTACTTCTGAACTGGGTCCGTGCTTAGCACTCTGATTACTAAATGGCTAATTTCACTGGCATATAAAATACCTTTATACAATATCTGGAGCCTTCTGGTACAATGGAGCTCATATAATATTTTTCCTGTATCTTATTCTTCAGTATGCGCAGTATGTATTTCATGTTGGACCATTTCCCCTCCAAGTCAGAGTGAGCAAGACTCTAACAGTGACCCCACCCAACCTCATCTTGTTCAAATCCTGTCAGTTGTCTCACAAATTTTGTGTATGCTCAGAATTTGTAAAAAGCATTTGCAAGGAAGTAGAACATTCACAGAGCGTTGAGGACGTATTTCTAGAACTTTAGCAGATAAGGCTTCTCAACCCACCCCCCAGAAACTTAAAATTTGTTATAAAAATAACATTCCAGTTCATGTTTACATATGAAAGTCCAGCATTCCAGTTTGCATCTAGGTCATCCTTTTTTAAAATTTCTTCTCCGTTTGCAGTTGCTAAGTATTTGCGTCGTCTCAATAAATGATTGTTACATATGAGCAGAAAAATATATGTTAAGCCCAAGTGTTGGTGGTGAAATACACTGGTTGTCACTAATGATGCATTTTGCAATGATTTTGCTTCTTGCATTTTAGAATTTGATTTTATTTAATCACATAGCCCAGGTGGCAGTCTGTGAACAAAAAGGACCTTTGGGAAATAATTCTCCCTAATACCACCACATATTCTTTATGTGTTCCTGAAATATTGCTGGACTAACTATCTCAGGGGTATTGAGTAATCCCAAGAGAGTCTGGACCCTTCCTTCTTTGTGGGCCAATAATTAGGAACTCCAGTGCATTTATAAAAATGGGGAGATTATGTTTCAGCTGCTGGAATAAATCATTCACTGGTGCAAATTTACTTCATTGTAAATAGAGTTCATTGATCCTGTTCTGCTAAACTTTACATGGAAGATGAAAGTGTTAGGAAGTATTTTGTCCTATATTTGGGTATATGCATCATTTTTTATGGATATATGCATCATTTTTATTTTATTGGGTATATTAAACATATCTCATTAGCTAAGCATATCTAATTAAATGATATTGTATCAGCATTTTGTTCTGCATGGCTTGTGTTGCAAAATAGTTGCTGGTACATACAGAAATGTCATTTTATTTTATGTAATTCAATATTAGTTAGTCATATGCAAAATCTAACTGGATGCTTCTTAAAGTTATACCTGCAACAGTTCTGTTGAAATTGTTTTGAGAATTAGCCAGGTTATCTAAAAGCGTATATTTTTTTAAAAAACAGCAGAATAGTTGACAAAGGGACAAAATGATAAATATAAAATATATTATTTGATTAGTTGTTTTAACCCATGTATTTGTGGTATGACAGCTCATCTCAGTGTATTAGATAGTGCTGAAATATGGTTTTCAGATTAACTGATACTTTTGATTCTTTTTCCTGAAATTCCTCTTGAGTTCTCTTTAGTTTGTGTTAATTTTGTTGCACACACTTTGGCCTAAAAATTGAATAATGCCTGTTTAATTGTGTTACATTCTGTGTGTCGCTGGCTGGTAACACTCCAGTCAAAAGCATTCTACACTAGTCAATAGAGCTTAATGTCTGTGTCTGCAATTTTTGACTGGGATATTAATTGTGGCCAGTAAGGGATGTAGTTGGTTGTTGCATGGGAGGAGCTTCTAAGGGGTTTTGTTGGGCTGGGTTGACAGAGGCATCAGGCTAAGTTGGTTGCGGTATGATGGACAGAAAAGGAAGGGGTGAGGTTGGATCAAGTAGTCAAAGAGTAATATTGGTGATGAATTGATGAATAGCAGTGGGATGGAGATCTTGAGTGGGATCTGTACATTAGAGGAATCTGGATTGTTGATTTGGGGTTTGTGGTGGTGGAAAACTGTCAAATGAGGATCATGATCTGGATAAGTTACAGCAGCATACACAAAATGCTGGGGAAACTCAACAGGTCAGGTAGTATCAATAAAAAAGAGTAAAAGGTCAAAGTTTCAAGCCAAAATTGAGGACTGAGTGGGAAGGGGGAAGATGCCAGAATAAAAAGGTTGGGGAGAAGGGAAAGAGGCTAGCTGGGTGAAGAAAGTTGGGGGGGGAAAGTGAAAAAAGAACCTGATAGGAGAGGAGAGTTGACCAAAGGAGAAAGAAAGGGAAGGTGGAAGGGACACAGGAGGAAGTAATAGGCAAATGAGAAGAAGGAAAAGGTCAGAGTGGGGAACACAGGAAGGGAGGAGGGTAATTTGTTCATCAGAAAGCCTGGACTGACACCTTGCCCTACTGTCCTGATTATTATCTATTGTAAATGCCTGCACTTTTTTTGTGCACTTTATGCAGTCCTGTGTAGGTCTGTAGTCTAGTGTAGCTTTCTGTGTTGTTTTTTTTTTATTACGTAGTTCAGTCTAGTTTTTTGTAGTGTTATGTAACACCATGGTCCTGAAAAACGTTGTCTCATTTTTACTATGCACTGTACCAGCAGTTATGGTCAAAATGGCAAAAAAAGTGACTTGACTTGAAAAGTGACTTGAGAAGGAGGAATTGATATTCATGCCATCAGGTTGGAAGGTACTCAGATGGATTATAAGGTGTGGCTCCTCAACCCTGAGCGTGGCCTCATCTTGACATATGGAATTAAAATATTTGGCCACTGGGATGTCTTGGTTGTGCCAGATGATGCAGAGGTGCTTGATGAAGTGTTTCCCCCCAATTTATGATGGCCCTCACCAATGTAGAGGAGGCCATATCAGGCGCACAGGCTACAATAGACAACCCCAGTAGATTCACAAGTGAAGTGTTGCCTCACTTGGAAGGACTCTTTGGGGGTTCTGAATGGAGGGGAAGGACGACTGGACAAAGGAATCGTGGAAAGTGCAATCCTGGCCGAACGCGAGGGGGAGAGGGGCTAAAGGTATGTTTAGTGGTATGATCCCTTTGGAGATGATGTAAGTTGTGGAAGATAGTGTTTTGTATGTGGAGGCTGATGGGTTGGTAGGTAAGGACAAGAGGGACTCAATTACTATCAAGGTGGCAGGAATATGGGGTTGGATGTATGGGACATGACGGAGATGGTTGAAGTTGCATGAGTTGGAAGTACCCCACAGGTCCCTCACTCTACAACACAGCCCAGGGGTAGTAACTGCTCACTTCCAACTCATTCAACTTCCAACCTGTTGGGTACTGGATTGAGAACACTATTTTAAAAGGATCACTTTAATGTGTGTTCCAGGTAGAACCCATTTATTAACCTTGAAACCATTCTAACAAGTGCTTTCAAGACCATTCGCTGCATGAGTGGCCTCTGGATAAAAATTTTGGAAGAAGCAATGGCGTTAGTAGTCTGAACATCTTTCTGGGTTAATGCATCAGGCATTTGAAGAACCCAGAAAGCGAGCTGCAGACCTAATGCAAATTGCAGGAGTCCTCTAAATTTCTGTTCTTTATTTCTTTGAAATTGAATTGTGGAATGTACAAAAACATAGCATTTTTCTTTGTGGCCAGGTGTACAAAATTGTTTTTTTGTGATCAAATAAAATAATGAGCACAGGGCAGTGGATCTTATCTACATGGAGTTTAGCCATGCTTTTGACTAATTCCACATAGTACGTTGGTCTAGTTGGTTGGATTCCATGAGATGCAGGATGAGATCATAATCAGAATCACATTCAGATTTGTTATCATTGGCTGATATGTCATTAATATTGTTTTTTTACAGCTGTAGTATGGTATAAAGAAATAAAATTATTCTAAATGACAAAAATAAATTTGGGAAATAAAGGAAAGGATGAGGTAATGCTCGTAGACCTTTCAAATATCTGATGGTGAAGTGATAGAAGTAGTTCCTGAATTGTTAAATGTCAGCCTTCTTTCCAATGGTATTAATCAGAAGAGGGCATTTCCCAGATGGTGAGGATCTTTACTGATGTATGTACCTTTTCGCGGTAACACCTCTTGAAAATGTCCTGTACAATGGGAAGGGTGATGGAGCTGGCTGACTCTATAAACCCTCTGCAGCCTCTTGCAGATCTTGTGCATTGCCTTCATACCAGGTTGTAATACAACCAGTCAGAATGTTCATCTATGGAATTTTGTAATTCTATAGATTCTTTGGTGACATACCAAATCTCCTCAAACTCCAAACATGGTAGAGGACTGGTGTGCCTTCATTGTGATTGCATCAATATGTTTGGGCCCAGGATAAATCCTCCTCATTGTTGATGCTTAGGAACCTGAAGCTACTCGACCTGTCCACTACTGACCCCTCACTGAGGACTGGTATGTACTTTCTCAGCTTCTCCTTTCTGAAGTCCATAATCAATTCTTTGTTCTTGTTAATATTGAGTGTGAGGTTGTTGTTGCAACACCGCTCAACCAGCCCATCTACCTCACTACTGCACACTTCCTTCCTATTATCTGAAATTCTACCAACAACCGGAGGAGTCATCTGTAAATTTATAGATGACATGTGAGCTGTACTCAGCCACACAGTCACAAGTTTAGTGGGCTTAGCACGTATTCTTGAGGTGTTTCTGTGTTGATTGTTAAGAGAGTAAATAAGATACATAGTTGGCTTGGTGGAAGGAGGTCGAGAGCATTGGAGGTTGGGAACTTGTTTAAGCAGTTGTGTGCCACAAAGACTGGTGCTGGGTCGTTTATTGTTCATCATGTGTATGAATGTTTTAGATAAGAATGTGAATGGCATGGTTAGTAAATTTACAGATGACACCAAAATTGGTGGTTTAGTTGGCAGTGAAGATGGTTTCACGTTATAACTGGATTTGGATCAACTGGGAAAGAGGGCAAGGGAATGGCTGATAGAATTTAACTCATACAAGTGTGAAAGTGAAGCATTTTGTGAAGTTAAAAGCATTTAAAAATGCACAGTGAATGGCGGGACCCTGAGAGGTGTTATTAAGCAGCAGGACTTTGGGATGCAAGATTATAGTACCCTGAAGTCAAGTCAAGTCACTATTATCATTTCAACCATAACTGCTGGTTAAGTACATAGTAAAAATGAGACAACGTTTTTCAGGACCATGGTGTTACATGACACAGTACAAAAACTAGACTGAACTATGTAAAAAACAACAGAGAGAAAAAAAAACACACACAACAATTACACTAGACTACAGACCTACCCAGGACTGCATAAAGTGCACAAAACAGTGCAGGCATTACAATAAATAGTAAACAGGACAATAGGGCAGTAAGGTGTCAGTCCAGGCTCTGGGTATTGAGTAGTCCAATATCTTGAGGGGTGAAAACTTTTACATAGTCTGGTCATGAGAGCCCAAATGCTTCGGTGCCTTTTCCCAGACAGCAGTGAAGGAGAAGAAATTGTATGAGGGGTGCGTGGGGTCCTTCATAATGCTGTTTGCTTTGTGGATGCAGCGTGTAGTGTAAATGTCCGTGATGGCGGGAAGAGAGACCTCAATGATCTTCTCAGCTGACTTCACTGTCCGCTGCAGCATCTTGCTCTTGCAATCCGAGATGGTTCAATTTCCGAACCAGGCAGTGATGCCGCTGCTCAGGATACTCTCAATACAACCCCTGTAGAATGTGGTGAGAATGGGGGGTGGGGGGAGATAGATTTTCCTCAGCCTTTGCAGAAAGTAGATACGCTGCTGGGCTTTCTTTGCTATGGAGCTGGTGTTGAGGGACCAGGTGAGATTCTCCGCCAGGTGAACACCAATAAATTTGGTGCTCTTAACGATCTCTACCAAGGAGATGTTGACGTTCAGCAGGGAGTGGTCGCTCTGTGCCCTACTGAAGTCAACAACCATCTCTTGTTTACATTCAGAGACAGGTTGTTGGTTCTGCACCAGTCTGTTAGCCACTGCACCTCCTCTCTGTAAGCTGACTTGTCGATCTTGCTGATGAGACCCACCACGGTCATGTCATTGGCGAACTTGATGATGTGGTTTGAGCTGTGTGTTGCAGCACAGTCGTGGGTCAGCAGAGTGAACAGCAGTGGACTGAGTACACAGCCCTGGGGAGCCCCCGTGTTCAGTGTGATGGTTGGAGATGCTGCTCCCGATCCGGACTGACCGCGGTCTCCAAGTCAGGAAGTCTAGTATCTAGTGAACAGAGGGAGGTGTTCAGGCCCAGTAGGCTCAGCTTTCCAATCAGTTTCTGAGGGATGATTGTGTTGAATGCTGAACCTGAAGTCTATGAACAGCATCCGAACATATGTGTCTATTTTGTCCGGGTGGGTTAGGACCAGGTGGAGGGTGATGGCAATGGCGTCATCTGTTGAGCGGTTGGGATCGTACACAAACTGCAGGGGGTCTGGTGAGGGGGGGGCAACAGGGTCTTGATATGTCTCATGATGAGCCTCTCGAAACACTTCATGATGATGGATGTGAGTGCAACGGGACGGTAGTCATTTAGGCAGGACACTGAAGACTTCTTCGGCTCGGGGACGATGGTGGCGGCCTTGAAGCACGTTGGAACGGTGGCGCTGCTCAGGGAGATGTTGAAGATGTCAGTGAGAACATCTGCTAGCTGGTCTGCACATCCTCTGAGCACTCTACCAGGAATGTTGTCTGGTCCAGCAGCCTTCCGTGGGTTGACCCTGCACAGGGTTCTTCTCACATCGGCCACGGTGAGACACAGTACCTGGTCAATTGTAGGAGGGGAGGACTTCCTTGCCGCCACGTCATTTTCCACCTCAAAACAGGCGTAGAGGTTATGCAGTGCATCTGGGAGAGAGGAATCACCTGCACTGTAATTGGTGATGTCCTGGATGCCCTTCCACATGTCGCAGCTGTCCTGGAAGTAGCAGTGGATTCACTGGGCGTGTGCACACTTTGCCCCTCTGATGGCTCGGGACAGCTTGGCCCTTGCTGTTGTTAGGGCTGCCTTGTCGCCTGCTCTGAAGGAGGCGTCGCGGGTCCTCAGCAGTGCACGCACCTCTGTGGCAATACAAGTAGAAAGGTGTGGTATGCATGCTTTCATCGGCTAAGGCATTGCTTTCAGGAGTTAGAACGTTCGCATAAACAAGAGAAAGTCTGCAGATGCTGAAAATCTAAGCAAGACTTATGAAATGCTGGCAGCACACAGTCAGCCAGGCAGCATCTATGGAAAAAAAGTACAGTTTACATGTCCTATCGAAGGGTCTCAGCCTGAAACGCGACCGTACTAGTTTTCTGTAGATGCTGCCTGGCTTACTGAGTTCCTCTAGCATTGTATGTAGGATATATGCATCTTGGGTTAGACCACAGTTAAAACATTGTCTACCATTCTGGTTGCTTTACTATAAGAAGGATTTGATGAACCGGAGAGACTGCAGTAAAGATTGATAGAATTGTTGCCAAGACTGGAGGGTTTGAGTTACAAAGAGATTTTGTATAGGCTGGGACTGTTTTCTCTGGAGTGAACCAGGCTGAGAGGTGACCTTATAAAAGCTCATATAACTATGAGAGGCAGAGATAGGATTACTATTTACCCAAGGTAGGGGAGTCTAAAATTAGTGGAGAGAAAGATTTAAAAGAATTGAGAAGCGCGTTGCGGCAGGATGTCATAGAGGCAAGTATAATTACAACATTTAAAAGACATTTGGATATGAAAGGTTTTGAGAATTATGGTTCTAGCATAGTTGGCATGGACCAGTTGAGCCAAAAGACGAGTTTTTATTCTGTATAACCCTGAATCTATGAAATCCTTCATCAGTTTATTTGTATATCAAGACAGACTTGAGAGATTTAATTTGGATTTTCCCATTAGCAATGCCAGAGATGTAGTTCTACCAGACTTTGCTGAAGCTGTATTTAGAATATTGTCTTCAGTTTCGGTAATCCTGCAAGGGAAAAGATGCCATTAAGTTTGAAAGAATTCAGGGGAGATTTATGAGGATATTGTCAGGACCTGAGAACCAAGTTATGGAAGAGATGTTGAGCAAGCTAAAACCTTATCCAATGGAATGTAGAAAAATGAAAAATGATTTTATGGATCTGTATTAAATCATGAGGGGCATAGATAGATTTTCCTCAGTCTTGGGGTTCTGAGAAGCAGGTTTGAGGTGAGAAGGGAGGGTTTGTATAGGAACATGGTTGGGGGTGGGGGAGGGGCAACATTTTTACCCAGGAGATGGCCTTAAATGGAATGGGTTTGACAGAAGGTGTGATTGAGGAAGGTAAATTAATAACAGTTGAATGTCACTTGAATGATACATCAGCAGAAGAGACTTAGAGGCAGCCATTCCAACTTTGTGGCCGTAGAATTCAACACAACAAGGTAGTGAACAAGAAGTAGAAATTAAGCTGTGTTTTGTGGGCCAGGTAACTAGGTCTTGGTGCTGCACACGGTTGCAAATTGCAAAAGACCACTCAATAATGTAATTTTGTTTTTTGTAAACTTATTAAATGAAGGTGGCAATAAAGAAAATACCAGTTTATGTCATATGGACGTACTTTAATAATCCAAAGAAATGGAAATGAATGGTTAAACACAGCAGCCTTCATATCCAGGGGACCCAAACTTTCAACACCTATTTAGGTAAAATTAAGATTAATGACTTCAGGTGACCAAACATTTATCCCTGTAACACATTCTTGCAGTATTATTATTTATCAATATACTTTTGTGAATTATTGCAAAATTAATTTGATGTGATTGTGGCTTCAGTTTTTATTCTGACCCTTGTCATTGATCTACAACAAAATATGATTCTGATTGTCAACAACTAACATTACACAGATTGGGACAGAAAATAATAACAAAATAAATATTGTTGTCTATCCCAATGTAAAATTGAAGTCAAAGCTGTTATTATATTATTCAAATAAATATATAAACTACTTGAAGTAAATATGCCGCCCCCCCCCGTGAGAATTTTACTGCAGAAGCATAGAGGAAACTGGAGGTCCGTGAACCAGTCCTCATTAGGGAATTGAAGTGGAGAGGGTCCATAACTTTAAATTCCTTGGCATTACCATGTCATAGGAACAGTCCTGGGGCCAGCCCATAAGTGTCATCACAAAAATGGTACAACAATGCCTCTGTTTTCTTAGAAGTTGGCATAGATTCAGCATGTCATCTATAGATGCATTGAGCAGAGTATCCTGACTGATTGCATCATGGCCTGGTATGGAAACACCAATGTCCTTGAATGAAAAAGCTTACAAAATGTAGAGGTTTATGGCCTAGTCCATCATGGGTCCCATCATCCAGGGCAAGCTCTCTTCTTGCTACTGCCATCAGGTTCAGGCTACTGAACCAGCAGGAATAATGTCACTCAGTTTATCGCTGAATTGACTCATTTTTAAGGACTCTGCAACTCATGTTCTCAGTATTACTTATTTACTCTTATATTTATTATTTGCACAATTTGTCCTCTTTGTATTTTGGATGTTTGTCAGTCTCTCTTATGTGTAGTTTTAGTAAATTCTTTTGTATTTCTTTATTTTTTAAATTTTTATTTAAATGCCTGCAAGAAAATGAATTTCAGGATGGTATATGGTGACATATAGTATGTACTTTGATAATAAATTTACTTTGAACTTTGAGTATTATATCCTGGTAACTATCACAGATTAAAACATGATCTTCTGCAGTTGGTTATGCTTCTTTCAGCCCTTAGTGCTGTTGTAGTTATCAGTTTGTACCATAAACTTGCTGGAGCTGAAAGAAAGAATTGAAAACAAAATAACATTCATATCACCATTGTTATGCTGTATATTTATTGAGATGAACATACTATAGAAGCCAACATTAAGATGTCACCCACACTGTGGTCCAGATGACACTCGCAGTCCATCTCTCTCTATATTGATTCTGCGGTAAGTTTATCCTATGCCTACAGGATTATTTATGAAATTCTCGTGATATTTTTACTGGAAGATGCTTAGAAAAATGTCATGCCCTTTATAGAAAGATCTGCATTACTGTACACATTCAAAATTAATTGTAATAAGCTCAGAATATATTTCAAATGTTAAACTCAAGAAATAATCATGCAGTCTGCTGAACAGTTTTTTAGTTTAAGGCAGTTTGTTACATGTGGGTTTTTTATTACCTGTAGTTGAAATATATGAAGAGTGGAAGTTAATTGCCAGTGAATCTATAGTGAGCGCATTGCACAGTGGGGCATTTATAGCACCATTGATTTGCTTGCTAGTTTACAAAGAGACTCAGACAGTTTTTTGGAATCTTGATTCTGAAAGGATAAGTTTGAAAATTGCTGAACATTGGCATGGTTTACATTGTTGACTTATAAGGTGGGCCAACTTACAACTGCATGTCCAGAGCAAACGGAAATGAGTAATTTGTATCACAGTATATAACTCGCACATGACATAGATTGGCAAATAAAACGTTGAATTTACTGAATAGTTATTGCCATACTTATATGTAAACATAGAATTTTTATCTTCCAGTTTTGCTTGGAACAGCAATCTAAATTTTTTGACCACCGCTAATAATAATGCAATTAAATAATAGCCTTGTGTAGAAGTCTCTGCACAACGAATCCACAAATAGTTGAATGCTGATTGAAGCTTTTCACCCTTAAGGATTTAAAGAATTGCTGCATGAATTGGCAAACAGATGTTTCCAATTTAATTTGCGAATTATACACAGAGGAACATGTTCTTCAACATTAGTTTTCACTTGCAATGGATTTTAATAGGTAAATGTAGGAAAACAGTAGTATCTTTATATTTAACTGCGAAACAGATGCTTGTATATTTTGAATATGAGATGAAATAGCTCTGTAGTTAAAATATGTGTTACTTTAGTCAGAGTGACTATTGTCAGTTCCAAATACTTGGGCCTCTGAAAAACATTGTGACCTATAGAAACAGTAAGTCACATCATAAAATCCTCCAAGTTTAAGGCATCTGAAAAATAAAAGGACCAATGTGATTGCCTTCTACTAGGTCACTGTCCCAGCATTGAGATCCTGTTACCTGTCGGACAGGAGCATCGGACATTTGTTCATATGCCCAATACCAGACTTGTAAAACAGACACTCTAATTTGAAAACCATTGTTGAAGGAAGTTACCAAGTAGATCGAATCAGATTCAAGAATATCTTCAAAGGTTCCTTGAAGGAAATCTCCCACTAATACCTAGAAACTGTGGACAATGCCCACTCAAAGTGGAATGATACTGAGAACTGAGAGGTCATGCATTGGAAGCACAGTAGCCTTGTGGAAGTGGAAAGCTCATAATGTACCCACCCACCTGCTAGACATCATCTGCCCCATCTAGAGTTCCTGAATGGACATTACCTCAAAACCCACAAAACTAGAGTGGAAACAATGAATTTTTGATCTAGAAGCACTGCCTAAATGGAGTATAGTTTGTTAATAACAGTCATATTTGGCAGACAACAATATTGAGAATATTCTTTTGATATTTGCTGTGCCTGGTCCCTTACCCCTCTCTCCCCCTTCTCTCCTCTTCATCCTTACCCCACCAATGGGTAATCCAAACAACATTAGGGGTCCGAGTTGATTCTTATTAACAGGGCATTCAATTTTTATACCTATTGGTAACAGGGCCAACATCATCATTGGCTTCACAAACTAGAGTTCAGTTCCATGGGGTTAATTCCGGTTGGTCTCTGGTCAAAGGGTTGCTTCTGAACTTGTATCTTATTTTTTTTTTTACTTTACATTAGGTTATGACCACAAATTCAGTGATTTAGCAATTTCTATCTAACACATTCCATTCACTGGATCTAACCTGTCTCTACTAAATGTTTGCCAAAATCCAGCAATGTAATTATTTAAACATAGATTTGTCTTTCCAAATGTTTAGTTGTGATTAGTTTGACGGGTCTTGTTTTTTCAGTGGTGCTTGACTATATTTGCTTAATAACTCGTGGCACAATTCTAGTTCCCTTCTATGTTACCTTTGTCAAAGAGTTATTGACAGGTTGTAAAGGTACTTGTTTTTGTTATAAGTGATTAGGGCAAGATGCCTAGTAGAAAAGAAAATCACTAATTGGAAAGTAAGGGCTTGGTTTGGTGTTGGTTGAACAGGTGATAAAGCCAAACACTGTATCTCAGATAACATCATAAATATTTAATACCTCAAATGAACAATAATTTTTAGTCAAAAGACTAAGGTCCTTCAATGCTGTTCTTGATGCCTTGTCAAAACAATGGAAACCTGCTGGTAAGATTGCTTATGGTGTAATGAGGTCAAGGGAGTCTTTTGGAATAGAATGCTTTCTTTAGTACATTGACAAAACATGGTAAGTGTCAAAGGGGACAAGCCAAATTTCTTTGGTCTCCTACGGAAGTAGAGACATTGTGAGCTTTCTTGGCTGTGGTACCAACAGGATAGGTTGTTGGTATCATTCAGTCTGAGGAACTTGAAGCTCTCAGTTCTCTTGATCTGAGCACCATAGATGTAAACAAGAGCATGAGTGTCACCCACCTCCCTGAAGTCCATGACCAGCTCATGGCATAATGTAACTAGGCTTTTTATCTCTTTCCTGTACTCCAGCTGTCTATGATGGTACCATCTGTAAACTTGTCGATGGAGATGGAGCTGAAACTGGCCATACAGTTGTGAGTGGAGTAGGGGACTGAGGTTACGGCCTTTTTGGGCAGACATGTTGAGAACAATCAGTGGAGGTGTTGTTGCCTATCCTTGAGTCACTTCATCTTTTTCTTTGTGTGTACTTGCTCTTCAATAAACAATTCAATGTACCTTTCAGTTTATAGGGCAATTGTTTCCTGTTTTTCAATACTTTTTGGAACGATGTGGCTTCTTTAGTCAATTAGCAAGATTAAGTAACAATTCATTATGTAAAATCTTGGTAAAGGTATCTGAAAGTGTTATTGGTTAGATTTGGAGAGTAGTGGATCATTAGAAGGTTGTGCACTATCTTCTGCTTATCCTATCAATAGCTTCCAATGTAATAAATAACCGTGATGCATGTGTTTGTTCTTAAATCACAGTGGCAAGCACAAGCTATTTTTAGAGGGTGCTTCTACAATGCTCAAAAGATTGTCATCCAGTTCATGAGAAAACATATTTGACATGACCATTGATTAAAAATATTGGTTATTAAGTAAGGTCTAGAATTGCCTTCTGCTCTGTCCAATTCAGGGCAACCCTGCTTGCAAACCCAATGTCTTCATATGTCAGCTGATTCAAACTTGACCAGTAAACTTTCAAGTTCAAGTTTATTGTTATTTCAATTGTATATATGTGTATTGCCAAACGAAACACATTCCACTGGACCATGGTGCACAACACAGTACATATAACTCACACATAAAACAGTACATACAATTCACACACAACACACATAGTAACATTTCTACAAATAAATTAACAAATAATAAGGTGCATTTACGACTTAAGTTAAAAAAATAAATAGTATAACACCATTGACATTTCACTTGTGCTGAGACCTGAATGGTGGCAGGAAATTCAGTAGTCTCATTCAGTACCTAATGGATAGGTATAAAAGTAGAAAAATTAGGGTGTTATCAAAAACCAGAGAGATTTAAAACCTGACAACTGGATATGAAATTGAACAAGATTTGAAGATAAGGATATACTGTAATGTGAACAATGGTTGTTTAAACCATGAAATTGTAGATTGTGTAAGAGGAATTCATGGAACTGTTCTTGAAGAGTTTTTGAGCAACAGAGATGATTGAATTAGACAATTAAACATCTAAGGAGAATATACCTTGAATATCTGTACCCCAACAGAGATGTAGCTTAGAATAAATACAGTGAGAAGGATAAGGCTGAAATGATAGTAGCCATCTTCACCCAAAGCCACAGAATGAAAAACTTAACTTCATGTCGATGCTGCCCAGACTGGAGGGCTGCAGTTAAAAGGAGAAATTGGGGCAAACAAGGCTGAGGAGTAACCTTATGTAGAGGTGTATACAATTATGAAGGAACTCAATAGAATAGAAAGTTATGGTCTTTTTCCCAAGGTAGTGAAGTCTATAACTAGAGTGCATAGGTTTAAGGTGAAAGGGGAAAGATTTAAATGAGATCTCAGGGTTAAGTTCATCACGCAGAGGCTGGTGAATATTTAGAATAAGCTACAGGACAAGGTGGCAGAGCCAGGTAGAATTGCAATGTTTAAAAAAGAACATTTTAGACAGGTAGGTGGAGAGGAAAGATTTAGAGGGATTTAGAGGCAAATGGGATTAGCTTAGATAGATATGTTGTTTGGTATGGATCACTTGGGCCAAAGGGCTTTTTTCTGTGTGTATAATTGTATTAATCTCTCTATGAATGATTCATATTGGCCTCCATCCAAGATCACCCGAACCATGGAAGCAATGTTTTGGCTAATTCCGTTTACTTCATATGACATAAGGTCAAAAGTGGTCATTTTTATGGAAATGTTTATAGTTTCATTTATAGTTCCTCCAGGTAATGAAGTGGGCTGTACCAACATGCAATAAGACCTAGATAAAATGCAAGTTTGGATTTATTCAATGAACATTGTACCAAGCAATGACAATCTCCAGCAACAGAGTCTGATGGCCTTCACTTGAAACTCAGTCCTTCACTCTCAGGAACTGTAGAAGGGGGGTGGTCACTATGAAGTTTAAATATAGTTGGACTAGCCCCAAGTGGATTGGTGGCTAGACATTCTGCAACTTCCTTTGCCTTCTGACTTCCCAGAGCCTCTTCACCGTTAACAATGTTCATGTCAGGACTGTGCTAGGACATGTTTTCCAGTTGCCTGGATGAATCCAGTTACTCAGCACAGTTCAAGCTATATTTTCCACTCCATCTAAAATGTCAACTGTTTATTCCCTTCCTCCTTGAGGCACTATACTTTGATTCCATACCATGTATAAATCACACTGATGCAGCTCATAAAAAATCTACAGCTTCACATCCCAAAAGTGTGGCCTCAACAGGTGCACAGGAGTAGCATCATCTTCCATTCCTCTTCCAATTTACACGCCATCCTAACTTGGACATTTGTTGCCATTCCTTCACAGATGGCAATAACTCAAGAAGGTAATTTTCTGCATTGGTTTCAAGGTCTTTTGGTGATGCCCAGATGAGGATTGTGTTTCCAAAACAAAAGTGAAGATGATAGTCTGTTGTTCTTGTGCAACCATATTGTTGTTGGTTTCATGATTGAAGTCTAGAGATCTAGATCTGGTAGCATGGAAAGTTGGGGACCAGGTGTATTTCTCCCAATTATGGAGGAGTGGCAGGGGATGGTAATCAAGATGGGAAAAATAAATAAAGACAGGCTCATTTGCTGCAACTGATTTGATGTACAAAGGAACATATGAAAGGTAGAAAATCTGGAGACTTGAGATAAATATGATGGGAATAAGAAGCATTTTAGGTAATCACCAGTATCCATAACCTTGTAATGCAGTCAATAGAAAACTCAGAGGTGAGCCTGAAAAACAACATCTGGAAAGGAAATACTGGAAATAGAAGAAAAAATGGATGCTTGCCTGTATTATAGTGAATTTTGTGGCTTTTACAGAACTGTGTAAATTTATGGTACTTAAAGAGGCTATTCAGCCCATTTGGACCATGCCAGTTTTAGTGTTCAGTGTTGTCTAAACTTCAGTGTTCCTTTCTGGGCAAATGGGAGTCTGACTTTCTAAGGACAAACTGCATTCTGTTATCTTCATTACCAAAGAATCAGTTTTGTTTTACCTTCAATGGTGAACAAGCTAAAAGAAGACTTCACTGTAGGAAATTATTGGATTTCCTATTTGTTTGGCATTGGAAGTTCTGGCCTTTTTAAACTCTTTAGCTCCTGCTGGGTTTCCAAGTTTGGACATAAATAACTAACCTAGCCCCTAGCTACTGCTAGAATGAAGTTACTGACCTGGAAAACTCATTTTGTTTGATTCAACGAAAAGGGCAAATAAGCTTGGCTACTCAAACTTCCTTGAGAGTAGTATGCAGTTAAGTTTTGCTGAAATGGAGGCTGAAGTTTCCTTAACTCGGCAAATGCACTCATATATTTATATCCTGACTCCACAAAATCTGGCAAGGAATGAAGAATCTTCTATGTAGTTATTGACTGAACATTTTCTCACTTCTTTGTTTCATGTGGTGTTAGGAGTTGGTACATCTTCATTGAAGGAAAGGCCGTTCCATTGGCTCACAGACTGCATTTTGTATTTTTGCCCCTTGGTTGCAGGTGCCCTTTGAGAATGCTTTCCACAGAAGTAAGCTGTTACTTTTATGAGGTAGGAATTTGGGCATCACTGTTATTAATCAAAAATGACAATCTCAAACAGTTATCATTAATAAAGATGGCTTCTAAATAACAGAGCTTTATTTTGCTTGACAATAATTTCTCTGTGGACAATTTGTCACAGATGGCAGGGCAGTGCACGTCACACTTTGTGTTGTGGATATAGTATTTTTTTGTTGCTTTCCCTGATCCAAGCAAAATCTCACCTCCTGGAACTTAATTCAAGCCAAAACCTTCAGTACTCCATATTGATGAAACACAGGTTATCTAGTCAAATTTGATGATGAAAGTGCATGAACGTTACTAAAGTAATAATTTTGCACTGCTTTGTCATTTATTTGTCCTTGGAATGTGGAAATTTCTGCAGACAACCTGATGGTGATGGGTTTTATCCCTAACATTGTGGCACTGGTGCTATAATTGTATATGGAAAAACTTAATACAAGAAGGCAGTATGATGCACATGCCAGAATTATATGTGGCCTGGTCATGATGGAGTTTTCTTCTTAGTGGTTGTGAAGCAGAATTAGGGCAAACACGATAAGAAGCGACTTTAATGTCTAATGTCTCATCCTCCATCGCTCAAAGTCGACGTTTCAAGCTGAAACCCTATGAAATAATTATTCACTGTTTTCTTTATTCTGTGAAAGGATAAAAATATTTTAGTTCCCTATGGTGACACTTCCTCAGCTACCTGCTAAGTGCTGCTACTGGCCCCTCTTTGAGGCTAAACCAGACTGTTCTCAACCTCAACATCCTATCTGACCATGAGCTGAACTTCCAAACTAGTATCCTCTTCAAAACCAGGTTTATCTTTTTCCAAATATGTCTCCCACCTTTGTACCTCTCGGCCACTGAAACAGTCATTTATGTCTTCGTTACCTGCAATTTCAAATATTCCTATGTCTTAATTGGTTGCACACCTTCAACACTGTAAAAATATCCTGGCCCCAAACCCTTTAGTCCATGTCCTAAAGTTTGATAACAACATTGGTTTCTACCTTTGCAGCATCTAAGATTTTAATTTTTCAGCCCTCAATAGACTAGTACATCAAACAAACGAGCTTCTCCTCCACTGACTCTGTCTGAACTTCCCAATGTCTTAGGAAAGCAAACACCACGATCCAGGACTTCACTCACCCAAGACATAGAACCATAGAACATTACAGCACAGAAACAGGACCTTCGGTCTATCTGGTCTGTGCCGAACCATTAATCTGCCTAGTCCCATCGGTCTGCACCCAGACCATAGCCTTCCATACCCTTCATCCATGTACCTATCCATATTTCTCTTAAAAATTGAAATTGCCACTTGCACTGGCAGCTCATTCAAAACTCTCTCCACTGTCTGAGTGAAGAAGATCTCCCTCATGTTCCCCTTAAACATTTCACCTTTCACCCTTAACCCATGACCTGTAGTTTTAGTCTCACCAACTTCAGTGGAAAAAATCTGCTTGCATTTTCGCTATCTATATCCTTCATAATTTGTATACGTCAATCAAATCTCCCCTCAATCCTCTACATTCTAGGGAATAATGTCCTAACCTATTCAATCTTACAACTCAGGTCCTTAAGTCCCAGCATCATCTTTGTAGATTTTCTCTGCACTCTTTCAATCTTATTTACTGTACATTGTTCCTGTAGGTAGGTGACCAAAACCACATACAATACTCCAAATTAGGCCTCACCAATGTCTTATACGATTTCAACATAACATTCCAATTCCTGTACTCAATGCATTGATTTATGAAGGCCAGTGTGCCAAAAGCATTCTTTACAACGGTATCTACATAATTGCAGATTCTGCAATTATGAAACTGTTTTCCCAGATACCTCTGCTGCACTCCTCAGTGTCCTACCACTCAGCAGTAAGACCTATCCTGGTTTTCTTCCCAAAATGTAACACCTCACATTTGCCTGCATTAAATTCCACCCAACATTTTTCAGTCCATTTCTCCAGCTGGTCCTAATCCCGGTGCAAGCTTTGATAGTCTTCCTCACTATCCACTAATCTTGATGTCATTCACAAATTTGCTGATCCAATTTACCACTTTATCATCCAGATCGTTGGTATAGATGACAAACAACAATGAACCCAGCACCGATTCCTGTGGCACACCACTAGTCACAGACCTCCAGTCAGAGAGGGTAACCATTTATAACTGTCTCCTTCTGTGGGGCCAATACCCAATCCAGTTTACTACTTCATCTTGAATGCCAAGCAACTGAACCTTCCTGACCAACCTCCCATGTGGGATCTTGTCAAATACCTGTTAAAGTCCATGTAGACAACATCTACTGCCTTGCCTTCATAAACTTTTTGTGTAACTTCCTCGGAAAAACTGTGATTGTTCAGACAGGACTTGCCATGCACAAACCCATGTGACTGTTCCTAATCAAACCCTGTCTATCCAAGAACTTATACATCTGCTCCCTCAGAATACCTTCCAATAACTTTCCCATAACTGATGTCAGGTCACCGGCCTGTAATTTCCAGGTTTATTCTTGGTGCCTTTCTTAATCAGTAGAACAACATTAGCTATCCTCCACCATCTCATGTTGGATAAGGATGTTTTAAATATCTGCTAAGGTACCTGCAAATTTTGCACTTGCCTCCAACAGGATCCAAGGAGGCACCTTGTCATGGCCTGGAGATTTATCCATCCTATTTTACCTCAAGACAGCCAACACTACTTCCTCTGTAATCTGCACAGGGTCCCTGGTCTTGCTGCTGAATTACCTCATATTGATAGACTCTGTTTCCATCTCCTGAGTAAATACTGAGAGAAAAAATCCATTTAAGGTCTCCCCCATTTCTTTCAGCTCCACACATAGATGACTTCCAGAGGACTAATTTTGTCCCTTGTTATCCCTTTGCTCTTAATATATCTGTAGAAGTCCTTAGGATTTTCTTTCACCTTTTCTGTTAGAGCAATTTCTTGCCTTCTTTTAGGCTTCCTGATATCCTTCTTAAGTGTTCTCTTGTATTTCTTGTACCCCTCAAGTATAAGAAATGCTGCAATGCACCTTCTTCTTTCTCTTAACGAGGGCTTCAACATCTCTCAAAAAACAAGGTTCCCTAAACCTGTTATCTATGCCTTTTATTCTGACAGGAGCACACAAACTCTGTGCTCTCAAAATTTTGCTTTTGAAGGCCTCCCTTGTAGCAAGTATACCTTTACCAGAAAACAACTTACCCCAATCCACACTTGCCAGATTCTTTCTGATACCAACAAAATAGGCTTTTCTCAAATTTAGGGTCTCAACCTG
Source organism: Hypanus sabinus (assembly GCF_030144855.1). Taxonomy (NCBI): domain Eukaryota; kingdom Metazoa; phylum Chordata; class Chondrichthyes; order Myliobatiformes; family Dasyatidae; genus Hypanus; species Hypanus sabinus. The sequence continues at coordinate 39,789,643 of NC_082722.1, forward strand.
AAGACCAGGTCTGTTCTTTCCCATAATTCCCTTGAAACTAATGGCATTATGATCACTAGATGCAAAGTGTTCCCATACCAAACCTTTGTCATCTTCCCTGTCTCATTACCTTATGGGAGATTGAATATCATACTCTCTCTCCTTGAGAGTTCTATATACTGATAAAGGAAAATTTTGTGAACACATTTGACAAACTGTTTACAGTTTGGGAGTCTTAGTCAGTATATGGAAAGTTAAAATCATCTATAACAACCTTATGCTTCTTGCAATAGTCTGTGATCTCTCTATGAATTTGCTCTGTTAAATTCCGCGGACTGTTGTGTGGTCTATGATAAAATCCCATTAACGTGGTCATACCTTTCTTATTCCTCAGTTCTACTTATAAAGCCTCAGGAGATGAACTTTCCAGTCTGTCCTGAATGAGCACTGCTGGACTTTTTCACTAATGAGTGATGCCATCACTCCCTTTTAATCTTTCAGGCTGTATGGCATCTAAAACAACAGAATCCCTGAACGCTGAGTAGCCAGTCCAGCCCCTTCTGCAACCAAGTCTCACTAATGGCTACAATATCATAATTCCATGTGTTGATCCATGCCCTAGGCTCATCTGCCTTTCCTGTAAATCTCCTTGTATTGAAATATGTGCAGCTCAGAACATTAGTCCCACCATGTTCAACCTCGTATGTAGGCTTAACAACATCTTTCTCCACAGCCACTTCACTATGGATACTCTTGATTCCCATCCCTTTGCAAATCTAGTTTAACACCCCCCAACCCCTGCAGCACTGGCAAACCTTCCCACCAGGATATTAGTCCCTCTCCAGTTCAGGTGTAAACTGTCTCTCTGTCCAGGTCCCACCTTTCTTGGAAGAGAGCCCAGTGATTCAAAAATCTGAAGCTGTCCCTCCTGTACCAACTATTTAGATATGTATTGGCCTGTTTGACCTTACAGTTTCTGGCCTCACCAGCAAGTGGTGTGGGTAGTAATTCTGAGAGCACAATCCTGGAGGTCCTGTCCTTTAAATTAGCACCCAACTCCCAGAACTCACTTCGCAGGACCTCATCACACATCCTAGTCATGTCATTGATACCGATGTGGACCAGAACTTCTGGCTGATCACCTTCCCACTTAAGTATGCTGTGGACTTCATCTGAGTTGTCCTTAGCCCTGGCAGTCAAGAGGTAACAAGCTGTCTTGGAATCTTGTTCTCATCCACAGAACCTGCTTTCTATTCTCCTAACCAATGAATCTCCTATCACTACAGCTCACCTATTGTTTCCCCCCACCCCCACTTCCCTTCTGAGGCGTACAGATCCAGACTCAGTGCCAGAGACTTGCTCATTGTAGCTTCTCCCTGGTAGGTCATTTCCCCCAAAAATATCCAAAACGGTATACTTATTATTGAAAGAAACGGACACGGGGTTCTCTGTGCTGGGTGCCTATTCCCTTTCTATCTCTTGACAGTCATCCAGGTACCTGCCTCCTGTTACTTAGGTGTTACTACCTCTCTATAGCTCCTATCTATCACCCCCCCCCCCCCCACCCCACCAAAGTTCCCACATCTCACACAAGGAACATGTCACTATCTCTGGACCCATTCTCAGTGCACTCTGTACTAACAAAGAAAAACTTAACAGAAACTTACTTAGAACCTGCATGATGCTTGTCCAAGCAGACGACTGGAGAGGTCAGACCATGCTCCAAAGGTTTCAAAGGTATATTTATTTCAGGTATACATCCTGAAATGCTTTTTCTTCACAACCATCCATGAAAAGATAGATAGATGCTTTATTTATTAAACAGAGGAGCGCCCCAAAGAATAAATGGCAGTTAAATGTTAGAACTCCAAAGTCCCCTCCCAGCTCCCCTCCCTCCCGCACATAAGTGGCAGCAAGAAACAATCCCTCCCCCCCCCCCCCACCACCGGCAAAAAAAAGCATCGGCACCCGCCACCGAGCACTCAAGCGTGCAGCAAAGACACAAACTTGCAGTACAGTACTCCAAAGATCTGGTATTCAACATACCACAGGTTCTCTCTCTCCCTAATAAGGGAGAAAGAAATGTCTCCATTTCACAGCAAGAGGGGAGATGTAACTAACAACTAGCTAGTTTACAATGTTAAAAGTCTGTTGTGCTGCTTTTTCCGAGCTCTGTGCCCAAATATTTTAGGTCTCTGGGCACACAGCCAATGATCTTCCAGCTCCCATGACCCACTGGTCCGGGACACCGACCTTCGATCTACCCGTCTCCAAAGTCCCGAGATCCTAGGCCTCCAAAGACAAGCGGAACTCATAGGCCACACCCTTGACATATCACATAACAACCAGTTGTGACACCCCGAGAGTGGGTTCCATTCCCACAAATGGCAATATGGACAAAAGATGGCAACCACGTTGAGTCCAGCGTCGCTGGCCGGCCTCTGTCTGCTGCAATTATTCATTCTGCCTCGTGTGTCACTACATTCTTGTGGAAGGAGGCTGCCATTCAATCCAATCCTGGGCAATATGTTCCCATGTATGTGGGTTGATGCCATAAGCTTTTAGTTATGTTTTCAGGGTGTCTTTAGAGCATTTCCTTTGGCCTTCATGGGAGTGCTTTCTTTCTGTAGTTCACTGTAAAGTTCTTAGGCAGCTGATAGTATGGCAAATGAGCTACGTGACCTGCACAGCATAACTGGGACCGCATTAGGATGGTGCAGATACTGGGCATGCCTACCTTGGTAGGTACCTCAGTGTCAAGGATTCTGTCTTGCCATGTACTGTTGAGGAGCTTTCTGAGGTAGACTTTGTGGAAATGGTTCAGTTTCCTGTCCATGTTTTACAGTTGTAATGCCGTGTGGGAAATACTGTGGCCCAATACACCTTCAGCTTCATCTGTAGATTTCTGCTTCTTCTGGTCCTTCTTCATGTTGCCTTTGGCGACCCTGGCATTTACTTTATATCAGTGACTATGTTCTGGGACAGCATACTGCCAAGGAACATGAACCTGTTCACTGAGTTTAGTCTTTGACCATTGATTGTGATGTTTGAGTCAATGTATGAATTCCCTGGAAATGGCTGATTCGTTATTTCAGTCTTCTTGGTGTTGACGGTAAGCCAAAGTTGGTACATGGATCAGAACACTTGTCGACACAGTGCTGCATATCGTCTTTTGAACCAACGTTCAGGGCACAGTCATCAGCAAAAAGGAAGTTTCTAATGATGTCTGCCATAACCTTAGTTTCTGCTTGGAGCCCCTTGAGATTGAATAGTTTCCTATCAATGCGGAATTTGATGCTGATGCCTAAGTCGCCATCTCCAAAGGCATTATTCAATGTGACAGAAAACACAAGACTGAGTAACATGGGCACCAAGATGCAGCCCTGCTTGATCCTGTTTGAAACAGGGAAGGGCTCAGATGTCTCACCATTGTCCTGAACTCTAGCTTGCACATCATTGTGGGATTGCTGCATCATAGCGATGAATTTCCTTGGGCATCTGTGCTTCGCCGTGATCCTCCATAGCTTCTCTGCTAAGTGTTGAAGGTGAGATCAACTGCAGGAGAACAGGTCAGCATTTTGTTTTTGGCATTTCACTTGGATCTGCCTTGCAGCAAGCACTGTATTAATTGTCCCATGCTCTCTTCGGAACTCACACTGGTTCTAGTAGGAGCCCTGGGTCAAGATGTGATGTGAGACTGTTGAGGAGAAGCGTGACGAAGATCTTGCTTGCAATAGCAAGGATATTCCCCAATAGTTGTCGCAGGACGGTTGGTGCCCCTATCACTTATGCAGGTGAATAATGGATGCATCTTTAAATGCCTGTCGAATTGTCTCTTGCTGCCACAGGAATTGGAAGAGCTGACGGTTGTTTTTCTGTTAGCACCGCACCACCTTCCTTGTAGGCCTCAGCAGGTATTGCACCTGATCCAGGCACTTTGCTGCTGGAGAGCTGATGTATCGCTTCTGGGTCTCGGCAAAGGTCAATGGAACATTCAGTGCTTCATTGACAGTTACTTTGGGCAGGTGATTGAAGGCTTCATCATTTGTAGTTGAGGTATTTTAGAACTCAGCCCACCTATGAAGAGTTTTCTCTTTGCCCGTGATCAGCGTGTTCCCATAAGCACTAGGGAGAGAGGATGATCCTCGTGACTTGGGGCCATAAACTTTTTTTTTTAAATTTTTCAAAACATTTTACAAATTAAAAACCCCAAATCCCAATGAGGAACATTAAAACAGTGCAAAATTAAGCATACAATAACAATATGCTACAAAGGAAGAGAATTTAACAAAAAAAAGCACCTAAATTAAAGACAAGTAACCTTAGTGTCCTCCCCAAGCCCCACAACACAAGAAAAAACAACAGCAACTCCAGCCCAACCACAACACAATATAGAGTATAAGTCAGGACAGCCAAACTCCCAGACTGTGAATACACTCAGCAACAGAGGATAATAATGCTTTCTACCAGAAAAAAAAGGAGCTGAAAGCAAGGGACCGAAAAGAGAAAAAAAAAACCCTAGTCAAGAGGAAGGTTATGAAAGTACTGGATAAAAGGTCCCCAGACCTTATGGAACTTTAGATCCGAATTGAGAACTGAGTAATGAATTTTTTCGAGGTCCAAACAGGCCATGATGTTGTTAAGCCATTGAGCATGAGTGGGCGGGGCAACGTCTCTCCATCTGAGGAGGATCAAGCGTCTAGCCAGGAGAGAGGCAAAGGATAATATTTGGCATTTGGTCGGACCCAGACATAAATCTGTCTCGCCCCAAAAACCGAACAGAACAATTAAGGGGTTTGGTTCTAGGTGCTGATTCAGAATACACAATAACGTAGTGAAGACATCTTTCCAGAATTTCTCCAAGCTAGGACAGAACCAGTACATATGGATGAGAGAGGCCACGCCCCTCTTGCATTTATCACAGAGCGGACTAACACTAGGGTAGAATCGAGATAGTTTAGATTTAGACATATGGGCTCTATGAACAATCTTAAACTGTAAAAGGCAGTGGCGAGCACAAAGAGAGGTTGAGTTAACCGATTTGAGAACTGAATCCCAGCTCTCCTCAGATAAGGAGATATTTAAATCCTGCTCCCAGGCCATTTTGATTTTATCCATGGGGGCCCGTCGTAAGGCTGCTAGTTTATCTCGGATGGTTGATATAGTGGGTTCATGGAAAGAAATAGGTCCATAGCATTTTTCGCAGGCATTTCAGGAAAGTTAGGAATTAAAGGAGCAATAAAGTGTTGGATTTGGAGATATCTGAAAAAATGAGCATTGGGCAGATTAAACTTAACAGAGAGCTGCTGAAAAGAAGCGAAGCGATTATCAATGAAAAAATCTTCAAAATGTCTAAAGCCCTTCCTATACCAAACCTGGAATGCTGAATTGTATGTAGTAGGTAAAAAAAGGGTGATTATGAGCAACAGGGCTGGAAACGGAAAACCCCTGGAAACCATAGCATTTCCTGATCTGAGCCCATATACGCAAAGTGTGTCTAACAAGAGGATTAGCTATTGATCTGGGCAGACTACTAGGGAGTGCAGAGCCAAGAAGTGCAGAGATAGATAATTCTTTAGTGGAGCTCAGCTCCATCGCCACCCAGTTAGGGCACTCGGGTTGGCCATGGAAGAAAGACCAGAAGGTAGCACAACGTATATTAGCTGCCCAATAATATAAACGAAAGTTAGGTAAAGCCATGCCACCCTCTTTTTTAGATTTTTGGAGATGGATTTTATTAATTCTAGAGCGCTTACTCTGCCACAGATTTGACAAAATAATAGAGTCTAAGGAATCAAAAAAAGATTTAGGAATAAAAATTGGGATAGATTGAAATAGGTATAAAAATTTGGGGAGGACATACATTTTAACCACTTTATTACGACCTACCAAAGACATAGATTGAGGTGACCATTGTGGCCATAAACTTCTTTTAATGCAGTGTAGGGTCTTTAAATCATACCTGCCTGGATCTCCTCAGTGTTAATGCTCAGCCAGAAATCAAGCATCTGGCGCAGATTGTGCTGTATGGTCCATGTATGTTATTGAAGGCATCCTTTGAGATGGGCTTATGGTCACTGAGGAAAGCTTGTGGAGATGTGGTTTCTCATCACAGTTTTCATCAATCCAGCCCATGTGGCTTTTGATTCTCAGAATCTCTGTTAGAATGTTGGAAATCATTTCTCAAAGGCTTGAACAAGCAGATTCTATTCTGATTATCTAGAGGGGTGGAGTTTCAATGGTCTTCTTGGGGGTCAACAAAAAATTGTGTTCTGTCGCCGCCTTTCTGTTTGGAAACATTCAGCTGTCTTGGGGATTTCATTCCTCGTGGGCCTCTTCTAGGCTGGATATGGATGTTCAGTTTAGAAACGACAAGAGGGTGATCTGTTCAGCATTCACTGCCACACATAGATTTTTGTCACCCTTACTGTGTTTCTTCCTGATGATGATGCAATCAATTAAATGTAAGTGCTTAGAGCTTGGGTATATCCACAAAGTTCTGTTATGGGCGGGAACTGGAAGGCAGTTTTAGTGATCAACATTTCATGTTGGGCACTTGTCTGAAGTAGTAGAAGACTGTCGTTGTTGCAGTATTTCCCAATGACCCCACTCCAGCAGGTGTGGTCTGACCCTACTCTTGCACTGTTATGAGATTCTTGAATAGACCTCTCATATGTTGTAGATGAAAAATGATCACCCAGTCAACCCCATTGTAGCCCTTGCACTTCATTTGTTCACCTGCACTGCACATTTCTCTATACTGCTACAGTACATTTTGTACTCTGCATTTTGCTGTTTTTTACTACCTGAATGTACTAATGTACAGCACGATCTGTCTGGATGGCATGCAAGCGCAAGTTTTTCTACTGTAATTCAATGCATGTGACAATAATGAGCCAATGCTTCCAATGTTTGTTTAGGGCCCAGAGCCATTTCCCTTGATCTTTCTACTTCTCTTTAGCCTTACAGTCCTCGCAGCATTGTTTTCATCCATTTCTGGTCATTTGCACAACCTCAGTTTTAATCTTTGTTGTCGTTTGAAACTTTTGAAAATAATTCAAAAATGCCTTTCTGAAAATCTGTTCTTTAATCAAGCTTTTGGTCACTTGTCATATCTCTTCATATAATTGTCAGATTTTGTCCAGGCAATCTCAACTACATTTTTCTGCTTTTTAAAAGGCACTATTTAAATTCAAGTTCTAGTATTTGATGTGGTTCTGCAAACTGCTGCATCGTGCTTCTTAGAGGTGCACTCCATTCAAGCATGGATGAACCCTCAGCAGCCCCAATTGTTCATGGCTGCAGTTAACTATTGCTGTGAGGCTGGTAGCTGCCACCTGTGACACTAATCTACTTTGCAGTGCAGATTAAGGTCATTCTGACCAGCTGGCAGGACACTTTTTAATGAGGTTTTGCACTGGGCTGCAAATGGTCTCTTGGATGAAGTTTCATACTGGTTTGGTTTGACATGCTTGGATAACTTAGTTATGCTGTCATTTCTCACACTTGGTGCACACCTGAAAATGATTTAATTAAGATGTAAAAATGTAGCATAATTGCAGTTACTTGACAAGCTTTACAGGGTAAAAGTAGTATAATTGAGAATTTACTGAAAGGCTTTATATACTGCGCCTATATGTCAACTCTACAAAGGTTCTGATAACATTGGATTGTCATTAGTCCTGCCATATTCCTGTTATCAGTAATTAGGTAAGCATTTCATTATACATGCATGTTTTGTCGCCAGAATAGGTACAGTAATCATTGACTTGTTTTGGAAATGCATTTGTTTTGACTAATTGCACATGTCATGGGTAATTAAGTTGCAAACAAAAATTGTATTATCTTAATGCTTGGGAAAAACTATATGGTGACTAATCATTATTGCAGGAGTAATGGGGCTTAAATGAGGGTTTTGTGTCTGCCATAGCTCAGTTCAATGTGTTGCCTCCGTCAAAAACTTATACTTTCAAGGCCTAATAATAGTTGAGGAATTATTTTCTTTCTCACTCTCACACTCTCTCTCACTCTCACACACTAATATCTCAGATTCTAGGATTCTGTTGCACTTTTTTGAGGAAATGTGGTGCTACTATCCTGGGTGTCGAAGCCTAATATGTTTATATATGGATATTTATTTTAGAGATACAGGAACAGTGGCTAGTAACCAAATTGGCCTAAACCTACTGGCCCAATGACCTGCACTGCCTAGCAACTCACCTATTCCCAACACTAACTTAATCGCAGGACAATTTACAATGACCAGTTAACCTACTAACTGGTATGGCTGTGGACCTTGATAGGAAGCTGGAGCACCTGGAGGAATCTCATATGGTTCAAGGGGAAGTAAAAACTCCTACAGATGGCACGGGAATTGAACTTTCAACTGTGGAACGCCTTGAGTTGTGATAATGTTGCGCTAACCGCTATGCTATCATGGGACCTCCAATTACTACCTTATTTAACGTCACCAAAGCAAATAACTTGGTTAATACCACTTCAAGATTTAATTACTGTTTAAAATATTTTTTACATTGACATCTATAATCTGCTAGTATCCATAACTGAAGTCAGTTCTCACAATGGTCCAAGTAGGTTATCTTTTCATTTGTAGTGGTGGTTAGACCATTGGAATGTTGATCAAAGTCTTGCCACCTTATCTGTATATAAACAGACAAATAAGAATGTACACAGACATGCTATAGTGTGAATATGTTTCATTACAAATGTTAAATGGTAACATGCTTTGTTGCTGGTTTCCTCATAAGGATATTGAGAAAGCATTCAAAAGCCCACAAGCTCTATGCTGCAGTGCTTGCAAAAGCTTATTCTAGAGGATTACTACTTTTTAATGACCTTAATCCACTTAAAGTGCTTTTTACATTCTGTTGAACTCTGGATTCTGTTAGTAATAATGGTGTACGATTGCAAGGGATCATATGTCTTTCTAAATTAGCCAAATATTTTAATCTAAAATAGGCTCATGTGGTATATTTATTAAATTTACTGTAAGTGCCTGCAAAATGATTTGATCATTGACAATAAAGGTCAAACAATGCTGCTGTTAAGATCACTAGGGAGCATATATAGGGCTAGTATTCTCAACAGCCGTGGAAGAGAGATAGTTTGGGGATTTATTGTGCTTAAGCATGTAAAGTTTTTTGTCTGGATAGGTGGTTATATTAAATAGAAGTTATCTGTTTGATATTTAAAATGAAGGCCAAAGATTATCCTTGGAAGTAATTTAACATTTCACGGCCTTACCACTTTAACCAATTTTCATGTGCTTTGAGAATTTGGTTACTAGCCAAAACTTTGTGGTCACATAGTTAACTGATGTCATTTGGAAGAGGGCTGAATAGAATTAAGACTTTTATGAGGGACGGAGAACTGAAAGTTATGGCTTCAGGAACAGCTGTTGGCACTGGGATCTAGTTCCTGTGCACAATCATCTGTAGAAAGTACAGGTGTGGTAAAACCATTTAAACATTTTTGTATTAACATGAAAATCAGCTTCATCCCACTAACAAACTACTTGGGATGGCATGATTGTGGATAAAATGTTAAGAAAGCTGAGTACCTCACCATGGAAGTTTGTATATTGTTTGATGGAGTTAATTTTTTCATTTGCTCATGCTGACATGTAGTTGTGTGCGTAGTTATGTTTCTTATGTAATAAAGCATCATGTTCTAAAAATAATTTGCCCTTATTCTTCCACAATTGGGAATTAAACCCTTTATTTTCCTTTTCTCTACAGATGGTGATGATGACCCACAAGTATCATGGGTGGCTTCATCTCCCTCCAGTAAAGATGTTGCGTCACCTTCTCAGATGTTAGGAGAGGGCTGTGATCTTGGCCTTGTGGATGAAGAAGGAGGGACTGGTTTGCCTTATCCATGCCAATTTTGTGACAAATCTTTCAGCCGTTTGAGTTATCTTAAGAGGCATGAGCAAATCCACAGTGACAAACTTCCGTTCAAGTGCACATTTTGCAGCCGTTTATTCAAACATAAACGAAGCCGTGACCGTCACATCAAGCTTCACACTGGAGACAAAAAGTACCACTGTCATGAGTGTGAGGCAGCTTTTTCCCGCAGTGATCATCTCAAGATCCACTTGAAAACTCACAGCTCAAGTAAGCCATTCAAATGTACAATTTGCAAGCGTGGGTTTTCTTCTACTAGTTCGTTACAAAGTCACATGCAGGCCCATAAGAAGAACAAAGATCATGTTGCTAAGCTCGAGAAGGAGATGAAGAAGGAAGATGTTGTCTGTGATTATTGCGATGAGACATTTAATCAAGCTGAAGACTTAGAAAAACATATGGCAACTAATCACCCACAGATTTGTGAGAAAGCAGAGTTGCAGTGCATCCATTGCCCTGAAGTATTTGCTGAAGAAAATGCATTAATCAGTCACATTGATCTAGCCCACGGGAATAAGAAACATAAATGCCCAATGTGCCCGGAACAGTTTACTACAGTAGAAGAGGTCTATTGCCACTTGGATAGCCATAGGCAACCAGATTCCAGTAATCATAGCATAAGTCCTGATCCTGCTACAGGAAGTGCTGCTTCAATGAGTAGCACAACTCCTGATTCTAGTGCTTCAGTAGAACGTGGTTCCACACCTGATTCAACTCTAAAGCCATCCAGAAGTCAGAGAAAATCTTCAGGATCTTTGGAAAGAGAAGGAAGGCAAAACTCTTGGTCACCAAAAGTCACCTATAGCTGTCCGTATTGTTCTAAGCGTGATTTTAGTAGTTTGGCTGTCCTAGAAATTCATTTAAAAACCATTCACTCGGATAAACCTCAACAAAGTCATACATGCCAGTTCTGCCTTGATTCCCTTCCCACTTTGTATAATTTAAATGAGCATGTCCGGAAAGTACACAAAAATAATGTTTTTCCAGTAATGCAGTTTACCAGCGCATCTACATTTCACTGCAACTATTGTCCAGAGATGTTTGCAGAGCTAAATAGTTTGCAGGAACATATACGAATTTCACATTGTGTCCCAAACACACTTTCTCAAGATGGAAACCATACTTTCTTCTGTTCTCATTGCTCATTGGGATTCCTGACAGAATCTTCACTTACAGAACACATTCAGCAAGCTCACTGTAATGTAGGAAATCCAAAGCTAGAGTCACCTGTATTACAGGCAACACAATCCTTCATGGAAGTTTACTCTTGTCCTTACTGTACCAATTCACCCATTTTTGGCACCATCCTTAAGCTCACAAAACATATCAAGGAAAACCATAAGAACATTCCATTAGCAAACAGTGGCCGAAAATCAAAGTCAGAGCAAAGTCCTGTTTCTTCTGATGCAGAGGTATCTTCTCCTAAAAGGCAGAGATTGTCAGCAAGTGTACCTTCCCTATCAAATGGCGAATATCCATGCAACCAATGTGACCTTAAGTTCTCCTCATTTGAAAGTTTCCAAAGCCATTTGAAGTCACATTTAGAAATTCTTCTGAGGAAGCAGTCATGTCCTCAATGCAAAGAGGATTTTGATTCTCAAGAGAGCCTTTTACAACATCTTACCATACACTACATGACAACATCAACTCATTATGTCTGTGAGAGCTGTGACAAGCAATTTTCCTCAGTGGATGATCTGCAGAAGCACTTGTTGGATATGCATACTTTTGTGCTGTACCACTGCACTTTGTGCCAAGAAGTGTTCGATTCCAAGGTTTCCATACAAGTGCATTTGGCTGTGAAACACAGTAATGAAAAGAAAATGTATCGCTGCACAGCCTGTAATTGGGATTTTCGAAAGGAGGCAGATCTTCAGCTTCACGTCAAGCACAGCCATCTGGGCAATCCAACTAAAGGTCGCAAATGCATATTCTGTGGTGATACATTCAGTACTGAAGTAGAACTACAATGCCATATCACAACACACAGCAAAAAATACAACTGTAAATTTTGCAGTAAGGCCTTCCATGCCATTATTTTACTAGAAAAGCACTTAAGAGAGAAACATTGCGTATTTGACAACAATAACCAGAATGGTACAGCAAATGGCATTGCACCATGCAATAAGAGAGTGGATACTGACTTGCAGAACATACTGATGAAGAACCAGGAAGCTCTAAACAGCCATGAAGCTAGTGAAGATGATATTGATGCCTCAGAGCCCATGTATGGCTGTGATATCTGTGGTGCAGCATATACTATGGAGGTGCTTCTCCAGAATCACAGGTTGAGAGACCACAACATTCGACCCGGAGAAGATGATTGTTCACGGAAAAAGGCCGAGTTCATAACCGGAAGCCATAAATGCAACATCTGTGCAAGGACTTTTTTTTCAGAGAGTGGTCTCCGAGAGCACATGCAGACCCATCGTGGACCTGCAAAACACTACATGTGTCCCATTTGTGGTGAGAGATTCCCTTCACTTCTAACACTGACTGAGCACAAGGTCACCCACAGCAAAAGTCTTGATACGGGAACTTGCAGAATTTGCAAAATGCCACTGCAGAGTGAAGAGGAATTTATCGAGCATTGTCAGATGCATCCAGACCTGAGAAACTCCCTGACGGGTTTCCGCTGTGTAGTTTGCATGCAGACAGTTACGTCTACTCTTGAGCTGAAAATTCACGGAACATTCCACATGCAGAAACTGTCAGGGAACTCTGCATCATCGTCTCCAAGTAACCAGAGTCATCAGAGGCTCTATAAGTGTGCTTTATGCCTGAAGGAGTTTAGAAGCAAACAGGACTTGGTGAAACTTGACATCAATGGTTTGCCATATGGCTTGTGTGCAGGTTGCATGAACAGAAGTACAAATGGTCAGTCTGCAAATGTAGTTCAGCAGGAAACCAATGAAAGAACCAGTGCCAACCTTCGGTGTCCTGATTGTGCAGTTAAGTTTGAAACTGTGGAAGATCTGGAGAGTCATATCCAGATAGACCATAGGGAAATGACGCCAGAGACAAGTAGCCAGAAAAAGTCATCCCAGGCATCACCGGCTCCCAGGGTAAGAAAATTAAATGTATTTGTACAGTTGGCATATAAATAATAATTTAATGCTAACATAGTGCTAAGAAGAAGTGTATAAGACATGTAAGCATGATAAATCTTGAGGTTTGTTGAGTTCACTTAGTGTATATTTTTACTGTACCTAGGTAACAATGTGATTTCACATTGATTAGAATTGATAATTTCATTTTGTATTAATTTAAATTGTTTTACACAATAACTTAGTGCACCACAATAAATAATAATCCCTTTCATCTTATAATTATTGGACAGAAGAAGACATACCAATGCATTAAGTGCCAGATGACTTTTGAGACTGAACGGGAAATACAGATACATGTTGCAAATCATATGATTGGTAAGAAAAAATGTTTTTATTTTATTTATTAAGATAAGTTAATAATTTTAAAGTTGTCTCAGTGAAGGGTTACGCCAGTAAGTTAGCTGAATTGTTGAAGAACTGAGAGCAGTAACTGTTACATTGTGGTTTGAAATGGCAGGTATGGACATTCTATGGATCCTACTTTAGGTAGAGCTGTGGCAATGCGGTAGGACTGAGCTTCACAAACTTTTAACTTTGCTGAATATTGTTAAGAAGCTTTTTTTAAAATAACTTGTGTTTGCATAGCTATAGCTAGAAGTACAGGCTACTTTCAAATTTGTCAGTTTTCTGGTGTTGCACCCTTCTGAATTTTAATACAAGCTGTAGAATTTCTTTGAAGCTTTGTCTGAAGGTTTTTATCCAACTGGCTGTGATTTTACAATTGCTGCCTTGTCAGAACAGTAGCTGAAGGAGCCCTGTCATTTGTTTTATTCAAGTTTTTACTTAAACAATTATGGCAACAGCAAGAGCTGATGTAAAGAATTTCCCAAATACAATCAACAACACACACAATCCTCGTGTTTGCTCCCAAATACAATGTTTAATTTCTCTGTAAACACTCCCAATGTACCACACAGTAAATACTGACAAGGCAAACACTAAATGCAAATGTGTGGAAGATGTTCTGATAGCTCAGTAGTTAACAACTGAAAAGCTAATAGTTTAGTTTCCATTTCAGGCCTAAGTTTGCTGATCTCCTTTGGGAGTATTGTGCATGAACTATAATTGGCTGTAGTATTCAAACGCAAGGGAAAGGAAAACTCTTTGATTGTTATCTAGGAGTCTGCTGGTGGTATTCAGAAAAAAAGTTCACATGATGTCAACTTTATTTGACCACCACATCCCTACCACACTTTCACCACATCCACAGTGGAGTGGTGTGGTTATGTTCAGTTGCAGGAGATATTGGAGAACTGTTACATATGAAATGCATTATAGCAAAATAAGACTATGAAAGGCAGGGTAAAGAAGTGATTAAGACATTAGCAACATATTTTGAAATAGAATGCAATGGTTTAGGACTTTGGTGTTTTTGCATTGATAAGTCAATCAATGTGGATTCAATCGTATACAAACCTGACATACTTTCTACTACAACAAAGCATGAAATATATATGTTAAGTTATTGTACTTTATGGTTGGTTTGCTTGAAAATAATATGTTGACAAAGTATAATTTAAATAAGTGTTCAAATGAAGAATTGTGTAAGAAATAAAGAGTACAATAAATGGAACTTACTTATCTTAGTAGTGCACTAAAATGGGTTTTTAGAGTCATTGAGTAGCAGCATATAACATGGAAACAGTCCATTTAGCCTAATGCGTCCGTGCTGACCAGTGGACACCCTTCTCTTTATCCCATCTCCCAGCACTTGTTCCAGAGTTTACTGTGCCTAAGTAATTCAAATGTTCATCTAGGAACTTTTTCAATGCTGTCCGTAACCCAGCATTAATCAGTCTGTAGTCCAATGCATTCTGTAACTTTTTAGTCTGATTCTTAGATGGCAAAAAAAACAAGATGGAGTGGAGTGGACTATGCCCACCAAATTGCAGGTCTTCTTTAAAGTCTACTGGGAATCACTTCAGATTTTTTTCAAAAGGGAACGGTGGGAACATGAACTTGATATGCTTGGGTAGATGCTGTTTAGAGGATCATTTTTTGGTTGCCCCATGGAAAAGGTAGTATTACTTCCTATGCATTTGGAAGTCTTTAATGCTTTAGAGTTCTCTGTGTGGAATTTTATGCTTTTTCTGTTGTATTTATAGTACAGTTTGGCAATAGGGACTTGGGTTTCCCAGTGGAAAATCCTCAATTTCTTTATTTTAGTGATAAAATGGAACATGTAAGATTGAAACCACTTAGAGTGAAGTATCATTGAGGATGCTTCATTTCTATGTGTGCATGCCTACTTAACAGAGTCCAGAGAGCAAGAGGGTATTTTACTGATCATCAATGCCTTAGAAAATTGTGATTCTAATGCATCACCTGCCCATACACGAGTAATGGAAAGTTATGTCAACAAGTAGTTTAAGACCAGCTCACTTCATCTTGGAAAAACAGCATTTTGCAAATCATTGGACTTCTGAATTTCTTTGCACTGTATCTTCCAGGTAGTATCTGACAACTTTTGTTACATTAATCAGAGTACAATCCAGCACTACATAAAAAGACTTCAGGAAAGCAGAGAAATGGTGAAAGATTAAGGTGGATGTGCCATGGCTTAAGGAGCAAATTGCTGTTGCAATCCCATACTGCAAACCCCATATGACAGCCCCCTCAATTTTGTGAATTGGAAAACCTTTCATTCTATTAATATATCAGTAGTAAGCACCTTTTCCCTGCATACAAATGTACACTGCCTAGAAAACTGCATGCTATTCTTATTATTTGTTAATCCCCTTTGAGAGACTCCATGCCTGGAATCAGGGTGCTGATTAGTAATCAGAATGATCTCCTACAGCCATGACTAATGACTTTCTTAGAAAGGTTCAAAACATGTAATGAGATTTGTACAAATACAATCTAACTATTGAAAAAAGGTTTTGAGTTTATATGGCCTTTTCATGCCACAGACCCTCAAAGCTTATAAAATCAGTATTCCAGTACTTCTGGTAATGTTTGCACAGAGCTGGGCATCATGAACAGCAATGCCATAAATAAATATGTAGTTTATTTCAATGGTGGTGTTTTGGAAATAAATTTTGAAGAATAAACAAAGAAACAACCATTTCTCTTTCTCACCATAAGTCTGTATTTCTACGTGAGAGTGCAGCTGAACCCCCAGTATCACAACTGGATGTCAGGGTATCCAGCGAGGAAGGCTAAGCTGGTAGAACTGCTTCTTCGGGGGACCGACCAGAAAAGAGGGTCCAATTCTGACTGTGGGTGTTTGGTTGTTTGTGTGGAGTTTGTACGTTCTCCCTGTCTCCACCTGGGTTTCCACTGGGTGCTCTGGTTCTGTGCCCCCCCACCGCACCCCATGATATGCCAAGGGTATGCCTGTTGGCAGGATTGTAAATTATCAGTGTGTGCGAGTGCTAGGAGTTAATGGGCATAGTGAAGTGAATATAAATAGAGGTATGGGATTGAGGGAATAGTTCCAAGAGCTGAAGTGGGCTGAATAGTCTCCTGAAAGTGTGGAACAATTCAGCCCTCAGACTGTACTGAAATGCCAACTCAGATTGCACCCTCGTATATCTTAACTAGAGCTTACTTTAGAACACTATACCAAGACTGTTACCACTAAATCAATGCTGGTAATGAATGGATGTGCTTCTGATTTCAATTTTATTTGCCATGATAAGTCTGATTCTACCCATATTTGTTAAAACTTGCACTGTGTTAAGTAAAATTGAAATTAGATAGGCTTGCTGTTCCTTGAAGTTGAACAGCCAGTGGTGCGGAGATGGGGTACAGAATCGGAATCGGGTTTATTATCACTGACATATCGTGAAGTTTGTTGTTTTGTGGCAGCAGTGCAGTACTATGCATTAAAAAAATACATAAGTTAAATAAGAAATATATAAATAGTGAGAGGCATTGATCATGTGGATAGTCAGAGGCTTTTTCCCAGGGCTGAAATAGCTAACATGAGAGGGCACAATTTGGAAGTAGGTACAGAGGAGATGTTGGGCAAGTTTTTTGCACAGAGGGTGGTGAGTGCGTGGAATGGGCTGCTGACGACGGTGATGGAGGTGGATACAATAGGGTCTTATGGGACACTCCTGGAAAGGTACATGGAGCTTAAAAATAGAGGGTCATGGATAACCTGAGGTAATCTCTGAAGTAAGTACATGTTTGGCACAGCATTGTGGGCCGAAGGGCCTGTATTGTGCTGTAGGATTTCTGTGTTTCTATATAAAAATAAGTAGCGCAGAAAGAGAGCAGAAAATAAGATAGAGTTCATGGGTTCATGGTCCATTCAGAAATCTGATGACAGAGGGGAAGAATATATTCCTAAAATGTTAAATGTTTGCCTTCAAGCCTCTTCCCAGATGGTAGCAATGAGAAGAGGGCATCCCCTGGATGGTGAGGGACACCACCTCCTTGAGGCATTGCCTGTCATAAATGTACTTGATGGTGGGGAGTATATCTCCCCAACCCTCTGCAGCTTTTTCTGATCCTGTGCATTGGTGCCTCTACTAGACAGTGATGCAATCAATTGAATTGAGTTGACTTTATTTCTTACATCCTTCACATACATGAGGGGTAAAAACCTTTATGTTATGTCTCTGTCTAAATGTGCAATCATAATAATTTATAATAATTTGAACAGTCATAGAAATACACTCAATTCAGGGTGAGTTAATCAGTCTGATGGCCTGGTGGAAGAAGCTGTCCCGGAGCCTGCGGTTCCTGGCTTTTATGCTGTAGTGCCGTTTCCTGTATGGTAACAGCTGGAACAGTTTATGGTTGGGATGGCTTGGGTCCCTAATGATTCTTCAGTCCCTTTTTTCACTCCTGTCTTTGTAAATGTCCTCAATCATGGGAATTTCACAACTACAGATGCGCTGGGCTATCTGCACCACTCTCTGCAGAATCCTGCGATTAAGGGAGGTACAGTTCCCATACCAGGCAGTGATGCAGCCAGTCAGGATGCTCTTGATTGTGCCCCTGTAGAAAGTTCTGAGGATTTGGAGGCCCATACCAAACATCCTCAACCGTGTGAGGTGTACAGACCACATGAGGTCCTCAGCGATATGGATGCCAAGCAATTTAAAGCTGTTTACCCTCTCAACTCCAGATCCATTGATGTCAATGGAGGTTAGCCTGTTTCCATTCCTCCTGTAGTCCACAACCAGCTCCTTGGGTTTTGCGACATTGAGGGAGAGCTTGTTTACTTGACACCACTGTGTCAGAGAGATGACCTCTTCCCTGTAGGCCACCTTGTTATTGTTTGAGATTAGGCCAATCAATGTAATGTCATTGACAAATTTAGTTAGCAGATTAGAGCTGTGGGTGGCAACACAGTCATGGGTATACAGGGAGTAAAGGAGGGAACTTGCTACACAGCCCTGAGGGGCTCCTGTGTTGAGAGTCAGAGGGATGGAGATGAGGGAGCTCATTCTTACCACCTGTTGGTGATCTGACAGTAAGTCCAGGATTCAGCTGTACAAGGTAGGGTCAAGGCTTCCTGCTGAGCCTGGATGAAATTTTGGTGTTGAATGCTGCTGTTGGCGTCCGAGAACAGCATTCTCGCATAGGTATCCTTCTTCTCCAGATGTGTAAGTACGGTATGTAGAGCAGTGGCTATTGCATCATCTATCCATTGGTTGTGTAGGTAGGCAAATTGTAGGGGTCCAGTGTGGGTGGCAACATGCTGCAGATGTCCTTGACCAGCCTCTCAAAGCACTTGCTTATTATTGAAGTGAGTGCGACAGGGTGCCAGTTGTTCAGGAAATTTACCTTGGTGTTTTTTGGTACAGGGACAATGGTGGATAATTTGAAGCAG
Organism: Hypanus sabinus; assembly: GCF_030144855.1. Classification (NCBI taxonomy): domain Eukaryota; kingdom Metazoa; phylum Chordata; class Chondrichthyes; order Myliobatiformes; family Dasyatidae; genus Hypanus; species Hypanus sabinus. The sequence goes on from NC_082722.1 coordinate 39,808,449, forward strand.
GAGGGCATTCTACACTGGGAGAGGGAGGGATCAAAAAAAGATCAGTCAGAATGCTTTCCATGGTGCATCAATAAAAATTTTCAAAAGTCTTTGGTGACATACCCAATTTCCTCAAACTCCCACTGAGGTAGAGCCACTGGTGTGCCTTCTTTATGATTGCATCAACATAGGTCTTCAGAGATGTTGAGATCCAAATACTTGAAACTGCTCACACTTCCCTCTGCTGATCCCTCAATGAGGACTGGTATGTGTTCTCCAGATTTATACTTCCACATCATTTATGATTGCACAGGAAAAGGTATATAGTGGTAATTAGCAGCCAGACACTGAGGAGATCCCTCCAGCTTGATCCTCTCAATGATGAGGGCTTGATACGCCCTTGTTTTAGCTCAACATAGTTAGAAAGCCCATTGTTGCCAAAGACTTAAATGAAGCACTTACATGAGATAGAATTCTAAATGTTCCCTTTCAATACCAGTATTTAAATTTACTTATTTGGTACAAAACCCACAATCATACCCAATTTCCTAACAGCCTGAAAGGTGGCTATTCAGCCCATCGAATAAATGCCGACTCACAAAGCAGTCTCATCAATTCCATTCACCTCTTACTTCAGGTGACCTTTCTTCTTGCACATAGCTGCTAACCCCATCCTAATTTTTTTTACACTTAATTGCATCAGCAATAGCTTAAAAAGACGACTAGACAGGTATATGGAGGAATTTAAGGTGGGGGGTTAGATGGAGGCAGGGTTTGAGGTTCGGCACAACATTGTGGGCCGAGGGGCCTGTAATGTGCTGTACTATTCTATGTTCTATGTAAAGTGCTCAATTAACTAACTAGCACCTCTTAAGAAACTGGAACACTGAGTCACAGTCGCATGAAAAAGGCGCAAATGACACACAGCAGCTCTAGAGGTCAGAATTGAACTCGGGTTGCAGGAGTTCTGAGGCAGCAGTCCCAATAATCAATATCCTTCAATGTGCTTCACACATATTGAAAAATTCAGTCAAGTGATGATGGTAACCTGAAGGTAGGAGGGGCGATACTAGTTATTTATCAAATGGGTGTATGCCACCTACCTTGTGAAATTAGACCATTTATGTTCAATTAGCAAAAAAAAATGTGACGCACACACAATAAATTAGATCTAAAAAGCTACGTTCATGTGTAATTTGAAGAGATGATCCATTACTGCAGGTTGTTGAGTATTGACTCAGAGTAGAGCTTGTTGGGCTCGGCAGGATTGCACTTAGGCTGATTTTTTTTTTTGCTGTGTCAAAGCTGCCTTTCATCCCCCAAGATGTGAGTAATTTAGTTGTACTTCACAGAGAAGGTCAAAAGTAAAGTGAGAAGTAACTCAGGATAGGAACGTCCTTCCCTTATGATTCTTTCAGTTTATTCCTCTTATCTCCTCTCTCCTGAAGAGTGACAAATTTGGGATATACAGGTAGACCCCGAGTTATGAATGTCCGAGTTACGGACAACACGTGCTTATGAACCAAGGAAGGAGAACGCCGTCCACCATTTTAAGTCAGATCATGACGCTGTCCGCCATTTTAAGTCGTTGCCGTTGACACTGTGCTGAGTGTTTAACTTTGTATTTGGCTTAAATTTTTCTTAGTAAGATTCACCCTGACCCTGCCCCACCCCCCCCCACCCCCACCCCCGTTCCAGTCGGCTGGTGGTGCAATGAGATCAGCGCCAGGCTGGAGAACAGAGGTTCCCGAGTTTGATTTAGTGACAAACCACTCCCGTGCTGGGTTGGTGTCGATCCAGTGACTCCCGTACCATCCGTGCCGGGTTGATGTCGAGCGCATAACTCAGCCTCGTAAAAAAAAACCACTTTCACCTCCAGTTTAAATTCCCATGTGGAATATTGTGGAGGATCAAATACCCAAACCCAGCACAGCCCCCACTTGTCCCATTTAGCCTGTTTCAGTGCGGTGGTCCTTAGGACCCAGCGGACCTCGGGAGCTGGCAGAGCTCAGGATCCGCTGCCTGCAGTGTTTCTGTTCCGTTGATGGGAAGCGATCGCGATTGAAATAAAGTGGAAATAATAAAGCGTTTGGAAAGAGGTGAAATGCCATCGGTCATTAGAAAAGCGTTAGGCTACAGTCGGTCAACAATCGGAACAATTTTAAAGGATAACTGATAAAGTGAGAGTAATGGAGCATGTGAAAGGCCCTGCCCCAATGAAAGCTACAATTATTACTAAGCAACGCAGTGGTTTATTATTAGAATACATACGTTTCTTAAGTGTTTTATATGCATAGACAGGTAAAATATATACTATATACTAAGACAAACGTCTGACTAACTGATGCTAAATAATACCGGATGTACTTGTTCCGACTTGCGTACAAATCTGACTTAAAGACGGACTCAGGTACAGAACTCATACATAACCCAGGGGCTGCCTGTAGATTAGTTTAATTGACAGGTTTTCCAAAGATATTGGGAATGATAGATTGCACACATGTTATGCTAAGTATCCCATATTCAGGCACAGCAAAATGCTTTAAGAATCCTACGTGTGTAGCATTGGCCATAAGAATGTATTGCTGATGGTTATAGTCTGTAGGAGTTGTCCTTGTATCATGTAACTGCCTGACGACCATTATGAATTCTCATGATTTCATTCAATGCCCCAGTTATTTTCTGGGATTGACCATTGTTCAAATATTTAATTGCCAAGATACTTCATTTGCAAAAGCACCTTGGTACTTCATGTGCTTGCCACAGAAATGTTCACCTCGTGTCCTTTGCACTAGCTACTAAATTTGTACTCCACAGAGACACTGCTGTTTTCCCAAGACCAGGTGATGGCCATCCTTGATATCTGCTGCAGGATAAGTTGCTGTGATGCTCTAGCACCCACAAAGCAATACAATCCAGTGCTCTTTAGACAGCTGTCTAATTTTGCAACCTGAGCTTTTGATAGTAGAAGTATAGACTTCTGCTCTGGTTGTAAAGAATTGGGTGAGATCTCTGTTACAGTGGCTACCATTTTCATGCTTGTCTGATGGGTGTAAAACTCCAGAATTACAGCATAAGAGGAGGGTGGCCATTCAGTTTATAGCAGTTCTGAGTAAAGCAATTTCATGAATCTAATTTGCTTCCATTTCCCCCATAATCCTGCAAGTTATTTTGAGGACACCATAGCAACATCATTGAAGATTTTGTTGAGTTGAGGGGTGGTTTGGTTTTTCTGTGGTATCTTAACAAATAATAAACAGTAGCAGGAGCAAGCCATTTGACCCCTTATGGATCCACTGCTGTTCAGTTCAATTGTGCCTGATATTTTACCCCGCTCTACTTTCTTGCAGTGACCCCTCAATCCCACAGAAGTCTAAAGATTTGTCAGTTTTCTTCATAAATATGCCAAGTGGTTGGCATCTGCAGCCCACTTGGATAGTGAATTCCAAACACTCATCACCTGCAGTGTAAAGAAATTTCTTCTCATCTGACTTACCCCTGGTTGTATACACCCCAGTGAGAGGAAGCTTCAACTCTGCATCAACCCTGTCAAGCCTTATTAAGCCTAGGTAATAGCCCTCACAATGTAGATAATAGCATTTAATCTTGTTGACAATATAGTGGAAGATAATTAATGCACAGCTTATCTAGATTTTGTGGTAAAGCTCTTAACATTAACTAATATTAAAGATTTACTCAGATAACTCAGATTTAAACAAATAACTGCTCATGATTGCAAGTCAAGAATTTTATGTTTCGGTGGCAGTGTGCCTCCAGAGGCTGCACAGTAATGGTACCTTGCCCAATGTCTCAGCATTGAAGGACCTGGAATCCCTGAAGTTGCTCCACTTAATATACGTGCCAGAAAATGTATAAACTTGTCTGTGATAGTTTAAGTAGTTGTTATAAGAGTGGTGCATTAATTACTGCTAAAAACGTTTCTCTAATTGAGATACAGAAGTGTGGAATGACTTTTCATAAGATTTATTGTTGAAATGTTTTAAAAATCAATTTTGCATTTTCTTCTTACTTAGTCCCATTTTCCTTGTTTTGTATTCTGTACATTATTCAGCAGTGAATTAATTATTCTAAATTACACTTCTTGGAGCAGAATTTCCATGCCTCATTTGAAGTTCTTCGATCTGAGATGCATAGATCTCCTGCAGAGTGCAGGATGCTAAAATGGATTTCTAATCACCACAAGTTTTGGTGCAAAAGACCAGCGGAAGTCTGTGGGCAAGTTAAGCATGATAAATAGCTGTTCATTTGCCAATGACTTCAAAGTCCCAACCAGTATGTGCACAGTGAATTTCATTAAGATGCGACATATGCACTTTTCAAACCATTGTCCATATGTAACACAAGGTAATAATTTTATTTATATTTATTTTCCTTTCATTATGTCCACATCTTTTGTGTTTGAAATAAGAGATTCTATTAATAAACTTGAATGAATACCAATCCCATAATGATATGCTGAAGCTTTTCAAGAGAACTGACAGAAATTTGTAAATGTTGTGAATTGACAGGAATTACAGTAGTCACTGGAGATTAGTATAAGAATGGTGAGGCCATCCGAAACTGAAACAGATACAAGATGTAGCACAATTTCATGCTTTATTATTTATATTAATGGATGCCGGAATGCAAATGAATACTGTGTGTGAACTGAACGATCAGTCACCATTTTGGGAGAATTTGTTTTTTTTCCAGATGAATGGGATGCTGGTGTTGACTGCTGTAACAAAAAGAACACAAATAGGAGCAGGATTGGGCTACCTGGCCCATCAAGGCTGTTCTTCCTTTCGATAAGATATGGCTGTTGACTCAGTTCCACCTACCTACCTGTTTTTCCTTCATAGATTTAATAAAGTGGACTGTACATTCAGACCCCACTGAACACTGAGGATGTGTTCCTCGGAGGTGGAATGCTCTGTAAATCAGCACTATATAGGGTCATTGCAACATTACGTAAATGGACCTGTATGCCTTATTTAAAAAAAATCAAACCCAAGATGTATGATATATTATGTATACAGAGTAATTTGTGGAGTAACGACATGCAAATGGACCTAACCTGTACATCAATGGAGTAGCACGACATTGCATTAGCAGCAGAGGGAAGTGGGTGTTGGTTATGTCTTAGAGGAGGGACCAGACTGTGGGCCCTCCTCGAACTTTGGCTTCTTCTTCAAGTAAGCATCAAGATTTGACTGCCTTTTCTTAAGTTTCCTCTCATGAAGCAGTTTTTGGTACTAGGAAACCATGTCAAGAATGCTTCTCTTGACCAACTTGTTTCATCAATTTTAATATTCAAATCAGTTTCCCATTTTTGTCTTGACTTATGAATTCCTTGTTTAATCACCTGCTTTTGAATCAAATTATACATACCAGAAATACATTTTTTAATTTTTCCTTTATGAATTAAAGTTTCTATTTCATTAGGTTTCGGCAATAACATTGTTTGACCCAGTTTATCTTTTAAATAAGCCCTTAATTGGAAATAACAGAAAAGAGTGTTATTTGATATTTTATATTTATTCTTTAATTGGTCAAATGACATTAATATACCTACTTCAAAGCAGTCTCCTATATATCTAATCCCTTTGTGAAACCAGTTATATAAAAGTCAAGATTATGTCTTGACAGTATGACAAATACAATAAATGTTCGACTAAGGTTAGTACAATATAACTTTTTACATCAAATATATATTACACCACAAAAATAAATAGATTAAACTCAAATTTATCTGATCAATGTTTTCAATGTAATCAAGAAATTGGTACTTTTTTACACTCTGCTTGGTCTTGTTTTAAAATTCAACCTTTTTGGACAAATTTAAGAGTTTTACTGGAACAAATTATTGGAATACAACTTCCATATAATCCAACATTATTTTTCCTAGGCAATATTGAAGGGATAAAATCGAAATCCAAATTGAATAAATATCAGAAAGAATTCATAAAAATTGCATTGGCAGTAGCCAAAAAGCTATTGCAATTACTTGGAAATCGTATTCATACTTAAGTATAGATCGTTGGAAGAATGAAATTGTTAGCTGCATTCCACTTGAAAAAATTACTTACAATTTAAGAGATAAATATGAAATATTTCTGAAAATTTGGCGCCCTTAGTTACAAAAGATAGGATTAAATATATAGGTGCTCCGAAGATAAAATTATTGGTTATCTGGGGAAAGAATTAAATATAGATATTAAAGCTATTATGAACTCCATGGAGCATGTGGGGATCTTCCGATATCCAGGCATTCTTTCTTTCTTTTTTTTTTCTACAGGGATATGTTTGGGGGGAATTAAGGGGAGGGGGGAAGGGTTGACAATTTTTTTTCTTTCTGTAACCTATTTGAAAATTCAATTAATTTTTTTTTAAAAAGAATACCTCTCTTTGCCTTATTGCTTCGCTCCAATCAGGGTCGTTATTGATGAACTTTGCAAATTTCAAAGAGGTGCAAACATCAAACCTGACACTCAGCAGCTTCCAAACATCATATCACTTGCAGTTTCACATCCATGTCAATGTCTTCCCTAGGCATCTTGGATGTACTACCTTCACTGGCAGTTGCAGGCCATTTTCCGGACAGTATAGGTGAAAAAAATGGAATAAAATTGGTGAGGGAGCAAGAAAGTTTGCATGAGCAGGGTACGCAGAGCGTGAACTGATAAGTGATTAGCTGTGAGTGGCTCAGTGTATGTGAAGCACTCTCATTGATTGAATGTTTATTGTAATGGTGGCTGGTCTTGAGAAGTTTTAAGTGTTTAGAATGAATTTTTGCCATTTAAAAAATTTCAATAAAGAAATGAATAACTGCATTGTAATGAATCAGCAGTATGCAGGGTAGCATTATGCAGGGTCTGAATGTACTTCTTCCCTGGGCAAAGAATTTCACAGGTTTTCTACTCAGTGAAAAGCAGTTTCTCCTTATCTCTTTCTTAAATCAGTGTGTGTTTTTCATATTAGGGCTATCATCACTCTGTTTCTCCCTTCATAGGTATTAGTACTTCTGAGAATGAGATATTTGTTGATTTTCCGTATTAAAGTCCACCATTAGCGTGAATCTTAGGTGTAGGTTTTAATGCTTTTGGTACGTTCATTCTAGTACACGACAAGAGGTCGTTCCAATCAAGTATATTGCATTCATTTAATTTCTTGCATTATAGTGCCTCAGGGATGGATGAACAAATGAAGCTGAAATTTGTTTTCTATAAAATGTTGTATTCTGCTGTTCTGTGCAGAATTTATAGTGAGATTGTGCCAGATCTTTGCACCATTGTTGTCCAATCAAGATTTTAATGGGGGGAACAGACCATTCATATCAATAAATAAGTGAGCCAAAACAAAATCAAGCCATTGAATTCTTTGAAGTAACACACACTCACAATGCTGAAGGAACTTAACAAGCCAGGCAGCATTTATAGAAAAAAGTACAGTCGACATTTCAGGCCGAGACCCTTAGGCAGGACTGGACTTTTTTTCTCCATTCTGCCAAAGGGTTTTGGCCCGAAACATCAACTGTACTTTTTTCCATAGATGCTGTCTGGCCTGCTAAGTTCCCCCAGCATTTTGTATGTGCTGCTTTAATTTCCAGCATCTGCAGATTTTCTCTTTGTTTTTGATTGAATTCTTTGAAATAATAGTTTTAAACAGTAAAAAGGGTGTTGCAGTGGATGGGACGAATTTGGACTTTGTAAAGGCCTGTCGTAATTACATTAATGAGAGTCTCTGAGCAGCGGCAAATTGGAAATTGGAAGCCTGAGAAGACGTAGCTCACTCAGATTTGTTGACTGAGTAGAAAGGACAGTGACTCACAACATTTCAATGCTTTGATCAGCGGTCAATCAGCATTGATGATTGATTGACAAGAACAAATTAAAATAGGACAGTGGCGAGCGGAGCGGCCATCGTTGGAGTGGTCAGAGTTAGAGTGGAGAATACAGGCTTCTGCAAGAAGAGAAGTGAGAGAAGGCAAAAAGCTGTGGGTCAAGTTCCCTCTCCCACCCCCACAGTTTATTGTTCTTCCTTCTTTATTGCTCACTTAGAACAGTAGAGATGTCAGGCAAGGTAGTGGAATGTTCCTCTTGCAGGATGTGGGAAGGCAGCTTCTAACACTCCACATTAAGGAGTTGGAGCTGGAACTGGATGAACTCTGGATCATTCAGAAGGCTGAGGGGCTGATAGGTGAGACACGTAGAGAGGTAGTTTGACCATGTGGCCAACCCCCTTAACAACAGGTACCTAAGATGGTGTAGTAAAGGAAAGTAGCAGTTGTCAGGTGTCTGGCACTGTCTGACCCTGCAACTCAGAAGGGAAAGGTGAGATGAGGCAAGCTATGGTGACAGAGGATTCATTGGTAAGAGTAACAGAACGGAGTTTCTGTCGATGAGAACGAGATTCCCAGATGGTATTTTGTATCCTGGGTGCCAGGGTGCAGGACATCTGGGATCGAATCCTCAGAATTCTTAAGTGGGTGGGTGAACAGCCAGAGGTTGTGGTCTATGTAGGTACCAATGATATAGATAGAAAGAGTGAGGAGGTTTTGTAAAGTAATTCAGGGAGTAAAGTGTTAAGTTAAAGGGTAAGACCTCCAGGATTGTGACTCATGCCAAAAGCAAATGAGGCCAGAAATAGGAAGATTTTTCAGTTTAAAATATGGCTAAGGAGTTTGTGTAGGAAGGAGGGTATAAGATTTTGGATCATTGGGCTCTCTTTCAGGGAAGGTGAGACCTGTACAGAAGAGATGCTAGGGGACTAATATTCTAGTAGGAAAATTTGCTAGGGGGATGGGAACCAGAGTGCCAGAACAGTTGTGGAGACAGATGTTGTTAAGACCTCAGACAAAGTCAGGAATCAAAATGTTAAGCTTAATGTGACTAATGTCCTGAGCTGCATATATTTCAAAACAAGATGTATTGTAGGAAAAGCAGATGAGCTCAGGGCATGTATCAACACTTGGAATTTTGTTATTGTGGCTATTAGTGAGACTTGCTTGCAGGAAGGGCAGGACTGGCAGCTCATTCCGGGATTCCGCTGTTTTAGACTCAACATAGTGGGAGGGATTAAAGGAGGAGGGGTGGCATTACTAGTCAGGGAAAATGTCATGGCAATGCTCAGCTAGGACAGACTGGACAACTCATCTCGTGAGGCGTAATTGGTCCTGAGGAAGATCAGAATAGTAATCCATGTGTGGAGTCAAAAGATATGAGGGAGATCTTAGATGAATATTTTGCATCTGCATTTACTCAGGAGACGGGCACAGAGTCTATAGAAATGAGGTAAAACGGCATCAACTTCACAGACCCTATTCAGATTATGGAGGAGGAAGTGTTTGCTGTCGTGAGGCAAATAAGGTGGATAAATCCCCAAGGGTGCTGACAAGGTGTTCCCTCGGACCCTGCAGGAGGCAAATGAAGAAATTGGTGGGGCTCTAACAGAGATATTTAAATCATCCTTAGTGACAGGTGAGGTACCAGAGGATTGGAGGATAGGCAAGTCTGGTCCTCTGTTTAAAACAGGCCTTAAAAAATTAAACGGATGAAATTATAGACCAGTCGTGGGAAAATTCTTGTAAACTATATTGACCTGATATACACCTTACAGTGGTAGAGGTGTATAAGTTGATGAGAGACATTGATAATGTGGCTAGCTAGAAGCTTTTTCGCAGGGCTGAAATAGCTAACATGAGGGTGCATAGTTTTACAGTTTGGAGGTGGGGGGCATCAGAGATAAGATTTTTCACACAGAGAGTGGTGGGTGCATGAATGCACTGCCAGCGGTAATAGATGCAGATAGAATAGGGTCTTTTAAGAGACCCTTAGATAGGTACATGGAGCTTAGGAAAATAGAGGGCTGTGTGGTAGGGAAATTCTAGGCAGTTTTTAGTGCAGGTTACATTTTTGGCAGAACATTGTGGGCCGAAGGGCCTGTAATATGCAGTAGATTTTTATGTTTTCATATTTTTATGTATTCTAAGAGACTGATTATATAGGTATTTGGATAGACATGATCTGATTAAGGATAGTCAGCATGGCTTCGTGCATGGTAGGTCATGTCTAACCAATCTCCCTGGGTTTTTTGAGGAATTTGCCAGGAAAGTTGATGAAGGCAAGGTAGTGGATGTTGTCTGCATGGACTTTAGCAAGACTTTTGACAAGGTCCCGCATGGGAGATTAGTCAAGAAGTTTCAGTCGCTCAGCATTCAAGGTCAGATAGTAAATTGGCTTAGATATTAGCTTTGTGGGAGAAGCCAGAGATTGGTCGTTGATGGTTGCCTCTTGGGAAACCTGTGACCAGCGGAGTGCTGGGCCTGTTGTTGTTTGTCATCGATAATCAACAATCTGGTTGATAGTGTGGTTAACTGGATCAGCAAATTTGCAGATAGCACCAAGCCTGAGGGCGTAGTGGACTGCGAGGAAGACTTTCAAGGCCCGCAGAGTGATCTGGACTATGGAAGCATGGCTGAAAAATGATATATGGAATTTAACGCAGACAAGTGGCAGGACCAACCAACATAGGTCTTCCACAGTGAATGTTAGGGCACTGAAGGGTACATTAGAACAAAGGATTCTGAGAATACAGGTCTGTAATTCTTTGAAAGTGGTATGACAGGTAGATTGGGTCATAAAGAAAGCTTTTGGCACCTTGGCTGTCATAAATCAAAGTATTGAGTACAGGATATGGAGTGTTATGTTGAAGTTGTAAAAGACATTTAGTGAGGTCTAATTTGGAGTATTGTGTTCAGTTTTGGTCACCTACCAATAGGAAAGATGTAAATAAGGTTGAATGCATAGAGCCAGCATTTACAATGATGTTGCTGGGTCTGGAGGTCTTGAGCTATAAGGAAAGATTGAATAGGTTTAGACTTCATTCCTTGAAATGTAGAAGATTGAGAAGAGATTTGATAGAGGGAAACAAAAATCATGAGGCGTATAGATAGGGTAAATGCAAGCAGGCTTTTTCCACTGAGGTTGGGTGGGACTACAATCAGAGGACATGGGTTAAGTATGAAAGGTGAAAAATTTAAGGGGAACATGAGGGGAAACCTCTTCACTCAGAGGGTTGTGAGTGTGGAACGAGTTGCCAGCACAAGTGGTGCATGTGAGTTTAATTTCAACATTTAAGAGAAGCTTGCATAGGTATGTGGCTGGTGGAGGTATGGAGGGCTGTGGTCCTAGTGGGAATAGGCAATGTAAATGTTTTGGCATGAACTAGATGTGCTGAAGGGCCCATTTCTGTGCTGTACTTTTCTATGATTCTATAATCTGGCTTATTGTTGACTTGTAATTTAGGGCAATGAATAAAGAGTTATGGAGTACATAACAGAATGGCTACAAAGTTATCAACAAAAAACATCAGGGCTAGTAGCTGCTTAGACCAGTGTAATATGTTTTGTTCCATTGTTCAGACCACTTGTCGTAACCATATGTAATAATACATTCTCCCCGTTACTACATGGGTTTCCTCTGACAGACATACCGGCTGGTGTGGTATACTGTGTCCGGTGCTCCGGTGTGGCTTTTATATATTGGTGAGACCCGACGCAGACTGGAAGATCATTTCGCTGAACACCTATGCTCTGTCCGCCAGAGAAAGCAGGATCTCCCAGTGGCCACACATTTTAATTCCACGTCCCATTCCCTTTCTGATATGTCTATCCATGGCCGCCTCTACTGTCAAGATGAAGCCACACTCAGGTTGGAGGAACAACACCTTATATACCGGCTGGGTAGGCTCCAACCTGATGGCATGAACATTGACTTCTCTAACTTCCGTTAATGCCCCTCCTCCCCTCCTTACCCTATCTCTGATATATTTAGCTTTCTTCCCCCCTCCTTTTTCTTTCTCTCTTTCTGCCCATCACTCGGCCTGTTCTCCATCTCCCTCTGGTGCTCCCCTCCCCCTTTCTTTCTCCCTAGGCCTCCCATCCCATGATCCTTTCCCTTCTCCAGCTCTTTATCCCTTTTGCCAATGACATTTCTGGCTCTCAGCTTCACCCCACCCTGTCCGGTCTTCTCCTATCATTTTACGTTTTCCCCTCCCCCTCCTACTTTCAAATCTCTTACTATCTTTCCTTTCAGTTAGTCCTGACGAAGGGTCTCGGCCTGAAATGTCGACTGTACTTCTTCCTATAGATGCTGCCTGGCCTGCTGCGTTCCACCAGCATTTTGTGTGTGCTGCTTGAATTTCCAGCATCTGCAGATTTCCTCGTGTTTGCCTTTTAAAAAGACATACCAGCTAGTAGGTTAATTGGTCATTGCAAGTTGTCTTGTTATTAAACTAGGAGTAAGTCTGGGAATTGCTGGACGGTGTGCTCGAAGGGCTGGAAACACCTATTTGTGCTGCATCACAATAAATAAATAATGATTTAAATTGTATTCAAAAGTATAATTTATAATTGTGTGAGGTGCTACATTTTGGTTGGAATAATCCAAATAGGACATGCATGGTAAATGCTAGGGCATTGAAGAATGCAGTAGAACAGAGTGATCTTGGAATAATGGTGCATAGTTCCCTGAAGGTGGAATCTCATGTGGATAGGGTGGTGAAGAAAGCTTTTGGTATGTTGGCCTTTATAAATCAGAGCATTGAGTATAGGAGTTGGGATGTAATGTTAAAATTGTACAAGGCATTGGTAAGGCCGGATTTGGAGTATTGTGTACAGTTCTGGTCACCGAATTATAGGAAAGATGTCAACAAAATAGAGTACAGAGAAGATTTACTAGTACGTTACCTGGGTTTCAGCACCTAAGTTACAGGGAAAGGTTGAGCAAATTAGGTCTTTATGCTTTGGAGCATAGAAGGTTGAGGGGGGACTTGATAGAGGTATTTAAAATTATGAGGGGGATAGATAGAGTTGATGTGGATAGGCTTTTTCCATTGAGAGTAGGGGAGATTTAAACAAGAGGACATGAGTTGAGAGTTAGGGGGCAAAAGTTTAAGGGTAACATGAGAGGGAATTTCTTTACTCAGAGAGTGGTAGTTGTGTGGAACAAGCTTCCAGTAGAAGTGGTAGAGGCAGGTTCGGTATTGTCATTTAAAGTAAGATTGGATAGGTATATGGACAGGAAAGGAATGGAGGGTTCTGGGATGAGTGTGGGTGAGTGGGACTAGGTGAGAGTAAGCGTTCGGCACGTACTAGAAGGGCCGAGATGGCCTGTTTCTGTGCTGTAATTGTTATATGGTTATATAATTTTTCATTTTACTCCAGTTTGGAAGTGTGAGTGAGATAAGTCGATAGTGGTCTACACACATAATTGATTTACATTTAGGTGCCAAAAACATTTTTACTTTTGAGCTGACAAGAAGTAGAGACCATAAATGGAAGGTTACTACTAAATCAGACAGGAGTCCAGCGTAACAACTTTACCCATACAGGGTAAGAATGTGAAATGTGCCACCACGAGAAGTAACTGAGACAAACAGCATTGATTTATGGCTGGATAAGTACATATGGAAGACTGGAGTTGAAGACTATACTAAAAGAACTAAAGTGATGAGAATGGTGAAGAAATAACCAAGTCGATGAGTTGAGCTGATTTGTTTACTTGTGCAGTGGATTCAGTTCAGTGCAGCTCAAAATAACTTCTGTAAAATGCTGAATACAAAAGATGTTTGTATCTGGGGCATTTCAAAGTTTAAACATCAGAATTTTCCTAATATGAAGAAGTCATCTGGGACTATAACAGGCCAATTAAAATATGGGTAGTTTTTTTTTAAATGATCTTTTTAGTATGCAACCGGTATGCCCAAGTCCCATTCAGGCCCCACTGCCATTTCCTGTTGAAGCAGCCTACATATAACGTTTGAGCTTGGAGTTCTCTGACTTTGAGGAGCATGCTGAAGCTCCTCCTTTCTACATCTCCAGGGTATTGTGGATCAGAAGCTGAACTGTGTTGAGGGCAGAGTATTCGGTTGTGAGCAGCTTATTTACTGAATTTTGTGTCCATCTGCAGGTCAAATTGGGATTTATACTTTATACTTGCCTGGATATTTACAGTTTCAGTAAGATTCAAGAAGTTTGATATTATCCATGGAGAATTCACTTAACCAGTGCTCTGCTACTAGACTCAGTAACTACTACTCTTGTTGTAGGGTGACACTAGAATGTACAATCTAGATGATGAAATACAGTAATCCAGTGCGGTTATTTTGCCACTGTTTCTCTCCCCAAAAGTTTTCTTCTTCAGAGTTGTTATCGTGGATGACTTCAACTTCCGTAATATTGATTGTGATCTGTTTTGTGCAAAAGGTTTAGATGGAGCAGAATTTGTTAGTTGTGTCCAGGATTCCTGACACAATATACAGACAGGTTGCCAAGAAGAGAGGCCGTACTAGGTCTGGTACTGGGCATTGAACTTGGCCAGGTGGCAGTCTCTCAGTGGTGAGCATTTTGGAGACAGAGATCTCAACTCCCTAACCTTTACCAAAGCCTTGAACAGAGATAGCAGGAGGTGTATGGGGTAGTGTTTAATTGGGGGAGGGTGAATCATGATGCTATTAGGCAGTAACTTGGGAGTGTAAATTGGGAATAATGTACTCCAGGAAATGTACAATGGAATTATGAAATTTGTTTAGGGAGCTTTTAGAGGGAGTTCTGGATTGGTTTGTTTCGTTGATGCAGGGACAGGATGGCAGGGTGAAGGAACCATGGTATGGAAGAGATGTGGAACATTTACTCAAGAGGAAGAAAGAAACTTACTTAAAGTTTAGGGAACAAAGAATCAGATAGGGTTCTTTGAGAATTGCAAGGTAGCCAGGAAGGAACTTAAGAATGGATTTAGGAGAAGAGGGCGTGAGAAGTCCTTGGTGAGTAGGATTAGGGAAAGCCCCAAGGTGTTCTCCATGCACAGTTGCAAGAAAAAGTTTATGAACCCTTCATAATTCCTTGTTCATTACCTGATTTTCTGCATTAATTACTCATTAAAATGTGGTCTGATCTTCATCTAAGTCACAATAATAGGTGAACACAGTCTGCTTAAACGAATAACACACAAACAATTGTACTTCCCATGTCTTTATTGAACACGTTGTTTAGTCATACACAGTCTCGACCGGAAAAAGTATATGAACCCTTGTATTTAATAATTGTAGAACCTCCTTTAGCGGCAATAACCTCCACCAAACATTTCCTGTAGTTGCTGATTAGACTTGCTCAATGGCAAGGAGGAATTTTAGGCCTTTCCTCCATATAATACTGCTTCAGTTCAAAGTATTTCTAGGATACTTTGCATGAACAACCTCTTCAGGTCATGCCACAGCATCTCAATTGGGCTGGGCTCTGACTTGGCCATTTCATAATGTGAATTTTCTTCTTTTTAAACCATCCTGTTGTTGATTTACTACTGTGTTTCATATTATTGTCTTGTTGCAACAACCAACTTCTATTAAGCTTCAGGTGTAGACCACTACCCTGACATTCTCCTGTAAAGTTTTGAATTCATTGTTCCCTTAACGATTGCAAGCTGTCCAAGCCATGAGGCAGCAAAGCAGCCCCAAACCATGATGCTTCTTTCACCATGCTTCACAATTGCACTGAGTTTTTGGTATTGTTGTTCAGTGTCCTTTTTCCCCTCCAAACACAACAGTATGCATTTCTGCCAAAAAGTTCTTTTGTCTCATCTGAACATTGTCCCAGATACTCTGTGGAATATCCAGGTGGTCTTTTGCAAACTTGAGATGTGCAGCGATTTTTTTTGGAGAGTAGTTGTTTCCTCTGTGGTGTCCTTCCATGAACACCATTCTTGTTCAGTGTTTTTCTTATATTGGGCACATGAACAGAGAGTTTAGCAAGTTCTAGATATTTTTGCAGATCTTTTCCTGTTACTCTTGGGTTCTTTTCCACCCCCTTCATCATTGCATGTTGTGCTCTTGGTGTGATCCTTGGGAGAGTAGCAACAGTACTGAATTTCCTCCATTTGTAGACAGTTTATCATATTGTTGGCTAATGAACACTCAGATCTTTAGAAATGTTTTTGTAGCCTTTTCCAACTTCATACATCTCTAAAATTCTTCTTCTATGGTCCTCTGATAGTTGTTTTGATCAAAGCATGCTGCACATATGCACATCTTTCTGGAGAAGAACAGGCTTTGCCCACACACCCAATCTCATCTCATTGATTGGAACTCCTGACTGCAAATAGCTTTTCCAGAAGGCATTACCCCAGAGGTTCACACACTTTTTTGAACCTACACTGTGATTGTTTAAGTGATATACTCAATATTGATGAGAAGAAGTACAAATGTTTGTATGTTACTAGTTTAGGCAGATTGTGTTTGCCTATTATTGTGACTTGGATGAAGATCAGACCACATTTAATGAGTACTTAATGCAAAAAACTAGGTAATGAACAAGGAATTACAAAGAGTTCACGAACTTTTTCTTACAACTGATATGTGAAGGACAGGAGGATGACTAGATTGAGAGCAGGAATGGATGAATCAGGAATAGAAGGCAAAATGTGTGTCTGGAGTTGGAAGAGTTAGGGGAGACCCTTAATGAATACTTTGCTCGGTATTTGTCAGTGAGAGGGACATTGATGTATATGAAGACAGCGTAAAAGAGGCTGATGTACTGGAACATCAGTATTAAGTATGAGGCTGTATGGAATTTTGAAAAATATTTAAGATTGATAAGCCCCGGGCTGAATGGGATATGTGAGGAAGATGTTGCTACTCCCTTGATGATGATCTTTGCATTGTCACTGGCCACAGGAGTAGTCCCAGAAGAGTGGAAGGTATCAAATTTTATTCCGTTGTTCAAGAAAGAGAGTATGAATAACCCTGGGAGTTAAAGACTAATGAGTCTTGTGTCAATGGTGAGCAAAATATTGGAGAGGATTTGTAGAGAGAATTTACAAGCATGTGGAAAAGCATACTGATTAGTGACAGGGAACGTGGCTTTGTGAGGGATAGCTCATGCCTCATGAGCCTGATTAACTTTTTTGAGGAAGTGACAAAGTGCATCGTATATGGATTTAATAAGGCGTTTTATAAGGTTCTGTATAGTAGGCTCATTCAGAAAGTCAGGAGGCATGGGTTCCAGGAAAATATGGCTTGTCCATACAATGCAGAGGGTGTAGTAGATGGAGAGCATTCTGTCTGCAGGTCAGTAACCAGTGATGTTCAACAGGGATCTGTTCTGGGACCCCTGCTCTTTATGATCTTTATAAATGACTTAGATAGATATGGAAATGGAAGGGTGGGTTAGTGGGTTTGCAGATGACATGAAGGTTGGTGAAGTTATGGAGGTTACGGAGGAATTTTGTTGATTGCAATAAGACACTGAGCTGGGTTGAGAAGTGACAGATAAAGTTCAATCCAGAAAAAAATATGAGGTGTTTTACTTTGGAAGGTTGAGTTTGAAGCCTGAATGAAGAGTTAATGGCAGGATTGTTAGCAGTATGGAATGACAGCGGGATCTTGGGGTCCACATCAATAAATCCCTCAAATTTGCAACGCAAGTTGATAGGGTATTTAAGAAAGTGTATGAAGTGTTGACCTTGATTAGTTAGCGGAGTGAGTTCAAGTAATGTTACATCTCTATAAAAGTCTAGTTAGATCACACTTGGAGTATTGTATTCATTACTGGTCACCTCATTATAGGAAGCTTTAAAGAGGGTGCAGAAGAGGTTTACCAGGATACTACCTGGTTTGGAGAGTATGTTTTGTGAGGATAGATTGAGCAAGGTAGGGCTTTTCCCTTTGAAGTGAAGGAGGTTGAGAGGTATTTGATAAAGGTGTACTGGATGATCAGAGCCAGAGATCAAGTAGATCGCCAGAGATTCTTTTCAAGGCGGAACTAGCTAATATGAGGGGGTATAACTTTAAGGCAATTGCAGAAAAATATGGGGGGATATCAGAGGGAAGTTCTGTTACACAGTGTATGGAACATGGTGCCAGGGTTGATAGTGGAAGCAGATACATTAGGGACAGTTAAGAGACTCTTAGTTCAAGTTCATGTTCAATTTAATGTCGTTCATTAAACTATATACCGCTGAATGAAATAATGTTCTCAGGACCAATACAGTACATATAATTCACACACATAATAAAATCACAAATTTAAAAATAATAAGATGCATTTTTGGAACAAATTATAAGTAAACAGTGTAAAACTACTGGTGATTTTTATGTGATGAGACCTGGGTGGTGGCAGGGAGTTCAGTAGCCTTATGGCCAGGGGAAAAATTTGTTTCCCGTCCAAATGCTACGGTCCTCCTGCCAGATGGTAGGGGGTCAAAGAGATTGCTGAACGAAGGGGAGAAACATGCATGAAAGAAGAAGAGGGCTATATGGGAGGGAAGGGCTATTTTTATCTTAGAGTAGGTTAAAAGGTTGGCAAAACATTGTGGATGGAAGGGTCAGTATTATGCTGTAATGTTCTATGTACCAATAAAGACAAGAAGAGCAAAGCTGAAGAATAATATTATGACCTAGCTCCTCTGCGTAATACCTAGCCTTTGATATTTATCGATATTAGGTCCTCATTGAGTAGTTTCAGTACCCACTATTGTAACACAGTGACTGGAGCAAAGTTGATATTGAGCTGTTATTTACTTCACTTAGGAGACATTCCTGGGATTTATATTCTTCAGAGGGTTGTTAATCTGGAATGTTTGGGTGCTAGTGACTAAGTTGATTGCTAAGTTGTTGAACTTTGAGAATTGGAAAAAAATAGATGTTTGGATTTAGTAGCAAAGTAATTAAGAGTAGAGCAGCAAGTCAGTCTTGTTGATTTTGAGATCCATTTGGCTCGTATGTAATGACATGCTTGTTGAAGAAAGGCATAGTCCATTGGTAGGATTATACAGTATACTGTGCTTTCTGTTCTATAGGTCATAATAGCAGAGCAAATTTTAAAAGTGAAAGACTCTACAGAATATTTGGCATCAATGATGGAGAAAATATTGGAACTGGAAGTCATTGAGACATCTGCCTGTGGTTTGAAATATTATATTGAAATTTGTAACCACAACATATATGGAAAATATTTTTGTGGATTTCTGCTCCTTGTTAAGAAGCTGGATTTAGGCACTACGCTGGTGTGAGTTTAGCTTATGTTTTTTGTTTTGGACCTTCTTATTTTTAAATATTTGTATAATAGTAGGAATAATTTTTTGTTTTTATTCCTTGTACTCTTAGTAACCATATTCTAATCATAAACTCATTACACTAACCAAAGGATCAGCAATTCTTCACACTGAGTGCTATGTCCTTGTTCAAACCATAAGCCCATACCTGTCACTAATTCATTTCTTTACCATAAAAATATGACCCAACAAACCCCTGTCAAATTGAAATTACAGTACCATCTGTTACAGTATTTTTCTTTTGCATTGTGGCAATAGTCAGTTGTATATCATTTGTGTTTTTGTGCCTGAGCTATAGTGTACTCAAATGTAGAACTTCAAATTGTGGTTAAAATAATTGATTGTTCACTTAACTATGAACATTTATGTTAATAAATAATATTACTTCTCTTATAATAAATACTTGAAAGATGGAAGTACATATAGTCTTTACATTTGAGGATTTTGAATGTTCAGACAAGTGCACTGGCAATATATTGTGTCCATACATTGAGGGCAACTCCACAGACAAAGAGAAAGAAATCGAAGGACCTTCATGGGGCCTTTTTTAACCTTTGTAGTATTTAGATTTCTTTTGTTCTTATTACACTGTGGAATCAAGTTCTGGATGTGGCTTCAAGTCCCTGAAAGTGAATGTCAGGAAGAATAGAATAGCAGGTTAGTAAAATTACCTCAATCTTGTACAGTCAGGGAAAATGCCCAGGCTGATGGACAACAATTACATGACAGGAATTCCTAATTAATCAACAGTGGAATTACATTTCATGAGGTCTATAGTCTGTGGTTAATTCTATTTTCACTCTGCTTTCTTTCCCTTTAGCTGGTCAGAAATTCTTATCATTAATATGTTTTCTTTTCTCAAGGTATTATTAATCAGCAATACTTATTTCGACAGAGGCATCACATTTGCTGCAGCTCCTTTATCTTCAGTTGCCTTGAGTAACTGATTACATTTATTCCATACAGTTAAATTATTCAGCTTTTGGTGCACTGTCATGCTATCTTTCAAAATAAGTTAACTTCCACAATTTAGGTTAATTCCAGCAATTCCATGGTGAAATTATAATGATGCTTGTCGTTTCGAGCTGCAAATCTTGTGGCTTGACTTACCCAATAACTTATACACCTTTGCTTTTTTTAGTAGAGTTGTATAAGTTTTCTAAGCATAATACTTTTTTGGAAAGTTTTGGTTTGGAATTGAAAATGCTTTGTGTCACAAAATGGAATGAACGCAGCCAGTGGAATGTGGATACAGGCAGTCCCTGGGTTACGAAGGAGTTCTGTTCCTGTGTCCGTCTTTAAGTCGGAACAAGTACATCTGGTATCATTTAGTGTCAGTTAGTCAAACGTTTGTCTTAGTATATAGTATATATTTTACCTTTCTATGCATATAAAACACTTACATATGTACATATAAGAAACGTATGTATTTGAATAATTAAACCACTGCATTGCTTAGTAATAATTGTAGCTTTCATCAGGGCAGGGCCTTTCACATGCTCCATTATTTTCACTTTATCCTTTATCCTTTAAAATTGTTCCGATCGTTGACCAACTGTAGCCTAACGCTTTTCCAATGACCAATGGCGTTTCACCTCTTTCCAAATGCTTTATTATTTCCACTTTATTTTCAATTGCGATTGCTTCCTATCAACAGAACAGAAACACTGCGGGTGGCGGGTCCTGACCTCCGCCGGCTCCTGAGGTCCACTGGGTCCCAAGGACTACTGTACTGAATTCCCTGGGTCCGAAACTCCACCGCACTGAGACTGGTTAAATGGGACAAGCGGGGGCTGTGCTGGGTTTGGGTATTTGATCCTCCACAATATTCCGCGAGGGAATTTAAACTGGAGGTGGAAGTGTTTCTTTTATGAGGTTGAGTTGCCAGCTTGACATCAACCCGGCATGGGAGCAGTCTGTCACTGGATCGAATTCTGGAACCTCCGTTGTCCAGCCCGGTGCTGATCTCACTGCACCACCTGCCGACTGGAACGGAGGGGGGTGGGGGTGGACAGGGTCAAGGTGAATCTTGCTAGGAAAAATTTAAGCCAAATACAAAGTTACACACGCAATACAGTGTCAATGGCAACGACTTAAAATGGCGGACAGCGTTCTCCTTCCTTGGTTTGTAATACGAGTTGTACGTAAGTGGGACATTCATAACTCGTGGACTACCTGTATATAGATATGATGGTTGTCATAGATGCAGTGGGTGGAAGGAACTATTTCTGTGCTCTACCCACTTCCATCTCTCTTTCTTGCAACTGCCTGAAACAGAATTAGAGTAATCATTGATGAGCTTCAAGCCCACACGTCTCCTCATTTTAACTTTTAATTCAACTATTCAGGCAATCATCTGTATGCTTGAGATTGTCCAATACCAAAATCAGCATGTTTCTTTCACACAGTATCATTGTGCCTAAATTAGCTTCTGGTTAATCAACAATCTAAATATTTCATCGTTGTTTCGAGTAATTTCCCGACCTTGTACCCACCCACCACTGCAATTCTGTGTATCCTTACCCAGTCTGTAGCACCATCCATCCACTCTACCCATGTAAGCTCACTGGTGTATCTGTACTTCTCTATATCTGCTGACCTGAAATCATCTTTAGATTTAATTGCTTTGGTGTTAACAAGGTCCCAGTCTTTTCAATTCTCTCCCTAAACTACAGGGTCTCTTCACCTCTCCTAACTCTGTAAGAATCTTTTTACAACTTAACTGTTTGACTTGATATTTCCTTTGTGACTGGGAACATGGTGCTTTGTTCAATCTGTGATTGTAATTGCAAGTTGTTGTGCAAGGCCTGACATGGTTCATGAACAGTCACTGTTCATATTCTGTTCCTCAGTACTTACTGCGCTGAAAAAAAATAGCCTAGTGTTCCCACTTATTTTGAACACACTAGCTTTAAACTCTGTGCCTCAGGTTAACCATATCTGAAGTCAATCTTATCCTAAAGTCAGTGGATCCAGGTGTTCCATTCTTATGATCAGTCTTGGGCACTTTATTAGCTTGAATCAACCTTGTAGCTTCCTCTAAACTTGCTGGTAAAAGTTCCATCATGATGGTAACATCGAAATCAAACTCAGAAGGAGGTGATATCATAACCATAACTAACTTAAACATAGTAGCTCTGAAAACAATTTTATATTATTTATAGAATTTGAGATCTTTCTGAAGAAAACACAAAAAAGGAAAAAGCAAAATTGCCCCAGGTGAGGCAACACTTCACCTGTGCATCTCTTGTGGTTATCTGCTTCTGATGCGGCATTCTCTACATTGGTGAGACATGACGTAGATTGCGGGGTGACTTCGTCGGGCACCTACGCTCCATCCGCCTACCATTTTAATTCCTATCCCCATTCCCATTTTGATATGTCGGTCCATGGCCACCTCTTCTGCCACAACGAAGCCACTCTCAACTTGGAGGAGCAACACTTCATATTCCGTCTTGGTAGCCTCCAACTTGATGGCATGAACAGTGATTTATCTGATTTCTGTATTTTTTTTTACCCCTTCTCCTTCCCTCTTCAATTCCCCACTCTAGCCTTTTACCTCTTCTCACCTGCCTATCTCCTCCCTCTAGTGCTCCTCCTCCTCCCCTTTCTCCCATGGTCCAGTCTCCTCTCCTATCAGGTTCCTTCTTCTCCAGCCCTTTATCTTTTCTACCTATCACCTCAGGTTCTCACTTCCATCTGCCCTTCCCACCCACCTGGCTTCACCTATCACCATCTAGCTTGTCCTCTTTCCCCCACCCCCACCACCTTTGATGAAGGGTCCTGGCCTGAAACGTTGACTGATTATTCATCTCCATAGATGCTGCTGGACCTGCTGAGTTCCTCCAGCAATTTGTGTGTGTTGTTCTGGATTTCCAGCCTCGTGTTTATGTTGAACCAAAATGTGGCCAGTATTTTATCTTTCGAATTATGAAAGAGATTATAAGCAACACTGAGGCCAGTATCAACTACACATGCAGCAGTTTTCCAATCTAACAGTAACATAACTTACCTAAATATGTTACATTTTTATATAAATTGTTTTGTAATATATAAGAAATTGTCACTGGGTAATTTTGTTGCTTTCTATTCCTGCTGCCTGCTTTTGTAAACTCACGTTTTTAAAATAGGAAATTTAGTTTCTTGCACAGTTCAGTTTGCCTCTTTCCCTCTTTAATTATTTTCTACACATGAAGCATAAAATTAATGAAATCATAGTTCCAAATATCCATTAACTGTGCATTGTTTATACTAAGGTTATCGAAATTTAATAGGACATTTAACGTTTCTTGAATGGATGCTCTCTTTAAAACATATGAAATCTTTCACAAGTATTAAGTAATTGGGCTTTTAATCATTTGATTTTTAGATCTTTGTTACACTACATAAAGCAGTATATAGTTCAGCTTAGCCATATATACACAGATATTTAATATATAGCGAAAGACAGGAACCATTTTGCCCTTTGCTACAATTTTTGTACAGACAAATAAATGCTGACTACAGGATTTATCAAAGCATCTCCATTAGGTATTTGAAATTGCATCACTATGCACCATCTCTTTAAATGCCAATTATTTTCAACCTTTTATGTCTGAACAATATAAAATTGAACAGGGGACAGCTTAATCATCCTTTCTTTTCTCCTTGTAGTGCAACTCCTGCTGAGCCTTTTACAGGTCAAAATGTGTTGGGCACAGGGGGCAGAGCTGTCTACAAATGCAGGATAGAATAAAATTCCTTAATCTTTTACTTACCAGTGGTCATCTTGGCAGTGTTAAACGTGGCTTTTAAAATTGCTACCTGCCTGCCTCTGAGAAGTTCTTAAAATAATTGAAAGGGAAATCAGCCATTTGCAAGAAGCCTGGTGTTGCTGAATGTTGGTGCGCTCACGCTATACCATGGGATAATGCAACATGAATGATTCTTCAGGAATGCATGGGGTATGCTCCTGGATTGATTCAATCATAGTTGGAGAGCAAGTTGTCCTGCATAATTCACAGCTAGTTCTATGGCATTGGCAGGTGTCCACAAGGTGATCTGAGAAGGGAGAGAAAATAATTCACAAAATGGAAATGCGAAAGTAAAAGCTTTAAAATCCTCAGAATGAAGACCTATTGCAGATTTTA
This sequence comes from Hypanus sabinus, assembly GCF_030144855.1. Classification (NCBI taxonomy): domain Eukaryota; kingdom Metazoa; phylum Chordata; class Chondrichthyes; order Myliobatiformes; family Dasyatidae; genus Hypanus; species Hypanus sabinus. The sequence continues at coordinate 39,832,663 of NC_082722.1, forward strand.
AAATTTTTATATTCAAATTATGTTTCATTTTATTAAACTGTTCAAAAATTAAGAAAAATAAAATTATAAGAATTTCGACTAGGTGGTAATAGGAACTAGTGTTAAAAAGAAATGATGTCAAAGGATTGGACTTACTACAAATAAATGAAGGCTTGTCAGATATATAAAAAAATACTTTAGAAATAATTACTCTGTGTGTTAGTTGATTGTATTTTTCATGCTGCCTCCTCTGGGATTTCATCAGATGGTCTCTTCTGACATTGGGTGTGAGGCAATCCAATAAGATGTTGAGTACTGTTGAGGTGAATTCAAAAAGAATGCCTCAGTACCCATCAGGAAAAGTAGGATTTTGCTGATTAGAAATCAACTAACATAAAAGTATTCCTTGGTGGCATTATAAAACCTTCTATGTCATCAGTAAGATCATAAGAGGATCCTGTACATAAATGCCACTTTCCCACCTCATAGTCTTCAAATCTTTCTGTGAACGAAGCTGTGTATACAGGTTATTCCATTCCTATGAATTGTTGGTAATCCAAACAGTTTACAAGTTGGGAATGTGGCCATGAACCAAGTACCCAGATGACAGAAGATGGCAAAACCATACTGCCAGTTTCCTAAGCATTTGCTGATACGTACAGCGGTACATATTCTGGGATCTTTTAAGCTAAGGTGGACCTGTTCCTCTGTCATCCATGATTCTGTTGTAAATAATTTCAATGAATTACAACCCTCCAAGCAAAGTAACTCCAACTATGTCATGCCTTAATCCTCAGCTCCATATTTTGAGACTATACCTTAATTCCAAACTTTCCAACAGGTGGTAAGAATCAATGCATCCATTTGTTAAACTATGTGGGGGGGGGGGGGGGAAACAGTGACACAGTGATGCAGCAACTAGTGCTACTGCCTTACAGGACCAGAGATTAGGGTTCATTCCTGAGCATGTGTGCTGTCTTTGTGGAGTCTGCTCATTCTACTCATGACCACATATATTTCCACTGTCCTCTGCTATCCTTAGTGTAGGTGGTAGCTGGATAACCTGGGTTGCTAGCTTGGGCAGAGGGAGACTGATGTGCAGACGGGTATGGAGGAAAAGTGGATCAGGAAATAATTAGTGCAGATGGGCACTTGAGGGTCAGTGCAGTTAGAGTGGTGATCTTAACCACGTACAGAAACACGGAAAGACAAATTACTCTCCTGTCATGGGTTTCATTTGAGCAATAACAGCAAGCACACCACACCTACATATGCAGCCCATCATAGGAGAGTAATGTCTTTCTATCGTATTGTTGGACATGAGCAAAATGGAAAGTAATGTAATAATGCGGACTCTCTGAAGACATGGGAGGAGTTATATAATTAGAAAAAAATGCAACAGACACTCAGCAAGTCAGACAGTTTCTATAGGAAGACAAATGGTTAATGTTTCAGACCCCGACAAAGGATCTAGGGCCTGGTGCGTTAACTGTTTCTTCTTCCACAAATGTTGCTTGACCTCCTGGGTGTCTTTGGCATTTTCCGGCATCTGTACATAGATCATAGACAACTGTAATTCTTTGATTTTCGTGAGTTAAATATACTTTTGTATTCAATGTTTCATCTAAAGGTGAACTGAGTTGGGATAGAACATAGAATATTAAGCACAGTACAAACCCTTTGGCCCACAAAGTTGTGCCCACTTTTTAACCTACTCCAAGAAAAATCTACCTCTTCTTTCCTACATTACCTTCCATTTTTTCATCATCCATGTGCGTAAGAGTTTGTTAAATGCCCCAATGTATCTGTCTCTACCACTTACCTCTGACATTCCCCCCCCCCCCACCCACCCCGAACTTTCCTCCTATCACCTCAAAATTATACTCCCTTGCATTAGCTATTGCCGCCCTTGGAAAGCATTTCCAGCTATCCATTCTGTCTCTGCTTCTTATCATCTCTATCAAGTCACCTCTCATCCCCCCCATTGCTCCAAAGAGAAAAGTCCTAGCTTGTTCAACCTACTTTCATAAGAATGCCCACTTGTCCATGCATCATCCTGATACATCTCTTCTGCACCCTCTCTAAAACTTGCATATCTTTCCTATAATAAAGGTGACCACAAATGAACACAATATTCCAAGTGTCTAACCAGGGTTTTGTAAAGCTGCAATGTTACCTTGCTGCTCTTAATCCCCAACTAACGAAGGCCAACACTTCATGCACTTTCTTAACTACCCTTTCAACTTGCACTGAACTTTGAGGGTTCTGTTGACATGGACCCCAAGATTTATTTCTATTTATTAATTAACAGCGTGGAATAGACCTTTCTGGCTCTTTGAACAATCCCTCAATTTAATCCTAGCCTAATCATGGGACAATTTACAATGACCAATTAACCTACCAACTGGTACAATTTTGGACTGTGGGAGGAAACTAGAGCACCCGGAGGAAACCCACACGTTCACAGGGAGAACTTGTAAACTCCTTATAGGCAGTCGGAATTGAACCCAGTCACTAGTACTGTAAAACAATGTACTAACCACTACACTACCCTGCTGTCCATGGATCCCTCTGTCCCTCCACACAGCTAACAATCCTGCCATTAACCCTCTTTTATACCATCAAATCCAACCTTCCAAAATAGAACACCTCTCACTTTTTTCTGGATTGAACTCCATCTGGCACTTCTCAGCCCAGCTCTGCATTCTGCCAGTGTGCTGTTGCGATCTACAACCCCCGGCCCCAAACATCCACAATTCCACCAACCTTTGTGTCATCTGCAAGCCTACTTACCCACCCTTCCATTTCATCTATCTAAGTCATTTATAAAGATCTCAAAGAGCAGGAGTCCCAGAGGAGATCCGTGTTGAACATCACTGGCCACTGACTTCCAGGCAGAATGCTCTCCATCTTCTACCACCCTCTGCCCTGTATGGGCAAACCAAGTTTTTCTGGATCCTTTGCCTCCTGACTTTCTGAATGAGCCCACCATAGGGAACCTAATCATGTGCCTTACTAAAATCTATATGTGCTGAGTCCACTGTAAATCTTCATCAATGTGCTTTGTCACATTCTCAAAGAATTCAATGAGGCTTGTGAGGCATGACCTGACCCTCACAAAACTATTCTGGCTATCCCTAATTTGACTGACACTTGTAAATCCTGTCTCTAAGAATCTTCTCCAGTGACTAATGTAAGATTCACTGGTCTTTAACTCCCAGGGTTATCCCTATTCCCTTTCTTGAACAAAAGAACAACATTCTCCAATCATCTGCCTCCCTGCCTGCGTCCAGAGAGGATGCAAAGGACACAACAATATCGTCCCTCACTTCCCATAATAACCTATGGTATATCCCATCTGGCTGCAGGGACTTTTTCAAAAGTTCTAGAACATCCTCTTAATATCAGCATGTTGAAGTCTGCCACTCTGTTTTACACTGTCCGCATAATTGTCAGAGTCACTCTCACTGGTGAATACGGAGACAAAGTACAGTCAGCCCTACTTATCCACAAATTCAACCAACCGCGAATCGTGAAAACCCGGAAGTGCTCATCCAGCACTTGTTGTTGGAGCATGTACAGACTTTTTTTTTGTCATTATTCCCTAAACAATGCAGTATAACAACTATTTTACATAGCATTTACATTGTATTAGGTATTATAAGTAATCTAGAGATGATTTATAGTATACGGGAGGATGTGTGTGGGTTATCGTGGATTGGGATAAAAAAAAAATCAGAAGTTCTCTTACTAACAGGTACAATTAACCTGTTAGTAAGGGAACCTTATTTACGAACAGGTACCTACAGTATTATTTAGCGTCAGTTAGTCAAATGTTTGCATTCGTATATAGTATATATTTTACCTTTCTATGCATATAAAACACTTATGAGCGCATGTTTCAGTGCTAGGCTGGGGAAGTTCCCGAGTTCGATCTAGTGACAGATCGCTCTCGAGTGCGCTCTTCACCGTGCTGGGTTGATGTGGAGGATCAAAAACCCAAACCTAGCCCGTCGAATGATTGCATTTCTAACTTTGATGGCTAGAAGATCTATATTGTTGAATTGGAAAGAAATTGATCCTCTCACTGTATTTAATTGGTTCTCTCAAACTATGTCATGTTTAAATTTAGAAAAAATTAGAAGTGGTACTTTTGAGACTTCTATTAAATTTGAAAAGTTATGGAGACCATTTATTCAACATTTTCATATGATGTAATATGACCCTGTGCCAAGTTCATTTGATTTCCCAGCTTTTAGCTTATGTATTTTGAGAGGACCGGAAGTGACGGCATTGATGAATACTTATTTTTGTGAGATATTATAAACAGCCCCCCCTTTTTTTTTCCTTCTCTTTTTTTTATTACTTATTAGTTATAGTTATTAGATTAGCTAGTTTTGCATTATAAAATTTTGTTTTTTGTTTTTTTTCCTTTTTCTGTTTTCGTTATATTATACATTATGAAATATTTAGATTTACTATGTCCATACATATATCTTATGGCTTAGGTCTTGGTAAACCCATATATATTGTAACTATTATGTATGTTTTTTTTCATATGTAATGGAATGTGTATGTTGGTAATTTCTTTATCAATATATAATTTGTATTCTGTCCATATTACTAATACTAATAAAAAGATTTAGAAAGAAAGAAAAACCCAAACCTAATAATTAAACCACTGCGTTGCTTAGTAGTAATTGTAGCTTACATCGGGCCAGGGCCTTTCTCACTTTATCCTTTAAAATTGTTCCGATAGTTGACCGACGGAGCCTAACGCTTTTCTAATGACCAATGGCGTATCACCTCTTTCCGATCGCTTTATTATTTCCACTTTATTTTCAATCGTGATTATTTTCGTGAACAGAAACACTGCGGATTCAGATCTCTGCCGCTGGGTCCTATAATGACCACTGCACTGAGACAGGTTAAATAAGGTCTTGGGTTCCGCTGGGTCCTAAGAACCACCGCATTGAGACAGGTTGAATAAGGGACTTGAGCTACCATGAATTTTGGTATCCGCAAGGGATCCCAGAACCAATCCCTCGTGGATAAGGAGGGACAACTGTATTCATTAAGGACCTCCCCATCTCCTCCACCTGCAGGTGCATGTTTCTTCTACCGTTGCTGATCAGTTCTACCTTCACTGGTCATTCTCCTGTTGCTTCATGTACATGTAGAATATGTTGTAATTTTCCTTAATCCTACTTGCGAATCCTTCTCATGCTCCTTTCTAGCTCTCAAGTCTTCAGCTTCTTCATGGCTACCTTGTAACTCTTTAGAGCCTTGTCTGATCCTTGCTTCCTAAAACTTAAATAAGGTTCCTTCCTCCTCTTGATTAGATGTTCCATACCTTTGGTCGATCATGTTTCCTTCACCCTGCCATCCCTTCCCTGCTTTGATGGGACAAACCAATCCAGAACCCCCAGTGAATACTTCCTAAGCAGCATCCACATTTCTGAGGTGCATTTCTCTCAGTAAGTCTGTTCCTAATTTATGCTGCCTAGTTCCTGCTCAACAGCATTATACTAACTCCTATCCCAATAAAATACTTTCCCATATCATCTCTTTCTATCCCCCTCGAAGACTGTGGTAAAGGGCAGGGAGTTGTGGTCACAATTTTGGAATAATACTTCCAAAAGAGAAGTATGTAATTCCAATACAGATATGAACATACAAATGAAGCTTATGGAGAATTATCAATGTTCTGTGTGTATTACCAATGTACTTCAAGAAAGCCTTAGGTATTCCTTTCCTTTGAACAAAACAATGTTCATTGAATGAACTATAATAATCTTCATCTAGAAAGTAAAATGCATCCAACTTTCTAAACTTCTCTAGTCTGTCTCTTCAGTACCATACTAAAACAATCCTGCATTATCAGTAGTGCAATTTTAATTGTTTTTGCATAACATTTGCTTTCCATCATACTTGTTCAAACTGACGTAACTTATCCTGTCACTCTTAAAAATAAAGGAATATCATCTAACATACTTTTCAAAATGACATCAAAGATACTGGACATTGATTTACTGTTTAGTTTGAATATGTAAGTACAATGATTATATTCATAATTATTTGGATCCGAATTGCTTTGAGATGTCTTGGAATAATATAGCTGTTATATAAGAGCAAGCCTTGACATTCCTCTGTTTTTATATAAGTTATGTATTATTCCTGGGTGGGGCATAAAATGAGACTAGAATGTGATAGCAAGCTTCTTGACTAAGTAGGATACTCTTGCAGCCTTGACATGCCATGATGTGGGGGGGGGGTGTGTGATTTGATTTAAGTACAAATATCCTCTTTCAATTTCTGTTGTTTGCTCCATTGATACTCATAAATGACTCATAATGGTGAAATGCTGAGATTTTATAAGGCATTGGTTGGACCACACTTGGAGTATTTGTGCCCCTTATCTAAAAAGATGTGCTGGCATTGAAAAGTGTCCGGAGGAGGTTCATGAAAATTATTCAGGGAATGAAGGGGTTAATGTATGAGGAGCTTTTGATTGTATTACCCTGTATTTGCTGGAGTTTAAAAGAGTAAGGGGGAATCTCATTGAAACCTATCAAATATTGAAAGGCAAAATAGAGTTGATGTGGAGAGGATGTTTTCTATAGTCGGAAAGTCTATGGCCAGAGGAGAGGCCAGAGCCTCAAGAATAGAGGGATGTCCAGTTATAACAGAGATGAGGAGAAATTTCTTTAGCCAGAGGGTGGTAAATCTGTGGAATTCATTGCCATAGGCAGCTGTGCAGACTAAGTCATTGGGTACATTTAAGCTGGAGGCTGTTAGGTTCTTGATTGGTCAGGGTGTCAAAGGTTATGGGGAGAAAGCAGGAGAATGGGGTTGAGAGGGATAATAAATCAGCCATGATAGAATTGCAGAGCAGGCTCGATGAGCCAGTTGGCCTACTTTTGTTCATATGTTTTATGGACTCTGATAGTTACCTAAAGAGACAAAACACTGCTGACAATGAGATAAAGCAAGAGCTACCTAAGGGATAGACAAAAGATCCTTATGGGGGAGAAAAGGTTCATCAATATTCAGTAGACAAAAAAAGGGGATCAAGTTTATTCTTCCATCATCTTTATTTCCTTTGTGCAACAGCTTGCATCCATTTGGTATTTTGACATTCATATTGGAAATGGCCACCTGTATATCGTTCCCATGGATTATGGGATCAGGTAACATATGCCTCGCATTTCAGTCTTTTCAGAATATAAGAAAGTTATTTGCAGTAAAGGAGGAAATGTAGGTTATGCAACCACAGTTGTCTGTCTTAATATAGATCAAAATAATTTTCAATCAAATGGAATTTTAAAATTAATAATGAAGAGTTTTATAACAGTCTTGATTTTTCATTTAATATTAAGCTGTCAGAGTTTGCTGATGACCTTGAGGAAAGCTTCCTGCAGATTGTTTTCTTAAGAATTGGTAGTTCTTGGGCACCAATTCCATGAAATTCTATCCAGCATGAACAAAGAAACTTAGCAGCCAATATCAGTTTTTTAATGTTATTGCATTTACACTGAATTTTGTAATATTGATTAAGAAAATGCAGTCCATTTATTTGTTTTATAAGATCAGAGATCTGTGGATCCACCCTTAAATACTGGAAGAGAAAGAATACTTTGAGACTTTTTTTTTCTGTGAAAGCAGTTGGTTCAACTAAAGTTCTCATCAGATAGCATCTCTCTAAAGATCATGATGAAGCTCTAGAAAACACTGTCTTTAATGAATGAACGGGGAATAGCTAATTGCATCTTATGGATTTGTGTGGTTGGTACTCTGTAAGTTGCTGGCAGTTGCAAACTTTAAAAAGGTTGTGATGCATTGTTCACAATCTATTCATTGCAATACAAATGGTTCCTATTACGGTGGCAGCCAGAGAAGGTGGATTTTATTTCCTTCATTTGAACAATAAGGAAATCAAAGCCATTTTGTTTGGCTACTACCATCATTTCTGTTTCTGGCCATTGATTTGTCCTGACAACTGTATTTTGAGCTATTTGTGTAATGCCTTCCTTGAACCTGTCAACCTCTTCCCCTTCAATTAAGTTTCTCCTCAAATCTGCTTCTCTAACTCTGCTTTGATATTTACACTTAGTTTGTTGCTTTGCATGTGTGTGTTTTGAAATGTCTTCCAACTCTAGAGGTCCAAAATTATTGCTGTGGTTATATCTTCCAGGAGGTATAATCTTACTAGTTCCTGCTAGAATCGTGGTTTTGATATGCGAAGGTCCGAAGCTCAATACTTGTAGAAAGATTAAGGCCTTGAAGGTTAACATAGTACATAAACCGGCAGTTGCCGCAGGTCAGAAGTATGTTGAGTGAAAGAAGGTAGTTTTGTTTTATGTCGATTTGTACAGCAAAGGAAAGTCCTTGGTATCAGCCTCATATCCAGACCCCAGGCTATAGAACAACCTGCTGTCTATTGCACTCATGCTACTTTCCGTTGCTAATGGCAAAAACTTACATTTTGGCCAGTTGGTCAAAAAATAAGAATTGAATTAGATTGGTTGGGGTACCAGAATTTGAATTAAAAGTGTTGAAAGTCTGAAATGGAAAAGAAAATTACATTCATTTATATTGTCTCCACGAGGTTTTATTTAGTGAAAATCTCGTTTTATGAATGTGGCTTTGTTAAAAATCAAAAGTGAAGTTTTTGAAATTGACAGAAGAAACTGGGAGCAAAGGGAAGCATCATCAATCAGCAAACAAACACTAATACTAGAAGAAACAGCCAATGGGTTTAATAGCCAGATGGATTTTTTAAAAATATTGATTACTGATGAATAATGAACCACAGTATGCTTCAAACTAGCTCCTGGCTACTAAATTTATTAAAGGTAAACTTCTTCAAGCCACAGAAGAGCTACTTTTGCCAATTTGATTTGCCCAAATATGTAAGAAGATTTAGGTCATCCATTATTATAACATGTTTGCAAAAAGCTTTGCTTGTTTCATGATTAATATTTCCTCCCGCTGCGAAGTTGCTGCTTGTCCAGCTACAAATGATTCCAACCAAAGTTTTTCTCTCGCTTTCTTTATTTACACCCATTTTGATACCTTCCTTTTATATCTTGCCGTCCTATTTTCACTATTTAACCACAATAAATGTCATGCATCTTGGCATATTTCATGCCAATGGTATACGGAAGTGTATGGTCACACATATTGGTAAAAGGAATGAAGGCATAGACTCTTTTCTAAAACAGGAACAAATTCAGAAATCTGAGGGCAAAGGGACTTGGGAGAACTTGTGCAAGATTCCCGAAAGGTCATTTTCTGGTTGAGGAAGGCAAATGAAATGTTAGCATTCATTCCTAGAGGACGAGAATATAAAAACAAGGATCTAATGCTGAGGCTTTATAAGGTTGGCAAGTCTGCATTTACAGTTTTGTGAGCAGTTTTGAGCCCCTTATCTAAGAAAGGATGTGCTGGCATTGGAGAGAGCTCAGAGGAGGTTCACGAGAAGTGTCCCAGGAATGAAAGGAGTGTTTGGTTCTTTGGAATGTAATTCCCAATATTAGATCATAAGACATACAACATAGGAGTAGGATTAGGCCATTTAGCCCATCGAGCCTGCTCTACAATTTCATCCACATCCTTCCACTATCCCTGTCAACCACTTTTTACCCTTCTCCATATAGCCTTTGATATCCTTACTCATCAAGAAACTATCAAGCTCTGCTGAAGATATACAAAAATGACTTGGCCCCCACAAATGTCTGTGACATTCAGATTCACCACTCTGACTGATGAAATTCCTCCTCATCCCTATTCTAAAGGGGCATTCTTATATTGTAAGGCTGTGCCCTCTGGTCCTTAACTCCCTCACTATAGGAAACATCCTCTCCACATTCACTCTATCTAGGCATTTCAATATTCGATAGGTTTGAATGATATCCTCCACCTCCTCCCACCCATTCTTCTACATTCCAAAGAGCCAAACAGTCCTTTCGTTCCTGGGACAATTCTCGTGAATCTCCTCTGGGGCTTCTCCAATGCCAGCACATTGAAGTATTGCACATTTCCCTTTCCACAGAGCTCAGTGCATCATGGAAAATAAAGTATTTTGGATCCTTGGAGTTGGAGGAAAGGGGTTGTGACTAAATATTTGGGAAAGTAGATAACTTAATTTTGAAAATGAAAAAGAGCCTGTGTTGTTAATTTGGTTGGGCCCTGCTGCTAAAACAGTGCTATTTGTGATGTAACGAGCTTAGAAGACACAGTGCAGGTAATTTGTAACTGAATTTCAGGAGTGACACAACTTGATCCGGAATTACTTGCAATCTGGTTCCTTTAAGGAGAGAAGCGTGATTTTCAGATACAATTTGATCTCTATGCAACTGCCATTTCCTTTTACAGTCTGCTTATTAGTACGCAGGTAGCTGGCCTTGAATTTTTTCTTCATTAACTTTCCTTCACCTCAAGCTTAAAGTCCTAGTTGCAGTGCAGTGGTCGCATGGACTTGCTCCCTCTTTTTTAGTACAGGTGAAATAAAATTAGAAGTTGTATTTTACATGATCTTTGAGCCCTGTATTTGATTCTTTGATCAGTTTGAGCAAACGTCTAAGATTCTACATTTGAGTTTTGACCCAGCTGTTGAAACTCGATAGAGCCAAAATCCTGGTTTCAGCAAAGTTGTTAGTTTCCGCGTGCGCCTGATGACAGATACGACAATTTCCATTTGTAATTCATTTTTCTTAAGTTTTCAAGTATTTGAACATTTGATTGGGTGTGATAGAAATTTTTTGTCTTGTAATTTGAGACCAATTGTTAGAAGTAGATTGTACTTTGTAGATTGAGACAGATATACATTTGAGTCCGACTAAACGTCGAACATTATCTTTTGCTTCTCTTCTGGCTAGAAGTTTAATTCTTCTTAGGTGGAGAGATATTTCCCCACCCATGCATGCTCAATGGCTTAACGATATTATGTCCTGTTTAGACTTTGAAAAAATTCACTACTCCTTAATTTGGACATAAAGTTTCATTAGGTGTGGAGACCTTTTCTTGAATATTTTCATAACTTTTCCTTAGACTAAGTTTTTTTTTCCGTCCCTTACTTTCAGCTTTTTTTTCTTGGTAGTAGGCATCATTATCTTTTGCTCTTATTTTCGTGTACAGTTTTGGGGGGTTGAATGATTTATATTTCCTACATTTTGCTGTGGTTGGTCTGGAGTTTTTTTTCTTGCGGGGGAATGGGTACTAACTTTACATGACTTTAGTTTGGGTGCTTTTTTATCATTATTTTGAATCATATTATCATTGTGTGGTTATCTTGCACTGTATTAATCTCTTGTTTTGGTCTTGGTTTTTTTTGCTGTAGTGTTGTAGAAATGCATAAAAAATCAATTTTTAAAAAAGAGTAGATAGTGTAAAATATAGACAGAAGACACAACAGACTGCAAATGCTGGAATCTAGAGTAACAAAGAAGATACTGGAGGAACTCAACTGGTCAGGCACATCTGTGGAGAGAAATAGACAGATCAATCTCTATTTCCTTCCAAAGATCCTGCCTATTCCACTCATTTGTTGTTAATGTAAAAGATACATAGATATATTAATATATTATTTGGTGTAACAACCACCATGTGTAAAATATATATATATTTCTATTTTAGAATTGTAGATGTAGTTGTTATTAAAGTTAATAAAGGGGTAACACATCAAGAAGTGTGGCTTTTAGAATATTTCATTGGCTCCCAGTTGAAGTTGCTGTGCTATTTACCCAAAAATAATAGTGGACACCACTGGCTTTGCCATCATTTTTACTGCCTCTTTAGCATGAATTGTAGTAATTGTGAGTGTAAACAACAAGCTGCTCCAAACTGCTTCACTTGCAGAAAAGATTCAGCTTGTTAGATAAATCTTTCAGTGTTGTAGTATGGGGTTCACTTTGTTCTGTTTACATATTAAATATTGGGCACCACAGTATGGAAAAAAGATCCATATCTGTGAGCTGCATGCATACTTTGAATTGGCACTTGTTGGTTTGGTTTGATTTTTTTAATTGCTATGTACAAAAACTTTAGACTTTAAATCATGTTATTTTGCAATTTGGATTTTGAGCAATAATTGCTAAGAAAATATGCAAAGTTTAATTGAAATTGTGCATATATTACATGTTCCCAAGGAAATTAAAAAGTGAAAATCAGAAATATTCTCGTCAAAAGTAACAATCAATGAGAGATGTGGATTTTTTTTGTGTTAAGTTTCAGATGTACCATTGTGAGACCATTTCTTTTGAAGCTGGATTAAAATACAAGAACAAGAAAGGATATGGGCATAATCCTGCTAATTATAGGCCAGGGAGCCTCAGGTTAATGGGAAAAAAGCTATCAGTGAGGATACTGAGGCAAAAGATTTATGCACTTTAGGAAAGGCTTGGCCTGATTAGGCAGAGTCAGCGTGGCTTTGTGTGGGGAAGACTGTGCATCACAAATTTGATTGAATTTTTGAGTAAGTGATAAAGGAGTTTGAGGGTATGGCAGTGAACATGATTTATATGGAATTTAGAAAGGCATTTGATAAGGTCTCTCATAGTTGATTGACTCAGAAGATAAAGATGCTTGCGTTCCAGGGTGAATGACATAATTCAGATTCAGAACTGGCTTGCCTGTAAAATATGGAGAGTAAGGGGTGGAAGGTTGTTATTTTGGCTTGATTTCTGTGTCCAGTGAAGTTCTGTAAGGATTGGAGCTGTGACTTCCATTGTTTATGATATACTTTATAATCAATAATTTAGAAGAAAATATAGATGGGTGGATTCTCAAGTTTGAAGATGACACCAAGAATGGTGGAATTGTGGACAGTATAAAGGACTATCAACGAACACAGTGAGGGTCAAATGAAAGGAGATCATATAAGTTAATAGTAGACCCCTTCATAGCATTAAAATATAGAGGGATCTTCAGGCCCAGGCCCATAGTTCACTGGAACTATGCAAGGAGCTATACAAGTGGATAAGGTGATAAAGAAGGTGTATGGCTTATTTGCTTTCATTTTCAGGGATGATGAATATAAAAGTAATATAAAAATATAAATATATAATAAAAAATAAAAATATAAAAGTGGATTAGAAGGTATTGTTCTGTTTGTGGTACTGGGATCGCAGGTGGCTATGAATAACACACAAGTGACAGAGAACTGAGAATCAAACGTGTGGCTGTTTCTTTGCTTGTAATGCATCTACCCAGAATGCCCTCTCACATTACGTTCAGTGCGTAACATACAGAGAAGTTTGACAGCAACCAGTAAAGGTCAAAATATACATGAATACATAACAGGTATGAACTACAGGTGTCCCCCGCTTTACAAAAGTTCGCTTGATGCTACTTCGCTTTTATGAAAGACCTGTATTAGTAACTGATTTCATAGGAATGCTCTACTTTCGAATAGCGGGGGAAACCTATATCAGGAAAGGTTAGCCAAGCATGGGTGGTTCTCCCTAGCATGTCAGAAGCTGAGCGGAGACTTGATGGAGATTTTTTTTTTAATTATGAAAGGCTTAAATAGAATAGACAGTCAGAATCTTTCCTCCATGAGAGAAATATCAACCACAAGAGGACTTGTTTTTAAGATTAGAGGGGTGATATTTAAAGGTGACGTGTGGGGCAAATGTTTATGCAGAGAATGGAAGGTGCTTGGAATGGGTTACCAAGGTTAATTATGAAAACGAGCAGTTTGATGGAGTTGAAGAGGGTTTTGGATGGACATGGATGTGAAGAGAATGGAGGGATTTGGATGATACACAGAAGGGTGGCATTTAATGTAAATGGGCATCAGGATTGGAACAACATTGTGGGCTGAATAGCCCATCCAGTGCTGTGCTGTTCTGTTAGTAAACCTGCCGTTGTTATTGAAATACATCCTCTATCCAGTGTTTATTCCCATATTTACAAGATATTAATCTTTTTTAAAATATTGCATTTGTATTGCTATTGTTTTGTAAATCTGTGAGAGCCCCAAACGAACTGCTGCTTTGCAGTGTGGTTTGCATAAAATGTTGCTGCTTATTGACAGCCCATAATACAAGTATAATAACAAAAAATTAATCAACTGGTGAAAGGGATTGTACATTTCTATAACTGGCTCAGACAGTTACCTTGAAGAAATGGTACAAAAGATTTTAATTTGCTATTTGCATGTAGGAAGAGCACATTGTTCATTGCATTTTCTTTTCAGTACTTTTTACTAATTTTCCCATTTCTCATAAGGAGTTGAATTCGTCACTCAGTTCAATTCCTTGTACAACAAGTGAACGCTAACATCTCACTGAAATCATCATTGTTGATCCTTGAAACAATAAAATTTTTCATTCAGAACTCGTTTAATTGTTGTCCTCATTTTTGCGTTTTGCAAAACCTTAACTGGATATCAATCAAGAGGTATACTATCAAAGCACTACCACAGTTATCTGGTCTGAGAATGTACTGAACACTGATAAAAGATCAGACTTGAAGCTTTACTCTCCATAATTTATCCCTAAAGAAGCATTATTTTGTCAATGATAACCTCTTGTTAATGCGATTTGTCCAATGTTAACTGCAAATAGTAACATTTATTTTTAAGATTTGTAATTTTTATTTTTTGCCAACATCTGCTCAGTTATAAATACTTAACATTGTATGAACTTGGATTTTTTATTTAAGCTAAAAGATCATTTTCAACCTTGTATTTGTATTTGATGGCTAGTACAGGAGCTGCTTACATTTTTTTGTCATTTTGTTATTTTCGTCAATATTACAGTATTATAACAGTTTACAAATTTCTTGGTGCCTTTTGTGTTAAGCTGTGATCTCAGTTTCTAGATTTTTCCTTATAAATGGTGATAAGAGGTTCGAAGTTATTGACAGCATTCTTCTACGTGGCTGTGATTACACTTGTTTAATTTACAGCCTAATATATTGTATTTATATGTGTGTAAGAACATTGACACAACACCTTTTCTGTAACACTAGTCTGAGCTGTGACAGTGGCTGTCAAGGTGCGATGTTTCTAGTTGTCATTAGCACTGGACTGACAGCATGCCTCAATCAATTCACAGCCTTAAAACATCTGTTAGCTCATGCATCAGAGAAAACACTTATACTAACGCTTAGTTCATTTACTGTGCGTTGAAGCTTACAATACTGTATCATTTTTGTCACATAATTAACCTTGAAAATTTTTGTGATATAATTATGATTTACATACATGAAGATTAATTCTGACTTCAAACATTATGGTCATGATTGCTTTCAGTCAGTTGTGCAACAAATATTTATCTTAACAGAACTGACTGAGATTGTGGTATTTTGCTTTGCTGTCATTTAGACCTTTTGGAGTTGGGCTGAAAATTAAATGTTTGTTCATATTATTTGTGATTCTCTTAATGCTAAGCATGAAATTAATGGTATGCACATTATTGTCTGCATTTTGTATTTACCATATTAATTTATGTAAACAACTATGTTTGTCACATTTAATCCTTTCACCTGACTATGTAAGATAGTGTATAGAATTAGAACACAATGCTGTTGACATTCTTTTAGCTTTTCTGTGCTTTCAAATGCTGTTTTTGAGGTTTTAATTGTATGTAGTGAGAAAGGCTAATCTAATAAAAGTGCAGACAAAGCAATAATCAGCAGATCTATTAAATACTTTGAAGAGCTTCTGAAATATTTCTGAAGAGTGAGAATATAATTTATACAAAGAATATTGTGGTTTATTGTGGTTGGAAGAATATTATTGTATATTTCTCTGACTTTTGTAGAATGTTTCATTGGAATGACTGAAGATGTGAGTAAATGAATGTTTATTTTTTGATGTAACTGTCAAACATAGCAGTTTTGTTAAAAAATGTTCCATTGTGATTGTTTGTAGAGTCATAAAGTGCAATGAATGAGTTAATTGAATGTCAAAGTCTTAGGAATTATCTGTAGTTAATGTACCTATTTCAGGCTGGTGATTTTTTTTTGCTTTCAGCTCCACTTAGAATATCTTTAGTATTTTGTTTCCTGTGTAAAAACAGTGCTGGAATTTAGTGCTTACATTCCAGTTTGCACAGCAATAGCTAACATAGTCTCACATTAGTCTGCCAAACTAGCAGCACAGGGGAGAACTTCCTGTGCAGATGATGTGAAAGTGTTTCTGTGATTTCTTCCTCTGTAGCTCTGGGAGATAAAAGACAAGCCTTTGGGGATTACTCAAGGGGACTATATTGTATTTATAAAATTGAACTAAGGTATGCAAGTGTATTTGTATTTTGTTGCACTCTGGAGAGTTATGCATGTAGAGAAACATGAATTAGCATTTTCCATTTCCATACACTGCATTAAGTGGAGGGACTGATATTAAGCTTTGAGTTGTCTATATGCTTTTGCATTACACTTTAATGGTGCACAAAACAAATGAAGTTCATGCCATTTTGAGTGTCTTCTTTGCCACCAATTTTATTATAGCAATTTCTTCTAAAAGCATACCACTTCACATTTCACTTTGCCAATCTAATGTGTCAAGTATTTCTATACAGATAAAACAAAAGCTTAAATTCTTATTCATTGTTATAACTGAAAACTGTTTTTCATTTACAGGATAAATTTATGACTTAATTCCTGTCTAATATTATTGATTTTGCAATAATACATTTGTATATTCAACAATAGTTAGGATTAATTTTGACTGTCATTAATTTTTACTCAGGGATATTGGTACAAAAGTAACATTTTTAGGTCTTCAGTATTGCACCCTTCCTTAAGAAAGAAGCCCAATTATGTTGTGGGCAAATTTTAGCAGCACATGAATGTAAATCTAGTGCTGTGGATGTACATTTGCAATTGTTCTACAATTCTTTTCACTTCAATCAGTTGACTAAATAATATGGTATTTTCAGATGACACAAAGTTGTGATTTTATACTCTGGCATAAAATGTATAATAAATATCCCAATATTAATAATAAACAATAAATTCAGTAACAATTTCATAATATGCATGCATGCAATTTATTCCACTTAATTCCTGCTGTTGACTTTTGAGGTGTCTGTGCACTTGGAATAGACAATCAAAAAGCTTGTACTCCTTATTTTATCAGATGCTCATTTATTTCTACAATAAAATGCCTGAAGATTTCTGGGAAGCAGATAAGATCAATACATTTACTTGCAGTACCAAATTAAAACTAGATGCAGAAAAATTGATTAATGCAGAGTTAATTTTAAATAGAATTGTCAGGGAAAGTATGTTCTATCATGTTTAGAAAATTGGGTATGTAATAACTTGCCATAAGTGCAGCTTTATAATACAGAGCTTGTATTAGCATGAAGAGATGTTGGTTGACAAGTCATGAAGATTTTCTTTGCTGTTTATTGAAGTACAAAGCTTCCCATGGTGCATGAGTAATGCAACTCTTTGCTGGAAGCAAAAATGTCTACTTAGAAGCTGGACTGAAGCACTGCCTTCACTGCAGTAAACATGGTTAAAATGGGTACTGCACATGTAACAGTTGGAATAGGTGTTAGATGACCTCTTGAAAAAAATGGGGAAATACCAGACACCACTGTCTTCAAAGTGTACAACGGTACCCATAGTAGCTATATTATCCCTCCCTTTACAAATTAATCACAATACAGGCAGTCCCCGGGTTACGTACGAGTTCTGTTCCTGAGTCCGTCTTTAAGTCAGATTTGTATGTACATCAGAACAAGTACATCTAGTATTATTTAGCGTCAGTTAGTCAAACGTTTGTCTTAGTATATAGTATATATTTACCTTTCTATGCATTAAAACACTTAAGAAACGTATGTATTCCGATAATTAAACCACTGCTTTGCTTAGTAATAATTGTAGCTTTCATCGGGGCAGGGCCTTTCACGTGCTCCATTATTCTCACCATATCCGTTATCCTTTAAAATTGTTCCGATCGTTGGCCGACTGTAGCCTAACGCTTTTCCAATGATCGATGACGTTTCACCTCTTTCCAAATGCTTTATTATTTCCATTTTATTTTCAATCGTGATCGCTTCCCGTCAATGGAACAGAAACACTGTGGGCGGCGGGTCCCGAGCTGCGCTGGCTTTCGAGCTCCGCTGGGTCCTAAGGACCTCCGCACTGAGACAGGCTAAATGTGACAAGTGGGGGCTGTGCTGGGTTTGGGTATTTGATCATCCACAACATTCCACTTGGGAATTTAAACTGGAGGTGGCAGTGTTTTTTTTTATGAGGTCAAGTCTCAAGCTCGACATCAACCTGGCATGGATGGTACGGGAGTCACTGGATAGACATTAACCCAGCATGGGAGCGGTTTGTCACTGGATCGAACTCGAGCCTGGCACTGATCTCACTGCGTCACCAGCCGACCGGAATTGGGGGGGGGGGGGCGGGGGTCAGGGTGAATCTTACTATGAAAAATTTAAGGCAAATACAAAGTTAAGCACTCAATACAGTGTCAACGGCAACAACTTAAAATGGCAGATGGCATCGCATTTTGACTTAAAATGGCCAACGGCGTTCTCCTTCCTCGGTTTGTAAGTACAAGTTGTCCGTAAGTCAGACATTCGTAACTCAGGGACTACCTGTGGTAGATCTTACTAGTGAGGTTCAATTGAAGAATGAAATGTAGTCGGCAGCACAAGGTTTGGTACTTCGCTATGTTCTGTATCTGATGTGACTGGGAGTGGAATGGAAACGAAAGTAACACTACCCATTGGTAAGAAAGGATGAATTTGATGTAGACAATCATCTTGTTTAAAGCTACAGCAAATGATGTATTGACTGCAACAGTAAAATGAATCACATTTGTAATATTAATAATGAGTACCAGCTACAATATTCCTGTTCCATTTGCAGCTTGTTCTGTTTACTCCACTTACTTTACCATCAAAGAGTATATTATTATATGACATTAAACTTATTAACAATTTCCATTCTTATTTATTACACAAACCAAGCATTAGAGATTATCTTAGATTTGCGCCTGTTTCTTTAACATCGCTTATAAAAATTAAGGATTTACGGTACATTTTCTCTTGTATTATCTCCTATGAATGGCCTCTATCAGTGCAGATAAAGATGTCTAGTCTAGTATCACCTCAGTGGACAGAAGTGTCTCATTTGATTTGGCCATACCTGTTGAGTGAACACATACGTTTGTTACTGTGTACAAAGAAGGCATGAATATTTATCATTTCTTTGCACAAACTGACTAATTACAAAATTGAATTTTTACAATCAGAAATTGAATAAAGATTATAAGTGGATTGGATTTAACACAAGAAAAAGGGAAATTTGCAGAGTCGGGTGAATGCATGAAATATTTTTAATGACAAGATAGTACTGGTAGAATACAGTAATGCATTGTATGGTTATTTGGTGATGAGAGCATTTGAGGGAGAGGAAAAATAAAAGTAGCATGTTTTTAAATTTGTAATAACATCTCAAGGATTTCTTTTTTTCTGAGGATTTCAGTGTTCCTATTTTCTTCAGCACATACAACTGTGGTCTGGATTGCTAACTGATACAAATCAGATTGTGTTTTTATTTTAATGTAGTGTATATGGATTTCACCAAGGCATTTGACAAGGTACCCCATGCAAGGCTTATTGAGAAAGTAAGGAGGCACAGGATCCAAGGAGACATTGCTTTGTGGATCCAGATCTGGTTTGCCCACAGAAGGCAAAGAGTGGTTGTAGACAGGTCATATTCTGCATGGAGCTCAGTCACCAGTGTTGTGCCTCAGGGATCTGTCCTGGGACCCTTACTCTTCATGATTTTTATAAATGACCTGGATGAAGAAGTGGAGGGATGGGTCAGTAAATTTGCTGATGACACAAAGGTTGGGGGTGGTGTGGAGGGCTGTCATAGGTTACAGCAGGACATTAATAGGATGCAAAACAGGGCTGAGAAGTGGCAGGTGGAGTTCAACCCAGATAAGTGTGAAGTGGTTAATTTTGGTAAGTCAAATATGATGGCAGAATATAATATTAATGGTAAGACTCTTGGTAGTGTAGAGGATTGGAGGGATCTTGGGGTCCAAATCTATAGGACACTCAAAGCTGCTGGGCAGGTTGACACTGTGGTTAAGAAAGCATACGGTGCATTGGCCTTCATCAATCATGGGATTGAGTTTAAGAGCCAAGAGGTAATGTTGCAGCTATACAGGACCCTGGTCAGACCCCACTTGCAGTACTGTGCTCAGTTCTGGTCACATCACTATAGGAAGGATGTGGAAACCATAGAAAGGGTGCAGAGGAGATTTACAAGATGTCGCCTAGATTGGGGAGCATGCCTTATGAGAGTAGGTTGATTGAACTTAACCTTTTTTCCTTGGAGCAACGGAGGGTGAGAAGTGACCTCATAGAGGTGTATAAGATGATGAGAGGCATTGATCATGTGGATAGTCAGTGGCTTTTTCCCAGGACTGAAATGGCTAGCACGAGAGAGCACAGTTTTAAGGTGCTTGGAAGTAGGTACAGAGGAGATGTCAGGGGAAAGATTTTTTATGCAGAGAGTGGTGAATGCATGGAATGGGCTGCCAGCGACGGTGGTGGAGGCAGATGCGATAGGGTCTTTTAAGAGACTCCTGGATAGGTACATGGAGCTCAGAAGAATAGAGGGCTCTGGGTAACCCTAGGTAATTTCTAAGGTAAGGACATGTTCGGCACAACTTTGTGGGCCAAATTGCCTGTATTGTGCTGTAGGGTTTCTGTGTTTAACAATCCAAAGGTAACGTGCATACCAACACCTTGTACTCAGTGGAACTCGGAAGAGTGAGAGATGATCTCATTGAAATATGCAGGGTTGTGATTAGAATTGACAAGAGAGGTGTTAAGGTACTTTTCCTCTGGTGAGTTGAGAACCAGGATACATTTTCTCAGTATTTGAGCCTGGTCATTTAGACAGTGATTAAGAGAAACTTCATAACTCATACTGTTTGTAATACTGTACTCAGGAAGCTTTAGGTTATTGGCAGTAATCCATAGACTTTTAGACAAGGTATACAAGAATTAGATAGAAAAACGGATGTCATAGAGGGTAAATGCAAATTCCATGGGCTTTATGGCTAGCTTTGCAACTATTTTTTAGTTTTTTTGCCAGTTCTTCATGTTTTGAAGCCAATATTGATTTGTCTGTTTGTGTGTTTTTTAAAAAATATTAGAGAAATCAATTAATAGACACTGCCTTTTTCTCTATCCCCATTTCACTCTCTGCACATACCTGCAATGTTTCTGCTGCGATTGTGGATTGTAAGGGGATTTACTGAACAGCTGCCAGTCAGTCTAATATCAGTTGTGTTCCAGCTCAGAATCCTCAGTACAAGTTATCCTCTCCTGAGGGACTGCCTACAGGAGAATAAAAAAATCATCAATGACATCGACTGACTGTGATAGAAGCCAAACTTTAAGCATTCACACTGAAATTGATTGTATTTTGTCTTTGCTATTTTATCACCAAAGTTTGTCAAATCCCACCAAGTCTTGCACAGAAGAGAAAGAACCAAATCGAGATCCCATTCTTGACCAGAGAAATAAGTTGGCATAATTGAAATTTATATAAACCCAATCCAAGCTAAGCCCAACATTGGATACTCAAGAAATGTTCAAAAGGGTACTTTGTGACAAGTAAGTGATGTTTTCAAATGAGGTCACTTCTACTATTTTGGGTATGTGTTGCAAGGCGGTGTATATTTTTGTGGTCCAATGGAGCTGTGGTGGGCCTCTTACTTTGATGGCTGGGGCTAATAGGATTCCTATTTAGGAGCACCCTGTGATTTGGAAATTAGTTAGGCAGCTAGGAGGAAAGTGCAACAGTAAAATGTTAACTGGACTTAATGCATACAGTATTCTACATGTCCAGTGCAGTTATATTTCCAGTTGTTTGTGATGTCTGCATATTAGTGATGTTTGTACACTCAAGTACCCTAAATGTGGTACCGTTCATTTTCTCAAAATTGGAAAAAATTACATTGCATTATTTCACTTATCTTGTTTTTCCCAATTTACTGGACTTGATATCTTTTATATTCTGGCACTCCTAATGAGAACATCTGTTTCCTCAATGACCAGTTATGCCAGATAATGCCACTTTGTACCATGCCAGCCAGTAATGTCTCATCACGATCGTTTCCAAGACTCCTGGTTTCACCGGTCACATTCACACCCAAAATTTGATTTATATTTCCAATGTATATTTTTTTTAATTTAAAAAATCTTTGTAGAGAGAATGGGAATGTGAAGAGAATAAAATAACAATCTATTCTTCACAATGGCTTCGCTTCCCATTCCTAAACTCCCTATACTTCCATCATGAAAGCATAGGAAAAACTTTAGAAGCCATTGAGGCCAAGTCCAAATTCGATTAAATTGTAGTTAATACTGTACCTCAAGTCCATTTTTCAGCCTTTTTCCATTTATACACATTTCCTTATTGTGTTAAATCTGTTGGTATCAGTCTTAAATGTTTTTCTAGTGTTTGTGGTGGAAAATTCTGAAGGATTTTGATTTCTGTGCAATGGTGTTTGCATTCATCTCAATCCTGCATGACTGATCTCAAACTGATATTATGCTGCTTGATTATGGTTGTTCAGCAAGAAGAAATAGTGTTATTATCTTGTTATTCCTTTTCAGAATTTTGTTTCAATATGATTCCCTCTCTTTTTTTTTCCTGAATAAAATTTCATTACAGGGCTCTTGGGTTGCATTGATATACTAGAGAACATTGGGGTGCAGGTTCTTTGAAAGTGGCAGCTCTAGTAGAAAGGGTGGTAAAGAAGGCATACAGCATACCTCATCAGTCAGGGCATTAAGTATCACGTTCAGGAAATCATGTTGCAGTATAAAGCCTTGGTAACGCTACATTTGGAGTTTTGTTTGAAGTTCAGGTCATCAGGATTTGTAGAGGGGCAGAAGAGTTTCTCTGGGATGTTGCATGGATTAGAGAGTATCAGCTTAAGGAGAGATTGGACAAACTTGGATTGTTTCCTCTGGAGTGCTGAAGGATGAGGGGCAACTTGATAGAAGTGTATGTAGCATTGTAGGAGGCATAGACTGCCCCAGCATGGAAACATCAGATACTGTAGGACATAGATTTCAGAGAAGGAAGGGAAAGTTTAAAGGAGATGCTCAGGGTAATTTTTATTTTACAAAGAAAATGCTTGATTTTCTTTGTACTCTGCACCACCAGGAGAGGTAGTGGAAACATAGGTTACTTTTCAGGATCAGGGAATGGAGGAATATAGACCATGTACAGGCAGATAGGAATAGTTTAACTGACTTGTTCCTTTGCTGCATTGTTCTATCTTCTAACCTCCCAGTGAATATTATCTGTCCTCACCAGCCTATCAATAACTATCGCCTGTCACCAAGAAGAAATTATCCTTCCTTTTATATAGGGATTAAAATTGAAGTCTAGTCTTATTATACTTCACCATTGAACTGCTTGCTGTAGCTCAGTGTTAATTTTATGCATTTCTTGAAACGGTATATTAAGATTTAGCCGTCGACCAACTTTTATTTGTTTCTCAACTTTTAAAACAAAAATTGTTTTTGTCTTCTTACTAAAATTTAGTACTTGATGATTTCTAACATTATATTCCAGTTATCAACTTATTGTCTATATAAGGGGTGTGCATGGGCAAAACCCATTGATTTTTGGATCAGTGAAAGACCTACCCCTTTACTCTCAATGCTATATACAGTGGCATGCAAAAGTTTGGGCACCCCGGTCAAAATTTCTGTTACTGTGAACAGCTAAGCGAGTAAAAGATGAACTGATTTCCAAAAGGCATAAAGTTAAAGATGACACATTTCTTTAAAATTTTAAGGAAGAGAACTTTTTTATTTCCGTCTTTTACAGTTTCAAAATAGCAAAAAAGAAAAGGACCCAAAGCAAAAGTTTGGGCACCCTGCATAGCAGTACTTGGTAACACCCCCTTTGGCGAGTATCACAGCTTGTAAACGCTTTTTGTAGCCAGCTAAGCGTCCTTCAATTCTTATTTGGGGGATTTTCCCCCATTCTTCCTTGCAAAAGGCTTCTAGTTCTGTGAGATTCTCAGGCCGTCTTGCATGCACTGCTCTTTTGAGGTCTATCCACAGATTTCCGATGATGTTTAGGTCAGAGGACGGTGAGGGCCATGGCAAAACCTTCAGCTTGTGCCTCTTGAGGTAGTCCATACTTCCATCATTGAAATGTAATTGAATTCATTCAAAAAGTTCTATTCAACAGGTTCAAAGGAACATCTAAACAAGCCTGATACATTTTGGAAACAAGTCCTGTGGACTGATGAAGTTAAAATAGAACTTCTTGGCCACAATGAGGAAAAGTATGTTTGGAGAAAAGTGCAGAATTTCATGAAAAGGACGCCTCTCCAACTGTGAAGCACGGGGTGGTTCAATCATGCTTTGGGCTTGTGTTGCAGCCAGTGGCATGGGGAACATTTACCAGTAAAGGGAAGAATGAATTCAATTAAATACCAGTAAATTCTGGAAGCAAACATCACACCTTTGGTAAAAAAGCCGAAGATGAAAAGAGGATGGCTTCTACAACAGGATAATGATCCTAAAACCTCAAAATCCACAATTGTCTACCTCAAGAGGTGCAAGCTGAAGGTTTTGCCATGGCCCTCATAGTCCCCTGACCTAAACATCATCAAGAATCTGGATAGACCTCAAAAGAACAGTGCATGCAAGATGGCCCAAGAATCTCAAAGAACTAGAAGCCTTTTGCAAGAACGAATGGGCAAAAATCCACCAAACAAGAATTGAAAGACTCTTACCTGGCTACAAAAAGTGTTTACAAGCTGTGATACTTGCCAAATGTGGTGTTACCAAGTACTGCCATGCAGGGTGCCCAATCTTTTGCTTTGGGCACATTTTCTTTTAGTTATTTTGAAACTGTAAAAGGTGGAAATAAAAAAGTTTTCTGGCTTAAAATATTAAAGAAATGTGTTATCTTTAATTTTATGCCTTTTGGAAATCAGTTCATCTTTTACTCGCTTAGCTATTCACAGTAACAGAAATTTTGACTGGGGTGCCCAAACTTTTGCATGCAACTGTATGTCATTATTTTATCTATCAAGACTACCATCTACCAATTCTGCAACAATACCCATTTAGCTCATGTCATTGTGGTCTTCACTGTCAACATGTTCTTCTCACCAACTTCTATTTCAAAGAATGCATTCAAATTCAGTGGATTCCAGTTAACTGGTTAATTGGGCATCTACTTTTTTGGGGCAGTTTCTAAACAGGGTCAGTCAGTTGCATGTGTGTTCAAAAAGTAGCAATTTTTATCACTGATAGTTGACGATAAATAAGCATCAAGACAATTCAGAATTGTTTTGCTCACTGTGGTTTCAGGCATTCAGGCTTGGGAAGGCCAGAATCAGAGAAAATAAAACAATTTCACTACAACAAGAAGTTAAGAACAGCAAAGAATTTGAAGATATCAACAATCATCTTGAATATTACAATGAAAATGAAGATTTGGAAGATGCAGTTGTCGAAACTAATGCAGTCCATTATGTACACTAGGTGATTGTGCTGGTTTTCCTGTTCAGAAGAACGTGGCAGCATACACTAGATGAATTCCTTCATTGATAAATGTTAGGAATCAATAGACCGTTTTGAGTACTACAGTAGTATGGTAGTGTTCTAATTTGTCCATATTTCATTTAAATACATAATAGGTTACTCAGTTAAATGGGTGTTTGTCTATTTCCATGAAACTTTGCCTAATTAGGGCAGCTACTTCATTAAGTTAGTTGATCCACTGTATTATCAAGTCTTTGGAAAACCAGTATTATTTTAACAAAGAGATCTGAGAAAGTTGTATATTCAATGGCTTTCTTTTGACTAAACGAGCAGCTTCATAAACTGAGGAGTACCAAAAGTAACTTGATCAATGAATCTAACATTCTCATGTCTGTGTCTATCTAGACATCTGGTTCATTATCATTATCGCTTCACTCAATCTATTTGTCATTATTAGGAAAATAGAGCTTTGTAATAAATTAAGAAATTACCGATGGTAAATTGTGGTTTCACTAGATTGATTTAGAGGACTGCAAGGTTAATTGATGAGGAAAGACTTAGTAGGGTAAAAGATTCAGAGAATGATTACAGGATAAATGCATAAGCTGCAGTTTTCTCTGGCTGTAGAGACTTGGGGTTAAGATGTAGAATGAGGGTAAGTTGTTTGGCCATTTAGGACTGGAATGTGAAGAAATTGGTTTATTCAATGACAATGAGAGGTTTATGGGTGCTCAGTCATTGAGTATACTCAAAGTTGATATTGGTATATTTAAGAGTGCCGTGGGAATTAAGCAGGCTTGGATGTGAATTAGAGTAATACCTGTAAACTTGATGAATGGTGGCACAATTTTGAGGGGCCCAGATGCCTTTTCCTAACCTCTTAATTTTTGTGTTTTTATTGATTAAATATAGTGGATTATGGTTAATACGGAGACATTGGGACCAGTACATTTGGTCCCAGTTACATGCCTGCCCCAACTAACCAAAGTTTTCTTAAATGAAATACAGAACAAATCGCAACACCACCAGTATTGCTACTTCAGTATTATGAAATTGTGTTACTCCTATTACTTAACAGCAGAGGAATTCATCTAGTATACACTGCTGTGTATGGCATGGCCAGGAAGGGATAGCACCTGTGGTGAAAGGGCTTGTAATGTCCATTCTGGGGAGCTCACTCACCTTTGATTCCCGCTGGACACTCAGCTCTCCCCTGTGCTTTCAAGTACAGGTGGCCCTCCTTATCCACGAGGGATTGGTTCCGGAACTTCTCACGGATACCAAAATTCACGGATGCTCAAGTCTCTTATTCAACCTGTCTCAATGCGGTGGATCTTAGGACCCAGCGGAACCCCAGACCTTATTTAACCTGTTTCAGTGCGGTGGACATTAGGACCCAGCGGTAGAGATCTGAATCCACAGTGTTTCTGTTCACGAAAATCATCACGATAACGATTGAAAATAAAGTGGAAATAGTAAAGTGATCGGAAAGAGGTGAAACGCCATCAGTCATTAGAAAAGTGTTAGGCTACGTCGGTCAACAATCGGAACAATTTTAAAGGATAAAGTGAGAAAGGCTGTGCCCCGATGAAAGCTACAATTATTGCTAAGCAACGCAGTGGTTTAATTATTAGGTTTTGGGGTTTTGGGTTTTTGATCCTCCACATCAACCCAGTATGGTGGAGAGCACGCTCGGAAGTGGTCTGTCACTAGATCGGACTCAGGAACTTCTGTTCCTGAGCCCAGCGCTGAAACATACGTTCTTAAGTGTTTTATATGCATAGAAAGGTAAAATATATTCTATATACTAACACAAACGTTTGACTAACTGACACTAAATAATACCGGATGTACCTGTTCCGACTTACTTAGTAAGTGAACTTCCGATTTTTTTCGATCCCGATCCATGATAACCCAGGCACATCCCCCCGTATTCTTTAAATCATCTCTAGATTACTTATAATACCTAATACAATGTAAATGCTATGTAAAATAGTTGTTATACTGCATTGTTTAGGGAATAATGACAAAATAATCTGTACATGCTCGAACAACAAGTGCTGGTAGAGCACTTACGGGTTTTCACTTTTCGCGGTTGGTTGAATTCGCGCATGCGGAATTCACAGGTAAGTAGGGCTGACTGTAACTGTATGTGACAGTGACCACACTCCAGTACACCACCTTGACAGGCGGACTAAGCAAGGGAGGGTAGCTGGTGGACCTCATACCCTGGTGAAATACGGACATTTTATCCTAAAATGTGAATGGCTGAGATCAACAACCAAGAAGGCAGTTCTGCAACACTTTGAGGACAGCGAGATCATCACAGAAGAAGTTATGGCTATCCATTTGAAACAAGGAAAAGCCCAGTTTGTGACAACTACTCATATCACTGGACCTGGACTTCTGAGGTCAACAAAATGGAACTATCCCAGTGCAACAGTTTTCCACTTTAAAGACTCTGCTGCACAGGTTTCACTATCATTGTCAGATACGATGAACAACCAACATGCTGCCAAGATCTTTTGAATTGATGGTCAATGAATAAAATTAGTGCAGGCAGTTAGTGTAGATAATGGACTGCCTTCATTCAATGCTTTTGACAGTTGCATCCTCCAGATCTTCATTTTCATTTTCATTGTGACATTCAAGATTATTATTCATGCAGGCCATCCATTGGTCAGGGTCAACCATGGATGTTACGTCCTAGTTGTTATATGAAAGTCTGTATGCAAGCCAAGGGGGTATGATAAGGAGAGCAATCTGTTGTCCCTGCAGCAGGTACCCCCTCTCCATGCAACTGAAGAATGCAAAGGAATGACAGGGACTGATACAGGTTGACACCAGTGTCATCACAGGAGTTGCCAGTCAATATTGAACTCAACGTAGGATTGCATTAGGCACACCAGCTCCATATTTTCCTCTGGGTTTACTCCTGAAGCCTTCCCCATGAGTGGGGATAGCCGCAAGACAGTTCAGGTTTAAGATTAGAGTTTTCATTCTCCTAGATGAGCTGCCAACCATGGCTGATGAGCCCCATCTACCCGAGATGATTATTAATGCTTTCAAATTCTTCGTCGGTCCTGACTTGTTGAAGTAGTGAAATCATTTCATTTTCACTCTCAGCCATTTCTGGCATCTCTAAGCTTGAATGCTAGAAACTGCAGGTAGCAAACCAGTTTTGTATTGTCTTAACTGCTTATTTCTTGCCAACTATCAGTGACTCAAATTGCTGCTTTTGGAGCACAAACACACGCAAATGACACTAGTTTAAAAACTTTCCTGTAAACATGGTGTAATGCCTAACACTAGTTAGAAACTATTCAGCAACAGTGTCCTGTCCCAGTTAAGTGGCATGGTGTCCCATATAAGCGGCTGCCCCAATTAACTGAAATCCACTGTACATGATTTGAAATCTATGGAGTCACTTGACAGCATAAAGAAAAAATCTCTTGCACTTGATTCCACTACACAGCTCATATGTTATTTTTTCATCTCAATTAAGGTCTAAACCAGGCCAGTACAAATGGCCCAAGCTCACCCAAACCCAAAATGTTTGCCAGAATATGTACCTGTGTGAGACAGGTACTCTATTCATATTCTGTTCCCAATATTTTGTTTCCGGTTCCCAGTACTTTTCTGGCTCTCATCTGATTTTTTTTTGATGTACAATAATTTGCTTTTCACATGAGAAGTTCCCTCAGTACCTGCATCATTTTGCTTATTATCTCACCTGAACCTAGCTTGGATAATTTCTCCACCATACTTAAATGTGATCTGGTGCTTTCCTTTTTGAAAAGAACAAAAATATGGTTTCATAGAGGACCTAGGAGATTACATAGTGTCATGGCATATATAATGTTAAACATGCAGGAATAGCTTTTTCTTGTACATTTTGCATTCCTATTTCTGACATCTATATATTTATGAGTTTCTTTATCTGGACAAAGGGCCATTTTTTTGTAATCAGAAGGGACAGATTTCGGTTGCTTTTGCTCCCAGCTCCGTTTCTTTTTGACATTGAACGTTATTTGTTCAAGCACTAGGTCACTTCTAGCCTATGTAGTTTCTGATAACCTGATGTCTCTCCTCAAAATTTAAAGCCAAGAAAATAGTTGTGCTTCCATCTTTTTAAATATTACTTATCTTGCTGCTTTATAGTTTTCAAATGATCAAAAATTAGTTACCTAGGAAATAGACTAATATGAAAGGCTTACATTTTCCAATTGCAGTGTGCTTTAAACCCAATTTAAATACTTTAGAAGTGTACTATTGTACCTTGGGAATTGTAGCTTCACATCAAAGTTCTACAGGTAGAAATGTGGGAATGCCAGATAATGGAGTGGAATAATTCTATATAGCAAAATGATGTACCATTAAATTGATGAATTGGATATTTAAAGCAGTGGATAAGGCTATCAATTAAATAGTGGCAGGGTTCAATGAGAGGAAATTAGATATTTTAGATAGTCTCTATAAAAGTGTACTAAGTATATACTAAGCAGGGGGTAATGAAAAGGGTTTAACTTTGAACATGCATCAGTGAGCATAGTCAATGAAGGAGACGGTTAAAAGGTTTAAAATTTAAAACACCATGTCTTAGTGTACTAAGCATTTGTAATAATTCAGATCAGAATCATAATATTATCATTGACTTGTATGACAAATTTATAAACCCCTTTCCCTCACCCACCTACCTTCCCCCTCACCTGGCTTCATCTATCACCTGCTAACTTGTACTCCTTTGCCTCTTCCTCCCACTTCCTCACCACCTTATTCTGGTTTCTTCACCTTTCCATTCCAGTCTTGATGAAGGGTCTCGATCCAAAACATTGACTCTTTATCCCTCTCCATAGATGTTGCCTGACCTGCAGAATTCCTCTTTCATTTTGCACTTCCAGCATCTGCAGAATCTCTTGTGTTCATATGATAATATTTGTTGTTCTGTGGCAGCAGTGCAGTGCAAAGACAGAAAAATGGCACAAATTACAAAAAAAAGTGTGAGGTGTGGGGAGAAAGGTAGCATTCACAGACCTTTCAGGAATCTGATGGCAGAGGAGAAATTGTTCCTGAATCATTGATTTTGCGTTTTCCGGCTCCTGTACCTCTTTCCTGATGGCAGTAATAGCATGCCTCAGTTGCCGTGGGTCTAAAGTGGTGGGTGAACAAAGAGAGCTGCTTTATTTAGAGTTATTTGGCATAGCCAAGATATGGTTACAAGGTAATCAAGCCTGGAAATTAAACATTTCAAGGTACTAGAATTTAGAAGGAACAACTAAATAGTGGACTTGATAATAAAAAATGACTAACAACAGTAACAGGGAATGATCTTAGATTGGAAGAGCAGCAAGTAAGGTTAGTAAGGCTGGCAAAAATTAGTAAAACTGATATAAAAAGACACCAATGGGAGTTGCTCCTTTCAAAACTGTACATTTGGAGAGATCATTGGTCAGGAATTTACAATAGATGTAGAAAAGCTCGAAAATAATAATGAAGCGCTTATTTTAGTTGATGTGAGGCATTTTAGAGGATGAGCTATTTTAATGCATTCAGGACAATTTTGAGGAGGAAGAACTTGGGATCAGGCTATTACAAACAATAAACACAAAAAAATCTGCAGATGCTGGAAATCCAAAGCAACACAAACAAAATACGGAGGAACTCGTCAGGTCGGGCAACATCTATGGAAATGAATGAACAGTCGACGCTTTGGGCTGAGACCCTTCTTTAGGATTGAAAGAGAAAGGGGAAGATGCGGAATGAAAAGGTGGGGGGTGGGAGGGGAAGAAGGCTAGCTGGAAAGTGATCAGGGAAGCCAGGCGGGTGGGAAAAGTAAAGGACTGGAGAAAGGGGTATGAGATAGGAAAGGAGAGTGACCCATAGTAGAAAGGGAAGGAGGAGGGGACCCAGGGGAAGTGATAGGTGAGAAGAGGTAAAAGGCCAGAGTGGGGAATAGAGAAAGAGCGGAGGAAACATTTTTTACTGGAAGGAGAAATCAATATTCATGTCATCTGTTACAAACTATGGCAACCAAACAATGATGGTCATAATTTAATTAGGAAGAAAAAAGTGATTATAAGGAGCACACATTTTAATCAGAATAGAGCCCTGAACCAAAGGCAATTACTGATGTATAAAGTTTGAAACTACAATGTAAAATCAGATTTTAAATTTGCAGTGGATCAGCAACTGCAACGCTTCGAACAATAATTCCTAATTCAACACAAATGGGATTGGTGTAGATAGGCCTCTCAGTCAGCATGAATGGGTTGGACTGAAGGGAACTAATTCCATTCTGAAAAGTTTTATGAATCTAAATGAATATTTTATTGGGATATAAGAACACCAGCAACAAATGAATGAACTCAAATTGGGAATAAACTCAGTGACTTTAAGAACTGCAGATGTACAGAGAGGAGAGTGGCAAAAATAAATGCGCCTCTAAGCGACAGGTGAAGCAGTTTGTAAAGGAAAATAAAGATGGAGAGACATTTAATACCAACATATTGATTTTGTTTTCCCTTCAAAATATATAATACATTTATGAGAAATGGAAAACCAAGTAACCCATTGATGGTGAGGAACTTGAAGTAAGTAGTCTAAGAGAAAATAACAGGGGTACTGGAGGTGGTGTGAGGTGTGCAAAAGCCAACAAATGCCCTCTGTCTGAAATCTAAGGTAATAACGAGATGATGGCGGAGAGAGTGAATGCAAGAATGGGGATCTTGTGATGAGTCTTGATACTAGAATAATTCTATCTGCTTGAAGTCATGGAGTCACATTGCACAGAAACAAGCCCTACAACCTGGGCACGTCCATGATGATCACAAGACACTATCTGTACAAATCTCAAGTACCAGCACTAGCTTGCATTGCATTGGCAATTCAAGTACTCATCAAGATACTTCTTAAATAACATCAGAGTACCTACCTCCACCACCTACTCAGACAATGCATTCTGGATTCCAACCATCCTTTACATGGAAACGTTCTTCCTCGGACCTCCTCCAAACGTCGTTCCCCTTTCACCTTATGCCTATGTCCTCTAGTTTATGATTCCTTTTCCCTGTGAAAAAGACTATTTGTATTAATCCTATTAATGCACCTCATGATTATATACCTACATTCTATCACCCCTCAGTCTCACGAAGGCCAACTTCTTGTGCAGATGATGGTGCAAATATGGAACAAGTTGGAAGTATATGGAAGTAGTTGAGGCAGTTGCAATAACAACACGTAAAAAAAATTGTGCAAGTATATAAATAGAAAAGATTTAGAGCAATGGTTTCCTAACCTTTCTGGGAAAGAAAATAGAAACTGGGAAATGGTAACAATTAATTGCAGAAATTACTCAAAACTATTTCAAACAATAAATAGAATTATTGATTTTGTTAATTACACTGAAAATAATTTTCATCAACAATTTTAAAGCATACATTAGTAGTGCACAACTAATCATTACTTCATTGCTTTTTCACCTTTCAATGAGATGGATGGGCTTGATGCAGTGATATCAGCTTCTCAACATCAGGCTGAATGTCACTCAAGAGTCGCATATCCCAATGTTCAGTAACTTGCAGTCTGTTTTGCTCTGAAAAATGTTGGGCAATTGCACTGAAACCACACTCCACTAAATATGATGTTGGAAAAACAATAAAGAACATCTTGATATTTTTCCCTATTTCAGGATGCATTCAGATTTCTTATTGCAGCCAAAAGTCTTGATATGAATTTTTGAACCTCGGCTTCAGCTCAGTCATTTTGTAGCAAGATCAGTTCTTCCATCCTTCCTGTTAATTCCTCATTACAAGTGTTCGAGAATAGATTTATTACCCAGTCTACTATTTGGATCAAGAGAACATACTGAAATCTCTCTGACATGTCTTAATTCAGCTCGCTAACGATGGCCAATGTTGCACTTAAATGGGGTTAATTTGGGCAGAAATGTAAAGACAACTGCTTTGACATTGATCAGATTCATATTATTTCCTTGCAAATGAAGATTGATTTCATTAAACTTGGTGAATAATTCTAACAAATAAGCAATGTCATGCCTAATATTCTTGAGTTGATTACAGAATGAAGCATTTGAGTCTTCAACAAATTTTATCACTGTTTCAAAAAGCGCATTAAAGCATCTCAGGCAGTTTCCTTTTGAGAGCCATCTGACTTCTGTGTGAAGCAGTAAGCATTCAAAATGTTCATCCTTGTCAATATAAAGTGCTTGAAATACTTGGGAATTGAGAGCATGCAACTTGGTTTTAATTACCTATGTGATAACAGTATTTAATGATTTGTACAGCTGATCACTTAGGTTATCTGAATTGCACCCTTAATAAGTATGTTAGGTACAGCTTTTTGAAAGAAAGTAATGATCCCACAGTGACATCTTGTCATTGATTGTGTCCCACCTGTTATACAAGCAAAACTGTTGGTGAGCAGAAAGTCCTCTTTGAAAAATTGCTCAACAACCTGAACTGTTGACTTCCCCTTGGTATCTGTTTCTAGTCCTCTTGCAAATAACAATTCTTGAACCATGCTTTCATCTTTTTATAAAGCAAACATAACCAAGAAGCAAAGATTAATCGCCATGCAAATTTGACTTATTCAACTGTAGAGCAAATTCTGTTGTAAGTACGTTGCACAATGTGTCTTCCACATTCTCAGACATTTCATTTATTTGTCTTTGAACAGAGTTTTCACTGAATGGAATCGCATTAATTAATTGGTCTTGGTGATTAATGCAAAACCCTACATAAAAGCTTTCTTACTGCTGGCAGAATCAGTACTCTGATTATGTGCGGATTTCCAGATTTAGTAACGAGCAATGAAATGCTGTATGGAACACATAAACTATCACTGTTTGGTTGTGAAGTGCTGGCAAACATGTTTTGAAGAGTTTTTTGTTTCTGAAAGTTTTCCCTCGGACTGAAAACAAGCCAAGTTCTTGTTTGCTTTATTAAAGTGTATTTCTCCTCAAGTTTTCAAGGAGCCTGGGTGGTTTCACGGCCTCATTTTAAAAAAAAACTTGTTTACACAATAGGCACATTGGCTGCTGTAGCTTGGTGCTGGTATAAATCCATATTTCAGATACGCTACACTTTACTGTCCATACTTCGCTTGTGTTTGTTCAATCACCTATTGTTTATGTCCACCCTCAATAAAGGGGAAAATTATAATGTCATCATAACTCAGACAAAACTTGACTCTCAGCCTGAAGGTCAGTAAAGTGGGGCAGTGATATCTTGGTTGGGCTGCGGGCTAGAGAAAAGCAGTCGAGACTATTCAAAAGGGCAGATCCTAAATTTTTCTCCAGTGAATGCCGTACTCTAATTCACAGGAAATGTGGCACTGCATGAGTAGAATATGGGAATTGTACTTGCTGACACTGTACTTCAGTAGTGACCAGCAGTAATACGTGGGCCAGACGGGGCCCAGAAATAACGCAATTTCTTCAGTCCAGATTGCTCATGAAATGCCAAATACAGTGAGGCCATGCTTTTCAACAACTATAATGTGCTTCAAATAAAGCCTCAGGGAATGGTGGCTGAACAAGAGATCTATCATTGTAATCAATTATGAGGCACTGAGAATCAAGTGCTCATAATAAGTAATTCATTTCTTAAATTAAGCTTGTAATCCCTCAACTGGCCCCCTTGCTACCATGCGCCCCCTCCCACTACTGCCTTTATTTTTATTCTCCCCTTAGAAACTCCCGTCACCTCTATAGGGGGGCAATATTACCCTCTTTGGGAACCACTCATTGCAGAGATATAGGCCTAATGTGGGAAATAGGACTAGTTTACGTTTTGGATAGTATGGGTGATTTGGGCTGAATGACCCATTACCATGCTAAATTTCTATTGCATTGCAACCGGAACTGTGCACAGTACCACAGCTGGAGCCTAACCAATATTTTATAAAGTTGCATATAACTTTCCTACTTTCATGTTCTTTGCTCCAGTTAATGAAAGCAAGTATTTGATATGCTTTCTTTGCATCTTATCTACTTGTAGTAGTGCCTTCATGGATTCTTGGACTTATACCTTACTGAATACAAATGGGAAGTATTGATTTAAGGCTCCTCGCCTCTAACTCCATGCACAAATTGCCATTTTATTCCCAAGTCAGCCCAAGGGTTTCCCTGTTGTTACCCTCTTGCTATCAATATACAGTACATGTAACATGTTTTAGGATTTTCCTTAATCTTACCTGCCAGTGATAAATCATGGCCCATCTTTTAAAAAAGGACTCGGTACAATACAGTACACTATAATAAGCATTCACTTTGCTGAGTTGTATAGGACCCTGGATAAGTCTGTCAATGCTGTAAGGCTGAAACTCTGGCTGGGAGCCTTGAGTGAGGGAACATAGTCTCAGTATAGATGGTTAGTCACTTAGGATTACAGTGAGAAGATTTTTAAATCAAATGTATTTAGTTTCTTGGATAGTGGTATCTGAATGCCACTGTTGTATTTGAGGCTGAGAGAAGCAGTTTAAGAAAAATAATGGAAATGAGAAATATGGGAATCAATTGAAAAAGTGGATTGTGTTAGAGAATCATCTGATTTTATTAAATGGTCTAAACCTAAGTAGCCTTATAGCCTACATGGCCTTTTCCTTATGTTCTGGGAAACTTGGAATCATGACATGTATTCAGGTAATGACCTTGTTCAATAAAGGAGTCTAATCTGCATGATATTCAATAGTATTATATTATTCAGATCCCCTGCATCTGAAGTGTGGAGGTCATCTTTAACCAGAAGGTCTGGCCTTATAGATACTGCAGTTCCATGACAGAATATTCTTTACGAAGCAACCCACTTGCTCAGTCCGTTGTCTGCCATTACGTGCAGGTTCCTAATGCTCAAAAGCCTCTGCCAGGTTAAAACAGTCTGCTTGATTGGCAACACACACACTCCAATTGCTGGAAGAACTCAGCAGGCCAGGCAGCCACAATGGGAATGGGCCGAGACCCTGCGTCAGGACCACTCAACCACTTATTCTTTTCCATAGGTACTGCTGAGTTCCTCCAGCATTTTGTGTGTATCACTTTGGATTTCCAGAGTCTGCAGATTTTGTGGTATCTGTGTTTCTGCATGTATGAATGGCTTTCTATCCAAACCTGAAAACTTTCACTCCCTCCGGTACCACCATTCTGTAGCTGTGACGTATACTGTGCGCACCAATACACATCAGTTTTTCTTTGTTGCTATCTCTAAAATTCATGACCTCTACCACCTGGAAAGTATCAGGTAACATAGTTTGGAACACCATTGCCTCCAAGTTTCTATCCAGGTCACACACCATTTTAGCATGGAAATATATGGCCATTACTTCATTGTTGGGTATAAATTCTGAACTTCCTATAGAATAGAAGTGGAAACTTTTGGAGAACCATAGCTAACTGCACCTGAGGAGAGAGAAACAGAGATAATGCTTTAGAGTGTTTTCAGATTTTTGTTTCTTGGATACGTGGGGAAAGTTTCTTCAAAAAGAATGCTGATTCAAGAAGATAGTAATCACATCTTCTTAACGACAGTTAATGACAGGAAATAAACGTTGGCCTACCCTTACCTAGCATGGATTGCTGTATTATGTTTGAAAACCAGAAGCTGAAACATAACAAATCACATGAAAATATTTATCCTTTATCAAAAATTTTAAAGCTATGTTCTGAAAGGCCAAAAGACAAACAATAAATATTCCACTTATTACAAATTCTGCTCCCAGCTCCTAAAATCTGAAACTGTTCTTTTCCCCCAATTACCTGGCAACCACGTATTTTTTTGAATACCTCCTGGTAAAATAGCTGTGATATAAATGACCATTTATGTTGTGCAGCCGAGGTGGTGCAGCAAAATAGAATGGAATGACAACGCAGCCTTCTTAAGTCTGATTTGTATTCTGCCTTAAACTAACTGATTTTGTGCTCCCATGCTGATTGATATATTGATTGATGGATCTACAGCTGGTGTTTGAAATGCTGGAGTGTTAACTCCATTGTGGTTAATTTTCAATTGTTTATGTGATTAGACAGCTGTATTTTTGTCCAGCAGCTTTGGGAATAAGGACCCTTCAGGTAAAACCTCCCCCATTCCTGCCCATAATGGACAGCTGAGGATGAGTTACTGAGAGCAAGAATCCTCTGCAGGTTCCTGCTGCGTGAATTTCTCAGGAAACTTTCACCTTGCAGAGTAGCATCTGGAGAGTAGGTTCCACTGAATTAGACACATCTGGATTTTGATGCTAGTGATTACATCTAGAAAGGAGTAATAGCATCATGCCTGCAGCCTTGAGAAAGTTTACCTGTAACATTTTGTTTTTTCATTTTGTTGTAAACTACTTCCTTGCATGTGTAAACATCCTTTCTGCCTGTCACCTATAGTGGTTTGGTCATGGAACAGTATTATTTG
Source organism: Hypanus sabinus (assembly GCF_030144855.1). Classification (NCBI taxonomy): domain Eukaryota; kingdom Metazoa; phylum Chordata; class Chondrichthyes; order Myliobatiformes; family Dasyatidae; genus Hypanus; species Hypanus sabinus. The sequence goes on from NC_082722.1 coordinate 39,870,581, forward strand.
GGACTTGTCAGTACGACTGGAAATAATACTGTGTTTTCAGCGTTCAGAGTACGCAAACATCCGGTATTGAGTTTTTTATTATCCTCTATATTCAGAGTAGGATGGGAATGAATCACAAGATAAACTTTCTATTTACTCCCAGAAACCAACTATTTTTTGTGAAACCTGTTGTAAATTTCATGTAGAAATCTGATTCCAATCACAGGTTTATGTGAATGGTACGGTATTGAAGTGGACCATATTTGCAATTGATTTGAAATCTTATGAATCCACTTTTACAGGTAATAAAAATGATAGTCAATGAATAAGTGTGGTGTAGCTCTCAGCTGCCTTAGACTTAAGCCAATTAGGATAAAATTGGAGCAAAATGCCAAGTTGCACACCAGAAGGTTTTTAACTGACTTTTTCTCATTCCTTTACTTATTAGTTTTTCTTTTGTCATAAAAAAATACCATGATTGATTTTAGTGTCACCTTACTGTTGGTGCAAACTAATATATTCAAAAAACTCCCAGCAAAAATACCTTCAGCAGAATGTCAGAATATGATGGCATGAAGTCATAACATTCAGGTTGTCCAAACTATGAAGCTTCAACATTGGGAGATAGGGTTTTACTTACCAAGTGTATAGCTACTTCTCAGAACCTGCTTGTATAATACTGTGCTTAATTACTTGACAGGGTCTGAAAATATCTTACAGAAAACAAAGCAAGTTATCACCAAAATGTCAGCAAATATGAAACTGCCACTCTCAACTTCAGGGAGATGTTAGCAGTGGCATTTATTATTAGCCAAATGATAATAATCACACACTTTTTAAAGCTTATGGAGCTGGTCAGTGACAAACATCAAAATGTGGCATATATAATCATCATCTTTGCAGTGGGCTCGTGCCAGTCAGAGGTTTGCATGCTAATACAGCTGTCCTGAGGTCATAACAAAAAAAATTACGTAGCAATGTAATTTATGGAGGGTTCAATGAGAGTGTGATTTCAAGAGTGAAAGTGCAACAAGGAGCTCTGATTTCTCCACTTACCTTGCTCAGATTTGAGTTGTGTGATGGTGAAAGGAGTAAATAACCATTTGTGTGAAGCAGACTGTTTGATTAGAGTAATAGTTAGTTGGCAGAATTAATTTGGGCACATTCTATTGCAGTGATTGGTTTTTACAGGCAGATTTGCTGTCGACCTGTGCTGTAAGTGATGAATTTGCAATCTTAAACAAACATGGGAATATTTAGCTTTTGTGTCATTGTACATGTGGATTTAAGTGAGGTTTTTTGAAGAGTTATAATCTGTTGTTTTTAAGATGGCAAGTATAAAAAAGAACGATTTGATAATTGTCATACATTTCACATTGATCACCTGAATGGATGGACGCAGTTGCAAAGGTCGACTTTCCTTACTACTGTTACTTGAAGGAAAAATGCAGTTGACAGTGAGTTAATCTTCTATACTGCTGGATTCTTATACGACATGTTGCAATTGATAAAGATAAGTCTATTTAATTTAATTATGCTCAGGAAAAGACAATCTGATAATTGGGAGCTTTTTTTTGGCAGTAGAATAATTCCCATTAAAAGGCATCTGAAATAATGAACAGAAAAGGGACCTTAGGAATTGGGCACCTGAAATAATGAACAGAAAAGGGATTGTAAGATACTGTTCTGTAGGAATTAAACAGTAACATACATCCCCAGCATGGAAGCCAGGGAAAGTAACACTATATGGTTGAAGATAGCTTCCGGTTTTATTGTTTTATTTTGCTATATTTATTTTTTAAATGCCACTATTAAGTCTCCATAGATTGTCAATTCAAATTAGTGATGGAAATCAATTCAGTGTAGATTTTCACAGAGATTGGCATTTCTTCAGCTAGCCATCACGGCAGCTGGACTTCATTAACCACTGGTGTTAATTACTGGGAGGCTGTTAGTTCAGTCCACATGTACAGGCACTTGGGGTAACACAAAAGAGTCACCTTGAAAATGAACATTCTCTCCAGACTGACTACCAGTAAATAAGTGAAAATAGCTTCATTTTTTCCATTCTAGAAAAATAGAACCTTTTGTTTTAATGCAAACTGTTTTTAATCTCTATAACTGCATAGCAAAGAAAATGAAGTGGTAAGCATCCGGTTAATTGAAAGGTTGTCAATTATTTTATGAGGTACGGATAATTATAGAGTTGTAAGACAAAGAAAAATTGTGCTGTTTCCTTTAGTCTTTAATTCTCCATCAGGACCAGAGTCTGTATTTTCTGCAGAAAATCAATGTATTCTGATTCTGTAATTTCCCATGGTGCATCACTCAAGAGTGCGCTGTGTTGAGAGCTGACATATCCGGTCATGGTAGTCTGAACTTTTCTGTAAAGAATTCATTGGAATTTCACAACCTTTGCTGGATTTTGTGAAAACACTTATTTGTGTTTGTGTAAACCTGCTAATGGCGGATGCCTGCATTGTGAATCCCACCTACAATCCACGCTCGTTATGGCGTGGAAAGCACTGTTAATAATGCATCTGTGAAACTCAGCTGCAAGGGAGCCAAGTAATTATCCCACTGTAGCAATCCCTGCCTCAGTGTCATCACAACTGGGGCTTCATTAAAAGTCCTAACAGTAAAGACTTTGTGTATCTGTCTGTCTGTGTATGTGTGCATGTATGTGTGTGTCTAGCTGTCCATATTTTTTCTCATTTAAATGATCAGCCATGCCATGGCACAGAGGTAATTTGACTTTTTGAAACCCAAGCAGCCCTGGTGTATTTCCTTCTAGCTTCACCTTCAGTGCAGTACCAGCTGATCAGCCTCAACCGAACAAAGGGTTTATCTGAAGCTCTGAAGCATGTATGAACCAGCTTCTACCAAAGGAAAAAAAATCAAAGGACACGAGTAAATGTGTTAATTCAGAGCAAAATACACACAGCTAGACACTAAATCTTTGCAGGGATTTTAGCTTTTGAAAGCACTTCTTTGATCATTGCTCGAAACAAATTCCCTTCCTGCACGATAAAGTAAGCTATAGGCTACACACATCCACAATAAAGGCAGGACCTGGATTTAAAGCTCCAAGGGCCTTTTACGTTTTCCTCAACCAGATATTTTTCTGAAGGAACAACTTAGAGTTTGTATTTTGCTTTAGCTCAGCAGCCAGGTTTGCAGTTGGAATGGTGAGAAAAGAAGTGTGTGAGTATTGTGCTATGAAGGGAACAATCCTGCAGTGAAGCAGTTGTGATATTAGAGCGGCTCTCCTAAGAAATCCCATGGCTCCTGTGTACTGATCGTAGTGGCACATTCCCAGACAGCTGGTCGCTCAGCATGGGCTGTGCATGCAGCTAGGAAGCTAGCGCGCTGGCGGAGAACAGGTAATGCTCTAATTTCCCCTGTGCAGATGCGGCCAGGAATATCTTAATTTATTGGTGTGCTGGCATGCAAGTGGGATGCCGGCTGTGCAGTCTTGCATATCTGTTAGCAAAATGAACTGGTGGGTGCTATCTTTCACTAAGTTAAGTTTGAAATATTCATTTTTTCCTATTGCCCTAAATTGATTGAGTGATTGTTGTAATTTCTTAGGTCCATACAAAAAAATGCAATTATTGATCAAGAAACAAATTAAAACTTATGGCCGTGGTAGTTAGTCACTCAGAAAAATGATTCTTGATGATTTCACAGTTTACCTTACATTGACAAGATTTTTAAATGGAAGGCACACGACTATCACAATCAGTGACAAATTCAATTACATATTTGACTTTATTTCAAGATTATTATTGAACATTTACCTCCTTTGAAATAATCTTGAAAATTGCATTTTTTTTCTATGTTAGTGTCTCTCCTTCACCTTTGCCTTCAAGAAAAGTATTTTAAAAATTCTTGAAGGTGAATGTCACTGAAATTGAGACTATCAAATCACTTGGCTCTACTGCTTTCCTTCCCTTCCTACAACACTCTGGATCAAACTTCCAAGATTCCCCAACTGATTCAGCCTTGAACCTATGTCCTTATCTAGTTATTCCCCACATGCCTCCTCCAAATTCCTTATGATCATGAAATTAATTTCCTGCTCCCTTGACCACTATGCACTAAGTGGTTGCCCATCCAAGTCTTCTATTCAGGTGCCCCCCCCCCCAATATAATGGCACAGTTTGTCAGAATTACCAGGCTCATCCACATATTTGATATTGTTGTCCTACTCAAAACAAAGCAATCATGGAATCTTATAACTTTGCAGATGGTTAATCCGTTTCCAATTTCTTCTTAAACGTGTCTTCCTAAATTCATAACCATCTTTCCCATTCTCCATGTTGAATCTCTCCAGTTATTTTTCTGCCTTGCCACAATAATAGAAACTCCTCTTACCAAGGGCGTAAATTTCATACAGACAGCCCCCAGGTTTTGTAAATAGTTCTATTTCTGAGAACTATCTGTAACTGGTTTCTACATTGGTCAGAAATGTCCATTTTCTATAGCTACCCTTGTCATATTGGTCTTCATACATTTGCTATATGTCTTTCAGACCACTGAATAATCACCAAATGCTCTCCACAAATTATCTAATTGAATCTATTTTACATTCAGTCATTAATGAATGCCATAAAACATTATTATTTTTACTAGCTTGAAAAATGTTAAAAATGTTCAAAGGAGTTTATGCAGAATCATATTTTTGTTAATTTGTAACTGGGGAGTCCCTGAAAAGTTTAACTGTGACAAAGATAAATTTATTCAGTCATTTCTGCTTTGAGCAGTGTACAAGCTTTGACATAGTTAACTATACTGCCCACTTCCGACTTCCTTCCATTTGAGTTCACCACTCTTCTGGTTCCATTCTGATTTAACTAGTCATAGTCAAAGACTGTCCTCTTCTTCCCACTATTTCTTTTGTTGTTCATCCCTTTTTTTGTTATCTAGAATTTCTTACCGATACCCCATCTGCAGCAACATCATCTCTAAACCCATGCATTGCCTTTTCAGTCTCCCAATGATTTTTAAATAGTCTAGCAGTTTGTCCAACATCCAATAGCGGGTGAACAGAGTCTCCTCCGTATAGATATTTGGAAGATCAAGCCATTGTCTTCATTCCTCATTACAACCATTGTAACTTACTGAAATTCTAGTTGTTGTTTATGGTTGCTCCCCAAGATTAACTTCTTCATGATTAGTAAATCTACAAGTTACTACCTCCATTGAAATTTTCAACACCGACTTTGCTCATCTGCTGTTGAAATCCTCACTCATGCCTTTGTTAAATCCACGTTTGGCGTTTCCAAGCTACTCCTGGCCAATCTCCCACATTCAACCCTGTAAATGAGGATGCTTGAAATCCTGCTGCGTCATAATTTACACCAGGTCTTTTTCACCCACCATATCTATGCTTCCCGTTGACATTGGCTCCTCGTTAAGCAATACTTTGATTTTAAAATTCTCACTTCTTGCTTTCAAATCCCTCCGTGATCTCACCCCTGTATCACTATAATCTCTTTTAGTCTTTCTAAGGTATTTGTACTCCTCCTTGTTTAGCCTCTTGAATATTTCCTTTTTTAATTGGTCATTAGCAGCCATACTTCAGTTGGCAAGATCATTGGGTCTAGAAATTTCTCTCTTAATCTCACTGCCTTTCAATTTCTTTCCATAACTGCACCTGTTTTCACCACTTTCCCACTTTAAAACATTTCTTGGGATGTGTCCATCTATTCATTTCCAACATCTGGATCAGTGTCATATTTTGTCTGATAATGCTCTTCCAAAGAACTTCAGGAATAATACATTGAATGTGCATTTCTTTTCTTGGAATATTTTTTTCTGAAATGGCAGCTACTCAAGTACATCATTAGGTGATTATTTTCCGTTGTTTTCAGCAGCTGTGATCAGTTTGTCGCAGTCAATTGAAAACTTCTGCCAGTATTATCTCTACATTTCCCTTTCTCAAACTATTTCATGTTTGCACTTGTACAAATGCTTCATTAAGCTGGGTATTTATAAGAAGTGGGATTGTGACTGTTGTGAATGAGAAATCACAAAAAAGCAAACTTTCTATATTTGAGCTACAAGGTTAGGTATGAGAGGCCAGACCACGTTTTGTCAATAATCATTTATAAAGAACCAATCATTTGAGATTCAGAGGCATATAGAAATGGAATAAAATTTTATTGCTTAGGAAATGTTACACATTTGTTAAGTAATTCAGAAATATTTTCTTTCAACTCTTGAAAGCACCAGCCAGCAATCTGTAACTTATTCTGTGAAATCCTTCAACATTGTTGGATTGCAGTTTGTGTAAAGTCAGCTTAAAAAAAATGAAGACGTATATTACAGTTTAAGTTAGTAACTTAATACTGGCGAGGAGTTAACAGGACTATTTTATTCCCTGGAAATAAATTGATAAGGAAAGGAAGTATTAAAGCTACCCACATTTTCACATGTCTCTCACTCCTTCCTTAACTAATCGCTTAGTGGACAAATCTATAGTGGCATTGCACCATGCTAATAAGTCATTGAAGCAACCAGATCCAGTTACCAATTTATAATTAGCTAGGGCAGCACTTATCCTGGGATATGATACAAGTTAGATGGGCATATACAGGATAAGTTAACCTCAGTAGAATTCATGGTCAAATGGTACCACTGTTCCCTCTAAGCTGTGTGGGTGCACGGTTGTGCAGTAACTAAAATGCGCTTGTGCACGTGACCTTTGTTGCTATGCAGCTGGAATAAAGATAGATGAGAACAAGTTTACAAAACGTGAAAGATTTTCTTTGTTGTATGGTATTTCATTATATCCTTCAATTAATAAACGAAATCAAAATTATGTGATTTTTCAAATTTCATTCATAGTATGCATGTTATTAAAAATACACTTAAAGTGACATCCAGTTTTCATGCCATTTAAAAATTTCCTGCTCAGAGCAGTGGTTGGTCCATGCAGCTGTAAAAAAAAGAATTAGAAGGAACATTGATTGCCACCACCAAAATTCTTAAATGACAAGTAGTCATATAATTGGAAAAACTGCAAATGCATAATAATCCCTACTCTGGCAAGTTAGGTCATTTTCAGGATAGCAGAGAAAATTAGAGACAGAAAAAGATATCTTCGTATTCCAGAATGCCTTCGGTTAATGTGGTGGTTTTCTACTTCCATTTCTTGTGAGAAAGCTGTTTTCAGCTGAGTTTTATGTCAGGGGTTATATTTATTTATTTTTATTTATTTCATGACAAGCTTCCAGCACAATGTGGTTTAAATATAGGCTAAATAATTATCTTCACTCTTCATTGATATCGATTCTATCGTATCTAAAAGTATATATTTTATATGGTTATATTACTTGGTCTTTAATTTGTTGCAAATAAAATGTTTTATTACTATTTACAAATGTTAGTGCTCATTGTGTTATTGTAGCCAAATTGAAACTAGCTCTTGATAAAATTGCAATCATGATGTCAGTCATTAATTTTGTATGAATGTTATCATGCATCAAGCATGAAGTACATTGACTATCAGTGTGTCAGATCCAAATTGCCGTCATTTAAAAAATGAAATACAGAATGACATTCCCTCATTAAATATAAACCATGCACGTTGTGTTTAATAACTTATGAAATGCTCCATTACAACTTGAACTTTTAATTCTTTTGGCCTTTGAAGGATAACTCTTTTCTTGCTTATACATGATCAGATCCATTATCTGATAGTGTATAACATGTTAAGAGTAAAACAAATGGAATGTTTTAACGTTGAGGCAGCTGAATATTTAGTTGTATTTTAAGAGGCATTCTCCAAGGGAAGCTATATTTAGTATTGTAGTTTTATAGCAGGATGCCAATTCTCGGGGTAATTATATACTTGAGTATAGTGTAACAAGATTCTGATTATAACTTGCACACTGATACAATGCACACTTCTTTCTTAAGAGATCTTTATAGTAAAAGAGAAACCTATCAAGTCGACAATTATTTAACTAGAGGAAATAAAGTGAGAAGCCAGTTGTATTATTAGGTGTGAGTACCTGTTTCACAATTGTTAAACAGATGACTTGCATAACATTTATCTATTGTAGAAAATAGTAATATTTTGTGTTTGGTTTGCCATATACATTCTGGCATTACTGTGCAACTAATACTAATTAATAGCACAGTTTGCAGTTGTTTAGCAGTGCTTGTGGTGTTAAGTGATTTCACAGGAAAATTCAGTCCCAGTATTCCTGAAGTTGGCAAACATATTATATAATGATTAATATAGAGATCTGTATAGACTTTATATATCAATTGTACAGATGTTTTGAAATAAAATTCAGTGCTTTGAAGATAACATTATTGCATCTGAAGATTAAATGTGCTCTCTGTAGATTGATAAGATTTCCATTCCTCGACTTCACATTTGGAAATAGTGGAAGAACATGCACTTTATTTGTAAGAGGAGAAATAAATAATTACTGCTGAACTTTGCTAGTTTATATCATAATGCTTAATCTCTATTGGTTACATGCACTGATGTGTTGTCATCAACAACAGAAAAAATGTAATTATTATAAAACACTAGATGTATTTAGCAGCTTGTATTGCTCTTAGGAGGTTTTTGGTTGTTGAAAGGGGAATCAGAATCGTTGTGGAGGATCCAATTAGGTAAAGAGCTAATGAATGAGAAATTGCGATTTAGTACACAGAGGTAATATAATTAATGGTCCACATACCATTCTACTGGGGACTTAAAATGATGGCAGGTTACTGAAATACATATAATATCGCACTGGATTATTTTGGTAGTGGGTGTGGGGTTGGGTGATTTCATAATACCTATATCATGTTGCGTGACACTCAAGTGTTTTGAAGCATAGGTAGTGTACGTATATGAAAATCAAATTATAAATCTGTTCCTAGTATATGATATTTATAAGAAGCCCTTTCTGTATATTGTTAACGTGTTACACAGAAATTATTTAGGTTTTTTTGAAAGCATTCTGAAAAACATGAGCAGCAGCCTTGAGAATAAATCTTCATCAATTTGTTAGAATCAGGTTTAATATCACTGGCATATGTCGTGAAATTTGTTGTTCTGTGGCAGCAGAACATCGCAATACGTGATAAAAGATAAATCACAATAAGTGTGTGTGTGTGTATATATATATAGTTGAACAAGTAGTGCAGCTTAATTTTGCACTGTTTTAATGTTTCTCATTGGGATTTGGGGTTTTTAATTTGTAAAATGTTTTGAAAAACTAATAAAAAAAATTTAAAAAAAAACAAGTAGTGCAGAAAAAGAGGAAATAAAAAAAATACCGAGGTAGTGTTCATAGGGTTCATTGTCCATTCAGAGATCTGATGGTGGAGGGGAAGAAGCTGTTCCTGAAGCATTGAACGTTTGTCTTTAGTCTCCTGTATCACCTCCCTAATGGTAGCAATGAGAAGAGCCCTGTCCTGGGTGATGAGGTCCTTAATGATGGAGGCTGCCTTTTTGAGCCATCGCCTTTTCAAGGTGCCCATGATGAAACTTGCTGAATTAACAGCTTTCTGCAGCTTTTTCCGATCCTATACAGTGCCTCTGCCATACGAGATGGAGGTGCAACCAGATAGAATGCTTTCCTCAGTACAACTGTAGGAATTTGTGAGTAGAGAATTTGCTGAAAGACTTGCAGCAGCAGTGTTAGACATCTGAGGTTCTCAAATTGTTAGAGTACTAGCCTGAATTGGGCTGAATATATCCACATTCTAACTGGGTCGAGTACACATTGAAGCTTCTAAATATGGTGAAGCCTGGTTAATTGGGATACTTCAGGACTAGTACATTTTACTAGCCCCAATTAGCCAAGGTTTCATGGAAATAGTTAAAAGGTATAAAAAGACAAACTACCATTTAACTGACTGACATTGTATATTTAAATTAAATGTTGAAAAAATTAGATCACTAGAAATACTACTATAGTAGTATAAAACAGTGTTGGAGGCTGTGGTATAAGAAAGGACCCTATGGAAAATCCTGGCAATTCTGGACAATATTTCTCACCCTCTGCATGTCACCTTGGCTGAACAGAGGAGCACTTTTAGTAACAGACTGAGACAACTGTGCTGCTCCAAAGAGCACTACATGAGGTTATTCTTACTCTCGGCCATTAGGCTCTATAATGAGTCAACCTATAGGTGAAGAAGTGATGACCCCTCCTGATAGACTGTTTGAGGTAACTTATTTTTTATTCCTTCTTGCTTATCTTCTTATATTTGTATATCTGTGCACTTGTAATGCTACTGTGACATTGCAATTTCCTTTGGGATCAATAAAGTATCTATCTAATAGTTATCGACGGTATACTGCCGTGTTCTTTTGATTGACTGTAAATGAACAAAATCAGTACAGGCACCTAGTGTGGATAATGGACTGCCTTCATGCAATGTCTTCAACAATTGCATCCTCCAAATCTTAATTTTCATTGTAACATTCAAGATGACTGTTGCTACCTTCAAATCCTTCATAGTTCCTCACTCGTTCAAGGAGTGAAATCATTTTCACTCTCGGTTATATCTGGCATCTTCAAGCCTTAATGGTTGAAACTGCGGTGAGCAAAATGGTTCTGAATTGTCTTACTGCTTATTTCTTGGCATCTATCAGTGACAAAAATCACTGCTTTTTGAATGCAAACATAATCAACTGACACTGTTTAAAAACTGTTTGCTTTAAGCACAGTGTGATGTCTTGATGGCCACACAAGCCTACGTGACTGATGCTAGTTAGAAACTGTTCGTCACCAGTCTCTTCTCCCAGTTAAGTGGCATAGTGCCCAAGATAAACGAAGGGAACCCTGGTTATTTGAGAATTGTGCCAAATAAGTGGCTGCCCTGATAAAACGATGGCTTAAATAACTGTAATCCACTGTATGTTGATGCAGATAAGCCTGCCCACAATCTCAAAACAATTACATAAATTCCCTTTGATAATGAAACTCAAAAGCCATAAAAGTTTCTTCCATTAGACATCTAACTGCAAAGTTCTACATGATGTGAAAGGGTGTGGGGGTAGTGAAGGAAATCTTGTATTATTTCATTCTACTCAGTTTAGGAAATGACACTGGAATTCAACTATCGTGATCTAAACTCACAAAGTGAAAGACTGCTTTGTAGCAATGTGAAAATGATGTTATAACTCATTATGCTATTTTGTTTTAATCAATCTGCCTCAGCAGTTTACCTTACCAAAAATTTATTTTAGTTGTGGACAAAAATTATCTATTGTAATTTGAGCAGAATTGGAGAGTGTTAAATTTTATTTGTACTGACTTCTCTATATTCATAACATGGGATTTAATAGAATTTTAAAATGCAGTAAGTTAGCTCTCACAAGAAGCAACAAAGAAACAGGAAATGAAATATTATTTTGTTTGAAAGAATTAGGGATAGACTCACTGGGCTACTTTCAAATAACTTATGAAGAGAAGGAAAGACATTTCATTAAATCAAATTTTATTTTTCAGCAGTAATATATATGAAGCAAAAATGCATAGAGGACACAAAAGCAGATTAGTGATCACGGAAGAAACATTGCAAGGGGCTTACAAATTTAAACCAAGTGTTTTGTGCCTCTGCAAGTTTTCAAACTATCCATATAATTTCTCACAGGAATCCAGATATCACAATTCGTAAAAATATATTTTAGTTATTTCGGTTCTATACCTCTCTGGACTCAATTATGATATTTTCAGTGATACAGTGTCCTTTGTTAGATAAAGCACTTAAGGATGATATGTCTGGCTCCAAGTTCGAAATCCAAAAGCTCCAAATGCATAGATCCATTGAAATGTTTCAATATTAGTCAGAGTTTGCATAATTTTAAATTCAAATTGTATCCACTTGACTTTAAGATAAAGCCCAAAAATGGTGGAAATCTACAATTTAGACTTCCTTGATGACGTGTGTTTTTCAAGCAGCCACAAGTTAAGCTTTTCAGACAAGGCAGGTTGATGGCTGTATTCATGACTTTTTCTGAATGTCCAAATCTCAACTGACATGGTTGTTTGGTTATGTCATTTGGGCTTTGCGCCTCCAAGCTACGATAGTGAGACGTGGTGTGAGTTTCTGTGCTTGATTGTATCCAGTCTCTCTGCTGGAAATGACTGTGTGGATGTTGGATAAGAACAAGCTTTGGCTCAGCACATTTCCCCCCATGATTGAATAACCTGGCGATGCTCATCGTCTAGGCAGACCCATTGGAAAAAGCTACAGTGCTCAAGAAGTGCATTATATTGAGACAAAAAGAAAGAATGTAGGTTGAAAAGAAAAAGCAAAGATAGCTAGGAGTTTATAATCTTAAATGCTGTTGCAAGGTGAAATTCCTTAAGACAAAATATGACTAATATCTGTTGAATTTTCAATATAAAATATGCATTGTGGTTGCAACCTAGCTAGCTTTGTCATGTGCATCGTACATTAAATGTGCATTAATGGGAATGGAAATTATGAAACTATCCGACAATTTGCAAAGTCTGTAAAATCCATGAAGAGAAGATTTTGTAGCTAAATCCATGGAATGCATTAGCTATGCCTGTATTGAATCTACTCAAAAATACACAGAAAAAATAAACAAAAATAACCCATTGATGGTAATTAAATGTTTGTGGATTAAACGAGAAATTTTACGTTCTTGTACAGTTATATTTAGTAAATAGTTCTAGCCCTAGAAGCTTTTAGAAAATAGCTGGCTGAATATTACATGTTGTAAAATGAAACTGATGTAATCTATGTAGTTTCGTCAGGTGGTTTCCAAACATAATTTTGTAAGCTAGAAAGCAAAGCTTCGTAAGGTTTCAATTTTTACTTAATTTTCCTTTTTTTCAACTTTGACAGCAACTTTCAAAGACATTCATGGTGTTTGATTGACATAGACACTAGCAAATAACTGTGAGCCTTTCTGTCAGTTTTTCTGATTTTCTTTGGATGGTTTTTGGGGGTTGGTTTGTTCTGGCATTGCCCATGTGCCAGGATTTATACTTGGAAAACCTTACCACCCTGCAGGAGCTCAATTTTGAGTATGGAGCCAGATTTATGAGGTTTTGTCCTCAAGAGATCTACATGAGGGAAGAATGAACTTTTTGCCTAGGTCAACATTAAGTGTTTTTTTTAATTTTAAGACATTTATGGGATTAATGCTAATTTATGGAATTAAGCACCAATGAGCTCATTCCAATCCAACAGATTTACAAAAATAATTCAACAGATCAGTAAATAAGGAATGTAAAATAAAAGTAGAAAATGCTGGAAACAATCAGCAGTTCAGACAGCATCTGTTCAGAGAGAAAGGGTCCTGGACATGTTGAAGTCATTGTTGAATTCTCAGGACTGAAACATGTTTAGTCAGAAGTTGCAATGCAGTTCTTGTCCTTGCATTTGGTTTTGTTTCTTAAGAGGCCAACAATGGAGAGGTCAGAGTGGCAGCAGGATGCAGGATGGAGAATTAAAATGTCAGGCAAATGTCAATTCTGGATTACCCTTGCAGACTGATCAGAGGTGTCCTAAAAAAGCAGTAGCTCAGTCTGTGCTTGATGTAGAGGAGGCTGTATCATGCACACTGTGTACACAGCACTAAATTGTAAGATGCCAAGTGGAATACTGTTGCATCTGGAATAAGCGTTTGGTTACATTGATGGTGGGAGGGATGAAAGGGAAGGTTGCAGAATAAGTGGCTTTGTGAAAAGGAACAATTGTTAATGAAGGTGGTGGGTTGAACCAGGTTATTATCAAGAAAGTGGTCCCTATCGAGTGCTGAAAGCGAGGAGTGGACTACTAGTGGGATCATTTTGAAGCTGGTGGAATTTACGAGGTGGAAAATCAGAACACTTTCAATGAACAGCATCTCATCTTCTAGCTTGGCACATTAGAGCCCTCCTGCCTTAATTCTGAAGTACCAACTCCATTTATGCAGCTTGACCTGCTAAGTGTTTAGCACATTGTCTATTGGTCAAACTAGAGTTTCAGCTTTGGTTTTCTTTCTCTATTCTCCTCCATTTTCATTTGTTGAATTTTATTTATTCCTCCTTTCAGATCACTGTGATTAACAGATCTTCACATTTCTCTCTCAATGCACACCAGTTGTGTCATCATCGTCCCCACTCAATCTCAGTCTTTCCTTTTGTTCTCAATATCTCTTCTGCTTCTTTGCAACTTACAGCAAGTTTGATTTCTGAGTTTTCTCAATTCTGATGAAAGGGGGAGACCTGAAACCTTAAGTGCATATATCACCTGACCTGTTGAGTACTTTGTGCACTTCCTGTTTCTGTTTCTAATTTTCAACATCTGCGGCTTATTCGCTTTTGCATAAGAGATATTTCTGCACACCTAAGGATGAATTGCTCTGCATTTTTGGCAGTGGTTCTAACGTTCTGAAATCATAGATTATACAAGCCAGCATAGCAAACTGAAACTGAGCTAACCTGCTTTATATAATCAATTATGATACCTGATGTAGACAATGCTTTTTCAAAAAAGTGAAATATACAATAAAGGACCATCTGATTTTCATTGAAGATGTTGGATACATGCTGTTCATCAGCTTCCACAATCTACAACTCAAAGTTGCAAATATGTCAAGGTAGTGGTAAGAGACAAGAAACATACCATCATAGTCTGATTGTAGGCCACAAAATAATGAGGGAAATAGAGGAAAAAGTTTGCGGTGAAAATACTGGAAATGCAAATTTGTACGTCGAGTTGTGATACTGGGGAGCTTCAGTTACCATAGTAATTACTGGAGTGAGATTGAAATAAAGTACTAAAAAGATCAGGCAGCCGTTGTAGAGAAAGAAACAGCTAATGTTTCAAAATGTTGGTGGGACTCAGCAGGTCAGGAGGCATTTATTCATTTCCATGGATGTTGCCTGACCTGCTGAATTCCACCTGCATTTTGTGTTTGCCACTTGGGAGTTCCAGTATCTGCAGAATCTCTCGTATTTATGTAGCTAATATTTCATTTCATTGATCTGAAGTGCTTGATCATTGACTTGAAATGTTAACTCTTTTGCCTTCCACAGACACTACCTGACCTGCTGAGCATTTTAGGTATTTTCTGTTTTATGTAATTAAAATAAGCATTTGAAGATGTTTTAGTTAATAAAAGGGAGCTGGCATTGATTTTTTCTTTTCTAAAGGCAAATTGTTTTTGAATAATTTGATTGATTTTTGATAAAATAACAGAGAAGTGGATGAAGTGAAACAATGGTAAAATTCATAGTGTTGAAACTGAATCTAACATGTCCTACTGATGTAAGTCACTGTCATATTTTCATGGTAATTAAAATTAGACTATGATCCAAACCATCAAATTTTAATTGGATCATAAGCAGTGTCAGTGAATACCTTTTTATATAAACAATCAATTTAAATTGTTACTGAAAAAGTTAACTTTATAGCAGGCAATGTTCCCAATGGAAATGAGGTTAGACAAGTAAACCACAACATTGCTAAACTGTCAAAGATGTCTGTGATTTTGGTGTTTTTCCCCTCTATGGTGAATACCATTTATTGTGCTGGAGAATGTACAGTACCATAGAAAATCTTTTCCATATTTGTTCATTTATTATATTGTGGTCTTGCAGTTTTACAACAAACTTCTTTAGGAAAATTGAAAGCTTATTCTGCTGTACATGATAAATTTAGAAATCTCAACCCCAATGTTACTACCACGCCGGCCTCCTGCCTGCATCTGAGTAGAAATGAATGTACCTGTAGTTTTCTGTCTCTACACATGTTGTAGGTTCTGATTATCAGTTTGTATATTTAATGTGTTCTCAGTATTTGTTCAGAACCCTTGGGACCAATGCCCCAGCTTGCAGAATATATCACTTGCGTTAGGATCCAGCAGAAGGGATAAAAGCTGCCCGTTATGGAACAGAGAGCAGAATTTCTAGCCTTGAAGAGTAAATAAAGCATTTGGGAACAAAATATTTGCCTTACCTTTCCAAACCCTTGAGTTTTCTGCTGGAATCATATATTCTTGATTCTTACAACGGCTGGGAGTGGCTGCTTTTGGCAGTAACAAGGCTATTGTCAGCTCCGTAAGACAGGTCTAAGTGAGTGCTGATTGGCATTAATGCACATGGAAACTGGAGGCCTTCTACAAAAATCAACTGCTGAGGAATTTATGTAGCTAGAATCTTAAACAGTCAATACCTTAACTAACAATAATGGCATTTGTTTTGGAAATGCCTTGCATAGTTCTAGTGGTAGAATATTAATAAATAGAATGAGAGAGCACAGAAGGACAACACTGACCCCATGCCACTCTTTAAAGTGCTCTGTGAGTAGTCCCCACAAAACTGTTCTTTTTCTGTACCCCTTTAACCATCTTGGTTTCAATTAAACCCAAAATCCTTTGGAAAGTTTCTGTTGATTCTATTTCTTCCAAACTCTACATTACAGATCACAAATGACTACTTTTATAAAAAACTTCCCTCTCTAATTTTTTTTAGCTCTAAATGAACACCAACTGTCTCAAGTGAAGAAAAAATGGGCACTGGTAGTCAGTGTCAGGGTTTTTATTATACTTTCAGTAGTATGAGGATAACAATGCATAATTTAAGCATGTGCCTTTCTGGAAGCAATCAGCAGACTATTATAACAAGGATACTAAGGATGTCTACAACTGATGGCTGAACATTGAGTTTTCCAATTTTAGGTAAACTGCTCCCCCTCTATCCCTTTTATCCCTCCTGATTTATCTAATTCCTACTACTCCACGCCAGCATCCCCCTCAAACTCACAAGAGATGTGGCAGGTGCCTGGAAATCTAGAGCAATACATGTTGGAGAACTCAGCAAGTCAGGTGACATCTATGTAGAGGAATTGACCCTTCACCAACACTGGAAAAGAAAGAGGCAGAAGCTACAAATAAAAGGTGAAGTGAGAGAAGGACTATAAGCTAGCAGGTGAGAGGAAAGGTGGAGGAGGAGGAGAAAATGAAGTAAGAAGCTGGGAGGGGATAGGTGGAAGAGATAAAGGGCTGAAAAAGAAGAGATCTGATAGGTGAGGACAGTGGTCCATGGAAGAAAGGGAAGGAAGAGGGGAACCAGAGAGTGATGATGGTCAGTTGAGGAGAATAGTAGAGGTGAGAGGATAACCGGTATGGGGAATGGAAAAATGAGGTGAGGTGGGAGAGGGCATAAGAAATGACCAGAATTGGAGAATTCAATGTTCATGCCTTCAAGATGGAATGTGACCTCCTAACCTCATTGTAACAGTAGGGGAGGACATAGACCAATGTGTCAGAATGGAAACGAGAAGATAAATTGTAATGGGTAGCCGGTAGGAAATCATGCCCTTTTTTGGTAAACAGAAGAAAGGTACTCAATGAAGCAGTCTCCCAGTCTGCGCTGGATCTCACCAATGGGGAAGAGCCACAGAAACAACGAATGACCCTGCCAGACTTGCAGGTAAAGTGTTGCCTCACCTGGAAGGATTGTTTGGGGCCCTGAGTGGAGGAGGTGTAGAGGCTGGTACAGAAGTTGTCATGCATGCAGGGATCAGTGGTGAGGGAGGGAAAGATGTGCTTAGTGCTCGGATTCCATTGTAGGTGGCAGAGGTTACGGAGAATAATTGGTATAGTAGTTAAGAACTAGGGGAATTGTATCCCTGTTACAACGGCAGGAAGTTGGGGTGAAGGCAGTTGTGCAGGAAATGGAAGAGAGATGGGGGTAAGGGCAGCATTGGTGGTGGTGAAAAGCAAACCTGTAAGTCGGTTGGCATTATTTATTGTATCTCGTGCTCCTATTGCAGCCTCCTCCACCTTGACGAACACCTTCACTCTGTCGCAAAAGTCAGGATCTCCCAGTAGCTATCCATTTCAATTAGACTTTCTATTCTAACATGCTGCTTAATGGCCACCTCTACCGCAATGATAAGGTCAATCTCAGGTGGAGGAGCAACATTTTGTAATTTGTCCAGGCAGCCTCCAACCTGATTACATGTACACATATTTCTCCAACTTCTGGTATGTTCTCCACCCTCCCTCCTTTGTTTTTCTGTTCTCCATTCTGAATATTCTCTACCCTGCCCCCCCCCCGCCTCCCCTTCATTTCGATTCTTCTCACCTGCCATTCAACTCATTTGGTTCCCCTCTTCCCTTTCTCCATGATTCACTCTCTTCTCCTATCAAAATCCTTTTTTGGCCCTTTACTACGTCCACTTATTACATCCCAGCCTCTTATTGCATTCTCCCACTCCCCTCCCCAGCCACCCACCTCACCTGGTCTCTCATAATCACCTGCCTGTTGTACTCTTCTTCACCCTGGCCTTCTGATTCTGGCTTTTGCTCCCTTCCTTTTGATGACTGATGAAGGGTGTCAGCCTGAAATGTTGACTGTTAATTCCCCTCCCTAGCTGCTGCCTGACCTGCCAGGTACCTCCAGCATTTTGTGTTTGTCCCCCATCACTCTATGCTCTCTCCAAATACTCCATCTGCTCATCGCCCACACATTCCTTCCACTGGGCTCCACCCTCCCCATTCTGTTCCCACCTGCCCTCCCCACCTTCTCCAATCAGATTCCATCACCTTAAGCCTTTTCTTGCCTCCTGTTACCTTCTAATCTCTGTCACTATTTCCACTCTTCTCAATTTCCTCACACGTCCTCACTTTAGCAGTGCCTGTGTCACCCTTCCATTCATGTCATTCTCCTGGCTACCTCTCCCTCTCCCTTTCGGTCCAGATTAAGAGTATCAATCCAGAATGTCGGCTGCCCATTTGCCTCCATAGATGCTGCCTTGTCTGCTGAGTTCCTCTGGTATCTTGTTTGTTGCCACAAAAGTGGTACACTGTGCCTCCATTGCTTTACATTTGAAAACTGAATATTGGCCAAGGATGTAAAATTTCATGGCCATAAGATCTTTACAAACTAAATCAAAATACATTGTTAGCAAGTAGGTGCGTGGCACAGTGATGCAGGTAGCAGAGCTACTGCTCCTCAGCTCCAGAAACTCAGCTTCAATCCCAATGTGTGCAGTTTGGGTGTACTCCCTCAAAACTGTAGGGGTTTCCCTCATGTCTTCCAGTTTTCTCCCACATTTCAAAGTTGTGCAGGTTGTCAAGTTAATTAGCCACTGTAAATGTCCCTTGTGTACAAATAATAGATAGGGCCTGGGAGATGTGAAGATTCAGTGAGCCAAATGATCACCTTTGTTGTGTGAAACACAAAAAGTTGAATTTGTTGGAAATAGTCAGGGATAAATTGCAACTGACCAATTTAAAATTTCTGTTTGAAATCAAATTTAAGGACTCCAACTTGCCTTTATATCTCTATTCAAAGTTATAAACCATTGTTATTTGAAGCTGCTCTGCAGCATCTGTAAAAGCATTTGAATATTTTATTCTTCTTAGAGCTTCTTAGTATGTACTGGGGCTTGTAGAGCCTGCAGCCACAATACTGCATATTGACAACACTGTCTAAAAGGGGTAGTATTTGGAGAAAAATTTTGCTGGTACACTGGTACACCAGTGGAACTTAATTAATGTTCCTTTTTCTTTGTGACTTTCACTGATTGTTGATCTGATGTTAGTATCCCATGTAAAGGGAATTCACAACTTTTATTTGTTGTTTAATTGAGTTATCTTGATCCCATTGTAAACACTCCAAGAAGCTTGGGCCGTGCACTCTGGATTTATTGATTACTAATTTATCTTTTATGTTGTTATTAATTAATACAATTTAAGTAGTTGATGGTGCATCACAAATCAATGGTACATAGATCATTGAGTAACATTGGCCAAATCATGGTTGTTTTGTTTTGCACTTACCTGGGGCGGCTGAGTAAGAGCAAAAGACTTGACCTTTTGCACCTTAAAGACATCAGCAAGGTGTAGCAAGGCCTTGGGGCTAAGTAAGTCCAGGGTGGTATGCTTCTGAAGATACCCCCCTCAATGATCTTGCCAGGAGGCAAGGTAGGAGATGGAGCTTTGTCTCCAATGAACTGATCACAGAATCTAAATGTTTGAATATAAATGTTACTTTAACTCTTTAAAAAAGAACAAATAAGGAAAAGGGGGAAATAAGGTTACTGAATCTACATACTTCTCCCACACTCTACGAGGCTTAGAACCCCCATTCAAGTCGATGAGGTTGCTCATCATTCACCAAGAAAGCTTAGGAAGAACAAACTGAATTCCATAGTAACTCAGCAGATCAGGCAGCATCTGTGCAGAGAAGTGAGCAGTCAATGTTTTAGGTCTCAACCCAAAATAATTGACTTCCCATTTCCCTCCTGACCCCCTGAGTTCCTCTGGCATTTCATTTGTTGCTCCAGATTCCAGCATCTGCATTCTGTTGAATCTGTTGGGGTTGCATAGGCAGATTCCCTGGTGGAATCAGAATTAGTTTTAATATCACTGGCCTATGTCTTAAAATTTGTTTTACAGCTGCAGTACATTGCAATACATAATAAAGAGCTATAAATTACAATTTTATTTATAGATGCATGTGTGTGTATGTGTATATTTGTGTGTGCTTGTGTGTGTATATATAAAATTAAATTAAATAAATAGTGCAAAAAGAGAGTTAAAAATACTGAGGTAGTATTCATGGGTTCATTGTCCAATCAGAAATCTGATGGCGGAGGGAAGAAGTTGTTCACGTTGAGTGTCTGCCTTTAGGCTCTTGTACCTCCTGCTTAATGGTGGCAATGAGAAGAGGGCATGTCTTAGGTGATGATGTCCTTTATGCTGCCTTTTTGAGGCCACGCTGCCTTAAGGTGTCTTGGATACAAGGAAGACTAGTGCTCATGATGGACCGTGCTGAGTTTACAAATTTCTTTCTGCAGCTTTTTCTGGTCCTGTGCAGTGTCTTCCAGCTGTTAGAATGCTCTCCACGGCATACCTGTTGAAATTTGTGGGAGTCTTTGGTGATATACTAAGTCTTCTCAAACTCCCAATGAAATATAGTGTCAATATGATGGAGCCAGGATAGATCCTAAGAGACATTGACACCTAGGAACTTGAAGCTGCTGATCCCATGATGAGGACTGGTGTGTGTTCCCTCAACCTCTCCTTGCTGAAGTCCACAGTTAGTTCTTTGGTGTCAATGACGTTGAGTGCAAGGTTGTTGCTATGACACCACTCAACCAGCACACCTCCTTGTGTATTCTGCCAGCATTAGTTGTGTCACCAGCAAGTATATAAATGCTATTTGAGCTGTGCCTAGCCACAAAATTGTGAGTGTAGAGAGAGTGGAGCATTGTGCAGTGTTGATCGTCAACAAGGGGAAGATGCTATTTCTGATCCGCACAGACTGTGGTCTCCTAATGAGGAAGTCAAGGATCCAGTTGCAGAGGCCCAGATTTTGGAGCTTTTTGATAAGTATTGAGGGTATGAATGTGATGGACACTGAGCTGTAATCAATAAACAGAAGCCTGATTTCGGTATTACTATTGTTCAAGTGATCTAAGGCTGAGTGGCGAGTCTGTGAGTTTACATTGGCTGTAGACCTATTGTGATGATAGACAAGTTACAGCAGTCCAGGTCAGGAGTTGTTTCTAGCTATGTTTAACCCCTCAAAGAACTTCACAGTTGATGTGCATGCCACTAAGCAATAGCCATTGGGGCAGCTCACCCTGCTCTTCTTGGGCACTGGTATGATTGTTGCCCTTTTGAAGCAGGTGGGGACCTCTGTCTGCAGTAGTGAGAGATTGAACATGTCCTTGAACACAGCCACCAGTTGGTTGTCACAGGTTTTCAGAGGCCATCAGGGCCTGATGCCTTGTGAGGGTTTACCATCATGAAAGGCATTCTGACGTCAGCCTCTGAGACAGTGGTAACAGGGTCACCGCATGCTACAGGTATTCACACTGATGTAGCTTTATTCTCCCCTTCAAAGCAAACATAAAAGCATTAAGGTCATATGGGAGTGAAGCATCATAGTCATTCACAATGTTAAGTTTTGATTTGTAGGAAGTAACAGCCTGCAAACCCTGTCAGAGCTGACGTGCATCTGATTCCATCTCTATCCTCAATTGGAATTGTTGTTATGCCCTTAAAATAGCCTCCTGTATGTCAAACCTGGACTTCTTGTATAGTTCTGGATCACCGGTATTGAATGACACAGATCTAATGCTTAGCACACTACAAATCTCTTAATTCATCATGGCTTTTGGTTTGGGTATGTCCCGTATGTTCTTGAAGGCACACTCTTATCCACACAGGTCTTAGTGAAGCTGGTGATGTATTCATTCGGACTCAAAGATGAATCCCTAAATGTCCAGCTCAGCAACTCAAAGCAGTTCTGTAAGTGCTGCTCCACCTCCTTTGACCATACCTTCTTTGTCCTCACCAGTGATGCTGCAGTATTAGCTTCTGCCTGTGTGCCAGGAGTGGAAGTACAGTTGAATGATAGGACTTTCCGAAGTGTGCTTGTGAGGTGGCATAGTAAGCATTATTGCTGGTAGTACAACAGTGGTCCAGTGTGTTGGCTCCTCTGGTTCCACAGGTGATATTTTGGAGTGGTAATTGTTCAATGATTTCTTCAAGGTGGCCTGATTAAAATCTCCCGCAATGACAGGGTTAGCAGTTTTGTGCCTGCTGATTATGTTGCTCAGCTCCTCCAGTGCCTGCCTGATATTGGCCCGAGGTGGGATGTACACGACTACTAAGATGACGGCTGAGAAAGCTCTCGGCAGATAAAATGGGCAACACCTGACCACTAGACGTTCCAGGTCAGGTGAGCAAGACTGAGGAAGAGCTGCCACGTATATGCATCACAATTAGTTAATCGTAAAGCCTACTCCACCTCCTCCATCTTTAAAAGGTTGAGCTGTCCTATCTTTGCGGAGTTTGGTGAAGCAATCGAGCTACAGCGCTGCATCCAAAATAGCTGGGGAAAGCCACGTTTCCATGAAGCAAAGTGTACAGAAATCCCCAATGTCCCTCTGGTAGAGCAATCTTGCTTTGAGGTCTTCTGTTTTATTTTCCAGAGACTAAATTCACCAGCTTGGTAGTTGGGAGTAAAAGTCTAAAGCCTCAGTGACTCAATCGTACCTGTAGGCTGGCGTGGCATCCCTGCTTCTGTTTTATTAAAGGGGAACTGTACTCACAACCCACTTACGCTGTTTGAGGTTCTTCAGCTTTGAGTATCAATAGATTTTTAAAAACAGTATTAAAACAATACTGCTTACTGAAATATCAATGGCTGTGGATTTCAGCTGTAGTAGTCCTAAATGGGAACATTTGATGACTCCCTTTGGAGCTGCACGCAAGAAGTTACCACTTAACGGCACCATTTTACTATTTTCTTATCAGTTTCTGCCACTGAGTCCAGCGCTGAATCGGTGACAGCTATGCTGGCATTCACTTTGTCTTGTACCTATAGTGGATTTAAAAATCTCCAGGACTTACCTGGGAGTGACTAAAAGCTGGCAATTTCTTTCAGTACTGCTAATTAGGGCCAGATCATATCAACCTTCTAGATTTTCTTTTCCTCCTTAAGTTATGTGATTTTCCTTTTAATCTGTTGTTGCTTGGTCTTAAAAATAATTAAGGAATGACGTTCAATTTTACCATTCAGTATTTTCCTAAACTACAGATTTGATCTCTATCAATGATCTTTCCTCTCACCACATCAACGTTAATTTGGGGGCACTAACTTTTTTTTAAAGAGTTTTTTTTTGGATAGGATACCACAGTTTCCCTTTTCAAGTGAGCTGAAAAGACCTTGCACTTCATTGTTCTGCACACCACGCCATTCATCAACCGGTAATGGTTTGCTCACATTACACAGATTCACTGTGTTCATAGGGAACACCTGAAGGTTTAAAGAGTGATGGGAAACAAAACTTTCTAGAAGGAATTCAGATCAAAGATTATCTGATATGTTGAAGTGCTTATGAGAAGATGTCATTAACACCATACCATATTTATTGGCTGTTCAGAAACTTTGACTTGTGCTTTGAAGACTCCTAATTAAAATTCTGGGTCTCATTTCAATATTTCAATGTGTTTATTGCTAAATGTTGTATCTTCTTTGCAATCTACTATTTTTTAATCTAAATGTGTATCATGCTTTTGTTAAGAAAGGAACATTTCCATTGTTTCATTTACTTTTCATTATTGGCTTTACTCCCTGAAACAAGAAAGATAAAAGTGACTTAAAGTTCACTTTAACTAAAGTGCAAAATGGATTATAGAAAATTGGCAGTGTATTTTATAAAACCTCAATTTCTTTTTCCACTGGAAGGATGTAAACCAGTCTGTCATATTGCCAGAACACATTACACTCTTTCACTGGATGCCAATATTACCACCTAACGTTAAACATTATAGAATTAGGTTTAAGATTTAGTAACTGTCTCACAATATTTTATAATAGAAAAATAATATAATAGTTGATTCAAAGCTACATTTCACACATTATACCATGATTCCACTCATGAAACCTTTGAATTAAAATACTGGACTTATTTTTATTTGGTGTAAAAATTGTAATAATAATCAATAAGAACAAGACTATATGACATCCAAAAGTCTCTATAACCTAGTATGCCACACACTCCATGCCATAAGGTAAACACTATACTACCATTTTCCCAACTGTGCCTTCTTACCTGCTGCCATGTGTTGGCACGTGGCCAAGTGGTTAAGGCATTCGTCTAGTTATCTTGAGGCGTTCGCTAGTTCGAGCCTTGGCTGAGGCTGAGTGTGTGTCCTTAAGCAAAGCATTGCTCTGCGACACCACCGGTGCCAAGCTGTAAAGGTCCTAATGCCCTTCCCTTTGGACAACATTGGTGGCGTGGAGAGGGAAGACTTGCAGCTTGGGTAACTGCCGGTCTTCCATATATAAAAAAATACCTTGCCCAGGCTTGTGCGCTGAAAACTTTCCAAGGTGCAAATCCATGGTCTATTGATCCTAACGGAGGCCTGCCTACCTACCTGCTGCCATTTTTAGACATCCTTGCTTCCCCTTCCCTATTTATTTTAGAATTAACAGCATTGAAGTGCCTTTGAATTTTTAATAAAGAAATCTTTAATATGATTTCCTTATCCTTATTTGCCTATTGTAGTGCAGAAGTACTTGAATATACTTAAAATAATATTTGTATATTAGTTCAATCAAGAGAAATGTGTCTGGAAAATTAATTGCACTGGGCCTCTTTTTAAAGCTGGTTTAGCAACATGTTGTTAATAATAATTAACTTGCAACATGAATGAATTTCGGTCATTATTACAATGTACTGAGTGTTTCTCTTTTTATTAGAAGTTTATTGTATTAGCATCAATGTCATTTATAATACTTTCAGTTTGTGTGTGTTGAGATTTGTCTCAGTAAAAGTCTAAATATTAGAGTATACTATGTGCCTTAATTGTGCTTAGTAACTGGGTTGTTAATACATCAGAGCAATAAAGACTAAGTGTTTTTGTTAGCTCAGTGCTGGATTTGAATATTTAAAAAATATTAAGGTTTTTATCCCAGCTGTCTCAGCTGTGAGAAAAAAAACTAAAATATTGCTGCCAGTCAATACTGACATGCCAAATGGCCAACTGTAAAATCACCAATTGTCTCACCTTT
Organism: Hypanus sabinus; assembly: GCF_030144855.1. Classification (NCBI taxonomy): domain Eukaryota; kingdom Metazoa; phylum Chordata; class Chondrichthyes; order Myliobatiformes; family Dasyatidae; genus Hypanus; species Hypanus sabinus. The sequence continues at coordinate 39,896,089 of NC_082722.1, forward strand.
GCCTCAGTGACTATTAACTGTTTCTGTTTTCTTTTCCTCCGTCAGAGCTGTTTATAATTAATATAATACCGTAACACTTCTTTGAAAGTTTTTTTGGTTTAAGGAGAAATAATCTGAAGCTTTCTAGTTACTGCATGTCTTCATCCCCAATATCCCTTTATTAAATTTCTGCACTTCCTGCAAGAACTTGACAAACTGTCTAAAATAGAGATTTCTAGATTTGTTGCAAAACTCTGACATGCTGTAAAGATTTGTTAATTTAATAAAATCAAACATCCCATAAAGATATTGGCATCATTCTCAACTTGCTCTGTCGCCATCAAAGATTTGGTTTGTGCTAAGTTTGTCTGTTATTTCACTGCACAATTTGCATTGTGTTGTCTTTCCTCATTCTTCCAAAACAATGTATAATTTCCCTGGATTCAGTTTTTTTTTGGTGATATATGTCTGCTTATTTCACCAATCCATCTGATTTTTTTAAATAATCTTTCTAACTTTTCCTTTACAACATTTTTGTTATTTGCAGACTTTGAAATTATTGTCTGAATACTCTAGCATTGGTCAGCAATTTTAAAAAAAACATAAGAAAAGCCTTTCTAATACTGATCTTTTTTTTAAAAAAAAGCACGACTGGAATCTTTAATCTGATAAATGACTATTTACCATTCGTCTGTGCCTTCTGTCTTTTAGCCTCAGATTTTTTAAACCTCTCTCCCATTGCTTTTCTCTTCATGAACTCGAAGTTTGCTAATGTAAAGTTCATTTAAAATGTCTATGTCCTTCAGTATCAGCTAAACTTCATAATTGTATTTATTGGTAAGTAACATTAAGTTAAATATCAATTGCCTTTAATACATCAGGCTAGACCTCATTCATTACTGCCTACTCCTACAAGTGCCAGGGTTGCCCTGTAATATTGTCTTTAAGCTTTTATTCTTCCATATGGCCAACTGGCCAGCCCTAGCTGAGTTTTTATTTCTTATTGGTATTGACTACAGTTTTTGTAAAAGTGATTGTAAAATATCTATTCGGAAATGTAGAGTTAATTACTCAGAGGCAGGAAGGAGTGGGTTTCCTGCGACTGATCTGCAGTAACCCCATCTCACGTCCTATACATTCCTTGTAGCACAGCTATGAACAAATGGAAAATTCTAGCTAATATTTTCTTCTTGTGTAGATTTGCACGAGTGTATTATACATTTTTGTGGTGAATTTTGCACTTAAATTACCTGTTGGTCTAAAGTAATAATTAAATAATTACCTATTTAATTCAAGGAAGGTGATGTCTCTGAAGTGTCAGTTACAATTTAAATTGCGCTTCATTTTTAAGAATGCAATTTTGAATATTTTCATTGCTTTTTAAAAAATATTTACTTAATGTTCATGGTCATAAGCAAGAAAATTAAGTTTTATGAACAGAATTACTGTTTCAAAAAGTCATAATTTCACTGCAATTTTGCACCTTCCATTTAATGAAAAAGCTACTGATGTGACTTTTAGAAAACTCCCTCTTTTCAAAATTGGATGAAAAATGTACAACGTTTGAATAGGAGGGATTGATACATAGTTTCATATAAATAGAAATAGTACATTTCAACAAAAACTCAAAAATTGCCCATTTGTTCAGCATATTAATATGTGAAATCATAACCTGTGTAATGTTGGCCTTGCTCCACGTTTGATGCATTGTTGTATCCTGGTCAATATTTCTTCTTCAAATAAAGCATGCACTTACTCATTCACATGCTGTTTGTTAAATATTGTAGTTTGCAACTTGTCTATTTCCCTGTACAAAATTTCAAAAAAAAAACTCCTTTCGTATGAGACCTGATGAAGAGTCTTGGCCTGAAACGTCGACTGTTTACTCTTTTCCATAGGTGCTCTTCCTGGCCTGCTGAGTTCCTCCAGCATTTTGTGTGTGTGTGTTGCTTTGGAATTTCAGCAAATGCAGATTTTCTCATGTTTGTGACATTGCTTATAAATCACTTTTAGGCATCTTGATGACAATATGGTTCTTTTTCAAGAAATACTACAACAATTCTAGAGTGTAAAGAATGATTTGATGCAACTGTCCTTCAGAAACAATAAATTGTCCAATTTGCAAAATACAATGCCATTTTAAAATGGCTGCTAGATATTACACTATAAAATGAGGGAAGTTAAAATATTTCCGCATTTCTGAAAGATCAGTATGGGGTTTTGATACTCAAAACTCTAATGTCATGATTTGATATTAATACATATTTTCTCTGTCGGAAATCATAGTGTCCATTAGATGGTAACAATGAGAAAAAAGAATATATTTATAAGGTTGATATGTAGAGTTATAGATTCTGTTTCTGTCAGTGATTCTTGCTGTTTTTTTTGACTATCACTGCTGTAAATCCACAGCTGAAACACATCTATGAACATATTTACATTAAAATTTGAACATCATAAAACTTTTTGGAGAAATAAATTTTGTTTTCTCTGCACTTAATTCTTGAGAGGGGTAGTCTGGCCATGAAAGAGTTATTTACATTGTCTTAACTAATAATGAAACAAATACATTAGACTTGTCTATTGCAGAACCTACTGAGATTTTGTGCGTAGGAACTTGCCATTTAAACGTATGTGGATCTGATGGTCTTGAATAAGAACAGTATACATGGAATTAATGGCAGTGGGGGAGGATGCTTTTATTAGTAAATAGTAATTATTCAGGTAGCTCTACTTATGCATATCTTATTAGTAAATTTGAGGAAAGGTGTAAAAGAAATCTGTGTAGCATCTCCATTAGTGTGTTGTGAAGTGAGTTCAGTTATGAGACTATTAAACTGCTATTTTGATAATTAAGCCCACAGCTGTTGTGAGGGCGTTGGGGGCAGTAGCTGATGAAGTAGCAGACTGTGCCATGAATTGACTAAATAGAGAAACAAGGGAAATTTAAGAGGTTTTCAAGATGAAGTTGTTATGAACGTGAAGCCTGCTCATTCCCCAAGAACTCACCATAGATTCCATATGACCTGCATTCTGTAAAGACAGAGTGGTGGAACTCTGCTATGAAATTTGAGGCAATGGGTTTTTCTGCATACCCGTATAGCTTGGGGTTTCATTTGAAAACAGCTGGAGGCTAAGGACCGACAGTTGCTTTATAAATAAAGCCCCCTGTTAATTCTTTTTTTCTCTCCCCCTTTGGAATCTGTGGTTAGTCTTCCAGTATGTGACCATTAATTACTTTTACCTCAGGCATTACTAGTTCAAAAATTCCAGTGCACTTTAACAGTACACTTTGGAATGGAATAAAATAAAACAACTCTGCCTCAACCAGTATTAGCCTAGAATACAAGACTATTCAATGTATAATGAATCCTGAATTAGTGTGGAGATAGCTTTTGGATTTCATTAAAGTGGCATAGAGGAAAATAAAAAAAAACATAATTTTAGTTTTGTTGTACCCACTTACCATGCAAGTACTTTACCTCCTACTGTGGAGTCTTGCTAACTAGCTCAGTCGTTTGGATGTTGCAAAGTGGAAAATATGGGATTTGAATAGAGTCTGCTAATTCATGCTCATTGAATTATTTTGCACAAAATACTACTCAGTTATTAGTAACAGTCTAATGAAAATGAAAACAGTATGTGTTCTAAATGAGCAATTTCAATAAGTTTCTAGTAAATTAATCCATGCATAATTTTTAACAGAAAATGAGTAGTTATTTTAAGATTGTAAACTACAAAATAGGTGGAAAGTAAGCTGGAGTCAAGAATATTTTAAATACATTGGAGTCAGGATATTTTGAATGTGTATGTGCAAAGTGTATGGAAAGAAATTACTTCAGCTGTTCTCTGTTCAACATGTTCTCAAATGAAATGAAGTCTAATTATCTGTCAATAATATAATGAATTTTATGGTACTTCAGTTATCTGTGGAACATACGTTTTAAATTATTTTTACATGAGGACTGTCTTATGATTGACACTCTGCAATTATTAATGAAGACAACAGAATTGTTAAGCAATGGTTAGTGAATGAAAGGAGGGAAGCTGTTTCATCAAATGGAAAAGTGTTAGTGTTACTGTGATATTATTAAATATATCATTATGGCAGCGAGATGGGTAAGTTTACATAAAATTCATCATGATATTGTTTCTTATCTTGGCATTTACTTTTTCATATATGTGATTGAAGATTAATGCAATCTCTGAATTCATGATCTGCAAACCTTGGGGCAGGAGTTTGTGCAAAGAAAATACAAGATGCTGCTTTTTTGACTTTTTTTTGTCAGATGCTTGTTAAAGGGAAACTAAGAGAAAGGTTGAAAGTCTGCAGGTAGTGATGGTTAAAAAGACAAGAAAAATAGCGGAAAAGCAAAAGCCATTAAAAAGATGAATTGTTAGAGACTCGAAGCTTTCTTTCTTTTACTGCTATCAGTGTTGGATTGTGAAAAAATGATGCAGTCGTCCTTAGACCAGTTATGATTACATCAGCAGACACTACTGGTAGTGGTGGGTCTCTGCCAGAACTATCTGTTTAATAATAACAGCAGCTGTTATTCCTAAAATTCTTTATTTATCACCTCAGTATGCATAGGTAGGTGATCCAGGAGAGAAGTCACTAGGGATGCATTCTCTTAAGGGATGATACCTTTCATACCATATGATGATTCTACATACGTGATCTTTGTTTTCCTTCTCGCTGTCTCTCTCACTTTCTCTTTTGAGAAAACTGTTTGCTTGCTGATGTACATAAATTTTTATCTAATACATTAATATAAATGAATGTTTACTTAATATTTCCCAATTTTTTGCTCGCTCTTGCGGAGCATGGACTAGCTGCAAAGAGATCTTTCCAACTAAAGACTGATAATATTTGATATTCCCAGTGCCTTTGAATTCTTACAATTCTCCCGAAGAATCTGAGTGATTCAAGGTGAAGTTAAACTGTTTTTGATTGGAATCCTACTGAAGCAATAGTTGTTGCCTGTGTTACCTGCCCATTTGGCCTAGATCAGAGGGCTAGTCAGATCAGGAGGCTGAATACAGAGAGACCCACTAATACAAACAAAGATTTAGTTTCAGTCAGAGTTGTGGATCATTTAAATAGAAACCAAAATGGAAGAGATTTAAGAGTAAATAAAATTGAAGTAAACAAATAACATTTGTTTACATTATTATAGAAGTTAATTATTATAAAAGTTAATTAAAATATACACTCACATAAAAATAATTAAAACATGTTATGCTGAGACTTACAACTGAAGTAAAATGTATTTTTTTTTAAATCTTGCATTTTTCATTGCTTCTCAGTTAGCAGGCCTGGAATCCCCATAGAAGCGAAGGAGGTCTCTGATCACAGGCCTGTCTCAGTGTAGGATAGGAGAGGCAATTCCCCGCTTAAAATGGACCCTGCTAGTGACACTACCTGCCACAGAATAACTCCCAGAGTTCTGCACTCAGCAGCACATACTGAAGTCCAAGATTTACTGAAGTTTCAACAGCTAAACATTGGTTAATCCATTTGGAACCATTGGCTCCAATCAACAATGTTTCCACAGTGAAATGCAGAATAACACTTTTGGTCACTATCAAAGTAGAACATTATTATTTATTACAAAGTATAAAGAGACATGAAGACTATGATATTTTAAGGTTTGTTGCATAGATCATAAATCTCTTTGCTTGGCAAAGCATTTGTACTTGTATGGACGTTGTAATGGAACTATGAATTATAATGAAGTGCAAGTAGACAGAGACTAAAATAAGAAAATGAATAGATCTGTTTGTTTCTATTATGTTCCTGACTGAGTAAAGTGAACTAATAGCGGAAATAAAAGGGAAATGACAAGATGGTTCCGTTCCCTATTTTGAATGAGATAGGCTCCATTTACAACTGATATATAAATGACCACTAATATTATTGAACCGGAGGCGTCTGCTCACAAAGAAGCCAAATCCTATAAGGGATGCTTGCAAGTACAAAATTACCATGATGCAGAGGACAGTAGTGAAATTTTTAAAAAGCCCAAAAAGTGAATCTAAAGTTCTCAGCACCACTTTCTAAACAGGATTTGATCCAATTTTACATGCATTAACAGAATATTCAAATTCCTACTTTCCAGTAAAAATGCCCACAAAACTATTTCAAGTCAGTTTTTGTACTTTATCTAATTAAAGAATACAGTGCTCTTACTGCAGCATTAAATATTTTTGCAGGTTTTCATGCTGTACCTCTGTATCTATTTTCAGATGTAAAACAGCTTCCTAAGCCTTCAACTCTGAGTGTAGGAGATAGACAGTTATCATTTTGGACTAAAATTCATTCTACTCTGGTAAATGCTAAAATATTCTAACTCCTTCTTCAAGACTGGTTTAGCCTGAAGCACCCAGCAATGGTTGCCTTAGGGGAAAGCTGCCCTGCATACAGGTATTACTCCATAGAAGAATAGTTTATAAGCATATTAGCCTAAATACAGAGTGGGGAGAGCTCTAGGTACATGGTGGCTGAATTCGTTAAGAGCTCTACCAATTCACTAAGTTTCTTATTTTTGGAATGAGAAGTAATTGTGGAAGCCATTAAAAAGCATAAAAGACAAAATGATTTGAAAACTTATACATATTATTTTGATTTAACCATTATTTTAAGACAATAAGCATGCTGTATTATGTAGTGAGGTTGGGTAGAAAAAGCTGAATATATTCAAGGGAGCTCAGTGCCTCATTTATGGAATGATAGGGTAATAGCGCCCATTCTACATTCTATAATGTAATACGCATAACATTGAAATTAGCTAAATGCAGCATCATCTACTGGAACATTAGACGCCTACCAAGAACTTTCAGTGAGACACATATCCCACATGTGAAATGTTGTATATGATTCTTGGAAAATAGAAGGATCAGGTTGAGAAAAATAACCACACCCAGTTTTCTCCCTAACTTTTGTATTATCTCATCACTTCTGTAAATTTTAGTGCTTGTTTATTCTTACTCTTCTATTAAAATTAGTTGCAGTCTAAATCTCCTGCAGTTCCAGTACAGATTAAATTAAATATGCACGAATGAGTTTTAATTGTTTATAAATGCTTTACAAAAAGAACCACTGAGTTTTAAATATAGTAAGATTTCTCTGAACAGTGGGATTTCTGCAAGTACATTTCGTAAAATTGTGCAGCTTAAACTAAAGATTTCTCGGTTCTTTGTTCTTTTGATACGTAATTGTCTACATGTGTTTGTAGGCCTTGTTTTGGCAGAGTAGGAGATGTTAGTTAAAGGTCCGATTACAAGCTCCACAGCATTTCCATTGCTCATTGGGTGGGATTTAGGCCTCCGCAGTACTTGAGTAATTGATTATGTCTGCAACGCACTGGAAAAAATAGTTTAAAACTTTCAAGCAGTCATATCGGCAACAGGGAAGCAGAGCACATTGTAGAAGTTGGAGTGGTAAGATTATATTTTTATTGTTTTAGATTTTTAAAATGCAGTATAAGGCAAGTAATCATTCCTGGATGGCACATTCCAGTATTTTTTAAGCTACTGATAGGCTGGGAGAAATGCAAAACACTTTCTAAGCCCTCTTCCTTTCATGTAATTACATTTTCTGAAAAGACAATTTAACTTTTAAATATCTAAATGAAAGTGAAATTAAAATATAGATTGAAAAGTTTTTTTCAATTACTGAGTTGACTGCAACCTTTCCAGTTGCTTCATGAAGATCTTGCATATATTTCTATTAATTTCAAGGAAGATTTGCACTTGCTTGATACCACTGTCTTAAAAAACATTGTATTTCAATATGAATTTTTTTTTAGATAGGATGTTGATTGCATGTGAGCTAATGTAGATTTCTGTCTCAGAACTACAAGCATTAAATATTTTAATGGTATGCTTTGGCTCTCTCACAAATCAAGCACTTAATTATCTGATAATTACTCAAATAAAAAATGTGCAGATGGTACTATATACCCTGTCTTGGGGATCAGAGTTTTTTTTTCCTGGTTGTTGTTTGGTTTTCTTGGTATTTCTTTAACCCTTCACTATGAAACTGTTGTAAAGTAGTCCCTCCATTTCCAATGAAAATGTTGGAAATTCCTGTAATTCTTAGTAGTAATTGAGTTAAGTCATTTTTTTAATATATATCTGACAAAGATGGATTCTGGATACGGTTATCAAACTCATGCCTTTTGTCAGAGTGTATAATGTATTTGGCAGCTGCAGGCCTGAGCCCAGCATTGGTTGTTTTAAAGCTCCTTAAGGATTATACTCATTAAAGCACAGGAATGAGGTAAGGCCCCCAAAGCACGGGACCCCGTTACTTCATCAACATTTTCCTGAAGAGGGTAATTAAAACAAAAATTACTTTTTTTGATGCAAGTGGAAAAATCAGAGCAAAATTATACCAGCGTCTAATGATAAATGTCTGGTTGTGGCAGAGTGTCTTCCTAAGAGAAAGCAAATGTATCAGAACTGAGCCTGCTGGAGTGCAGCACTAACACAGAATGAGCTATGGGCATTACAGCACATCTGCAAGGATTTTGTCAGAAAATATTTTCTGACAGCATATTTTGTTACTTTCACTGTTGAGACTGAAGTTCAAATGTGACTTAATTTTTGCTCTAGTAATATAAACCTTGCACATTTTATTGCTATAGAAAATGTCTCGTATCCTAAACAATTATGTCCTGCTGCCTCTTGCTTCTGTGTATTATGGGATTGTATCAAACTTGCATCGAGTGTAAAGGACTATCTTCTAACCCTATGGTTAAAATTATCATATAGAAACATGACATATTAAATTATTAATTATGGAAAATAAAAAGCAAAAATAGAATGCATATATTTAATTAATCAGAAGCAAACCTTACATACTAACTTAACAGATATATTGATTTACCACCTATAATTCAAGTACATAGTTGTAGAATTTTAATTCATAGCATATATTCAAAACTCATCCAGTTCACATAAGTAAACGTATACTTATTGCCTACTTTATTGGGTACATTCTGTATCTAATGAAGTGGCCACTAGTTGTATGTTTGTGGTCTGCTGCTGTGGCCTATCCACTTCAAGGTTTAGCATGTTGTGTGTTCAGAGATGCTCTTCTGCACACTATTATTGCAACATGTGGTTGAGTTACTGTCACCTTCCTGTCAGCTTGAACCAGTCTGCCATTCTGTCTATTCTCCTCCGACCTCTCTCATTAACAAGGTGTTTTCGCCCACAAAACTGTTGCTTACTGGATTTTTTTTTGTTTATTGCACTATTCTCTGTAAACTAGAGCAGGAGCTCCCAACTTGGGGTCCACGCAACTCTTGCTTAATGACATTGGTCCATGACATAAAAAAGGTTGGGATCCTGCACTAGAGGTTGTTGTGTGTGATAATCCCAGGAGATCAGCTGTTCAGATGATCAAACCACCCCGTCTGGCACCGACAAGCATTCTACGGTCAAAGTCACTGATATAACATTTCTTCCCCAGTCTGTCATTTGGCCAGAAAAACAACTGAACTTCTTGACCATGTGTTCATGCTTTTATGCATTGAGTTGCTGATTGCATTAATGAGCAGGTATACCTAATAAAGTGGTCACTGAGTGTATTTTGCTTGTATTTCCTTATGGTACCATGCAATAACATTCAGATAAAGAAATACAAACTATGAACAGTCGAGTTGTTAAGCCTTTACTTTGGCTTAATTGATTAATCTGAAATTCTTTGTACTTCAAACCTCTGAGATTTCAGGTTTTCTGAGGATTGTAGTCTAAACTTCAATTCGTAAACACCTCTTCTCACAGAACAGTAAAATTATTCTAACAGTGGAATTCTTACTTGCTTTCCAAAATTTTAGGAACCAAAATATTGATGAATATTCATCTTAATTGTCAGAAATTTTCAACAAAAATGTTTTGAGGATTTCTGTGGCTTCCATGATGGTTTTGTTGCACCTTTTGCTATTATTTTATTACTTGAAAGGTATTTAGATTAACGGATTGCAGAAGTATCCTGCATACTGTTGTCGTGAATTGTCTTAGTGGTATGTTACAGTAAAATCCTCAGAATTAGAGTTTGTAATTGAACACAAATGTAAATAGAAACATTCAAGAATTAATAAAGTAATATTTCTTTTAATTGTATGAGGTAGTAATTCTGAAGAATTTTAGTTTTAGACTATTAAGCTTTAATTATTTTAAAAGAAGTTGTACATTGGCCACCTACACTTGATTTCATAGAGTGGTGTCACATGCTTGCAATATCTTGCTGAATTACAGACCCACAGACTTTCAAGGACTTTGCAACTCATGTTCTCAGTATTTTTTTGCACAAATTTGTCTTCTTTAGCACAATGGTAGTTTATCAGTCTTTGCCTGTTTTTGTATAGGTTTTTGAAAAATTCTTTTGTATTCTTTTATCCTATTGTATTTTGTCTGCAAAAAATGAATCGCAAGGTAGTATATGGGAACAAATGTACAATATATTTATTTTAAATTCCTAATCTTTACTGTAAAATTGTGTGGGTAATGAACAATATTCCACAGGACAAAGTAAGTCAGAAAGAACGCAGTCACAAGGTGGTCTTAGCAGTTGGTTTAAAGTTGTAGTAGCAGGGATCTAAGTTGATGTTGCTTGATTTCTGTGAACACATACAACAGAAAGTCAAGGAGATCAAATGGAGATTGGGTGACAGCTTTGTATAATGACACCTCTGTTCAATCTCCAACCATGACCACAAGATTCCCATTGCCTGTCACTTTAATTCTGTCTCAGTTAAACTCTCAACTTTCTGTCCTTGGCCTCCTACAGTGTTTCAACTAAAGCTTGAGGAACAACACCTTGTTTTCAGTTGAGGTACTCTGTAGTACACTCAACCTAATGTTCAGTTGAGCAGTTTCAGATAGTGTGCTCTCCAACAGTTTTATTCAAGACTTAAAATATGCTTTGGAAATGCCTCCAGCAGCTTCTGTTTCTGTTTTTAATTCTTAAAACATTATTTCATCTTTTCATTTGTTTGATATTTTCCCTAAAGTTCACTTTACCATCATGTTTATTACTATTTGTACGTTTGCAATCTTGGCTGCAGCCACTGTTGTTGTGTATTTAATGCTCAATAATTTTTCTGTGATTTTGTAAATATATTGTTTGATTAAGCATTCTTATTCATTTAAATAATTCATTGCAGGTTGTACGTAAAATTATGTGAATGGCATATATCATCACACCACCATGCATGCCTCACCTTAAGTAAAAAATGAAGTTAGGCACTTTATTTGCGGCTCCATGTCTTTATTTCAAGTAGATTTTATGTTTTGGAGCTACAAAACATAAAACTAGTGACAAGTAAGGTTTAAGATAAACCTGAGTCGACTACGTACCTGTTGAAGTGTATGCTTCTTTTGGAGGAGACAGGTGATCGAGTTTTTTAAAGAAAGGAAGAAAGCAGACAAATTCAGGGGTTCATAAACAGTGAGTACAGGGTGATAATAATGAGCAGAAATGGCTGGCTACATTGGAACAATAGTAATGTTCAATTGCACAGCAGATAACTGGATATTGTATACTGAGCAAAATGAGCTGTATTTTGAAGAAAATTAAATAGCCAATGAGAAGTGAATGCCAGTTTTGCTGACTGCATTGGATTTAAAGGCATACAGTTAGCTTAGAAGTTTGACTGCTCCAACCAAACTAACCAGAATGAACTTTGCTGACATCATGAATGTAATGCAGAAACATTTAGAACAAAAGACATTGTTGATGCAGAATGCTTTAGGTCTAAAATGCAGAATCAAAAGGAAGCATAGTCCTTTTCAGCATACATAGCTCAATTGATGAAGTTGTCTCAGATTTATCAGTTCAATGATGGGCTTGGTGATACACTGAAAGATCATTTAGTTTGTGGAATCTCACAAGAAAGCTTTCAAAACCTGCTCCTAACTGAAGCACAGCTTAAATTTAAAAGAGCAGTTGAAATTTCTGTATCAATGGAAACAGCAGACAGACACATTTGAGTTGTAATCAGGAATTAAAGTGAGCATGAACAAAATTGCAATGTTTCCACAGAAACCTGTGTGGCCAAACAAATTGTGTTACTGTTGTATGGGCTGTCATGTATATCTGTCATATTGCATGCAGATATAAAGGCAAAACTTGCGAAAAATGGAACAAAGTAGGACATATACAATGAGCATATTGGGCAGACAAAAATAAATGGACTACATGGGGAAGAGAAAAAGATAAAAAGTCAAGTTGTGGTTTCAAAAAGAGTGCTCATGTGCATGCTGTTGATGAAAAATCTAATAATGATGAGAGTGACACAGGACTGGGTAGCCTTGAGATTCGTACTGTGAAAATTAACAATAGACAAGTAGTATGGTTTACACCAGAAGTGAATAGCTAATTAATTAGCTTGGAATTGGACACTGTTGCAGCTCAGCTGTTTTGATCATTCCACAAAATAAGTTTGATTTGCATTTCAAAGATACTGAACTGAAGCCTGCAGATATCCAACTAAGAACTTCTACTGGATAAAAGATTACATCTGTGGGAATGACATTCATAGCAATGAAATACAACAACCAACAAGCAACATTGGTCTTGAATGTGATAGAAACAGGAGAGTCGGCATTGTAGAGTTGTGATTGGCTGAGACAGCTACAACTGGATTGGAGGTCCATCCACCATTTTCTTGTCACCTTCCTTGTAACAGAGTCAAGTGAAAGTGAATTAAGAAAGGTACTAGATAATGCAGCAGCAGTGTTTAATGATGCATTAGAAAACTCAAATGTATCAAGGATAAAATAGCGTTAAATGAAAATACTGCAACCAAGTTTTACAAAGCCCATTCAGGACCTTGTACTATCTGTGATTAAATAGCCTGTGATTAAGTGAGCTTGATTACATGGAGGCTGAAGGAATTCTTTCCATGGTTGAGTGGAGCCCAAGAAAAATGTGTTTGTCAGGATCATGACAATCTTAAGATCACCATCAACCCAATGTTGGAAGTAAACCAATACCCTCTGGCCAGGTTAGAAAATATCTTTGGAAACCTTTCTGGAGGGTAACACTTCAGGAAAGTGGACTTAGCTGAGGCCTACCTTTAGATGGAGGTGGAAGAAGAGTACAAAGTGTTTCTCATCATAACCATTCACAGAGGGCTTTATCGCTATAATAGGCTTATCTTTAGAGTAGCATCTGCACCTGCACTCTGGCAGCAGGTTATACGACAGGTGCCGCATGGCTGCCCAAGCACTCAGTGTTAACCTGGGTGACATCATTGTTACTGATGAGGTTGACAAGAAGCACGGTAATGTAGTGGAGTGGCACTGTAGCGTAGTGGTTAGCACAATGCCCTGCAGTACCAGCAACTGGCATTCATTTCCTGCTGCTGCCTGTAAGCAGTTCATACGTTCTCCTCGTGAAGGCGTGAGTTTCCTCCCACTGTCGAAAGATGAACCAGTTGGTAGATTCTGAGATACACCCTGCGGATGCACTGGGACACAATCATCAGTGATGTAACCTGGGGTCATTCGGTGTTTCGGGTCTTTCAACGTCATACATCCTCACCCAGGCAACCCAACCGGGGTTGATCAGACCCCAGCAGCGTTGGCCCATGGATCGCCCCACCTGATCTGGAGGCTCTCTCAGCAGCCTCTATGATGGTCCTGATAGCTTTCGTCTTGCTAGCCCCGGTGATGCCAGATAGGGTGTAGACTCTGCAGAGTGAGCGGCCGGCAAGACCCCTGCACACTACTTCAATGGGCTCACAGCGAGCCTCCCAGCCTTGCCTCCGGCACTGCTCCACCAGCTCCCGGTACCAGCCCCACTTCCGCTCATTTGCCTCCTCAATGCGGTTTTCCCAGGGAACTGTCAACTCGATGAAGACACTGAAGAAAGGGCCACATTTGGTCTCAAGGAAGTTGTTGCTATATGGTTGGGAAACTTCAGCTACCTCTCTAGGTCAACTTGAAGCAGCCAATCTGCTGCGGTGCTAAGCAGGCCCGATGATGATGATGGTGCTCTGTTCTAACAAAGTAAATTGTCCTGTGATTAGGCTAAGGTTAAATTAGTTTATTGCTTTAGCAAGGCTTGAATGGCCAGAAGGGCTTATTCCACACTGTATCTCAATAAGTAAATAAAATTTCAGTATTATTTGGGTAATATAAAAATATTGTTTAATATTTTAAACAATAAATATTGTTTATTTATTGTTTAAATAACAATAAATATATTGTTTAATTAAACATTTTTGTCACTTTAAATAACTCATTCTGGGTTTATGTAAAAGTACGTGAATGACATACATCATCACACCTCCATATCGTATGTGTGTACCTTGCTTAAAGTAAAAATGAAGTTAGACATGTTATTCCTGGCTCTGAGTTTTTATTTCAAATTAGTTTTTTTATGTTTTGGAGTTACAAAATATAACTGCTATGCTTTATGCAACAAGTGAAAGGATTGTTCTGTTGTATCCACAGTGACGTGCTCTGCTTGTCTGACAATTTGTTCATTCTGGTTTGCCCTTGGCAGATTTTTGTCTGTATGATTCTTCACTGCCATATTGTGTTTTATCTCTGGTCCTGCCAAGAATTGTCACACTCTCAGTAAGAGTAGGCAAAGAAGGAGCTGGATTTGTATAAACACCCAATATTCTCAGGAATCCTTTGAACATTGAATTACTTTGACCATCGGTGTCATGAAGTTAAAAATCAGACCTTTTTATGAATAGCATGAATTCGTGCTGTCAGAGAGAAGCAGATTTCCTTGCCCTTTGCATCATTCCATGTGAACATGAAGAAATTTAAGGGACCATGGCACTTTCAACAATTCTGTCATGTTTAGAATTGCACTGAAATGCCAGTCCAGATTATGTCAAAATGTTCAAGCTTAAGCTAATGATTGAACCCAAGACCTATTGAGATGAAAGTGCCACAATGAATCTGAGTTGATGCTTGCTATATTTAGGTGTCAGTCAGTGCTAATGTTAAGTAGTGGTGTTGGGGAAAACGTATTTTTTGAATATAATTAAGTAAGTTAATATCAAATATACAAATTATATTATAAACACTGTGAGAAATTCTCTGGATACTGGAAATCCGAAGCAACGCACAAAATGCTGGAGGAATAGAGCAGGTCAGTCACCATCTATGGAAATGAATAAACAGTTGACGTTTAGGGCCAAGACTGAAAAGGAAGTGGGGAAGATGCCAGACACAAGGTGGGGGGAGTGGAAGGAGGCTAGCTGGAAGGTGATAGGTGAAGTCAGGTGGATGGGAAAGGTGAAGGGCTGGAGAAGAAGGAATCTGATAGGAAAGGAGAGTGGACCATAGGAGAAAGGGAAGGAGAAGGGGACCCAGGGGGAAGTGATTGGTAAGAAAAGTTAAGAGGTTAGAGTGGGGAATGGAAGAACAAGGGGAGGAAAAATTGTTATTTATTCCATCAGGTTGGAGGCTACCCAGATGGAATACAAGGTGTTGCTCCTCCACCTTGAGGGTGGCCTCATCTTGGCACAAGAGGAGGCAAGGCCATGAACTGACATGTCAGAGTGGGAATTAAAACATTTGGCTATTGGGAAATTTCATTTATGGCGAGTGGAACAAAGGTACTCGATGATGCAGTCCCCCAATTTACGATGAGTCTCACCGGTGTAGAGGCGGCCGCATTGGGAGCACTGGACGCAATAGGTGACCCCAGCAGATTTGCAGCTTATGTGTTACCTCACCTAGAAGGACTGTTTGGGGCCCAGAATAGCATTGAGAGAGGAGGTGAATGAGCAAGTGTAGCACTTCGGCCACTTGTATCTCTTGTATGCTATAATTTGTGATGTATCTATTGGATTTCACAGTAAGTTGCCAGTTTGCTTACCAGGAGTAAAAGCTGTTGGCTGTTCATTGAGGCATTTGTCGCAATAGTTGAATTTGTGCATTTTTCATTAGTTCTTGAATGTTATACGCAGCATCTTTTTTATCCTATTGGCCTTTACTGTCTGTATACTAAGGTGAAACATGATTATAGATCTCTTGTGTCTGGAAGACTCCAAGTACTACTCTATTCAAGATATAAGCCATGTATAATTATTATAGAGAAGTTTTTAAAGTAATTGTTTAACTGGAGTTTAATCTGGACAAGTATAAAGTGTCAAATGCAAGAAGAAAGTATCACGTCAAATCAAATCAAGTTTAATTGTCATTCAAACCATACACGGATACAGCTAAACAGGACAACTTTTCTCTGAGGCCATGCAAAAACATACACAGACACCCAAAATAATCAGAACAAAAAAGAATATAGTTCTCGCTATAACAGAGGCAAAGCTACTGCCTCGTCACCAAGCAAGGGAAACAGGCCTATGCCAATCATTGTCCAACAGGGTCTTGCAGTTGAAAAAGAAACGTCCAGTACAGTCACTCACGGTTTCTCTGCACACTGCCTCTGGGCACCAAATTTGGTGCCTTCAAGTAGCAGCAGCCCCCAAGTCAGCTCCTCCGAACCTAATCGGCGGCTCAACTGCCCTCCTGGCGGCTAACTAAATAGCATAACTGTTACGGGCTTTGATGTACAGAGGAACTTTGTGATGCAACTCTTTTGCTCCCTGGAAGCAGCAATGTAAGGAGATAGGTTGGGAAAGAAGGTAAAACAGCGTGCTTGCCTTCTTTAGTCAGAGCACCGATTATAAAAGTTGTAAGATCATGTGACTATTGTATAAAACTTTGATTTGATCACATTTGAAGTATTGTGTGCATTTCTGGTCACTGCATTACAGGAAGCGCATGAGGACGCAGGAGTGGGTTTGGCTTAGTTTGTGCTCTGTTAGATGAAAGGAGAGGTTAGGCAAACTAGGATTTTTTTTCTAGAGTGTTGGGGACATACATAGATATATAAAGAAGATTTGCAGGGTATAGTGGTAGATACCTTATGAAAATGGTAGCGCAGACGCATGAACCAGCAAGCAATAGAGGCAGACGGATTGAGTTTAATTTGGCATTGTAATCGACACAGACATGGTGGGCGAAAGGCCATGTTATTGTGCTGTGCTATGTCCTTTAGTGTCATGGAGTTAAAGTGTACACCATAAAAGCACACCCTTACAGTCAGCCAAGTTGCCAATCTGAGGTAGTCCCATGTCCCTGTGTTTGGCCCATTTCCCTCTAACCCCCATCTATATATATATATATATATATATATATATGCTTATGTTGCTATCTATATTAGATTTTCTTCATAGTAATGAAATAGTTGCTTCTCCTTGATTCCTTAAGTGGAATTTTGTTAAAACCAGCTTCTCCTATGGACAACAATTTTCGTTCATTAGTTTAGCAAAATTAATGGTATCAAGCCTATGGTTTCCACTAAGAATGTCAAACCCCTCCAATTTTAACAGACCCGGTCTGTGAAGCCTCATATTCTCAAAAATTCTCAGGCATTCCATTTGGGAGTTGTTGCATCAGTAATGTCTCTGTAGTGAACACTTTTTCTTTATTCAAGGAAAAGTTGCCTTTTCCCTTCGCACTCCCCCCCAAGGCACAACCTTGTCTTTGGTACAAGCAAGATATCCATTTTAGCCTTCACAAATGGATACAAAAAATTTTTTTTTTTTTTTGAATTCCGTACATCATCAACCATTAGAGCATAAAATCAACCGATGTGGGCCTAAGACCAAGTGAAAATTCCAGTGTTAGATTAGTGTTCAAAAGGAGTCATTCCACTCAGTACTGACATGCTGTGCAAATCTGGAGTCAAATCGCAATTTGACTGATGTCATGGTGAAGTAAAGTGAGACTCTCTGGAGACAGGAGTCTAAACACTTCAGTTTGATGCTGAACTAAATGTACATCACGTAAGATGTCAGTTTTGGTTCACAGTTTGCCTTGGATTTCAGAGTATTTCTTTTAAACCTGCCTGACCTTTTGAACATTGAGAGAGAATGGATTCTGCCTTTGATGCTATTAAATATTAACATTTCTAACTGTTGCAAAAGATCTCTGAGCATATATTAGCAAATCATTTGAAGAGTTATCTTCTGGACAGTGTTACAATTCACTAAGTGTTAAAGGAAGGAATTTTGCCAGACTAGAACCTGAACTGCTGATATCAGTGGTTTCTGTGGATGCATGCAGGAGGGCTTTAAAGAGAGACCTAGCCCATGTTTATAGACTTGTTTTAGAATCAAGCAATCCTGCTTCCTTCTTCCCCACACCCTACCAAACATATAAAGGCAAACATAGGCAGAATTGCTGAGGTCCTAGTGACATTTGAATATCTAAAGAAACAATCCTACTTAACTAATTCCAAGAGGAATGGTTGGGACTTTATTCTCTACACATCACATTTTGATCAATTATGCTAAATAACTCCAGTACTTTTTATTTTTAAGTTTTCCCTGGAGGTTGAAAATCACTGAGAATTCTGATCTTTGGCATCAGTAAGGTTAACTGTGTGGACTGTGCAATTTCATTAACTTAACCTGTAGGTCTGTAGAGACCACATATCTGTTAGGGAAGGAAAGTCTAAGTGAAAATATTCCTCAGTGTGAGTTGCCTCTTCACTCTGAGCAATTCAGTTCAGCCAATTTATCGCATTAATTTATTCAGCTAAAATCCAACAACCTTATTTGGAAGTGTCCTTTTCAGGCAACAGCTAGATTTGTTTTTCTACCATGTTCCCTTGAAAGGTTTTTACTGATTTGTTGGCTCACTGATAACTCCCTTGTTTTTAAATGACAATGTGATTCTAAGCTGCACTTGACCTTAACATATGATGGTGCTGCATTGTTGGAGGAGCTGCTCTTTTGGATGAAATGTTAATCAGAGGTTAAAATATGACCTCGATCTCACGTGAAGAAGGTCTTGAGCGACAACAGAGTAGGCCCAATTCCTGGCTAACATTTAACAGCAAATGTCCTTCATCATTTGGGCAGATGTTACCATAATGGAAGATAGAGTTGGCTCACAGTAAGTCACAACATAATACAGTTGGCATACAGCCGAGTGAATCTTCCTATCTTTGATCTTTTAACTGGATAATACTTCTTCTCATGAGATGATGATTCCAAAATTATACCGAGGGTCAGGGTAGCTGAAGTTTGGATTATTCTGGAATAAGAAGTACATGAGCGTATTGTTCGTAACTTCTGACCATATTCCATCTCCTTCCCTGATTTTTTAGGTGCTGTTGAAGGAATATACAGCCAGCCTTGTCAACTACTGCTGGCAATAAACTTGAGCGCTATTAATGCAAGTTTGTTCAGCCTATTGCCTCAGTGAAATCACATCCTCGGACAGGAAATCAGACCTGCATTGATTATTAAAGTATATTAGTGTTAAATTTGAAGGGTTTTCAGTCATAGATCGCAAAGGTAACAGTTATGCACCATATCCCAGCTTTGTTAGTAAATGTATTATATGTTGTCATATTGAGGCAGATAAATCAGCAAAGTACTGATTCAGTGTGTTGAATTTGCTGTTTTCAATGGCAACAGAAAAAAATTGAAGAGAATTTGTGTGCCTTTCTTGGTTGATATAGCTCTCTCTACTTTCATCTATTTGCAAACTTTACAATATGTCTACTTTGATCCATCTATAAACTACCACCATAACATGATAATCTTTTTTTAAAAACTGCATTTGGTGAAGTAATTTCCTTTAATAAGTTTTTTTTCAAAGCCTGTCAAAAAAAATTGAAAAATTAGGACCAAAATCTGTAACATTCATTGCCAGAGGATTAGGAATAATTTTTTCCACAATATCCTTATGTAGCTATTATCTGAAAGCCCTGCTTTCAATAGAATATAATAAAACTAGAAAATGCTTCATAAGTATGTGTTTGGAAACCATTCACCTTGTCAAATCTGATAATATTCCATCATAATAGATGCATTTTCTTTGGATTGATTCCCCAAAATCTTGAACAGCTGGCTGAGTTCAACACTGAATCATTACTAAAATAATATTTAGAGCTGAAGCAGCTTCAAGTAGTAGACAGGCAAGTAGTACAGAAGCCTTCCATCACCAATATTTAATTGGCCTTTTATGATTTTGATTAGTGAATCTTTAGATTACAAAGGCAAATAAATAAAGCAACTGCTGGGCAGCAAAGAACAGAAGTATTGTGATGAAATAAAGACAGTGAGTTTGATGACAGCTGAAGGCCTGGTGAGTAACAATGCAGTTGCACTATCATATGTTTACTGCTTTTCATTGATTGCATAATTGAAAGCAAGACTGGAGTCTGATCCAAGCCTGGAATCCATAAATGTAAGCAACTGACTTGCACAACTTAGGAGAAAGCTGGCGATCCATTAGACAATTTACAAACTGAAACAGACTTTTTAATCTGGGACTGAGCACCATGAAGCAGAGAAGCACATGCAGTATATAGGAACAAAATGGGATAGAGTACTGTCGTGGCAATGGGGGGTGTAAATTCACAAACTCGACTAGCTATGGCAAAACCCCAGTGCTACCTGTAGTAAATCACACTGCAGCAGAGGGTCTTAACAGTAGTTTAAATTAACCATAAACTTAAGATTTAATTCCACACTTTCTTACATTTGGCATTCCTACTATTCGTTTTGACAGTTTCTCTGTGTCATATATGTATGTGTTAATGTTTGTTAAAGCTTTCTCCAGTGTGGATTGCATAATATCTGAGTAATGTAAATCATTTGTTCCAACACTAAATGCTTTTATACCATTTTATAGGAGCACAATTAGGCCATTTGGCCCTTTGAGTCTGCTCCACCATTCGATCATAGCTGTTCTATTTTGTCTCTGAACCCCTTTCTCCTGCCTTTGTCCTTTAACCTTTGATACTCTTGGTAATCAAAAACATCTCTGCTTTAAATATACCCTGTGACTTAGCTCCACAGCTATCTATAGCATTATTTTTGCTTATTCACCACTCTCTGGGTAAAGAAATTCCTCTTACCTCGGTCTAAAGAGACATCCTTCTATACTGAGACTGTGTGCTCTTGTCCTAGACTCTCCTATTGAAAACAACCTCTCCAGGCCTTTCAATATTCGGTAGGGTTCAAGGAGATGTTCCCCTCCCTCCTCTTCCTCCCCCATTCTTCTAAACTCCAATGAATACAAACCAGAACCATCAGCTCTCGTATGCAGTGCCAGCAATCTGAAGATCGGGGTTCAATTCCCACTGTTGTTTGTAAGGAGTTTGTATGTTCTCTCTGTGATCCAGTGGTTTTCCTCTGGGTATTCCAGTTTCCTCCCATATTCCAAAAGATGTAAATGTTAAATGTAAGTTGCAGGCATATTCTATATTGACGCTGGTTGAGTGGTAACACACACAATGTCAGTAAGACCAAAGGATTGTAAACTTCAAGAAGAGGAAATTGGCAGAACACAATTCTCATTGAGGAGTCAACTCTGTGTAGGGTGAACAGTTTCAAGTTCCTTCAACACCAATGAAGATCTATCCTGAGCCCAGCATATTGATGCAATTATGAAGAAAGCACACTAGCTGCTATATTTCATTTGGAGTTTGAAGATATTTGGTACGTCACCAAAAACTCCAGCAAAGTTCTACAGATGTACCATGGAGAGCATTCTTATTGGTTGCATAACTATCTGACATGGAGGCACAAATGCACAGGATCAGAAAAATCTGCAAAGGCTTATATACTCAGCCAGCTGTGTCATGGGCACCAGCCTCCCCAGCATCAAGGACATTTTCAAAAGGTGATGCCTCAAGAAGGCAGCATCCATGATATAGGACCCTCACCATCCATGACATGACCTCTTCTACTTAACACCATTATGGAAAGAGGTACAGAAGTCTAAAGACACACAATCAAAAGTTTTAGCAACAGTTTCTTCCTCTCCAGCATCAGATTTATGAATGGTCCTTGAATATTATTGTACTATTTTGCTCTTTTTTGCACTACCTATTTATTATTTAGATACTTAGCACAGATATTTTTATGTATTGCACTGTACTGCTGAAACAAAACAACCAATTTCATGAGCAAACATGAGGAAATCTGCAGATGCTGGAAATTCAAACAACACACACAAAATGCTGGTGGAACACAGCAGGCCAGGCAGCATCTATAGAGAGAAAAGCACTGGCGACGTTTCGGGCAGAGACCCTTTGTCCTGACGGTGCTTCTCCCTATAGATGCAACCGATTTCATGATGTATGTCAGTGATAATAAATCTTACTCTCAACCCAGCACCAACTCCTGTAGAAGACCATTAGTTGTTGCCATCCAACCAAAATAGGCAGCCGTTATTCCCGATCTTTCCATCCTGCCAGTCAGGCAATCTTCTGACAGTACTAGCAACTTGTCAAAGACCTGAAAATCCATGTAAACAATACACACAGACTTATATCTGTCTGCCTGCCTGCCTTCTCCTCAAAAAATTCCAACAGATATGTTAGGCAACTTTTGCCCTGAAGGAAACTGCTGACTTTGGCCTATTGTGTGCTTCGAAGTACCTCATCCTTAATAATGGGCTCTATCTTGCCAACCATTGAAGTCAAGCTAACTGGCCTATTATTCCCCGTCTTGTGCCTCCCTCCCTTTTCCAAGAGTGGAGTGACATTTGTGATTTTTCAGTCCTCTATAACCCTTCCAGAATCTAGTGATTCTTGAAAGATCACAACTAATGCCTGCCCAGTCTCTTCAAATACCTCCTACAAAACCTTGTGATGTAGTCCATCTGGTCCAGGTGACGTATCTATCTTCAGACCTTCCAGCTTCTCAAGTACCTTTACCTTTGTAATAGTGGCCACACCCACCTGCCTCCTAACATTCTTGGATTTCTGGCATACTGCTGGAATCTTCCTCAGTGAAGATTGACATAAAATACTTACTTAGTTCATCTGTCATTTCTCTGTACCTCATGACTACCTTACCAACATCATTTCCAGTGGTCTAATGTCCTCTCTTCCTTTTCTTTAACTCTTTATATCTCTGGAAAAAAAACTTTTGGTATCTTTTTTATATTATTGGCTAGCTTCATATGTCACCTTTTCTCTCCTATGCATTTTAGTTGCCTTCTGTTGGTTTTTAAAAGCTTACCAATCCTCCAGGTTCCCACGAATTTTGCTACATTGTATGACCTCTCTTTTGTTTTTATGTTGTCTTTTTGTCTTGTCAGCCACAGTCGCCTTATCTTCCTGTTAGAATGCTGCTACTTCTGAGTTACTCCTAGAAACCCAAGCCATTGCTGTTCTACTGTCATCCCTGCTAGTGTGTTCTTCCAATCAACTTTGGCCAGCTCCTCTCTCATGCTGCTGTAGTTTCCTTTAGTCCACTGTTTTACTGATACATCAGATTTTAGCTTCTCCCTCTCATTCCATCATATGATCACCGCCTCCTGAGGGTTCCTTTACCTTAACCTCCCTAACTAAATTAGAATACAGTCCATATTGTTAACTTCCTCTAATGTAAGTTAAGGAATTTTGTATTGAAAAATAAAAGGAAGCTTTTCAATTACATAATTCGTTTCATGACCTTAGAATACCAAGACTGTATACAGCCATTGATGTATATTTGTAATGGAGTGACTCTCGTTATGTGCGAAATAGCAGATCATTTGCACAGCAAGCTTCCAGAGCAAATATTAGTCTGGTAATCGGTTTCAGTGAACATGGATCAGAGATAAATATTTTTTTCAGGGCAGCAGGTACAATTATTCAAAATAGTACAATCAAATCATGTACTTCCAGCCAAGAGGAAAGCTATGGGCCACTGTGAAATAATTTCGAGAAGATGGCATTTCTAGCAATGCAGTACCACAGGCTTGTACGAACTCTTCTGACTGAAAAGTAAGAATACTGAATATTGAACTACAATTCACATAGAGGATGCAGGAATCCAAGAACAATTCCTGATATGTACAGTATATATGGCTGTAGAATTTACTTCATTGCAATGGGCAGTCAGCATTTTGGTTTGTGGCCTTTTATCAGTTCAGATGCTGCCTATCACATTTAGTTCCTACTGTAGTTTGTTATTTTTGATCAAGATTCCAGTATCTGTGGTCCCTTGTGTCTCCATAACTCAGGAAAAACATTGGCCAGAGTATGGCAGATTCTCTTTTGTCCTTCCCGGTAATACACCCTGGAAATAAGAATTCTGCTGCTCTGCCTTTGTGCAACCTTTATATGCCAGTTTAGGACTGACTTGCTACTGTGAACCCACAAAATTGCAACTGTAGGCATTCCAATTAAATTTCACTGTGAAATTTTTGAACAAGTGGAGCCATTCATCAAGTCAATTCTTGCACTGGATTTGAACCCAATTTAATCCTACCAATGAAAGACAGCGTGCCAACTAACCTTCCCTATTTTATTTATAGGCAGTGTTTATTTCACCTGTACAATCACCTTACATTAATGTGATAAAAGTCATTTTTCATGAGCAGAAATGAAGAGAGAGGGAATAACCTGTATGCATTATATAATACAGCAGATGGCCAGGGACAAATTATAACCCTGTGTGTGGTCTCAGTTGTTTTTGGGCTTGCATGTACATTCACAACCGTGTGCTCAAGTACATACTGGCTGGAGAAAAACTCAGGACTGCACACACATCCATAATTTGTCTGCAATCAGCAGTTATGATATAGGTGAGTTTCTAGGCAGTTCATAATAGCTCCTTCGATAAAATGTAGGGGTATTAAAAAGATTACAATTTTTTTATTGTTGACCATCTTTGTTTGTTTCTATAGTATCCTGAAGTATTTTTCCAAAGCTTTTTGCTGTTTTGATATATTTTTGAACATGTGTTGTACATAAAGGGTTACAAAAGTTAAGCCCCAAGTGCAGACCATTTTCAGCTAGCTTACAGCAGCTGCGGAGTCATGCTGATAGATTAAAAGCAGCTCCCAGCCCCTGAATGAAGTACATTAGAGCTCCTGCAGGGCTGAGCTGGGGAGAGGCCTTCACAGCTGTCGTTTAGGCCATGCTTCAAACTACAGGCTAAAAAAAGATATTCCAAAAACTCAAAAGAAAAGTACTTTTATATTTCAAAATAATTACATTATACAAGTTTGGAAAATGACTTCTGCATTATTTTTGCAATGACAAAGCCAGAATGTAATCATGAGCATAGATCTGTTTTGCTATTTATCAATACAAATAAAATACAAAATTCAGTAAGAAAAGCAACATATTATATTCAGTCATGCAATGTTACAAGGCTATAGTTAAATAAGTAATAAAGCAAGTAATGAAAAAAATCAGTTTTATATACATTACCTCACATGTCTTCAGAGCTAAGCCAGTGATTATTATAGTTGGCCATGAAAAATGCATAACAACAAGCGATATTTGTAAGGTAAATCAATGGTGCACTTGAGTGTCTACATCCAGGAAGCTTCAAAGACTCTGGATGCATCTTATTCAAGCTAAATACTAACATTCATAAAAAAAGCATGGAAGAAATGTTCAACAATACTATCAACTGTGTTTTCAATTGTCTCTGTCACAAATGCTTTCAGTAGTCATTGCAGTTGTGATTTTTTTCTTTTTCTCCTAAAATATTTTGGCTCTTGGGTGAAGGAAATCAAAATTACAAAATATGATTAAACCAGCCAAATGTTTGTACTTGGAGATTTCTATTTGCTGAAGCCTTCATTCATCTGCATGGGCTTTCTCTTGGCCCATGAAAACCCGTTTGGTAGTTTAAATACTTCAAATACTGATGCTAAAAATGATTGGCAATATGTAAACAGGATAGCAACATAAATACACAAAAATATTTCTACAAGAATAATGTTGGAAAATGTTCCTGTGGCTACACTGTCTGAATCTGTTGAATACAGGAAAATCAGACCTGCCAAGAATGTGAAAAGTAAGTGAAAGGACAAGATGTTCTCCTTTGATTTAAACTGAGTGGTAGAGGTGTATGCTTTTATTTCTATATATGCTCTTAACTTTTTATTTTCTTTATTCAGTGCAAAGTTAATTAGTTGATTCAGTTTAAAATTCATGGAATTTGTTTGGTGGGAAGAAAAAGGTAAATAAATACATACTTTCTTAGCTCACGTAGCTTTGGTTTAAAGAAAATTCTGATATTAATTGTTTTCTGGGGGTGCAATCCACCCGCTCCTCATAACATAACAGTCACTCCCACTTCATTAACAGTAGTTCATTAAGACTGAATGATCACAAAGAATTATAATGCCCTTTTTAAACTACGAGCACTGTTGACTTCATATGTATTTACAGGGTTGCCACCTCATATCCTTGCCAACTTTCCTCACAGGTTTCTGTATGAATCTCATGTCAAGATCTCCTCCCGCTACAACACTGAAGCTGTTCTGAATTTCATAAATGATAGGTCTCTGCATCTTGATTTTCCCATCCTCTATCACCTTTTCAGTTTTGTTTTGCTTGATGGGCTTGTTCATAATGTTACTAAATACTTCCGGCAAGATCTCACAATAGCTACTTTGGTGGTCTCCACCAAGTTTTTAGTTCTGATCTTCAGTAAGAATTTGTACTCTGTCCCTTTTTCTTTTGAGAAACACTGCTCTCAACAATAATATTAGTGACAATTCCTATTTCTATTCCTTCAAGCTTTGACATTATTACAAAGTTCTTTGACAGTTGAGCATCTATCATTTTGTTGTGCTGCAGTTTCCTCCAGGTAAAACTATCAAACATAACTTTCCTTTATCAATGTCTCTCATTTTTCAGGTTCATGTAAACATAGTTTCATTCATACTTTGCTGCCTATTTGCTGTCTACTCATTCTACTTGACAATAGGCAGGCTGGCTATTGAAGCTTAACAATTTAAAATTGTCATCCTGATGTTTAAACCACTTAGCATCTTTGGTCTGTTGCATTCTCAGTTAACTTAAACCAGCCCCACCCCCTCAACTCTTCAGAGCTCCTCATTCTTCCAATTCTGCCTTCTGTCCATCTCCCATACCTTTTGCCACATTTTGCAAAGAGACCTCAAGAGAGCAACAGCAACTGGCCGAAGTGATTGCTGCCCAGTGGCACTGACTTTGACAATCATGAAGTGCTTTATGTGGTTGGTAATAGATTGTATAAAATCCCATCTTCCAGCTTCATTGGACCCTTTCCAGTTTGTCTACTGCAAAAACTGATCCACTGATGATGCCATAGCCTCAGTCCTCCACTCAGGAAGGCACAGGCTGACTACTCCATTGCACATCAATGTCTCTGCTGTGGAGAGTGAAGAGCACAAAGGTACGCACATAACAGTCGATCTAACCTGGACTCGCAACTTCTCGTTATTCAAGTAAGCAGAGCAGCATCTACATGGTCTGAGGAGACTGTGGCGTGCAAGGCTCCATGCCCCCATTCTAACAACTTTCTACAGGAGCACCATTGAGAGTGTCCTGTCTGATGCATCATTCTGTGGTACAGAAGCTGCAAGGCCCTACGGAGGACAGTAAAACCCACTGAGAAGATCATCGTTGTCTCCCTCACCACCCCCATTTGTGATATTTACTGGAAGTGTTGCAGATGAAGGACTCAAAGCGTTGTTGAGAATCCCTACCACCGATCCCACAATCTCTTTGACCCACACCCTTCAAGCAAGGTAGTACAGAAGCATCAGCACTAAGATTGTCAGACTGGGTAACAGCTTCTTCTGTCAGGCTCTGAGACTAATGAGTACTCTGGCACCACCAAGGTCTCATCACTAGGACAGTGAGCTGTTTACCGCACTTCTTACTATTTACCTATCTGCACATTACTACGTGAATTTTGGATTATATTTTATTAACTTAGTTATAATATCTTGGTTTATCTGCTGTGTGAGATATATGTTGTGTGAGTGCACTGTGGTCCAGAGGCAAGTTGTTTCATTTGGTTGTGTGTATATATACAATCAGATTCCAATGAACTTGAACTTGAAGTTACGTACAACAGGCTCTGTAATTTAAATCCCTCTGCAGCTCCAATTCTCTCTTTTGTAAAACCCTGGCTAAATATTTTGGTCATCCTCTTAAAACCGTTTGGTCCCATCTGTGAGGCAACATGGTTGTTGCGCTACCTTTGGTAGTTTCCATTTCCAACTGGAGATAATTTAGAGAAATGCCTTGAAGGAAGGTGCTATTCATTTTGATAGTGCAAAAAGATAAATAAGCATTGTACCCATGACATTTGGTGTCATTACCTTTTGTGAAATAGATTTTGATCTGAAGTTAACTATTAGAACCATAAATAAGATGTTTCCAGGTGATATTAAAATCTGCATTATAATTGATAGTAGGGAAGAAAGTTAGGGCTGCAGGAAAATATTAATGGATCAGTCAGGTGGGCAAAATATTGGCAAATAGAACTCAACCTCGTGATGTGCAATAAAAACAAATGAAAAATATGCACAATAAATAATAAAATACTGATAGATAAATAAATAGGAATAGGGAGCTCACGTTGGCCATTGAAAATAGTACGACAAATGAGTTGATTGGTTTAGAAGCCACAGAGTTGGAATGTAAGTAGGGAAGTCATCCTGGATTTGTATAAAGCATTAGTTTGCCCACAGATCAATTAATATGTAAAGTTCTGATCATCCCATAACAAAAAGAAAGTGGTAACTCTGGAGGGATACAGAGCAGATTTGAGTTACGGTAGGTTGTGAGTATGAGAGAATTTTAGTGACAAGATATCGAGTAGGCTTGTTTTATTTAGAGCCTAAGAGGAGGTTTAATTGGGATCTATCAAATTATAAGAGGCTATTCAGGCTGGATAGGAGGCACCTTCATAGCTTTACAGATTGCCAGAATTTTGGGAGTTGTTTGGTAGAAAGATTAGAGGGCATTTGAGGAAAAGTAGATTCCTCGAAGGGTGTTGCTAGTATGAAACCCATTGCCTTGAAAGTATGTTAGAAGCAAAGATCTTCACCATGTTTAAAAAGCATCTAAGTGAGCTCTGCAGTGCTCTAGGCATGGAGCTGGGAAGTGGGATTTACCTAAAGAAGCTCTTTTATTGTCACTGTGGACACGATTAGCTGAAAGTCTATACTGGATAATTACCCTAGTCTGATTACAGACAGAGTGTTATGATAGATGGTTAATGTATCAATAAGTCATTTGAACGTCATTATTATTCATATTTAGATTAGCATTTGGCTGAACCTGTAGCAAAAATATTAGTCAAAAATTAAAACTAAAGAACTGAATGCCTTTTACAAGTAAATAAAGTAAAACCTTATCCCTTTAAAATAACTATTGTTAATATGATCTATCCTTGATAACATTAAGTTGGCTGAGCAGCCAGACTAGAATTTTCACAGATTTCATTATGCAGTGTATAACAGTGACCGGAACATGCATTAAGAATCAGGCAGTATCTAAAGAATGTAAATAATCTTCCTGAACAAAAAATTGTAATATTAATTCTGTTGTTATTTTGGTATGTTTGCTTTTCAGAATTAAAATCCATGCACACATATTAAATGTTTTTGAGGTCAAAGAGGTTGCTCATGCTTAATATTTTAAAAGAATTTTCCAGCAAAGATTGGCTTGTGAATACTTAAAATGTTTCCATAATATAATGACCTTTCTTCATTACAATAGAAATGATCGCAAAACTCTGGAAGAGTATTGAATCACTGACAGCAGGTTTGGGATTTCTGTGTTAAACCGCGCATGTGCGTGAAATCCCAAAGTTTCTGTCAGTTTCACAGTATAATGACAGTGAATGCTAATAGTTTTGCTGTCACTACAACTGCAAAATGTGGGCCATATGTGATTTTCCCCATGCTGTCAACTTCAGAGCCACCTCCAAGCTATCTCCTGCATAAAGTCATCATTACTGGACCTTTTAGGAAATAGGAACAAATACTTGACGGCCTGGGAACTCAGTTGAATAGTTTCTCCTTTGGCAAGGTACGAGCTGGTGCCTTTGGAAACATTCCTATGAAGGTTTCAGTACCTCTAGGAAAGGAGGAAAGAAGATTGACAGTGAGGAGAGTCAAAAATAGAATGCAATAATAATGAGGCTAATCATACTCCTTTAAAAAATATCTGATAGGGAAGAGTCTTTTGGAAAAAGAAGTTCTCTTTTGGCACGTACTTGATAAAAAGAAAATGTCAAAGCTTTGGTACATTGGCTGAAGTTCTGAAGGTTCATGTAGGTCCTTAAGATTAAAGTCAAATACAATGCGAAATTAGAGTTAAAGATCAGAGTGAACAACTCGAATGAATCAGTAAAGTAAACTTGCCACCAGCTGTATCATGTTTGGGGTTCCGTACTTCCATTGTGAATATATTGCAAAATAGTGTACATAAAGAACCATTGTTACTAAAAGTAAGTTGCGTTTATTTTTCTAATTTTCAGTGTGCTATAACTTTCCAGATTCATGCTTGTGTAAATGTCTTAGTTCCTTTACAATAAAATATTTCTGATGTCATAGCCTCAACTCAAACAAATAGATTGAAAATTTCTTATCACATGGGCCGGTGGCCTTTTTTCCATGGTGCTTTATTTTGAGATTTTGTTCTGTTCCATACTTTGCAGTCTTACTGCATGTGCAATGCTCTGCTCAGCTGTGCATGACAGCTACCTAACATGACAGTTTTGCAGTGGCTGAATGAATGATGATTGTGTCGGCATTGTGCGTCTTTCAAGGGAAAAGGGAATATTGTGAAACAAGCATTAGTGAGTTCGACCAGCAATGAAGGTACAATTCTCACCAACCTTTGCATGGTGAAGGAACAGAGCATATTGACCACCAGTAACAGAATCGGCAGAAAACAATTTTCTTTCCATTTATTTCAAATGAAATGAATGTCCAAAAGTATGTGACCACTTACTTTTTGTGTCCTGCGTGTCCATTAAAGCAGGACAGATTGGACAAAGGGGCTGAGGAGCATTGATAGGTGGAGAACTAAGAAATCTCAGAGCAAATGATCCTTTTCTTAGCTTTGGTTTTGATGTGATGACATGGAGGGTGTGTTAGTTTGAAAACTTGATTGCAGAGGTATTTCGTTTTGATTTTTTTTAATATCAGCATAATTGTTTTATGGAAAGTAACCATTGAATTTTAAATGACCAATTTACAATTGTCTTGATTCCATAACTGAATGCATTCTTAGAACATTTTATACTGTGTCAGCTGTGGCTCAGTTGGTAGTACCATTGCCTTTAATCCAACTCCCCATCTCGGAATAAAAAAAAGACTAAAGGAGGAACTCAGCAGATCAAGTGGAATTTGCTTTGGAAATGGGCAGTCAAAAGTTCCTCCAGCAGTGTTGTTTTTTGCTCCTTAATGCCAACATGTGCAGTCTCTGCTGTCTCTTTTTTTTTGTGTGAAACTGACTACAAAAACAGTATTCACTGGGACTTGAACAAGTACCAGGATCCAGTGGCACCAACTTTTGGGTGCAATTTTAAGTGAAAGCCCTACCTTTCTTGGATGCATGCAAGAAGATTGTATTGAAGAGCAGGAAAGTCATCCTCTGTATCTCACCA
Organism: Hypanus sabinus; assembly: GCF_030144855.1. Classification (NCBI taxonomy): domain Eukaryota; kingdom Metazoa; phylum Chordata; class Chondrichthyes; order Myliobatiformes; family Dasyatidae; genus Hypanus; species Hypanus sabinus. Next base: position 39,927,483 of record NC_082722.1, read on the forward strand.
ACATTTATCTCAAGACAAAAATCGGAAACAGATTATCTAGTCATTCCCACATAACATTTTTCTGGAATCTTAATGTGGACTAATTTAAAACTACTTGTATATAATGCTTAGATCACACTGACCTGCAGATATGCAGACAGAGTCCTGGAAAATGGCATCAGACTCAATTTATCTTTTTGACTGGCACAGACATGACAGGGCAAGTGGCCTTCTTTTGTGTAGTACATCTTCAGTGATTGTGGCACTTCTCACAACAATGCATCCACTGCATCAGTATTAAATTGTCTTTGCTTTGGACGGTCCTTAACTAGATTAAGAGGTATTACATAAATGTCTTTTTGCCACTGAACTGGATGATGTCTTTATATTTGTTTTACGGATTTCTCACCACAGTTCTTAGAGTTATAATGAATCATTTTGATACCAAGTTTATTGCAAACACTGCTTTGGACCACCTTTTATTCTTATGCTGAAAGTCACTCTGTATAAGCAGTGAGACAATGGAAGATGTCAGTACTTGTTAAATATTTTGACACTAGTTTGTCTTTCTGGATATTGAAAATAGTGATGTCAAAATTCAGTTTCTATCATCATAAAAACTCCAAGATTGTGTTGCAGTTGCGGAATATTCTGTGGGCACCATTTAACTTTATTTTTGAGTTGTCTCTGTGCATGTGTGTGCAATAAAGCTTTCTCGATCCATGTTTGCCACTTTGAGTTACCATCTTATGTTTGCTATCACTTTTTTTTCCCCTGTTACTGTCACCGCCTGCCATCTTGGCAGCCAGGATTTGTTATTTTTATCATAGTGTGACAGGAGGTATGGGTTTACAGGAAAATAAACTAGTCTTTTTATGTACTGGGAGGGATTGTTTTACTAGAACGTGCTTTACCAAGATGTTCATTGTGCTGCCCATATTTTATGCAGAATTGCTAGAGTTAACAATAAGCTACCAGCAATGCACTTTAATGTTGCTACCCAGGTCTTCTGTTAGGAACAAGTCATTTTCCCCCATTTTCTCCCACTCCTCTAATTATTCTGCTGCTTCTCCTATTGTTTACTCCATCTGACAAGCCACTAATAAATGTAATGCCTTTGTTACCACTAAGATAGAGGCAATCTCGGACCAAACTTTCCTCTCCAAAGTTAAAGGCAGTCGTCTTCAAAGATTTCAAAGTCCATTTATTATCAAACAATAAATAAATCAAACAACTTTGAGATTTGATTGCCACAAAGCAAGAAATTCAAAAGAACCAAATTTTAAAAAATGAAGACCCACACCTGATGCGCAGAGATAGGGAAGAAAACAAGTCATGCAAACACAAATCGTACGATTCCAAGGCACTGGTTCGGACTCATGGCCAAGTGGCAGGCATGTTCAGTGGCTTGCAAATAGTATTTATAAGAGAGATCTGAAGAGTCTTGCCTTCCAAATTGCTGTAGTTATTTACCACAGCTGTATAGTTTAATGTTCATTCCCATCTCAGAACTGAAATATTCCTATTTAAGTTCTGATGCAATGCAACTGGAACCATGGCGAATTATTTCATTTCATCCTCCTCAACAACCTGCAACTTTGCCTTCCCCCCCCCACCACCTGAAGCCACTTCTCTCCCGTTTCTGTTCTGACCTCTTCAGTCATGGTTGGAGAATAATCAGCATTGACTCCGTCTCCTGCTACTCCAAGTTCTCAGAAGAGTTCCCTGGACGTATCATTTGAGCCTTCCTACTTCTTAACTGCAGTTGCCACTCAATGACATCAAATTCCACGTGCACACTGGTTAGGTGACCCAAGCCAAACAGATTCTGACTTGTGTTGGGTTTGGTTAGGCTAATGCTTTATAAGTACGATGCATCAAAGCTCAACACAATGCTGACTGCTGTAAAATAGCTGGGAGAGTGCCAAGAGCTTAGCTGGTTTTCAGTGCATGGCTACCCAGCCTCACTGGGCTGCAACCTGACTTTGTGCCTCAGGTTCATGTTGAGACCTTGAACTTCAGCTGAGTTTTATTTATCTGTGGTCAGCGGTGAAATCCACCTCCTGCGCCAGCAGAGAGGAGTACACTAACTCCCAACTTGCTGAAACAGTGTTACAGGATGCTGCAGGCAGTCTGAGAAGATGAAAGTCACAACTATATACCATGCAATTTTGGTAAGCATGTTTCTGTTCTGGAACTGCAGTTAAACGTTCAGGTATGCAGAGGTATGCAGCTGTGGGAAGAAGAAGCAGAAGCTTGCATTGTAAGTGCACTCCTATGAATATAAGACCTTGTCACGACTTCTGATTTGACACACTGCTTTTCCGGTATCCAGCTCTGGATCAGCAGAAATATTTCTAGCTAACTGCTGGAAAGATAAAAGCTATTCTCTTCAGTTCTCTCTTACATTTGAATCTGTACCAGACAGTCGACACCTTGGTATTGTATAAGTTCTGTGGTCAGCATGTCACCATTTATTTACTCCCAATAACTTGTCTAGATGTCTATTGAGCATTGTAATTGCACCCACCTCTCTCTCTGGCTGAGTAAGCGCATTTCATATAATTACGTATTCTTTGTGGAAAATCTGACTCTCAGGTCCTCTAAGTCTTTTACCTTTCACCTCAAATATATGGCTTCCAGTTTTAGCCTGCTTTCCAGAGGAGAAAAAAGATTGATCATTCACCATATCCATGTTGCTCATGATTTCTGAGTGATCCATTAAGTCATGAGCACTACCTCAGTATTCCTCTTTTGCACTATTTATTTATTCATTTATTGTAACTTCAGTAATGTTTATGCCTTGCAAGGTTCTAGTGCCACAAAACAACACACCTCATAACAAATGTGAGTGATAATAAACCTGATTCTGAAGATTGCCCTGAGCCTCCTTCACTCCAGGGAATACAGATCCAGCTTATCGGTTTCTCCATAAAATCAAGCTTTTAAATGCCAATAACATGCTTGTGAATCTTTTCTGTGCCATCTCAAGCTTAATCACATCTTTCCTACAATCTGGCAATGAGAATAACACACAGTTTTTCAGGTGTGGCATCACCAAATTTCCATACTGCTGTAATGTAATGTCCAACTCTTGTGCTCAGTGTCCTGGCCGTCTTAATCATTTTATCTGCCTGTGTCACAGTTTTCAAGGAGGTTGTTACATTAGATCTCCCTGTTTTATAATATTCCCCAGTGTCCTCTCATTTACTGTGCACGTTCATTTCCATTTACCATCCCTTTGCCCATTTTCTTAGTTGTCCTTTATCCTATTGCAACTTGTGCAACCTTTTTCACTGTCCACCGCAGCACCAGTTTTGGTGTTATTTATAAACTTGCTAACTGTTTCCACCTATATTCTCATCTAGATTGTTTGTATATGTGTATATTACAAGCTACTGTACCAGGGACCCAGCAACAATCTTGTTGCACATCACTGGTGACAGGCCACCAGTCTGAAAAACAACTGTTATGAAATCCTTCCACTAAACAATTTTGCATCCATTTAGCTAGTTCACCCTGGTCCCATGTGATTTAACTTCCCAGAGCAGTCTGTTATGCAGGACATTGTCAAAAGCCTTGTAGACAACATATATTGTATCAATTTTTCTGGTCACTTTTTCAAAGAACACAGTTAAGATACAACTTCCCATACACAAAGCCTGCTGACTGCCCCTAATCAGTCTTTGCCTTTCCAGATGCAGATAGGCCCTGTCTCACGTAATCCCCTCTATTAACATTTCTACTACTAATGTTAGGGTCACTGGCCTGCAGTTCACTGGCTTGTTCTTTCAGCACTCTTTAAAAGTACATTCGCCACCTTCCAGTCTTCCGATAGGTAAGGAAGATACAAATTCTTTGGCAGGGCCCCAGCAGTTTCTTCCCTTGCTTCCCAATGGATACAAAATATATATATTGAAATACAAAAAGATATGAAGGAAGTGACCAGAAATCTGTTCAGAGATAGGGCTTCAAATGTAGTTTTAAGGAATGAGAGATAAAGTCAGAAAAATTTAACAAATAACCACACTTAAAGGTAGTTAATTTATTGAGAAATATTTTTGAACAAAAAATGATTTGGTACACTGTTGTAGAAACACATTTTTCCCTTATGTTCTGATTATTCTGCATTTAATAATTAATTTGTTTTCACTTATGGACTTTTGTTTTTAAGAAATTGCTCATTTAAATTTTCCGAAGCTGGCATAAGGTCTCTTACTCCAAAAGCAACTTATCACATGTTCCATTTTCATTTAGTTGTCTTGGTGTTTTTCATAAATGCTTTTCTTGTGTCTTCATACTTCAGATTTGCACTATTCTTTGTGTGAAGCGAGCTTTTAGAAAGATTTTTGGAGTGAACTGAAACCAAAAGAATAACCTTTACCCCAGAGCACTTTACATCTGTAGATGTAATGAGCTGATAATGAGAATCACAATGGAAACTCATTAACAGATTATTTTTCTCTTATTTTCAGTTACTTCTGAATTACAGACTAAGGTGATAAATTCTGAAGAACACCTTTTGTATCTAAGATCCCTAAAACAAGCAATTTCCCCAACTACGTGGTTGGAGGATACCTGCTAAGCAAATACCGTACTGCAAATGCTGTTATTTCTGTAGCTTAAAAGCTGATGTCATTGAGTCACATTATTAGCTCCTATTTCTAACATTTCTTTTCTTTTTTGGAAGTGCTATGTTTCTTACCTCTCTGCAAGAACATAGCTTGGGATAGGACTTCCCACATGGGGTTTTTGAAGCACATACCCAAGTCCTAACACTCCATGGCACAGTGTGTTAATGCATTAACCTGCTGTGCCACAGGGCCAGTGTGATTTGTCATTTTTTATTTCACTGTAGTGAATTGCCACATCATTGGGCAGTGAAATTATCTTTCTTCCTCCATGGGGAAGGGAAATTGGGTTAAATGATTTATTTTCTAGTTCCTCTCCCATAAATAGGTGTGCATGTTGCCATTTTATTTATCCTTTCCTGAAAAATTCTTAGCATAGGTTTTTGGTAGTAACCTTTTGGTGTCAATTATTTATTTCCAAATTTAAGTAAACTAATGGCTTCTGAAGATGTTTGTTGGAAAGCTTTTTAAAATATTTAACAGTTTTGTGATACTATCTCTGTGCAGTGGAGGCTATTTAATTTAAAACAGAGTCTGTTCACTTTGTCTCAAAAATATTGCATAAAGTGTATCAGGGATTTAATCTATTTTTCTCTTTGTCATGTACAGTTCAGTCTCTACAGATTCAATTGGATGAGTGAGGTGCATTTTTCTTAATGTAGCATGTCATCTTTTTTTTAATGCTTGACCTTTTCCATTAATTCCATTGTGTTTTCTTCAAAACTAAACAATGCTTCTGATAATTGACTAGCTCAATGAACCACATTGTCAAATTTGTCTATGATTAATCTGCCCTTACTTCTCATTCAATTCATGATTTGTAGGCAATAGGGTCGATTCTAACCCAAAGAGAATTCTTCTGCTGTAATTTTAAATAATATAGTTCTTCCGGAATGGTGAATGCACATGGTGATAAATTGTTATAGAAATTTATAAAAGTAATTGTTCCTAAATATTGGTAATTCCTAATGTTTCCATGAAAGACATATATTTTCTTGTCACTATTAAGCATATTAAACTGGTGAAGGCAGCTCTATACAATTATACAATATGAGGCTCTGAATCATATTTAAGGAAAATCAAACTAACCATCAGGCAGTAACATTAGGGATTTCAGTGAAACAGTATGAGCAATGATTTTCATGAAGCCATTGTTCTTTTACACACAGTTAGCGCACTGCAATACAACTGAGGGATTTTAGTATACATGAAAGCAGACAAGCACTACTTTTATAAGGTCCCTAGCTAAATTGGGCAAAACCTCAGGGCTCCATGGTGGTGCCAGAGCAGCATTCTGATTTCTCATCACTCCATACAGATCATAGCAGGAAGGCTGCACTATCGTAAGAGTGACAGTAAGCCTTTTGATTTCACAAGGAAGCATGCGTCTAGCTGAGAAAGGGAAGGGACTATAGCCCGGACTGGACTCTAGATCGTGGTGAGTCTGAAATCCCAACTCAGTCACAGTGATTGCAGTGGATGTGAATCATGTGTTAAAACTGAACTGCAGGCATTTTAGCTTCAGCACATTCGACAGCTTTGTAAACTTTATCTGAAATTGTATTTGGCAATGCCAGGTGTATATTTTGTTTCCTGGAATATTTACTTATTATTAATTTTTGTGCTGGCTTGCTAAAGCATATGACCAGAAAACCAGCAGTGTATTCAAGCCGTCTGGTCCTGCAGTTTTCAAGTACCAGGGGCTCATTTGTATGCAGAGGGGATTAGCTAGAATTTACTGTATATTCACCCTGGGGAGCTGTGAACTCCCCAGGAATATGGGCTGCTGAAACATTGCAGTTGGAAAGATTAGAACAAACCCTTATGCTACAGACAGAGTCATGGTCACTCAGTAGGCCTCAGACATTAAGATCATTTTCATTTACAGCCTTTTTGATCATCCAACCTCAAAGAAAACCTCTGGTTTTATGACTGCTCATGCCAGAATTACCCAATTACTGTTTGCAAGGGGGAAATCTGAAAGCACTTATAACTAGTAGGCAGGGCACATGATCTGTGCGTATGGATTTTTTTCTGCCCACCCCAACCAATATTTTTACAGCTGTTGACATATATTGAGTTACATATGGCTGATCCGCATCCCTCTGGTATATTCTCAAAGATCTGTACACCATTAAATGTGCTAGTTTGAAGTAAATTACTCCAACTTAAATAAAGGACCTTGCTGTAGCATAGATGTTGCCATAAATACAAAATTTAGAGTTTTTGAAAATTGGCTGTGATTATACACGGTGAAAACATTCACCACTTGCAACAGAATCCATTTAAGTACAAGCTGCTGCTTTCTCTTGTGGGTTTGTTTGCAACGACATGCGGCTAATACTCAATATGTCCTTGCCTGCAGTCATTAGACTATCATTTTGGGGACTATCAGTGGTTCAATAAGTCTAGTGTTTATGGAGCTAAGGTTGTTGAATGTTCTCTCTTCAACTGGACTCAAAGGATTATGCCTGAAATTTTCATAAATTTACAGCAAAAGAACACAGCTGTTTAAAAAGCAACATTAATAAGACAAGTGTTATAGCAGATACAGTTCACTGGACAACACTGGGTGTCTTAAGAGAAAAGAGATCCAATAAAGATTGTTGCATATTTCAAACTGTTAGGTATTCTTTTTAAATATTTCATGCACATTATCACTATATTTCTGAGTTGGAAAGTAGCTGGACAGATTGGTATTGTACAAGGTGTGCTACTCTCTGGAATAATGTGGATTCCTATTGTTATTTCTCACTCTGAAAATTCTGAGCTACAGAACAAAATTAATCATAGAGTTTGCAAAATGCCACATTAAGTCATTCTTGTACCCTAACTCCTAAACTGAGTTTTTTGTGGAAGGAAAATAATAAGTGTAATATAGATTACAACAGTGTCTGACCAGTCTAATTAGTACCAAACTTAGATTTTCCTACTTGTAAGAATACTGACAACAGCGATGTGCCACAGAGAGTGGTAGCCTGATTCAAGAAGGCTCAATCTATGAACTGGTTACACTATAGAAATAATTACCTCAGCTCGATTGGAATGGTTCTGACAAGAACCCTCACAACTGTTGCCTTTGTGCCATTGGATAATATCCAGTTTTGGATAACTCCGAGCTTCTTCTACTGAAATGTTATGAATCATTGTCTTGGGCTTCATGGCAAACTTCATACACTTGTCATTTATTCATTATTCAGTAGAACTTGCCTCTGGTCACCTAGGCCCCTTCCTTTGTGACTTGGTGTCCCAAATAGTTCTGGCTCTCCAACTTGCTCTTGTTATTAAAGATGTAAATATTCATCTAAAAGTAATTTTTAAGCACCTATCATTAAATTTAATACTTCAGCTTGGTGAACATTGGGCCAGATTATAGTAGCCCCACAGGAGCTGCTAGCAAGCTGCAGTGCATGTGTCAATATGCTCCATACTTCTGCACCTGCACACTACAGTATAGAATATTGGAACACACTGGAGGCCACTTGCAGGTGCTCTGTCCCTGGACTCACTGCAGACTTCCTGTCTTCATTAGTATTGCAGGGAAAGGTCAGTTTTTTTATTAAACTATTTTAATTATGATTAATGTTTTAATTAATTCACAGCAGTTAATTCTGTTTTTGTGAATACTTATAATGTAATTTTGTAATGTTCTAATGGTTTTACTTATTTAATTTTTGCAGCTCTTCCTAAATGCATTTGATCATACATAGAAACAGTGAAGGGGCTTTCTGATGCACAAGGTATCAGGTTACAAGAGCATTACATAGGCAGGGTCTTAGTTTTTGCTTGTTGAGGCCTAGTTGCTGCTCACCTCTGCTTCGATTTGCAGAGTGGCCACAATGACTGAGCCTCAGGACCATTCTGTGCCAGGTCCCAGTAAAAGGTGATGTGGCCAAATGTGTGCATGGGTGGGAAGCTGAGGGCACTGTTGCAGCTGCAATTTGCAACTCGATTCAGTCCATTATGCCTCAGTCAAAGTGCTTGTGGGTCTTTTTGTATATTATTGGCAATTCCCCATTTCCACAAATGATTACATCATAGGATATGATTGGTAATTTTATTCACAATAGTGATCTAAGATTTTATAGATTATAGAAAATTTTGGAAGACTAGCTGTGTTTGTGAAACACAATATGTGCCACTTTGGTTATTTCAATTTTATTTGATATGAATGCAATTTGACTTCTGTATCTAAATTCGGCTTTGAAGAACCTTTGCAAGAAATACAGATCCATTTAGTAGTGCAAATCACAACACAGAGCATTACAGTGAACTCTACCACCAAAATGAATTTCTTAATTGCAATGGAAAGATTGCTGGAGGGAGAGTACAGAATACTTAGAGCCACCAGCAGGGGCTATATTTCAGGACACACATGCACCATAGTGAATCAGGATCAGGTTTATTATCACTGACATATATCGTAAAATGTGTTGCTTTGTGGTAGCAGTACAGTGTGATGCATGAAACATCCTATAAAATGCAATAAGAAATGTGTATTTAAAAATAAGTAGCACAAAAGGAGAGCAAAAATTGTGAGGTATGTTCATCAGTTCATTGTCCATTCAGAAATCTGATGGCGGAGGGGAGAAAGCTGTTCCTAAAATGTTAGGTGTTTTGATTTCAGTCTTCTGTATTTCCTCTCTGATGGTAGTACTGAGAAGAGGGCATGTCCTGGGTGATGAGAGTCCTTAATGATGGTTACCACCTTTTTGAAGCATCATGTTTTGCAAGTACTCATGCAAGTTATTAACATGCAAAAGCAATCAATGAAAATATACTTCAAGTACTGCCTTATCATGCTCAATATATTTAATTCCAAAACTTCCTAACCCAGAGGCACGTTAGGTACCATTGAGTCATAATTGACACCTCACAGCTTCAGTTTATCACAAACAATTATATGCAGTATTGTTTAAGTATTACTGTTTAAGTAATCATTGAGGGAGGGCATGTTGCTGAAGAAGCCAAGAGACTGTAATATAATACATAATACTAATGGTACACATCCTGTTACTGGATGCATGTTGGTTTTGTTGTAGTAAAATATTCAACGTTTATCAAGAAAATCATAACTCCACAATATGCATAGAAGTGCCTGTCTACCTGAAAATGAACATTATTCCATTTGCACAATAGCAATTACTGTTCAATGCAAATATATCTGAAATAATATACTACTTAAAAGTTCAAAGTACATTTATTATCAAAGTATGCATGCAGAATACAACCCTGAAATTCGTCTTCCTCGCAGACGGTCACAAAACAAAGAACAACCATGGAACCAACCTGTTCAAAGGAAAACAGCAAATCCTCTCCTGCCCCACATGCAAATAAAATCATGCAAACTGCAACAAACAAAAGTCAAAAATATAGAATATAAAACACAAAAGGCATATTTTAGTACAGGTCAGCTCAGCGCTCATTATCTGCAGTCCACCTGATTCAAAAATCACCCAAAAGTAGCAACAAAAAATACATACTATAAAACATATATCCAGTATATATAATTTATTAAACAATGGATTTTCAAAACTTGGTTAGACCATTTATTAACTAACTCTGAGACTGCTAAAGTGTGTTCAGAGTTCAGAATGTTTGAACAGCAACTCCCAGCATTCATGTCTGTAGCTAATAAAACAACAATAAAAAACACGAGGAAATCTGCAAATGCTGGAAATTCAAGCAACACACACAAAATGCTGGTGGAACACAGCAGGCCAGGCAGCATCTATAGGGAGAAGTACAGTCAACGGTTTGGGCCGAGACCCTTCTTTGTTCTGTCAAATCAGAAGGGTAAGTTTTTCACAGGAGATCTAAAGGGTATATTTTTTTTACATATACGAGTGAGTATCTGGAATGATCTGCAGTGGAGGCAGATACAATGTATAAAAGTACTGTATATTGGTGTAATGCAGGCAAATGGGATTACTGTAGATAGACATCACAGTAGGCAAGGATGAGGTGAAAGACCCCGATTTCTATGATTTAGATAGTTTTCCTTTCATTGGTTTAGTTTTACACAAACCAGTTACAAGAAGAACGGGTCAAAATCAAATTGATGTGATGTTGAAATGGTGTTTCAGGATCACTGAAAATTAAAATAATATGATGTTGTATCATTGTCATTACCAGAAAGTAGTGTTACTGTTTAATCCTTTTAAAATGAATGTAAAGTTTTAATGATCCTTTGTTGAAATGCATTAAATAACAAAAAGTTGTACTTTCTTTGAACAGTCAGTATCAAGTCTGCTTGCCACAGAAAGTTAAACCATGATAAATTCAATCTAGGTATGCTTTCACTGATGTGATTATTTTAATTTACTGCTAGTTAAGCATGCATCCATTGAAACAATTTAAGTGTAGAGGCTAATATCTTAAAGTTTGAATTATTGTTGGAGATTTTTTACTTTTTTGTTATATTTACCTGTCTCAGACTATAGCACCTCTCTTTATTTCCTCCTGAATAAGATTTTGGATGAAATTTGTCCATACTAATCTCACTTTTAATCTCACTGTTAATTTTGCATTTCCTCAATGTGGTTGATTAAGGAGATGCACAGTTGCTTGTCTTATTCATTTAGATTTGAAATTTGATTTCCCCTGTTGCTATATAATCATCTCATGCTTCCACCAAATCAACACAAAATATTTTAAAATCTGAAGTGCAAGAGCAATTTTAATGCATGGTAAATGCCGTTGAATTCTCTCCTGTAATAAGTTATCATGCTTAAACTGGATTTTACTTTGGAGATTTTTCATGCTGAACCATCATTAAGATGTGTGCAACTATAATTCCGTTGATAACATGAGAGATCTTTTTTTACTGGAATTACCTCAGAAATATGGTTAGGAAGTATAAGGTTAAAGAAAATCATGGTTTAACTTGAATAATATCTTGTTATTAACATCACATTTCCCAAGTCATCATTAATAAATTTCTTTGTGACCTGTTGTTATTGTCACCAACAACTTCTATTTTAAAATTTCTTTTTCTAGTTATTTTTATCAGTAACTTAATATTGATGGAGTGTTATGGATTAAGGTGATTCAAAGTGATTCCCGCAAAAACAAAAGACAAGTCCAGTCAGATGTCTTGTATTTAAAAAAAATATGGGTTTTGATTGAAACAGTCTGGCGGGTTAAGTAGTTGGAAAAGAAAGAATAATTTTGCCTTTTCTGCATCTTAGATTTTATATAGTACCTTACTTTCTCTCTCTTCACTGTACATCACGATGTTATTTTTGCAAATTCACTTTGTCTTTTTTGTCACGTGTTCTGGTATTAATGTACATTTATCCTTGTAGTCAAACTAAATAATATAGCTGATGCAAGTGCAAAAAGACATTGACTAATTTTATTGTTTAAGAATTGTTTAAACTTAAAAAGAATAATAATGTCCAAACTCATAAGCTATGGCCTGACTTGATTTCTATAATGCATGTTTGTTTTTAAACAATGAATTGAAATGAGCACCATATTATATCAGAGGGCACTTATCAAATCAAAATCCTTTTGTCTGATTACTTCTGTTGCTGTTTTTCTCATCCTTCTGTCCTGTATTTTCCCTGCTTACATGCATTGTGTCAACACTTAATGTTATCTAGAACCTGTTGTATCACATATATTTATACTCACTTTGTTTACATCCAAAGGGGGATAAGAAGTTTCTAAAATAAAAGCAAACGCTTAAATTAGAGGTAAAAAAGCAAAAGCCGTGGAAAAATTGTATAAATAAAACAGAAATCAGTAAAGATAGATAACGAACATGGAATACCTTCTTTAATTTTTAAAAATGCAGGAGTGCTATGTTGCCAAAGCAATCAACTTTAGGCTCAGATTCAAGTTGTTCATTAAATGTTGACATAAAATTCACAATAGCTCCTCGTAGCTAAAGTCAAAGTGATTTGGCTGGATCACTTGCAGACATTTGTGAATGATCTGAATTCCACAGCTACTGTTTCTTGCCTCATGGTTGAAACTTCAGCATGACAAAATGAGTACTGTAAAGGTGTAAGCAGATTTTGCTGTTAATTATGCTCATTCAAAGGTATTGCAGCCTGTCTGATATTAATTTAAGTGGTTTTGAAAGACCTAAGAATTACTTTAGTGTATATATTGCTTTGTGATTTGTGTAGACGTTACATTACATCAATAAATGGAATGAGAGCATGAATATTAGAAAAAGGAACTCTACTGTCTCATTAAAACTGCAAAAAATACAACAGAAGTATGTCTATTAGAAAGCTGTTAGCATACTCTAACTATACCATTAGTTTCTTTGTTAGTAGAGTATGTGTCTGCCTGGTCACAAGTAGCAAGGTCACCCCTGCTGCTCTGGGTGCTGGCTCTGCCTGTGCTGGCGGTATTTCCTTCTTTTCCTCTTTCTCCCTGGCACTATCTTTCTTTTTCTTTCTCTCCTGAGGTGCAGATGGCCACATTTGCAGGTTAACTGGAACAGCTGGAGGCGCATTATTAGTTCCCTGCTGCGAACTCATATTTGCTTAGATTTTTTTTAACTGCACAGTAATTTATGACTTTTAGCCACTGATGTAGCTGGTATGCTTCTTGTGAACAGACTGATCTGTGTTCAGAATTCATTTGCATTTGTTAAAATGTTGAAAAGAAGGATGCAATTGTCTTTTTAATCAATTAATCGATGATTATTGTTCATAGGGCTATAGCAGCTTTGAAATGTAAACAACATGAACTGTAGCAGACACTAATCCCTTAGGGGATTCTAGACAATATTTATACTAGTGCATTCATCTGTGGTGACAGTTTCTAAGGAGTGCAATAGTAGATCATAACTGCCATGAGTGAGAAGTCAGCAGACTGTTTATTCCACTCCATTTAATGTTTAGAAGCACAATAAATAATTACCTTTGTTTTAAAATTTGTATTATAAATGATTCTGGGCTCCAACTGCAACTTCATGCACAAAATGGATATTGCTTTGTTTGGTTCCTCAGGGTTAGAAAAAAATAAAGCTTTTATAGTTTTAATTCAAAACTAACAGCACTAACTCCCTTAAGTACACTTGGTATGTTAAATTAACAACGAAAACGCAAATATTTATTTTCTGCATTATTGCATAGCTCATGCAGAAATTCATTGAGCTAAAGAAATATGCTACATGAATATACAAATAGTTTAGAGGAGTGTATTTATGCATAATTTATTCATAACTATTTTTCTTGTCTGTTAAGATTTTTTCCCCATTCAGAAATACATTGTATTTACAGGAGGGCTTGTGTTTTATCTTGTTATACTTAAATGCAGTAATCTAATAGTGCTCCGCGTTTGCTAACTGCATTAAGCATTTCAAGCTGTTGAAATACCAATGTCTGACATCTTGAAATTATGAACTTGGGTTTGAGTTCCAGTTCTTCATAGAATTGGAAATAATTCACTTGACTAAACATCACTCCAAGAATAAATTCCTGAATTGCAGTACAAAGTTTGACTACCAAATTACCACATCTATAAAGCTATGGCCTAGAAGGATCGAGCACTGGGGTTCTCAACTTGTCATTGTTATACATCTGAGGACCATCTATATGCAGTGAACCTGCAATTGTCACTATTTCTAGGTGGAATCATGCTGTTCCAGAAATCCAGTCAGATTTTCCTTTAACCCATGTGACAAGTACTCAACTTCTGTATCAGATGTATGCAAAATGAGATTATTAGCCAGGAAAAATGGGCCATGCTATACTGAGGTTGTCTCTGGAACAATTTAAGGGGGGCGTTCTGAAGCAAGCCTCTCCACAGTGCTGGGAATGTAATCCAATATTCTGTTTGTGTTTACTGCATCTTACTCACCTCCTATCCCGTCCACATCTCCAGGCAACACTACTACCCTAACCGCGTACTTGGGTTTTAATCTCTGGTCACACCCCCATCACTGTTGGTCTTTGAGTTATCCTGACCTTTTCATCACAGTTTCATACAGTGGACTAATTCTGCTCCAAAAACTCCTTGTCTTGTGATCACAATGAGATGTCTTTTCCTGAGCCGAAAAATGCAGAACCATTTTCTTAATGCGCTGCCAGAGCTAGCCTACCTCAAACACTGCTTTAGCAGAATTTATCCCAAGCTACAGCTGGAACTGCAGATAAACTGGCACAGTTGGTAGTAGGTCATGTGGAGGATGAACAGAGAATTATCCATTGTTTTCTCTACCTTCACCAGAACTTAAAAGGGCTATTTGATCAAGGTGGAATTCGAGTTGGTGCTACTGAATGGATTTATGTCATACATGTGCACCAAAGGGCCGGGTGAACCAGAACCTCACCTTACCCACTCCTGTCCCAATCTAGATAGGTACTCCATTTAGTTCAGTTTGATCCACTCAACCTGAACTGAATGATCCAGTTCATGTAGCATCACCGCATGCAGTGTCTTACTACTAGACCAGTGATGACTGTGTTGGGCATGGGACTGGGTCCAGAATGACAGTGGTTCAGTCAGGCCCAAGCTGAGATCCAATTTTACACTCAAGCAGGTGAGTAGATTGAACATTGTCAGTGGTCACCATTGAGAGGAGGAATAGAGAGGCAAAACTATCTGTATTCTTAAAATGACAATTTTATTCATTATTGCCAGTCTTGACGTGTAAGGCATGCTACTGAACCATAGACTGAGTTAGAATGCAAACAGGTTAACCTTTCCCGAAATGAATTGTAATATAATAATTTATTGTAGCCTATATGATATGTCACAACAGTTAAAGATAGAAAATATCAACATGTAATATTGGTACATTTAGCCTTTGCCTCACTGCTTCTAAAAGCACAGCAGGAAAGGAGTTGTTTTGTCCAATCAAAAACATCTGTGGTCAGTGCAACTAATCCTGATTTGGTGACAGGCAGTTACCAAGAATCAGCAGGGTCCTAATCTGCTGTCATCAAATCTGATAGCATGTGATAAATCTGTCAGCTCCAAATGCTCATCTTCAGCTGCCAAAAATATTCCAAACCTAGGAATTTAGTCAAAGGCATAATACAATTGTGTTTATGAACTTAGGCCCATGTTGATTTATATTTTCTTTGTATTGTTGCTTTTCAAACCTTCGCATTACATGCCAGTGCTTTGTGCACTTTAAGTGTAGTCTGGCATACATGCTGATTATTGAATACATAGATTTAAAACAGCACAATTTTAATTGTTGCTAGTTATGGGATTATGGTAAAACACTATTACAGATTTTTGTTGTCTTTGTCCATACTTGATTCAGATACTGCTTGAATTTGTTTGGATGGTTACTTTATACACATTGGCAACTTGCCTTCTACATTACACTTCTTTGTACTAATAGTTATCTTATTTGAACTTTACAGAGGAAGGAATCAATCATGAGTGCAAACTGTGTAACCAGATGTTTGACTCGCCGGCAAAGCTGTTATGTCACCTGATTGAACACAGTTTTGAAGGAATGGGAGGTACTTTTAAGTGCCCAGTTTGTTTTACAGGTAAGGTGCACATTATAGAACTTGGATTAACCATTTTTACTTTTGCAAAGAAGACTTATTTTTAAATGTGAACACTCAAGAAATTTATCGTTAATCTGAAAATATTTGAAGAACTGTCACCAAATAAATGATCAAAAAGTTGGTCTGCCCAGTTAACTTTTTTTTTTGTTCTGTGCACTCCTGGCAGTGCTGCTGCAAATTAACATTTTTAGCAAAGAAACAATCACTAACTTACGGTTTCATTTTTCTGACATATTGAGAAGTGTCATGCATTTTATCCAGTATATTTGGCTTTTCTACAGAATTGTCAAAAAAAGTAGAACGCATTTTCTATTTTGAATTTAAATACACAAGTCCTTTGAAGCTAACGCACAGATCCAAAAAGCAATCACAAAGGCCAATGGAATGTTGGCCTTCATCTCATGGGGCTGGAGGGAAAAAAAGGAGGAAGTTATGCTTCATTTGCTCGGAGCCTTGGTGATATCTCATTTGGAGTACAGCAGTGAGTTTTGGGAATTAGCAACAAGTTGTATATGTTAGCTCATATACACTTGAGTATAGAAGATTGAGGGGTGACCTGATTAAGGTGTTTTAAGTTTTATGAGGATTCTCTAGGTTAGATTCAGAAAAAACTATTTCCTCTGGCTTGGGTTCAAAAACAGTGAGCAATTTCAAAAATAGAGCCATGCAGGATGAAATCAGGAAGTATGTGTTCTGAGAAGTACATATTATTTTTGCCCTTGCAGTTGTGAGTACTGAGATAATTGGTGGTTTCAGGACTGAGTTAATAGATTTTTATTCAGTAATGGCAATGAGGAATGGAATGAGAGCAAGAAAATGGAGTCTGGGTACAGATTAATGATGTATAATTAATTGATAGAGTGGGCTTGAGGGGAAGGTTCAGCTATTCCTATGCTTTGGAATTGATGAAGAACGTAAGATCCTCTTATCCTCCGTTGGTTGGTAACAACTGCTGTGGAGCAGGGTTTAAAATAATGTGGCAAAGAGAGGTGAACATGCTGAAGCATCAAAGAGAATCAATATGCACAGAGGAAGAGGCAAGCAGCACTTCAGTCAGAAAATTCAGAAGGAAGAGTGATCAAAAGGAAAATACTGTTAAAGCTGGAAATCTGAAATCAAAACAGTAAATACTGAATGTATGCTGTGGGACAGGTTGCATCAGTAGAGAGAGAAAGTGTTAACCTTTTATCAGAATTGACAAATATTACAGATGCAACAGGTTTTAAATAAATACAGAGCCAAGGGAGAAAGGGGTTGCAAAGTGCAAACAGAGGTAGTACATGTGAGGTGAGAAGACAATGAACTGAAAAGTCTGAGTGAATAGAAGACAGGAATGATAAAGTAACCAGAGTGGATCATAATCCAAGCCAAAAGAGATAAGAGTGGAGGAAGTAAAGAAACAAAAGATGCGTCTAGTGGAACTGTGCACCTGTGCAATTTCCAGAGATATAAAGGATCTCGGCCCAAGATGTTGGCTATTTATTTCACTTCATAGACGTTATCTGATGAGCTGTGTTCCTCCAGCATTTTGTGTGTGTTGCTCTGGATTTCCAGCATCTTCAGAATCTCTTGTGTTTATGACTTCTCCATCCTTTCCTTTTACTTTGCTTCTCCCACTTTCCGCATTGCGTCACAATAATTGAAGGCCCTGTTATCTCTCAAATGTGTTTAGATTTTTCTTACTGGTTGTTGATTATCAACTATTGTTTCTTTTCTTTGAGTGGTTGCCCTTGACATTGAGTCAACATTTGGTTGACTGTGGCATCAAAGTAATTGAAATTATTGGGGATAAAGTCTACTTTTAAAACTGTGAGAGTCCTCATGGCAATATGTTAGGCCCAACCTCTTCAGCCATTTCACCTGTAATTTTCCTCACATCTTAAGGTTAGGAAAGGAAATAATTGCTGTTAATTTTATTTGCATTTCCTCATAAAATAAACTGATCCATCTGTGAATGGAGTAGTAATATAAGTTGAAAAGTGGCAAATTTCATTCATGCTACATGTGCTAGACAATGCCATTCTCCAACAAAGTAGACTAACCACAACCCTTGATGTTCATTGCCAAGTCCCAAATCATCAGTATCTTGGAGGTCACCATTGAGGAGAAACTCAACTGGACCAGCCACATAAATGTCACATCTACTTGAGCTGGTCTAAAGGCTAGGTAACCTGCACTGAGAGGCTTCCACCATCTAAAAGGTCTGTTGGCATTGTTAGGAATTGTTCTTCATTTGCGCAATCGAGTATAGTGCCAACCATATGCAAGGAGCTTGACACTATCCAAAGCAAAGTACCTTGCTTGACTGGCACCCTAAATTTTCATTCCCACCATCACTGGCATTCTGTTGTGTGTACCATCTACAAAATGCACAGAATCTACTTGCCTAGTTAATTCCAACAATTCCAAACCCACAACTTCAACCACCAAAAAAGAAGGGTAGCAGGTTCCCTTCCAAGTCCACTCACTCTGATTTGGAAATGTATCATCATTACTTCATCATCAGTTTTTACCTTCTCAAGACCATTTTGAAATCAAATGAAATGCTGGCCTTGTCGCCAGCAGCTATATCCCAAAAAACTAATGTAGGGTATTGTTTTTCCTTGTCTTCCCCAATAAAATGTGGGTGAGAATGTCTGGTTGCCTTCCCTGATATTGATTGTGGGCAGGACATTGATCTGCAGCTATATGAACGCACTACAGAAATTTGGATTGTTCTCCATAAAGGGAGATTTATTGAAACAGTTTTGAATAATGAGGAGATTTGTTAGATTAAATAAAGAAAAGCTACTTCCTATGATCTGTAGTGTACTACTGAGCAGGTGGTGGAAAGTTCAGCAGTGACTTTCTAAAGGGAGTTTGATATCTACTTGAGGATATATCTTTAGGAGTACTGGGACCAGCAGAACATTGTGGGACATTTTAAAATGTCAAAGTGGATAAATCACCAGCTCTGGATAAATTGTACCAAGGTATTTAATACAAGAACAGGTTTTGACTATAATTTCCCATCTTATTTGTGCGGTGTCAGAGGAATGAAAAATTGTTGATGTACCATTGTTTAATGGAAGGGAGTATTCTGAGGGAGAACATAAATGTATTAACTGTATGAATCCAGCATGAATTCATCACAGAAATGATATGTTGAACTAACTAACTTAATTTTGTGACATAGTAGTAAGTTGCATCATTGAGGGTAGAGCTCATCTGAATTTGGCTAAACATTTGTTCCACATAGTAGTTAAAAGCAGTGAAAGCCATGGGAAGTTACCAGGCTGGAAACAATATTGGCTTAGAGTAGAAAGCAAGGGTTAGCAGGAATTATATTGATTCAAGAGTTGCATACAGTTAGGTGCTACAGGACTTGCTGCTAAGCTTCATGAATTTTGTGGTGCTGGTATAAATTCTTGGCTTAACTGTAGTAGAGAGAAAAGTTGGTAATGACTTTAAAATTGTAATCGTGGTTGACAATGAGTAAGAAACTGAGGCTACAGAACAATATTACTGGACTAGTTAGCTCTGTGAAAAATTGCTATCTTGAGCTGTTGCTAGAGCTGGAGAATTGTAGTTTAGTTATGGGGTCCGACTACCCAAGGTTGAAGGAAGGAGACTGAAAGCAGATTTAATGACAGCATATAAAATTATTAGATACATACTGAGATCGGTAACCAAGGGCAAAGACTTAAACTGATTTATAGACGTGGAAAGGAATCTAGAAGCAATAATACTTCACTGAACGAGCCTGGAATCCACAGCTTAAAAAAGTGATGAAGGCAGAAATACTGTATTTTTTATTCCTTAAAAGTAGACTCTTACAAGGCCCAAGCTCACCTCATTGACCCTACCTGGCATGTAGCAGGGATATTTGTTGTCAGCTATGTTATTGACTAACTTAGAAATTAATAACACAAAAAAATATCTTGCAATTACATACCATAGAGTGACTACATTTGAAGCTCTGTTGCAAATCTCGTCAAGGTTGACATTTCAGTCAGTCTATATGATTAGAGTCATAGAGAAGTACAGCACAGAAACAGACCTTGTGGCCTATCTAGTCCATGCCAAAACCATTTAAAC
Source organism: Hypanus sabinus (assembly GCF_030144855.1). Classification (NCBI taxonomy): domain Eukaryota; kingdom Metazoa; phylum Chordata; class Chondrichthyes; order Myliobatiformes; family Dasyatidae; genus Hypanus; species Hypanus sabinus. The sequence goes on from NC_082722.1 coordinate 39,947,665, forward strand.
TGCCTACTCCCATCGACTTGCACCAGAACCATAGCCCTCCACATCCCTACCATCCATGTACCTATCCAAACTTCTCTTAAATGTTGAAATCAATGTTACATGCACCACTTGTGCTGGCAGCTCATTCCACAGTCTCACAATCCTCAAAGTGAAGAAGTTGTTCCTATGTTCTCACCTGGGTGGTCCTGCTGAAGTGCAAAACCTTGCATTTGTCTGCATTAAATTCCATCTGCCATTTTCAGCCCACCTTCCAGCTGATACAGATCCCTCTGCAAGCCATGATAGTCTTACTCTCTGTCCCCTACATCCCCATCTTGGTATCATCCACAAATTTGCTAATCTAGTTAACCACATTATCATCCAGATCATTGATATATATGACAAACACCAAAGAACCCAGCACCAATCTGTGTGGTACAGGTAGTCCCCAAGTTACGAACGTCCGACTTACAGGCAACTTGTACTTACGAACGGAGGAAGAAGAATGTCGTCTGCCATTTTAAGTTGTTGCCGTTGACACTGTGTTGAGTGTTTAACTTTGTATTTGGCTTAAATTTTTCTTAATAAGATTCACCCTGGAAACCCCCCCCCACCGTTCCAGTTGGCTGGTGGAGCAGTGAGATCAGCGCCAGGCTGAAGAACGTAGGTTTTCGAGTTCGATGCAAACTGCTCCCGTGCCGGGTTGATGTCGATCCAGTGACTCCTTTTCCATCTGTGCTGGGTTGATATTGAGCTCGCAACTCAACCTTGTTTAAAAAAGCACTGCCACCTCCAGTTTAAATTCCCATGCGAAATATTGTGGAGGATCAAATATCCAAACCTAGCACAGCCCCCACTTGTCCCATTCAGCCTGTCTCAGTGCGATGGTCGTTAGGACCCAGCGGACCTCGGGAGCCAGTGGAGGTCGAGACCCGATGCCCGCAGTGTTTCTGTTCCATTGATGGGAAGTAATCGCGATTGAAAATAAAGTGGAAATAATAAAGCATTTGGAAAGAGGTGAAACGCCATCGGTCATTAGAAAAGCGTTAGGCTACAGTCGGTCAACGATCGGAACAATTTTAAAGGATAACGGATAAAATGAGAATAATGGAGCATGTGAAAAGCCCTGCCCCGATGAAAGCTACAATTATTGCTAAGCAACACAGTGGTTTAATTATTGGAATGCATATGTTTCTTAAGTGTTTTATATGCATAGAAAGATAAAATATATACTGTATACTAAGACAAACGTTTGACTAACTGACACTAATTAATATTGGATGTACTTGTTCCGACTTACCTACAAATCTGACTTAAATACGGACTCAGGAACGGAACTCGTACGTAACCCAGGGACTGCCCGTATACCATTAGTCACATGCCTCCAGTTAGAGAGGCAACCCTCTACTGCCATTCTTTGGCTTCTCCCATAAAGCCAATGTCTAATCCAATTTACTACCTCACCCTGACTGCCAAGCAACTGAGCCTTCTTGACCAGCCTCTCAGGCGGGACCTTGTCAAATGCCTTACTAAAGTCCATGTAGACAACATCCACTGCCTTGCCTTTATCCACTTTCCTGTTAACTTGCTCAAAAAGCTCTTATAGATTGGTTAGACATGACCTACAGTACCTCACACAAAGCCATGCTGACGATCCATAATCAGTCCATGTCTATCCAAATACTTATATATCCAGCCCCTTAGGATACCTTCCAATAACTTTCCCACAACTTATGTCAGACTCACTGGCCTATAATTTCCTGGTTTATATTTAGAGCCTTTTTTAAACTGCGGAACAACATTGGTTATCCTCCAATCTTCTGTTACCTCGCCTGCTGTTAAAGATGTTTTAAATATCTCTGTTAGGGTCCTATCAATTTCTGCATTTGCCTCCCATAGGGTCCAAGGGAACACTTTGCCAGGGCCTGGTGATTTATCCACCCTTATTTGCTTCAGTCTAGCAAACACCTCCTCCTATGTTATCTGCACAGGATCCATGAAGTTGTTGCCACGTTGCCTCACTTCTATAGGCTCTGTATTGGTCTCCTGAGTAAATTCAGCATTAATTTAAGATCTACCCCATCTGTTTTGACTCCACAGATGGTTTACTGTTCTGGTCTTGCAGAGGACCAATCTTGACCCTTGCAATCGTTTTGCTCTTAACATATCTGCAGAATCCCTTCGGATTCTGCTTCACCTTGTCTGCTAGAGCAACTTCATGCCTTCTTTTAGCCGTCCTGATTTCTTGCTGAAGTGTTCTCCTGCATGGATTACTACATGATGTATCTGCAGTTGCATTGATCCATATCATGTTTTCTTTAGAGCAGGGGTCCTGCAATCCTTTGCCCTGGTAGTACCTGACATTCTTCAGTCCATTCCCCAATCTCAAATAAAACTAAAACTTGTCTGGTGCTATCTGGAATACAGCTTGTCCTACATTGCTTTAATTTTCTTTTCAGTTTTATTGCATCAGGAATAACAGTTTCCCTTCCCATGGTTTGATATTTTTGTCAGGCACTATGCTCTTAATTGGATATTAAATTCTTTATTATTTTGTGGAATGCAGATTTATTCTTCTTCAATGAAGTGTGGTTGTCAGTTTGCCTCATTTTAATCTAGAACTCTGTCCCTTGAAGGCCACAGAGGCAACACTGTGAGTTCAGGGGTGAGAACTGGTTATATTGATGAATTCAGCTGAGGCACCTCACTGAATTTAAAATGTTTCTGTTGTTAGTATTTAATTTTGTTTCTTGCATCTTATGAACAAAGTTTGACTAGACCAACAGAGTGCAGAGGTAGTGAGCTAATTTAGTATCTGCTCTCACTTCTGACAGTAGCAATAGTATCCAGAGCTGAAAATTCTGAATTCAGATTCAATTTAGGAATGTGTATAAGCTTCAGGAGATTTATGCTCAGGTTTTTTAGTTCAGTTTAGAAGTTTTCACAGCATTAATCACCCAATTTCACAATGATTTTACAAATAAACTAACTTTGATGTAACAGTATATTGCACTGTTATATACAAGTTATTGGTGTTATTGCAGCTGTAGTTTTATTTTCAAAGGGTATGGAATCCCTAGATTATTTATTGCTTTACTAGAAATTGAGAAATGTACTATTGTGTGCACAGTACAAGTTTGCAACTTCAGTAAAGCATTGGACTAATGTCATGTTATTCAGTATAACATGCTACTAATTAATACATTGATTGATTTTCCCAATGTGTTACATTGGCATAAATTTGAGCATAAATTTTTGAAGTCAACAGTTGACCTCCGTACTTGAGCTTTATTGACCTATTGAGATGCACAAAATTGGCAGAATTGCCAAGGCGTACTGCATCAACTTAAATAAAATAGATGAGACCCTGTGCAGTATATTGAAATTCACAGCATTTCATAAAATTGAAATATTATTGTGTGCACAATACTAGCCTGTCTGCTTAGATGAGAACAGTCTTGAAAGTGCTCCTTTAGTTTCAATTATGAGCATCTTTTATTTAAATAAATGCAAGAAACCAATTGATATATACAAGAAAGAACAACATGTTCTTACTTCGGTTTGATCTCCTTTTGTTTTCTCACAGCTGTTGGTTTATGCTAACACTAAGAACCATGTGGAAGTGAATAGTGAAAATGATTTCATGAGTAGGTGGCCAAGTTTCATCACGGGATACGGGCCAATAATTATCAATGCTAAAATAATTGCCTAATATCTGTGGTAGCATTTAGGTTTATAATTTATATTGAGTAATTAAATAGTGATTCAATGTAGGTAGATCAGAGCAATAAACCAAAGCACATATTCACGTGTACAGACTAAAAAGCGCTCCAGTATGCAAGATGTTATAAATAAGTGAAACTCCAGTCTTGAAATGTTAAATTATTAATATTGTCTACATAGTGAATTAAATTTAGTGAAACAAAAAAAATGATTTATTGATAAATATCACAAGGTCTGTGGGGGATTTGGCTCAGTGTGGTAATAATAGACATACAGCTGGGAATGGCAGCCGAGTTCTACAGCAGATGCACTTCTGATCACTTTCAATTATTTTCAGTCTTCGTGCAGGCAAACAAACTACAGCAACATATCTTCGCAGTACATGGGCAAGAAGATAAGATTTATGACTGTTCACAATGTCCACAGAAATTCTTCTTTCAGACTGAACTTCAGGTATGCTTCAGAATACTGTGTAACTGTTTATTTAATAATGATTCTTTCTTTATTGATAAGAGCCCGTGGTGTTACAGAAAAAAGATACTAGCTTGGACAGAAGATTGGCAGAAGTCGAAGTGGGGGTGGGGAAGGGGGGCTTTTCTAGTTGACTGCCGGTGACTAGTGCTGTTCTGTAGGGTTACTTTTATTACCTTTCCATTACTTTTCACTAAGGAAGGAGGTCCCTCCTTTGCAGGGTGCCCAGAGGAGATTCATGAGAATGATCCAGGACATGAGAAAGGCTAACATGTGAGGAGTGTTTGATGCTCTGGGCCTGTAGTTGAAGCTTGGAAGAGTGGGACAGTGAGGGGAGGATGATGTAAAATCTCATTGAAACCTTCCGAATCTTGAAAGGCCGAGATAGAGAGGATGTGGAGAGGCTGTTTCCAACAGTGGGAGAGTCTAGGGCCAGGGGGCACGCTGTCAGAATAAAGTCTTTCCCTTTAGAACAGAAATTAGGAGGAATTTCTGTACCAAGAAGGTGGAGAATCTGTGGAATTGATCACTACAAATGGCTTTGGACATCAAGTCATTGGGTATATTTAAAGCAGAGGTTGATAGGTTCTTGATTAGTAAGGGTGTCAAAGGTTACGGGAAGAAGACAGGAGAATGGAGATGAGAGGGGAACAGACTTGATGGCCAAGTTGCTTAATTCTGGTTTTATATCTTATGATCTAACTCTATTGATTTAATATTTGTTGCTTGTTCCATGTCACTGAAAAAGCTGACTCTGGATGGACTCTTTCAAATTTACTTTAAAAAATAATTAAACTTACTGATGTGTTTTATCCTCAAATGCTTGTTTGCTGCAATGCTTCTTCGAACAGTTAATAATTCTGTGATGGTGTTTTATTGAGTTTTACATCTAACTTTTAAACCTCTGTACTTGACATCAAATTTTTCTCCATTTGCTATCTGTGCAGAACTTGTCTCTTCCAATTATGCCTTTTAAGCACAGCAGTTCCTGTACTACTACTTAAGGAAGTTTGCAGATTTTGGCATGAAAGTATCATTATTGAGCAGGGTTAATGAAAACAAATGAAGACAAAAGACTTGGGTAATGATGGGATGGGAGGGGAATGAAAAAACACCAGAGAACTGAAAATGAATAAGTTCTATATAAAAGCGTTCCAGGTAACTCTTAAACAGCAGTCCATTTTGACATATGATACCAATTATCCTAGTGGTGATCAGATAGTAGTTTGCATTGATGCAAATTGACTCAGTATAATGAAGACATTTTCTGTGACCCCAATTGCTTTGATAACTGGAACAGTTCCAGTATGCTCATCCTTGCTACTAAGATTAGCTGTACTGCCCTGTTTGCACTATTCAGAGCAGTCTGTTATATTAAAAAAAAATGTTTTCTGTACAAGCTCAACTGCTGAACTTAGACCAGGAAATTAAGGTTGTACACTGGGGTCTGGATGGTCTTATGATTTTTGGGATTGGATAAAACTTAATAAAGTTTCTTGTTTACATTGCATTTGTTCAAATGAAAACCTAAATACCAAGCAGTTAGTGGTGCCAATAGATTTTTGTAAATTTCATTTTTAGAAACAGAAAAAACTACAGCACAATACAGGCCCTTCGGCCCACAATGCTGTGCCGAACAAGTACTTACTTTAGACAATACCTAGGGTTACAATAGCCCTCTATTTTTCTAAGCTCCATATACCTATCCAGGAGTCTCTTAAAAGACCCTGTCACATGCACCTCCACCACCATTGCCAGCAGCCCATTCCACATACTCACCACTCTCTGAATTAAAAAAAACTTACCCCTGACATTTCCTCTGTAACTGCTTCCAAGCACCTTAAAATTGTGCCCTCTTGTGATAGTCATTTCAGCCCTGGGAAAAAGCCTCTGACTATCCACATGATCAATGTCTCTCATCATCTTTTTCACTGTCACACTTAATTGGTCCTATTCTCTCACATCTTATCCTCTTGCTCTTCACATACTTGTAGAATGCCTTGGAGTTTTCCTTAATCCTGCTTGCCAAGGCCTTCTCATGGCCCCTTCTGGCTCTCCTAATTTCATTCTTAAGCTCCTCTTGCTAGTCTTATAATCTTCTAGATCGCTATCATTACCTAGTTTTTTAAAAATATTTTTAGAATAATGAAGCAAAGAAAGAAACCCTTCGGCCCACAGTGTCCATGCTGACCACTGACCCTCATCCTATTACCTTCTCCCACATTCCCTTCAACTTCACCAAGATTCCAAACCTTGCCTCCAAATCAACGGCCAAGTAGCTAACAATTTTCATGTCTTTGGTATGCATTGTGGCTATTAAGACTTGAATTTATTGCCTGCAAGAAGGTGGGAACAAGAAGCCTTCTTAAACTTGCTACTACTGACTTGTTGGTGAAGTATTTTAATAATGCTGTAGAATAGGGAATTCCAGGATCCTGGAGTTGGCAGCCCATGACTTTCTGTATAAATTTTACCCAATATTTTCAGGAAAATTTACAATACCATGAATGGATATGTCACTGGGTTTATCTCCAAAGATCTTTTAACTCTTTTTTTAATCCTATGTCTGGTCTTATAATTGTACTACCATTGACATGCTAGTGCTCATAATAAATAAATATATGAAATTTATCCATTAATGCATCGACCAAAATGTGGTAACATATCCCTTAGAATATATTTAGCAATCAGTTAAGACCCCAAGAGCATGTTCAATGTATTCTTTAACTGTAGGCTTAAGCAAATTATTTAAACACAACCACATACCTCTATTTAATATTTTTTACTTGATGTTGCACAAAATGTTGCATTCCCCTTTGAAGCCCATTTGTTATTTTGATGCCTATTTAATTCAGGAAGCGATCAGTCAAGCCAGTGTTTTTCCACACACAAGACAAATGGTACTAAGCAATCACTTGCTGCCGAAGTAGAGCAAATTATCAAAGTACACCCAGGACACGTGCTTATGTCTTTTATGTAAACTATCCTTAAGATGTTGCTTTTACAATAAACTTACTGGAACTATTACTGGGGATCTGACATGATCACTGGTTGGTAAATAAGATACTGCAGATACTGTAAGTCTGAAGCAAAAATGGAAAATGTTGGAAATACTTAACAAATCAGTCTGCATCTGTGGAACAATAAACTGTTTCAAGTGTTAATATTTAGCAGAACTAGGGAAAAGTTAAAAAGATTTTGCAAAGAATTGGGGAGAGGTAGAAAGAACAGAAAAGAAGGTTTGGTGGACTGATTTACAGCTGAAATCAGAAGTTTACATACACCTTAGCCAAATAAATTTAAACTCAGTTTTTCCACAATTCCTGACATTTAATCCTAGAAAACATTCCCTGTCTTAGGTCAGTTTGGATCACTACTTTATTTTAAGAATGTGAAATGTCAGAATAATAGTAGAGGGAATGATTTATTTCAGCTTTTATTTCTTTCATCACTTTCCCAGTGGGTCAAAAGTTTACATACACTTTGTTAGTATTTGGTAACATTGCCATTAAATTGTTTAATGTGGGTCAAATGTTTTGGGTTGCCTTCCACAAGCTTCTCACAGTAAATTGGTGGAATTTTGTTCCATTCCTCCAGACAGAACTGGTGTAACTGAGTCAGGTTTGAAGGCCTTATTGCTCGCACACCCTTTTTCAGTTCTGCCCACAAATTTTCTATCAGATTGAGGTCAGAAAATGATGTCAAGTCTGGTTCATCCTTGGGAGCAATTTCCAAACGCCTGAAGGTACCATGTTCATCTGTACAAACAATAGTACGCAAGTATAAACACCATGGGACCACACAGCCGTCATACCACTCAGGAAGGAGACGCATTCTGTCTCCTAGAGATGAATGTACTTTGGCATGAAAAGTGCAAATCAATCCCAGAGCAACAGCAAACAACCTTGTGAAGATGCTGGAGGAAACAGGTAGACAAGTATCTATATCCACAGAAAAACGAGTCCTATATCGACATAACCTGAAAGGCTGCTCAGCAAGAAAGAAGCCACTGCTCCAAAACCGCCATAAAAAAGCCAGACTACAGTTTGCAAGTGCACATGGGGACAAAGATCTTACTTTTTGGAGAAATGTCCTCTGGACTGATGAAACAAAAATTGACCCGTTTGGCCATAATGTCCGGCGTTATGTTTGGAGGAAAAAGGGTGAGGCTTACAAGCCGAAGAACACCATCCCAACCGTGAAGCATGGGGGTGGCAGCATCATGTTGTGGGGGTGCTTTGCTGCAGGAGGGACTGGTGCACTTCACAAATTAGATTGCATCATGAGGAAGGAAAAATATGTGGATATATTGAAGCAACATCTGAAGATCTCAGCCAGGAAGTCAAAGCTCAGTTGCAAATGGATCTTCCAAATGGACAATGACCCCAAGCATACCTCCATAGTTGTGGCAAAAATGCTTAAGGACAACAAAGTCAAGGTATTGGAGTGGCCATCACAAAGTCCTGACCTCAATCCGAAAATTTGTGGGCAGAACTGAAAAGGTTTGTACGAGCAAGGAGGCCTACGAACCTGACTCAGTTACACTAGCTCTGTCTGGAGGAATGGAACAAAATTCCAGCAGCTTGCTGTGAGAAGCTTGTGGAAGGCAACCCAAAACGTTTGACCCAAGCTAAACAATTTAAAGGCAATGCTACCAAGTACTAGCAAAGTGTATGTAAACTTCTGACCCACTGGGAAAGTGATGAAAGAAATAAAAGCTGAAATAAATCAATCTCTCTACTATTATTCTGACATTTCACATTCTTAAAATAAAGTAGTGATCCTAACTGACCTAAGATGGGGGATGTTTTCTAGGATTAAATGTCAGGAATTGTGAAAAACTGAGTTTAAATGTATTTGGCTAAGATGTATATAAGCTACTGACTTCAAAAGTATGTGATGGCATTCAATCTGCTTTTTGCTTCTTGGTTAGTTTGTTTTGCACTAAACCAAAGGTACCTTCCAGACTTGCAATAAACTTACTTGTAGATACATAGCTTTATTTACTTTTTATCTCGCATGTGATTCTATAACTTTATCCCCTGAGGGATTGATTCAAGTACATTTCCATGATTCTACCTAATCCATAGTCCTTTCTCATTTGCAAGCAATACAAATATATTCAACTGTGCAGAGGGTTACATTTGCCTTCACCAGATTTTACAGAAATGATTAGTGTTGAGAATGGGTACCTTGGTGAAGTTTTCTATCTTCCTGCTATTCCTTCCTGTCAGAAACCAATGTAACTAAGATCAGCCCACTGACTTTAAATAGGGTGATAATCATACCATGGTCAATTTCTCTTCTAAATTTTATATTTCAAAAGCATCGGTTTTGCTGTTCCACATTGTAACCCATTCTCACCAATAAAATGAATGAAAAGCAGAATTCTGTACTTATATATATATATATATATATATATATATACAGGGTAGTACAAACAATTTGCATTTTGTTTCAAGCCATGTTGTGGTTTGGAGTCTGTTTATTTTAAATCCGGGTAAAGTTGGCAATGCAGATTTGAAAGCAAAATTACAGAATACAGCAGTTATTCCCACATTATGATAAATTTTCCATGAAACCTTTGCTATTCTCTGAGGCAAACAGGACAAACATAATTTGGATAACCCACACCCACAGTTAGACATTTTGTTATTTTTGCATCTCACAGATTAAATGTACCTCATACTGACACTATTTAATGGCACTAATTCCAGCCTCTTCTTTGCCTCTTAAAAACACGGTAATAGCATACTGTTAATCAAATGAAAAAGCTAAAACCAATCATGTCTTGAGTGCACAAATAATTTTTTTCTGTCAGCGTAGTGGAGCTCCTGAATACACTAATTCAATTAGCTGAAGAGTGGCAGTAATCAGCAAATAACAAGGCTCATTTAGTGAACTTAAAGCAAAAGTTCTAGCGTTTAAAATTTAACAGTGATGCAGTTCCTCTGCTTAACAAGGGGTTGATTAATGTGCTCATGCTAACAATAGTTAAAAGTCCTGGTCCTCAATAATCAGTGCAGAGAGGATTTTCTCCCCTTCTGTGTTCACTGGCTTCCTGCTGGTGCACTGATTATTGAGGATCCTGTGCTTGCGTGAACGACATCACACTGCAAGGGGGATTAGTATTTAGGAAAACAAGAACTAAAATATTTCAGACAAAGACTTACATTAGTATATTGATTGAGATGTACGAAGGGTGACATGACATAATTATTTGTCTGTTGGCCCAACGTCATCTGTGAAATTAACTGATGACTATTTGGTGCTCTGTACAAAGCTCTTGTTTTAATTGTCGGTGGGAAGGCCAGGCAGGTGGAAAATGTAAAAGCAGATGATATGGTCAAGGATATGATCTTATCAGTTGAAGGATGCATTGCAGAATTGGCAGTCAATGGGTCATGGAATGCTCTGATTCACAGTTTTTCCTTTCTAATTTTATTTAATCTTGTGCAAACTTAACATTGTGAGAGTTTAAGGTGTGGGGGGGGGTAATGCTTTAAATAATTATAGTGCCATGTTCTGCAAAAGCATTCAGGAGTAGATTTGGTGGGACAGGTTATTTGCATTTGTTCAGAGTTTTCTTTGGTAGTTTGTGTTAAGCATCTGCCTACCTTATTTGTAATTTATCTTCAGGCTATTAAATGATGTAACTGTAATGCATGAAGACTTCAAAGCCTGGATTCTGCTAGCATATTCTGGGCACCTTTTATCATTGTACACCCTAACCAACCCTGGTCTTGATGACCATGGAAGCCAAAAGTCAATGAAAGGAAACCCTTTGGATAATGCAGTTGGAAAAACTGAAGCTTCAGAATGTCTCTGACAGATGTGAATGAGGTTTTGCACACTGGCAAATCTTTGACAACTGTCAAAGGTATGAGAGTTCTTTAAACACTGCTGACATTCAGAAGCATGTTGCAATATTAAAATGCATAAAAAATCTTAAATATTTTTAATGTAATAATATCAACCCAGAGTGCTTTAGGTAATTACAGTCACTACCTTGCACATCTTCCTTGCAATTCCCAATTAAGTCAGCAGAGTTTCAGATCCTGGACTGGCTCACGGTCTGATAGTTGAGTACCCCAGTATAATACTGAAGAAGCTCAGCAAGATGGAATTCTGCTGCTAAGTGCAATGAGGAGTCCAGTCACAGTAGTTACTGAAAGTTACAGTTCCAATTAGAATCAGAATCAGGTTTGTGTTGTGAAATGTGTTAACTTAGCAGCAAAAGTTTAATCCAACACATAATATAGAAGACAAACAAAAATAAATAAATAAAATCAATTACAGTATACATATTGAATAGATTAAAAATCATGCAAAAAGCAGAAATAATATATTTTAAAAAGTGAGCTAGTGTTCACGGGTTCAATGTCCATTTAGGAATCAGATAGCAGAGGGGAAGAAGCTGTTCCTGAATCACTGAGTATGTGCTTTCAGTCTTCTGTACTCCTACCTGATAGTAACAGTAAGAAACAGGCATGCCCTGGGTGCTGGAGGTCCCTAATAATGGATGCTGCCTTTCTGAAACACCTCTCCTTGAAGATGTCCTGGGTACTTTGTAGGCTAATACCCAAGATGGAGCCAACTAAATTTACAATACTCTGCAGCTTCTTTTGGTCCTATGTAGTAGCCATTTCCACACCCCCCCCCCCCCCCATACCAGACAGTGATGCAGCCTGTCAGAATGCTCGCCGTAGTGCATCTATAGAAGTTTTTGAGTGTATTTGATGACATACCAAATTTCTTCAAACTCCTAATGAAGTATAACCAAATCCCTTCAAACTCTAATGAAGGCAATGTCTTACCTTCTTTATAACTGTATCGACATGTTGGGACCAGGTAAGGTCCATAGAGATCTTGATTCCCAGGAACTTGAAACTGTTCACTCTCTCCACTTCTGATCCCTCTTATGAGGATTGGTATCTGTTCCTTCATCTTACCCTTCCTGAAGTCCATAATCAGTTCTTTCGTCTTACTGACGTTGAGTGCAAGGTTTTTGCTGTGATACCACTCCACTAGTTGGCATATCTCGCTCCTGTACGCCCTCTTGTCTCCATCTGAGATTCCACCAACAATGGTTGTATCATCAGCAATGGTTGTACCATAGATGGTATTTGAGCTATGCCTAGCCACATAGTCATGGGTATAGAGAGAGTAGAGCAGTGGGCTAAGCACACACCCCTGAGGTGCACCAGTGTTGATTGTCAGCAAGGAGGATATGTTATCACCAATCCGCATAGATTGTGGTCTTCCGGTTAGGAAGTCGAGGATCCAATTGCAGAAGGAGGTACATGAGTCCAGGTTCTGTAACTTCTCAATCAGGATTGTGGTAATGATGGTATTAAATGCTGAGCTATAGTCGATGAACAGCATCCTGACATTGGTATGTGTTTGTGTTGTCCAGGTAGTCTAAGGCTGTGTGAAGAGCCATTGAGATTGCATCTGCTGTTGACCTATTGTGGCAGTAGATAAATTACAATGGGTGCAGGTCCTTGCTGAGGCAGGAGTTCAGTCTACTCATGACCAACTTCTCAAAGCATTTCATCATTGTGAGTGCTACTGGATTATAGTCATTAAGGCAGCTCACGTTATTCTTCTTGGGTAACTAATAGTAATTTTAGGACATGATGCCATTCAAATAGGTAAATGCCAGTGAAAACCGCTGGCATTTGCAAGTAAAACCTGGGCCCTATTTACAAAATGCTTCTTTGTAAGACAACCAGCAATTGAAGACCTCATAATATTCAATAAAGATTTCTTCAACATTTAAATACCAAGGTGCAAGATATCATAATCTTGGTGTAGTGTGTTATAGTTTGGTTTACATTTTGAGTGAGCTCAAAGAAGTCATTTAGATTTGCCTGCTTATCTATGGAAAAGTTATGCAAATGATTGTTCATTCTATTTGAAGATATTTGATGGAAAAATGCAGCATTAATCTTTCTAAGGTGTGTGTAGATTAGCAGATAACATCTGCATCATTGTGAAATATGTCTCCTACTGCTCAGTAAAGAATTGCATTGATTCTGTAGTTGTGATGAAATTTACAGCTATGACATTCCTGTGGTTCTAACTGAAATTGAAAAGCATGGAGATGTAGGAAAGTAAATATACAACATTATTTTTGAATTAAAAATCAAAAATGAATGGAAAATTTCCAATATTGCTGATCATCCTCACTTGATAGAGGTGGAAGGTGGTCGTATTTGAGCAGATCATTCACTGCCTTGGTAACCAATTTTAGAAGTGCATCTCTGTTTAGTGTTAACTTTTGGATCAGATTTTCACACAGGTTTGTTCTGAAAGCAGAAGCCTTTTATGATTTCTTCCAGAAGAAGGAGCTGGTGAGCCAGCTGGAAATAACCATAGGATGTTGCTACTCAAGAATTCTTTTGGCCTGACACTTTACATTCCTCTAAGCAAGGTATCTGAAGTATTGAAGTTTCACTCACCAGTTAAAAAAAGTATCAGGCAAATTGCTTTGATATTGGAAGTACTGGTACAATTTGGGATACTTTTCTGATGTCCCTGCTTCTGTTTCTATAAAACCAATTGTAACACCAGGATTGCATTATTCTGAATGAGAACTGAGATTCATTCACTCTTGATGAGGAGGATACATTGTAAAAAGGGGAACAGAGCGATTGCCTATTTTTTCCCTGACCCCAATATCCCTAGAAGCCATCACTGACTGCCTTCTTATAAGTCCATTTGCAATTTGCTGTTCATCAAGGCTGTGGCTGCTTCACTTTCTTGCACTGTTGTTCAATCCAAATAAAATTGGCAAGAATGGCACCCATGAGAGGTTGAAAGAAGGAAGTGATTTAGAAGTTGTTTAACTCTCGACAATCCAAACAGCAGGGTGGCACACAGGCCCTCTGATCCAATTACTTGCAGCTGAATGTCTCTTTAAGAACTGCTTCACTTGCTCTGTGATAATGATCTTGTTAGCATTTCCTGTAGGTTGAGTGCTATTGGTGCTTCTCAAGTTCCTTTCACCATAAGCCAATATAGTACTGCACAGAAGGCTTAGACGCAGTAATATAGCTAAGGTGCCTAAGACTTTTGCATAGTATAGTATTTGTCAACCTGGAGCACAGAATGAGTTTGCAAGTCTAGTGGGAGCAAAGGATGTTGGGAATGGTGAGGGTGGAGCACCATGGGAGGACAGGTGGTTGAGGAGGAGTGCCAAGGGCAGGGTGGTGCATGTGCAGATGCATCTAGCCCTGTGACAACAGGCAAGGTCAGTTTTAGGCATCCTAACTTCATATTTGTGTCTAAGACTTTTGCACAGTACTGTATGCCTTCTTTTTTTGATACCTTTACCAAGAGAAAAAAAGTTTTGACCATCTACCCTATCTATGCCTCTCGTAATCTTTTATACTTCTATCAGGCTACCGCACAGCTCACTTTGCTCCTGGGAAAGCCAGTCCAGCTGTCCAATCTCTCTCCAGCACAGTTACATTATTCCTGTTACATGGCAGCAAGAGCTGCAAACAATACTCAATGTGGTTTAGCCAATATTTTGTAAAGTTGCAACATAAATTTCCAACTCCTACTGTATATGCTCCCAGCAAAGCTGTACTGACAATCTCCCAATGAGTCCCTGTCTTTCTATGTATACATTAAACCTTTCCCTCACAATTTTATCGATTAATTTCCTTACCACTGATAGAGGGCTCAGCAGTCCATTGTTACCTGGCTCACACCCTTCTTAAACAAACAACATTAACTCTCCTCCAATCTTCTGGGACCTCACCTGTGGTTAACAAAAATGCAACAATCTCCACCAGGGTCACAGCAATCTCCTTCATTGTTTCTCATAGTATTCTGGCTCTGGAGATTTAGCCATCCAAATTCATCCTACTGATTCAATCTGCTGATTACTGACGTAGCTGGGAGCTGTACAACACAACTTGTATTTAAATTGTACCTTTCAATTATGGAAACCTGTATTTATAGAAATGCCTTTATAATAGCAAACTGTTCTGAGGGGCTTCACAGTGCAATCAAAGTGTTTGTCGCCCTGAGATTGATAATGAGATATTTTGGCAGAGCTTACCCATTTAATGATGAGAACTGGGTAACTTTGATATTTGATTCTTTGGTGTGTTGGTTGTTAATGCAAGCAACACATTTCACTGTGTTATTCCATGTTCGTGTTAAGTGAATCTGAATATAAAGACCCAGTAACAAAAACAAGGTTAAAAAAAACACTCATGATAATTAAAGTAAGCTTTCATTTTGCCATAATTAATCCAATGATTGGGTTCACAAAAATAAACAAATATGAGACTTGCCTGGTTTACAAACTATTGGTTTGGTCACAACAGGAATATGGACTCATTTCTTGGTGTCACGCTTTAGGAAAACTGGGAAGGTTTTGTAGAGCAATCAGAAGACATTTGCCAGAATGATTTCGGGGATGAGGGACCGGAGTTATGTGGAAAGGCAAAGGAGTTAGAGAATGTTGTGAGGATATCTGATGGAGATTTTAAAGTCTTGATGAGTATAGGTAGAGTAAGAAAAGAAAAATTTGTCCCTATTGTCTGAACATCCAAAATCTAGGGGCCATAGAATAAAGATGATTAACAAAAGAACTAGAAGTGACACAAGGTGATTTTGTTTTTACGCAGCTGATGATTAAGATATGGAATGCACTCCCAGAGGAAGTTATGCAATGTTCAAAGGGGTTGTGGATAAGTACTTGCAGGAAAGTACAAAATAAGATCTTTGTCAAAGAGTGAGTGGTGTAAGAAAGCAGAGGAATTCCAGAACAGAGATATGGATACTGAAGTCAATGGTGAGACAGTAAAATGAGGAGTCATCAAAAGGCCAGAAATACATGTGCAAGACATGGTAGGGAGCAGTGTGATAGGGTTGGAACACCACAGAACCATTTGTAAACAATAAAAATTTTAAAACTTGCTGAACATATAGCCAGTTTAGATTGGAAAGCCCATGAATCATGATTGTTATAGATTGGTATAACTGAGGACACAGAGAATAGTATTTGACGTTCTTAAAGGCTGGAATGTGATCTAACAGTGAAGCGGGGTGATGATTAGAAAACCTACAGCATAATACAGGCCCTTCAGCCCACAATGCTGTGCCAAATAGTACCTAGTTTAGAAATTACCTCTGTTTACCCATAGCCATCTATTTTTCTAAGCTCCGTGTACCTATCCAGGAGTCTCTTAAAAAACCCTATTTTATCCACCTCCACCACCATAGCCAGCAACCCATTCCATGCACTCACCACTCTCTGCTTAAAAACCTTACTCCTGACATCCCCTCTGTACCTACTTCCAAGCACCTTAAAATTCTGCCTTCTCGTTTTAGCCATTAGAGCACTGGCAAAAAGCCTGTGACTATCCACACGATCAATGCCTCTCATCATCTTATACCCCTCTCATCCTCTGCCGCTCCAAATGGAAAAGGCCAAGTTCACTCAATCTATTCTCATGGGGCGTGCTCCCCAATCCAGGCAACATCCTTGTAAATCTCCTCTGCACCCTTTCTGAAGTTTACACCTCCTTCCTGTAGTGAGGTGACCAGAACTGAGCACAGTACTCTCAAGTGGGGTCTGACCAGGGTCCTATATAGCTGTAACATTACCTCTCAGCTCTTAAACTCAATCCCACAGCTGATGAAGGCCAATGCACCGTATTCCTTCTTAATCACACAGTCAACCTGCACAGCAGCTTTGAGTGTCCTATGGATCGGACCCCAAGATCCCTCTGATCCTCCACATTGCCAAGAGTCTTACCGTTAATACTATAGTCTGCCATCATATTTGACCTACCAAAATGAACCACATCACACTTATCTGGGTTGAACTCCATCTGCTACTTTTCAACACAGTTTTGCATCCTGTATTGTATTCATGGAGGATTATATTATTACATTAGAAGCTCATTTTGGGGTCAAATGTCTGGTTGAGGTTCAGATCGTTGGCAAAGGGACAAAGCAGTGAAGAGGTATTAAAAATGTTTGTTAGGAGTTGAAATCAACGGCTTCGGGCATATGAATGTTTACTTGATAGAAAATAGTGTTCAAGCACTAGTTCGTTCAGGAACAATTGAGAGGTCAAATTGGCATATTGAGCTACAATTTGATGTCGCACACTGCATAACTAGAGCCTGATCCTTTGTATATGGGTGGTATTGCCGAAGAACAGCATTATCTAAAAAAAAATCAAAGAAAGCCAAGAATAGATAATCTAGGGACACCAGAGATAATAGTGTTAAAGCAGGAAAAAAAAGTCATTGTGCGTGAACTACATATGACTGCGAAAATAAAACTACACAGTTTCAGTCCCATATATCTCAGTTGTGAGACAGGTGTTGTAGGAGAATGTCAAAGGTTTCAAACCAGCTAAGAAGAAAAAAGGGGGCTGGATTTGCCAGACGAATAATATGTTCTGATCAATGCCAGTCAAATAGGCTGTTCTAGGTATCTTGACAGAAATCAGATTGGAGGAACTCTAAGATGGATGACCATGTTTGCTGGAATTGAATTTATTTAAGTCTTACATTCTTCCCACAATATAAGGGAGTAAAAATCTTTGCATTATGACTCCATCACAATGTACAGACATGTGAATTTTTAAGTCTGATGGCTTGTAGAAAGAAGCTGTCCCATAGCCTGTTGGTTCTGGCTTTAATACTGCAGTACAGTTTGCCAGATGGAAGCAGCTGAAACAGTTTATGGTTGGAGTGACTGGTGTCCACAATGATCTTCCAGGCTTCCTTTACGTACCTGCTGCTGTAAATGTCCTCAATGGAGGGAAGTTCACATCCACAGATGAGCTGGATTGTCAATACCACTCTCTGCAGTGCCCAGTGATTGAGGTTGGTGCAGTTCCTGTACCAGGTGGTGATGCAGCGGGTCAGGATGCTCTCAATGTTGCCCCTGTAGAAGGAGTTGAAGATTTGGGGGCTCATGTCAAACTTCTTCAGTTGCCTGAAGTGGAAGAGACGCTGTTGTGTTTTTTTTTGGCGCACAGTTTGTGTGTACAGTCCAGCTGAGATCTTTGGTGATGTATTTACTGAGGAGCTTGAAACTCTCAACTGGAGTCCTATTGATGTTGATCAAGGCAAGCCTGTCTCTGTACCTCCTATAATCCACGATCAACTCTTTAGTGTTTTGAACGTTGAGGTAGAAGTTGTTATCTTAGCACCACTTTGTCAGGGTGTCAACCTCTCCTCTGTAGGCTGTCTCATCACCACTAGAAATAAGGCTGATCAATGTTGTATCATCTGCATATTTGATTATTAGATTTGAGCTGTGTGTGACAGCATAGTTGTAGGTGTAAAGGGAGTAGAGGAGGGGACACAACCCTCAGAGCACCTGAGTTGAAGGTCAGAGGGGCAGAGGTGAGGGAGCCCATACTTACCAGCTGTCAGCGCTCCGATTGGGAGTCCAGGATCCAGCTGCACAAGGTGGGGTGCAGACCAAGGTCTCTGACCTTCCTGTCAAGTCTGGAGAATCTATAATGTCTGAGGACTTTGAAGAGAAAATAGAATTTGGAAATGGGGAGACAAGTTGGGTTTTTTAAATATTTTTAAGAATCAAGAAGATAAATTTGAAGGAAAATGCAATACCATGGTGTTAGTAATAACAGAATGCAGAATGTGGGTAAATCAGAGGACAAATTTTGAGAGGGCATGAGGTACAAGAGCAAAACTAGGAAGCAGTTATAGCTTGTAGCCTGAGCAGTGGAGAGTCTCAGTTCTTCCTACAAGTGAGCTAGGAAGAGGTAGAGAAAGGACAGAAGTAGTTGATAAGATGGTCTTGGTTTTAGCGATAGAGGTTTCTAAGCTCTTTACATTTGGAAGTGAGGGTGAAGAAGAAAAGATTTAAACAAACATTTTGCATGGGTGAGGAAAGGCAAATGCATTCTTTGGATTCAGCATGATCTTGAAATAATGAGCAGTTTGAACAAGTAAAAGCTTTAAAGGACTGGGATATAAAAGAAAGGATGTAAGGCTTTGTAAGGCATTGGTTAGATAGCACTTGGAGTATTGTGAGCAGTTTGCAACACTTACCTAAGAACAAGGAGGTAGTACAAGGCCAAATAAGTTCAAGTCTCTATCATTTGGGCATACGAAACAAAAAGTAGCCAAAGAAAATGGTGCTTTCAATGGAACTAGAGGCTTCAAAGGTAGAGGTAAAGAGACTAATAGCTGCAGAGACATTATGGAATGGAAGTCTACAGATCTTGAATGAGCACAAAGTAATATTGAGGTTTATTTTCCCATATACCAACTGAAACAGCTGTTTAGGGAGAGGGGTGGGTGTTGAGCTGTACACTAAAATAATGAAATGACCATCTGTATTTGCAAAGGCATGTGTGATGGGACAGTGAAGGAAGTGGCTATTTTCTGTGAATTACCTTAGCAACAGAGGTGAAGAGGTTAATTATTAAATATGAGGTTTCAGGATACTTGGAGGCACATGATAAAATAGGCTGAAGTCAGTATCGTCTCCTTAAGAGGAAATATTACCTGACAAACCAGTTGAAATTCTTTGAAGAGATAGCACGTAGAATAGACAAAAGAGAGTCAGTGGATGGTGTTAACTTGGATTTTCAGAAGGCGCCAACTTAAGGCTGCTAAACAAGACAGGAGCTCATGGTTTTACAGGAAAGATTCAAGCATGGGTAGAAGATTTGACTGCCTGGCAGGAAGCAAAGTGTGGGAATAAATGGAGCCTTTTCTGTTTTGGCTGCTAGTGACTAGTGGTTTAATACACCACCGCTTCTTTTCACATTTTACAGTATATCAATGATTTAGATAATGAATGATTACCTTCAGTTTAAATGTTCATTTATAATCAAAGTATAGTACTCTGAATTCCTTCTTCTCTGGGTAGCCGTGAAATCAAGAAAGAAAAGAAAAGTAGCACGATCATCAACCCCCAATTCCACCCCTCCTCACACAATAAAAAACAAACAAAAGCAGAACAGGCACATCAACCCCAAAATCACCTCTCTCCATACAATATATTATGAGAAATTTCAGGCGGAAAACACGATATAAAGACTGAGAAAAAACTATAGTCCAAGTCCTTATCCAAAACGCAGAACACCTGGGTAACATTCTCCAGCCACAATGGCAGGCTGTTCCTGTCCATTAGCAGAGCAATCAAAAGACAGGCAGCCGGTGCTCACCTTCCACATTTGCCTTGATGTTTCAATCTCCCTTATCGTTTTAATCGGCGCACGGTGGAAGCTTTAATCAGTGAAATTGAGTCGAATATCGGCTTGCACCCCTTCCCGCAGCCTGCCCACCACAAAGTTCATGCGTGCTGCCTCTATCTTCCGGCATCCTCTCGGAGACTGTGGAGCACTGGAACACCCAAACGATCTCGGGGAAACAATTCACGGAGTCCAACAGTTCCAAAATCACATCCAAGACAAAAAACAAATGTAAAAGACATAGAAGAAGTGAAATATATGGTTTAATGATCTATCCAGAATATGTCGACTGAAGGAACGTTGTATGCAGGTGCCATCTTGACCGGAAGCCAAATTTGTGAATGATATAAAGATAGGTGGAGGGGTGGGTAGTGTTCATGAAACAGGGAGTCTGTGGACATGGCAGATAGAACATGGTGCAGGAAAGTGTACCTTGGTCGAAGGATTAAAAGCATAGACTATTTTCTAAATGGGAACAGATTCAGAAATTGGATGTGCAAAGGGACTTAGAAGACTTTGTGCAGGATTCGCTAATGGTTAACTTGTAGGTTGAGTCAGCAGTAGGGAAGGCAAATACCATGTTAGGATTCATTTTGAGAGGACTAGAATATAAAAGAAAGGATTTATAAACCTGAAGCTTTATAAAGCAGTGGTTAGACTGTGAGTAGTTTGGGACCCTTATCTGACAAAGGGTGTGCCACCATTAGAGAAGATCCAGAGGAGGTTCACAAGAATTTTCTCGGGAATAATAGAGTTAACATAAAAAATGCATTTGATGGCCCTGGGCCAGTACTCACTGGAGTTTAGAAGAATGGAGTAGGGATGGATCTCATTGAAACCTATTGAATATTGAAAGGCCTAGATAGAGTGGATGCAGAAAGGATGCTCCCTATAGTGGGGGAGTCGAGAACCAGAGGACACAGCCTCAGAATGCAAAGACATCCTTTTAGGACAGAGATTAGGGGTAATTTCTTTAGTCAATGAGTGGTGAATCTGTGGAGCTCATTACCACAGATGTAACGAAGGACAATGCAGGGCAAGTCATTAGATACATTTAAAACAGAGGTTGATACGTTCTTGATTAGTAAGGGTGTCAGAGGTTGTGGTGAAGAGGCAGAAGAATGGGGTTGAGAGGGATAATAAATCAGCTATATTAGAGTGGTGGAGCAGACTCGATGGACTAAATAGCTTAATTCTGCTCTTTTGTCTAATGCCCTTAAGGTCCAAGACCTTACAATTGGGCAGTCAGCTCAGAGGATGGAGCTGTAAGTCACTTGAGGATAAAAAATTACCTGTTGCAGAGAGTCAGGTATGCAGCAAGATCAGAGCATTTTATTACACTTGGCTTACAAATTTCAAATAGGAGACAAGAGGTCTAAAGAGTGGTTCACTATCTACTCCTGGAGCCTTCCCCCTTTTGGACATTTCAAAGTGCAATTGTTATTGAGAGCCAGACTGCTACTTGTTTGGGTGGTCGGTGGTTCAGTTGAATGACTTCATTTGGACTCAGGCATCCTAAGTTTCCATTAAGGTAGTTATTTACAGTACATAAATACAATCTTAAACAGTTTGTTCATGAGTGGCAAATTCCTTCCATGTTAACAGCATTCAGGTGATATGGAGAGAAATGGGTAAAGTCCATAGAATCAATGCAAAATTGAGGGTGCAGTGGACACAGCGAGGAAGGCTATCAAAACTTGCAGCATAATCTGAACCAGATGGAAAAGTGGGCTTAAAAGTAGCAAATGGAACGTAATGTAGTCAAGTCTGAGTTTTTGTACATTGGCAAGATAAACCAGGGGTAGGACTTGCAGAGTGAATTGTAGGGCAATGAGATGTGCAGTTGAACAAATACAGATCCGTAATTCCTTGAAATTGGCATCACAGGTAGATCGGGTTATAATAAGAGGCTTTGGCACATTCGCCTTCATAAACCAAAGCATTAACTACAGGAGCTGGCATGTTACAAGGTAAGACATTGGTGATGCCAAATTTGTTCTGGTCACCTACCTACAGGAAAGATAGCTATAAGCTTTAAAGAATGCAGAGAATTTTATAAGGATGTTGCTGGATCTTCAGACCTGATTTATAGGGAAATGTTGGATAGTTTAGGGCATTGTTCTCTAGAGTGTAGGAGAATGAGTGTGGAGATCTTATAGAGGTGTACAAAATTATGAGGGGTATATATAAGGTGAAATACAGTATATGCCAGCTTTTCCCCCTGACGTCAGGTGAGACTAAAACTTGAGGGGGAAAATCTTCACTCAGCGGGTAGTGCGTGTGAAATGAGCTGCCAGTAGAAGAGATGGATTCAGGTTCAGTTGCAACATTTAAGAGAAGTTTGGATAGATACATGGATGAGGGTGGTATGGAGGGTCCAGGTGCAGGTAGATGGAACTAGGCAGAATAACAGTTTGCCACAGATGAGATGTGTTGAAAGGCCTGTTTCTATGTTGAGGTGCTCCCTCTGATGCTAATGTGGGTGCTCCATAACACAGCAGACTGAATCAATGATTTGAGACTTCTCTGAAACTAGCACCCACCTGAAACAAAAATTGGAATCTTCCAGGGTGTTTTCACAGATTGCGAACTACCATTGTTTACTCACGTAAAACAATAACTGCAAGGTGAAAAGATTTTTGTAATCCATTTTCAGCCTTTGCAAGTTAGGATTTTGAAAACAGGTATTGAGTGGATCAGATAATACATTTTAACAACAAAAACTTGACTTTCACAAAAATAGTTAAATAGTGTCACATATGAAAGAATTAATTTGCAGGTTATCTGATAATTCCATTCTGATTATTTTTAGTGTAAACATAAACAATAAGAAGCGTGAAGCACACATGTTAAATATGTGTAGTAATGGCATTTTTTTGCAGTTTGTTTTCTCTCTTCTGCTCTTAATAACAGAAGTGCCTTCTCCATTTTATCACAATATATGCCTGGGTGTTTTCAGAGAAAAAAAATGTCTAGATCATTAAATATAATAGGTCTCAGCTGCAGTTATGATCACTGAAGCATGCATTCAATTCATCATTGCAAATTAGGTGCATCTAAGAAACATAACTGTTTCTGAGCATTTTAGGTTCTCTAAAAGAAATACCAATGCAAAAATGTAGGGACTAAATCATTATTTAAGTTGAACTGTTTCTGCATGTTGTTGAGCAAAATTAAGTTAATTTTGAAGGCGGTATTCACATTGTTTTCCATTGTCTGTTTTGAAACTAGTGGACCATTGTTAAAATTGTTACATACATAATTTATTTATTTAGTACATCTCTTCTACTGTTAAACAGACATATAACTTGACATGATTTATGTTTCAGTGACATACACTTGAACATCAAGCCGTTACAATTGTCAAGTATTCTCGGCATGTGTTTCAATAATTGTCTTTTCTTAATGTATCTTCTTCATTAGATCTTTAAAATGAGCTTTTGCTATCTCAACTAAATTTTATCTTACGGTAAGAGTAGTAATAATTTATTTTCTGTTCTGTTTGCTTGTGGTTAATGCGTAGTTGTTCATTGTCTTGAGTTTTTTCTTCCACATTGCAATGTATTTTTCACTACAGGATGCCTTTTGCGTAACTGCTCACATCACAAAAGCAGTATAATAAATAATTGCGCATTCTTGGAGAATCTTTCCTAATATCCTTATTAGTTTATTCACAACTTCAGGGAATATAATTTGTTCTGCAGCTTATATGGTACATCTTGTGAAGTATTACTAAAGAAATGTAGGGAAGTACTGCTTGTAATTTGCCATGAAGAACAAAAGTAAGTTCATGGTCGTTGCCATTATAAATAGTAAATATGCACAGTGGACAAACAAATGTGCCTGTCATTAATTCCCTATTTATCTGACTGAAACACATTCTCCACTACAGTCACCAAATTCAGTTTTGGTTATTTATTATCTATCTTCATTGTAACACAAACATTAAAAAATTAAGTTTTGTTGCATAATGTATTATATGGAATGTGTCAAATTTATTACTTGACAACATCCATATTACATTTTTAAATTTTTAAATTGTCATTTTACTGTGATAATATTTCTAAGTCGTAGATATGTATTTCTGTTTTAATAACACTTAAGAAAAAGCAAAAAAGGGTTTCCCTGATATTTCAACTTAATTTCATTGTATATTTTATGCTCTGTGATATGTTTGAAAAGTTAGTTAAAAGTTGTTCTTTTTGCCTGACTCGATTTATTGTCTGAGAATTCCTCGATTTGATTGACTGCTGGCTTGAGACTTGTTACTGGACTGAAATCCCCTAAATAGCTGACAGCAGTAAACATCAGGAAAGGAGTAATGCATACCACAGAGATCAGTAGATCTTTAGGGGAAGCTTTCGCCAAGGTTGTTTTTGATTTATCTTTTCATAGAAATGGAAAAAAATTGAAAATGGTAATCTTGTTAATTCTGCACATGTTCTGAATGATTGGACTTGTAGGTAGCAAAATCCAAGAAAGCAGATTCTCACACTATTTTCCTTTCTGCATTGGTGAAGAAGACAGAAAAAAGCCCAAATTCTCATGAACAGTGTTATTAATAATTTGCATTATTGCAGCACTGAGTGAGTTAGAAAATAAATGTTCTAAAAGCATTTATGATCTAATGTCATGCACAGCCAAAATGCACTATAGAATACTATTGTGTAAAAATATCAACATTTAACATCTCCATTATAGTGTATTGAATAATTTGTTTTGATATACTCTCATTCTTAGCTGAAACTAAACAAGTATTGAAAGATAATGGATTTGTTACGTTTGTCACTTAAGTTGCTTTACCATATCTAGCTGATAGGCCACCCTCACACAGTAAGCGTAACGTTACTTCATAGATTGCATCTAACTTGGTACAAAGGGAACTCAGGATGTTTTTCCTTCATCATTGTCGCAAAAATGTCAAGGGAAAGCAAAATCATTCCATCTCCTTGTTACTAGATGGGAAAAATAGAAAGATTGAATGTCGTGCTATTTCCAAATATATCAACTAGATGATAATTGGAGATCCGTTTAAATATTATATACTCAGTGAAGAAACATTGGTTATCTTTAACAGAATAAAGTTTCAAAGCAGGATCTAAATATTACTGTGTCTCCATAAATACAACAATCACAAGAATAATGAATCAGGGTAAGATTTCTTTAAAAATCACCATCTTCTCAATAACGGGGGCCTCTTCACTTCAGTCAATTAATTGTTGGGGGCCGGTTACCTCTGAAGTATTGAGCATGCAAGACTTTTTACAGAAAAGATGTCTGCTGTGCATACCCATTTGTAATAGGTGATTCGTTGTTCCATTTCTTTCATGGACTGAATAGCTTGCAGCAGTATTTGCAACAAGAGATAATCACTTTAGTCAGCATGTTACCAGGAATCAATGCTATGTCCATTGCTTTTCGTGTAACATATTAATGACTTCAATTTAGAAGTCCATGATTAAGAATTTTGCAGGGGGCACAAAAATTGGGATAGTGTGTTTGATTGGAAAGAAGATGGTATTGAATTTCAGGAAAATGTTTATGCATTGGTCAGATAAGTGGCAAAATACAAGATCATTCAATATAATGCATTTGAGGAGGGCAAACAATAGTAGGTCAGTAACTGAGAAATGCAGAGTAATAGAAGATCTTAGCAAAGCCTGTCCACAGATCCAAAAAGGGAGAAATGGAAGGGGAAAGTGGGCTACATAGTGGACTTCGACACTCCATTCTTGGATTGTTACTTTTTTTTTGTACATAGATGAACGTAAACATGAGCCCCACCTGCACACATCAGCACTAGTTTAAAAATATCATTTGCGACTGACATTTCAGTATTGGATTATTTCTTTTGGCCATAGTTTGAATACCTAACCATGTTAAGTTTTGTTTGTGCACAGGGAGTTGTTTGGCTGCTGCTGAAATTGATTTTTTTTAGAGAATAACTCCCTTTCATTTCAAAATTGTGTCATGGGATCTTTCACGTGCACTTGAGAATGAAGGTGGGGCCACAATTTAATAACTTATTTAAACTTCTGATAATACCATACTCCTCCAATATGCACTGGAGTCAAGCAAGAATTTTCTACTTTAGATTCAGGAATGGGACCTTGACCCACAACCTTCTGAGCCAGAGGGAAATGGAGCCACCACAACATAAGCCTCACTTGCAGTAGTTAGACATTGATGGATGCTGCATCTGCTGCAACAAACCCAGATGTTCATCAGTAGGTGTTCCAGGATTGGCTCCATTAAATGAGTTGATAGAAGTGGCCGCTGTTTCCTGGATAGATTCTAAGCTGTGCCCAAGTCCCAATTGTAAACTGGAGCTGGACTTCTCCATTCCCTTGGCTTCTGACTTTGCAGTGCACTGAACATTTGGGTTGAATTGTAAGCTAATAATTTACAGCACAGTAGGGTCCATATGACCCATTATAATTGTAGCACCTGAAAATACATCACTCAGATTGAAGGGGAATGAAATAAGAAGCTGGAAGGTGATAGGTGATAAAGATAAAAGGGCTGTAGGAGAAGGTTTCTGATTGGAGAGGAGAATTGATCGTTGGAGAAAGGGAAGGAGGTGGGGTATCAGGGGAACTGATAGGTGTGGAGCAGGGAAGAGGTAAGGAGGGTAGAGTGGGGAATTGAAGAAGAGGGAGGGAGAAAATTACTGGAAGTTGGAGAAACTTCATGTTCTGTCTGGGACAACACCTCATATTCCACCTAGGTAGCCTCCAACCTGATGACATGAACATCGATTTCTCTAACTTCTGGTAATTTTTCCCTTTCTCACTTCCCACTTTACTTGTCCTCACCTGCCTATCACCTCCTGGTGCCTCTCTTCCTTCCCTTTTTCCCATAGTCAATTCTCCTCTCCTATATCCTGACAGGATATTCCCCAGGACCTTGAGGGAAGTTTGTGTAGAGATAGCAGGAGCTCTGACGGAGATCTTTCAGATGTCATTAGAAACGGGGATTGTGCCGGAGATTGTGCTCATGTGGTTCCATTGTTTAAAAAGGGTTCTAGAAGTAAGCCTAGCAATTATAGACCTGTCAGTTTGACATCAGTGGTGGGTAAATTAATGGAAAGTATCCTTAGAGATAGTATTTATAATTATCTGGATAGACAGGATCTGATTAGGAGTAGCTAGCATGGATTTGTGCGTGGAAGGTCATGTTTGACAAACCTTATTGAATTTTTTGAAGAAGTTACGAGGAATGTTGACGAGGGTAAGGCAGTGGATGTAGTCTATATGAACTTCAGCAAGGCCTTTGACAAATTCCACATGGAAGGTTAGTTAAGAAGGTTCAGTCGTTAGGTATTAATGCTGGAGTAATAAAATGGATTCAACAGTGGCTAGATGGGAGATGCCAGAGAGTAGTGGTGGATAATTGTTTATCGGGATGGAGCCCGGTGACTAGCAGGATGCCTCAGGGATCTGTTTTGGGCCCAATGTTGTTTGTAATATACATGAATGATCTGGATGATGGGGTGGTAAATTGGATTAGTAAGTATGCCGATGATACTAAGGTAGGAGGTGTTGTGGATAATGAGGTGGGTTTTCAAAGCTTGCAGGGAGATTTATGCCGGTTAGAAGAATGGGCTGAACGTTGGCAGATGGAGTTTAATGCTGAGAAGTGTGAGGTTCTACATTTTGGCAGGAATAATCCAAATAGAACATACAGGGTAAATGGTAGGGCATTGAGGAATGCAGTGGAACAGAGAGATCTAGGAATAACAGTGCATAGTTCCCTGAAGGTGGAGTCTCATGTAAATAGGGTGGTGAAGAAGGCTTTTGGAACGCTGGCCTTTATAAATCGGAGCATTGAGTACAGAAGTTGGGATGTAATGTTAAAATTGTACAAGGCATTGGTAAGGTCAAATTTGGAATATTGTGTATAGTTCTGGTCACCGAAATATAGGAAATATATCAATAAATTAGAGAGAGTGCAGAAACGATTTACTGGGATGTTACCTGGGTTTCAGCACTTAAGTTACAGAGAAAGGTTGAACAAGTTAGGTCTCTATTCATTGGAGTGTAGAAGGTCGAGGGGGGATTTGATCGAGGTATTTAAAATTTTGAGAGGGATAGATAGAGTTGACGTGAACAGGCTGTTTCCATTGAGAGTAGGGGAGATTCAAACTAGAGGACATAATTTGAGAGTTAGGGGGCAGAAGTTTAAGGGAAACACGAAGGGATATTTCTTTACTCAGAGAGTGATAGCTGTGTGGAATGAGCTTCCTGTAGAAGTAGTAGAGGCCAGTTCAGTTGTGTCATTTAAGATAAAATTGGATAGGGAGATGGACAGGAAAGGAGTGGAGGGTTATGGGCTGAGTGCGGGTAGGTGGGACTAGGTGAGATTAAGAGTTTGGCACGGACTAGGAGGGCCGAGATGGCCTGTTTCTGTGCTGTGATTATTATATGGTTATATGGTTATTAGATTCATTCTTCTACAGCCCTTTACCTTTTCCACCTATCATCCTTCAGATTCTTCATCCCTGCCTTCCCCATACACAGCTTCACCTATCACTTTCTAGCTTGTAATCCTTCCTTTTCCCCCACCTCCTTATTCTGGCCTGTTTCCCCTTCCTTTCCAGTCCTGATGAAGGGTTTTGGTCTGAAACTTTGACTTTTGATTCAATTCCAGAGGTGCTGTCTCGCCTGCTGAGTGCATGTTGCTCAGTTAATCCCACTTGCCAATTCCAATTCTGTAGATTTGTAACTTGTATTACATTAAGTGTTCATTGGAATTCTTTTTAAGTGTACTGCAAATTCACTCTCTAGCGTTCCTTTAGTCAATGACTTTAAGACTCTTCCTAATCTTGGGATGGAAACAAATTTCCTTGCCTCCCCTTTAATCCTCCTAAATATGTGTCTCTAAGTGTTTAATCTCTCAGCTAAGGGCATAAATCCTTCTTTTCTCCATATTGTTCTTGAAACTTATGTAAAATGCACCTTCAACACTTGAGATGTTAGATGTCTAGTTTGTACATCTCCAGTGTGGCATCCATCCTCATATTCTGTATGAAAGAATATAATGGTAAGTACTGAATAGACATCCTTAATTACCTTATCCTGCTGCATTGAAGTTTATTATCACGCGGTTGTATGTTTTACGTTCAAGACATTGATGTATGTCTCATAAAGCAGGAGACAGCCCTTTCATCATTGAGACTCTTGATAATTATTAACTTTTTTCTCCCACTAACCTAATTTTTAATAGAAGTTGCTACTCCTTTTAGACCCTATGGGCTTCTACTTTTTTCTGGTCAGTGAGCATTGCAGGACCTTGTGAAATTACTTACAAAGATTCACATGGACTACATGAAGCACCCTCACCCATCATGTACTTGGTATCCCTTCATTCAGATCAGTCTGACGTGGCTCTCCTGTATCATATCCTTAAGAGACTTTATTAATTAATCATTTTATTTCCAAGTGATGATTTATATTGCAACTCAGATTTTAGTCTCGTAATTTTCCTGCAACCAGAGTTAGGCTGACTATGTTTTATTAATTGTATCACATTAGCACTTTCCAGTCCAGCCGACGAGGATTGAAAATATGTAGTTAGAGCCTCTACTATTTCCTCCTTTACTTCTCTTGACGACCTGGTTTTTGTAATAAATTAGTATATTTCAATATAACTATTGATTAACTTAAATGAATACAGGGTAGTGAGACTGTTATAATGAACAGATATAATCTAATTGGTAGTTTATATACACTTTCTTGTACTCTATATTCTTCTATGTAAAAGCTAATAAAAATATTGGAAAAGGACAACCTGGGATACATTTTATCCAGATTTGGGGACTTAACTAATTGTGAATAGCTAAACCCCTTAATCTTACTTCTCTCTCTGTACTTCCATTTTTTCTTTATTTCGTTTTGCTTCCTTAACTATATATCCATATTGACCCCCTTGTTTGCAAAGGTAGACACAAAGAATTCCTGTATTTCACCTCTACTTCCTGAGAAGACTGAGGTCCTTTCAAGTATGCAGGCCTCTCCTTCACATGTTCTACCAGCCTGTTGTCACCTGTACACTTTTCTGTGTGGTGGTGAGCTGGGCCAATGGCATTAACATGGGTGATGTCAACAGGCTCAATAAACTGATTAGAAAGGCTGGCTGTTATAGGAGTCAAACTGGACACACTGGAGGCTGGGGTAGAACTAAGGACCCTACGGGAAATCCTGGCAATTGTGGACAATGTTTCCCACCCTCCGCATGCCACCTTGGCTGAACAGAGGAGCACTTTTACTTGTAGACTGAAACAACTGCACTGCTCCAAAAAACGCTATATGAGATCATTCTTACCCACGGCCATTAGGTTCCATAATGAGTCAACCTATAGCCGGGGAAGTGGTGACCCCCTCCTATTACGACTGTTTGTGGTAACTTAATATTCATTCTTTCTTCTTCTCTTCTAATAGTTATATCTGTGCACTTGTAATGCTCCAGTGACACTGTAATTTCCTTTGGGATCAATAAAGTATTTATCTATCTATATCTACTAACTCATCACAAAAGTTACCTTATTGGTCTCCAATAGGACCGTCTTTCATTTTTAATGCTCTTGCTTTTCATGTATTTATAAAACATAAAGGGTATTCCTTGATTTTACATTTCAGTATCTTTTTCATTTATTCTCTTTGCTTTAAATGTCCTCCCGGGTTGCAGCAGGTTCCATTCCTGTGAACTATTCATAACCCATTCAGTTCATAAGTCGGAAATATGGTCACAGACTCAGTTCCCAGGCAGCAGGAAGTGGCTGCAACTGCATGACAGCCAGCAAAAACAACTGCTGGTCTCCTTTATATTTATGGGCTCCGCACAAGCCGGGATATCGTAATCTTGGGAGGGCCTGTGGTATTTTTCTTTTTTAACTACATCTGTGATTTTCTGTATTGCATTAGTCTTTCTGCAGTGCCAAAGTGTTGGTACTTGACATAAGCTTCGGCCTTTGCACTTTTTAATATCTATTTTTCCTTTTCATTCTCAGGTGAATGGGCATATGGTGGGAACATATTGCTCTAAACATTCAATTTTTTAAAAAATATCTCTGAGTTCACCTTAAGTTGTACCAATCATTCAGAATATTGGGGACCCTTGCTGACACAACTGCAATGAACAGCATGGGTAGCATGGACTGAACAGAGTACTTTTACTGTCTGTGCACAATTGTCAGCTAAACCACCAGATCCCCACAGAAATATTGAACAACAAAGTGCAAATAAAGAATAAAAATAAATAGTATTAGAAAGTAAGCACTATTCAGAGAAAGTAATGAGGTTGAAAATCTCAGACTAGTCAGGGAAAATGTCACGGTATTGCTCAGTCAGAACAAATTGGAGAACTCATCTAGTGAAGTGTTATGGGTGGGACTGAGAAATAAGAAAGGTATGAACTTGTTAATGGGAATATATTACAGACCACCCAACAGTCTGAGGGATCTAGATGAAGAAATTTGTGGAGAGATCACAGACTGTTGCAAGCAACATAAGGTTGTTATAGTAGATGATTTCAACTTTCCATATATTGACTGGGACTCCCATACTGTAAAAATCAAGATGAGATAGAATTTTTCAAATGTGTTCAGGAATGTTTCCCTAATCAGTTTGTAGAAGTCCCAACTACTGAATGTTGATCTTCTCTTAGGGGATGAGATGGGGCAAGAGACAGAAGTATGTGTAGGGGAACACTTTGCATCTAGTGATCACAATGCCATTAGTTTCAAAGTAAATATGCAAAAAGTTAGATCTGGTCTGCAGGTTAAGGTTCTAAATTGGAAAAAGGCCAATTTTGATGATATCTGAAATGATCTGTCAAGTGTGAATTGGGGCAGGCTTTTTTCTGGCAAAGGTGTACTTGTTAAGTAGGAGGTTTTCTAAAGTGAAATTTTGAGAGTACAAAACTTATATGTGTCTGTCAGAATGAACGGTAAAGATAACAGGTGTAGGGAGGTGGTTGTCAAGTGATATTGAGGCCCTGGTTGAGGGGATAAAATGGAGGTGCGTAGCAGGTATAGGCAGGTAGGAACAAATGGGGTGCTTATGGAATATAGGAAATGCAAGAGAAAATTTAAGAAAGAAATCAGGAGGGCTAAAAGAATGAATCCGGTTGCCCTATTAGTTAAGGTGAAGGAGAATCCTAAGGGATTCTACAGATATGCTCAGAGCAAAATGATTGCAAGGGACAAAATTATTCCTCTGAAGATCAAAATGGTAATCTATATGTGGAACGAAGAGAGATGGGGGAGATCTTAAATAAATTTTTTGCATCCGTGTTTATTCAGGAGATGGACACTGAGCCTATAAAAGTGAGGCAAAGCAGAATCAACTTCATAGACCCTATTCAGATTACAGAGGGTGTTTGCTGACCTGATGCAAATTAGGGTGGACAAATCCCCAATAGTTTAATCATCCTTAGTGACAGGGGAGGTCCCAGAGAATATTGGAGGATAGCCAGTGTTGTTCCACTGTTGAAGAAAGGCTCTAAAAACAAACCAGGAAATTATAGACTGGTAAGCCTGAAAGGTATTTGAAGGTATTCTAAGGGACTAGATATATAAGTATTTGGATTGACATAGACTGATGAAGGATAGTCAGCATTGCTTTTTGTGTGGTAGCTCATGAATAACCAGTCTTACAGAGTTTTTAAGGTAAGTTACCAGGCAAGTGGATGAGGGCAAGGCAGTGGATGTTACCTGCATGGATTTTTGCAAGGCATTTGACAAATTCCCACTTGGGAGGTTGGTCAAGAAAGTTCAGTCACTCAGCATTGAAGGTGAGGTAGTAAATTGGATTAGTCATTGGCTTTGTGGGAGAAGCCAGACAGTGTAGTAGAGAGAGTTGCCTTTCTAACTGGAGGCCTATGGCTAGTGGTGTGCTGTAGGTTGTTTGTTATCTATATCAATGATCTGGATGATAATGTGGTTAACTGGATCAACAAATTTGTGGATAACACCAAGGTTGGGATGTAGTGGACGGTGAGGAAGACTATCATGGCTTGCAGTGGGATCTGGACCAGCTGGAAAAATGGCAGATGGAATTTAAAGCAGACAAATGTAAGGTGTTGCACTTCGGTGGGACCAACCAGGGTGGGTCTTACAAAGTGAACGTTAGGGAACTGAGGAGTGGGGTAGAACGGGATCTGGGAATACAGGTGTTGTCATAAAGAAAGCTTTTGGCACATTGGCCATCATAAATCAAAGTATTAAGTTCAGGAGATGGCTGTTATGTTGAAGTTGGCTTTTTCCTCTGAGGTTGGGTAAGGCAGATTAAGGGTGGAAGGTAAAAAGTTTAAGGGGAACACAAGGGCAAACTTCTCTCAGAGGGTAGTGAGAATGTGGAGCAAGCTGCCAGCACAAGTGGTGCACGCAAGCTCAATTTCAACACTTAAGGCAAGTTTGGAGAGGTACATGGATGGTAGGGCTATGGTCCCAATGTAGGTCATGAGGGTAGGCAGTTTAAATGGTTTAGTGCAGACTAGATGGGCTGAAAGGCCTTTTTCTGTACTTGCTTTTCTATGACTCTAATTTGAAAATGTAAAACTCAGAGTTTTGATAAGTTGATAAAGGTATCAGTGGAGGCAATGTTATCATTCTCTAAATTTCTATAAATTCTCAAATGGTTCCTGCCGATGATCAGTTGCAAATGTGACTGCGCCATTTAGGAAAAGAAGGAGAAAAATCAGGAAACTGTCACCTTTTTGGCCTGACATCTGCAGTTGAAAAGATCCTAGATTCTGTATTTGAAGGTATAATTTCAAAACAGTAATGCTAGGAAAGGCAAATTATTTTTATTAGATTTCTTTGGGCATGCACCTAGTAAATTAGCTGAGGATGGGCAAGCAGATGTTAGGCAGCAGCCCCACCTGTTGTACCAGTGTACCATCATTGAATTATACAAATGTGTAGTTCTTTGCAGATTAAATGTATCAGTTTATCTTCTCCTGTATGATGCTCACAAGTTACAAAAAATCAGCCTGCTTTGTGGATGATTACAGTGTGCCTTGAAGAGAGAAGGAAGGAGTCCTCTTGGCAGCCTTTGAAATTTTTTTTCTCTCTATCTAAATAGTGTTCAAATATCATATTTACGGATCATAAAATCACCACTTTATTTCATTTGATTGACACATTTTATCCATGAAGATATTAAAACTGTACTATAAATACAAGTTTAATACTGAGTGTATAAATATTACCCCTTCGACGCAAATCATACCATTTTGTAAGTTGCTCTTGGCTGCAAAGCCATTGTTTTGCAGAAGTGAGAAATTTTTCAGTTTAGTGTAAGAAAATATGTGGTAGGTAGTTGAGTTACTGGTATGTGGTTCAATATAAATTTAATAATGGTAATATGCCATCAGAGTTTAGTGGCCTTAGTATTAAAAAGAGCGCATTGCCTGATTCCGTTAATGATAACATGGGACCTTTGAAATGCAACTGTACAATCTTGCGTTTTTAGCAGTGCAACAAAAGACAATTGATCTCAGTCTTGTTTGAAAGGAACCTAGTGTGTGAAGAAAGTACCTACCTCATGTGATGTCACTTCCAGCGCATGTACAGATATGTACATATACAGCATGGAATACTGCCTGCTGCTGCTTTTGCCACCAGTAATTGTAGTTTGCTGTTACCACACTGTATGTTGCCAAGCCAGCATTTGGCCTAAATGTTCAGCCGAACCAACCAAATTCAGTTGTGTATTTTTATAACCCCTTTGCTGCACACGATTCACTGCACACCCGTTGAGTGCGTTTACTGTTTGTCAGGAGTGCAAACTACTGAACATATGAGGCTTTAAGACAGGCCATCTGTTAGTCCTGAATCATTGGAAGATTGTCAAACTAGTCTAAAAATAAGCAGATAAAAATACACTGAAAAAAGACAATTAAATACTTTGTTTTATTATCTGGAAAAGGTGTAAATAAAGTTTGGCCTTGTGATAGCATGTAATGAAGCATGCAAAATCCTTTTGTCTGCGTGGGATCAGGACAGCAAAAGTTGGCATTTACTTGTTCTGAAATTCTGGAAATGTTACTTACAGATATGTTTTGACTTTTGTGATGGCTTTAAGTGAGCTGAAACAATGACGTGAATGATATTATTCCAGAAATCAGATATGTTTAAGATTAGTGCCAATATAATGTGTTAAGTAATTGCTTGGCACTCATTTTCCAGCACTTGGTATCACTGCATTAAAGTATTGCAGATTGAAACCAGGCGAGCTCCACGAGATCAGTGTGAAGTGTACGTAAAGGATGGGGGAATATCTTTATTACTATAGATTAACCATGAGACATGTTAACTCTCCACACCACATCAGCTAATCAATTGCCAACACTTATCTTGTTCTGCTAATGTTGAGCAGACTGGATTTAATGCACTCACAGCAGATCTGTTTAAGCAATAATTGAATAAAGGCCACAGCGTTATAGGATAGTAGTGGTCAAAATGGTTGGATTTAAATTAAAGTTTTAAAATGTGATTCTAAAGTGGTTCAAACCCAAGGTTTTAAACATTTGAAATTTTTTTCTTGATGAAAAAATAGGTTAAAAGTGAGTCTTCTCATTTTAAGTATAATGTTGATTCATTTATGAACAAAATCAAAAATACATTTGCTGGAAAAAAAGATTTAATATTAAAATTCAAACATTCCCAAACAAAAGATATAAAATAAAACTGTGACCGTAACCATGATTTAGCAATTGGTGTGTACCTGTACCGAAAGTGAAGATACAAATAATTGTTGAGTTTATGTATCCTGATATGCTGAGTTGCTTTTAAAAGGTGAAGCCAAGAGGAACTGGGTCAGGTCACTGTATAGTTCATCATTTGGTTAATGAAATAAATGAGGTGGCTTTTAACTGCATTGCGGGAACTGATTGGGGAAATATTCCGCTTTGTGTTGCGCTTTGCTCTGGGGCAAGATTAAATTCTAACCAACTTGTAGTAGGGTAAAAAGATAGAATTTTAATAACTGATTTGAATCCTGGCAAGATTCATGTTTATTGGTGCTGCCCAGCTTTGAAGCTGTTGCAGACACCTAATTTATTTGGAAAGGTGAGCACAAGAACTTGCATTAAGTGCATCTATGTTGCTTGGTGTGGTGATTGGCCAGTTCCACCAACTTATCTTTTATTCAGTCAAGACTTCATAATGAGCAGTGGTGTCCCCCAGGGTTGTGCACTCAGTCTGTTGATGTTCACACTGCTTACTCACAACTGCACTGCCGTTTTCAACTCAAGCTGCATCATCAGGTTCGCTGATGATACCACAGTGGTTGGCCTCATAACAACAATGAAGGGTCAGCATGAAGAGAGGCGGTAGAGTGGCTTGTCAAATAGTGCGAGGATAACAACTTGAGTCTCAACGTGGACAAGACAAGATGATTGTGGACTTCAAGAAGGCACAGATTGATCACCACACTCTCCATTACACATCATTAACTGTGCCGTGGAACACAAAGTTTCTTGGTGGAATGATCTAACCTGGGCTCATCATACCTTAACCAGTCAAGAAGGCACAGCAGTGTCTAAACTTTCTGAGGAGATTGAGGCATGCAAGACTTCCCGCGCCCCCCCCCCCCCAACAACTTTCTACAGGAGCACTTTCAAGAGTGTCCTGTCTGACTACATCATTGTGTGGTACGGAAGCTGCAAGGACTACAATACCCTACAGAGGACAGTAGAAACTGCCCAGAGGGTTATTGGGGCTCCCTCACCCTATTTATGACGTTTACCATAAGCATTTGAGACAAAGGGCCCAAAGCATAGTTGAGGATCCTTACCACCCATCGCTCAGTCTCATCAGGAAGGAGGTACAGAAGCATCAGGACCAGGTCTGCCAGACAGAGTAACAGCTTCTTCCCTCAGGCTGATACTAATGAATACCCTGTCACCACTAGAACAGCGAGCTGTTTACTGTTTACCTGTGCTGCACTTCACTACATACATTTTGAGTCATATTTTATTAATTTATTTATATTTTAATTGATGTGCTGTATGTGATATCTTCTGTATGGGTGCATCGTGGTCCAGAGTAACGTTGTTTTATTTGGTTATATCTATGTACAGCCAGATGACAATGAACTTGAACTTGATTTTTTTTTTAAATGCCCTTTTTTGGGGTAGAGGTTACAGAAGTGCTTTGAGGCTTTCCAGATTTTAACCTACACTCTCCTGAGGTTCATTTTTGCATAGATGGAGATTGAAACTGGATAGGCCTTGAGCGAACTGGGATAGTGGACATAGTTGCACCTTGTTCCTCTCATTTGCCCTGGAGGAGTTGGCAACTGGGAAATCAAGTAAACAGCATGATGAGTATCTTTGCATTTTTCAAGATTAATTATTTTGGTAAATGTTAAGATGAGAAACCCAACAGGTGCTTCATCCCTCTTGCTTTAACTTTTGTGGAAGGTCACTGGTATTTCTTGATAATTAATGGTATTCAGTTCTGCTGTGGCTGCTGAAAACCCAAGCAGAAATTGTGGTTTGTATATGCTGCCAGTCTATTAATTGCTGAATCTTCTGCTGTGCTTTTAATTAAATAGGATCTAATTTTTATTAAATGATTTAAGTATGGCAAGTTCACTTATTTGGTGTCCTGACTAAGACACGTCAATTACTGTTTGGTTGTGATTTAAGGTTGGAAGGTTCATTATCAGACCAAGTATTCAGTTCATTGATCCTTCTTGTGTAATCAATCAGCAGCTACCAGCCAATGCAATGTGTTTTTCATTGGGTCTATATTTTGCAGCTTTCAGTGCTGATATAGTATAGCACCGTCACTGGATTCCAACTAGACGTAGCTTGGTCAGCTTGATGTAGGATTTTGATTGGCTTATCTTTCATTGTCTTCTAGTTTTTTTTTACTTCAAAGACAAAGATACATGGTTGTATGTGGTAAAAGACTTTTAACAAAATAAAGTGGGGGGAGGAAGAGACTGTACACTACCACATAAATAAATTTATGAGCTCACGGCAGAAGCTAGAGAGGGATGGCACAGCGGGGTTAACTGTGGACAGTTCTGTCCATTACAGCCTTTTAAGAACGTAGTGTAATTAAATACTATGAAATTTATGAAAAATATATTCACTCAGAATGTGTCCCTCTCATGAGCGTGCGTGTACTCACAGTTACAGTTTAGAGCTCCCTCTCATTGCTTGCGAACAGCTGAGTTTTTGTTTGGATGGTTTGTAGATGGTTCTGTCACTTGTGTTGTATTTAAGGCATGTGGTTTTGAAATTCAAGGGAGAACTAAACTTCATTAATCTTCAGTAGTTGGCAAAGAACTATCCATATAATTAAATATGGAAATCGGAAGAAGATGGTGCCAGCAAACAACATGACCAAAGGCGACGTCCTTCAGACAGTTCATGTAACTACCCCTTTTACTACTTCTTTCAAATATGATTCTACTACTAAGCTTTTACATACAATTGGAACCTGTGATTTACATTTGGATGGTGTGTTTCTGGGTCATTTGAGAGATCTGGCGCTTTGTTGTCTCTGAGGGAGTTCAGTGAGGTTTTAAGTGGCGTGTACGGCCTGAAGGCCAAGAAGCCTGGTGAAGAGGCGCAAGCCTGTGGTCAACCTGTTTCTTGTCATCTGGCTGATTAAAGCATTGAGCAAGACTGAAGTCAACAAGGACAAAAGCAGGAGGCGAGCGGGTGTTCGGCACCATCTGCCCACGTTTGAGCGGTCTCTCTCTTGCTCTTGCCCACTGCTGTGGGAGGAAGGTGCCATTCTTTCAATCCGTGGTGCCAGAATCTTGTGTCTTGGGCACGGTTTAATCAAAGCAGTTTGTGGATTGGATTCTGCAGTTCATGGTATATGTGTTTCTGGTTCTGGTAACTCCTTTTTTTATTTCTATTTTGTTCAAGGTGGACTGGTTCTGTGGCCTGAAGCCAATGAAGACAGCACTAAATTGAACTAAACTAAACTGAATGTTACTAGACTGTTTCAGTGACTATGGTTTGATGTTTTATATTCTGTGTTTTTTACTCGTTTTTTGCCGTTTGCATTAATTGTTCGTTTTTTGGGGTGTTTTGATGCTTTTCTTTGAATGGGTTCCATGGTTTTCTTTATTTTGTGGCTGTCTGTGGGAAGATGACTCTCAGAGTTGTACACTGCACACATACTTTGATAGTAAATGTACTTTGAATCTTTGAAGTTGGTTAACCTGAATGAAAATGAGTATAAGTTCCAATGTACTTTCTGCATTGACATCTACAAAAGTTTTTTCTGTTTGTTTTCCATTTATTTCTATTGTAATTGTAGAGGGAAATTATACCTGGATGGCAGCTATGCCTTTACTATGCCACTGAAGTAGTTTAATTGCTCACGATCCAATGTTTCTTTCTTACTAGTCAATATTGTAATCCATAAGGCAATGTTCCCCTCCATTTTAGAATCAGAACATGCCTCTCAAAGCAACTGCCTTGACCTCTTTGTCCTTTTGAGTAATTAGATATCTCCAAGCACCCTTCACTCTGCAAAGTGCAACTCCTATATCAATTATCATTTTTATTCATGTTTGAATTATTGAAATAATGTTTCTGGTGTTCACTTAGCCTGATCAAATTCTATACTGTGAGCTTTGAGCATTCTATAATGGAGCTTTAAGCATTGCTCCGTTATTTTAATCTTTTCGGTTTCTATGTATACATCCTTTCTATGCAAGGAATTAAATATTTTACCCTCTCTCCTGCTGGCCAGTTTGGAGAAATCTCTTCCTCTTGGTTCTGAGTTGCCTCTCTACCACAGCTAGACTACTCCAGCATCTTCAAATCTCACAGGGAATTTTTATGTTTGTGATTGTCCCCTCTTTATCATTCCAGCACATCCCTCCTCCCATCAATCTTTCTGCTTGTCTTGTTATTGCTCAACTCCATCTCTGATTTTCAGTTTTCAATGAATGACAATTTTCTTCACCTGCTGTTTGCAAAGACCAAAGCTAACCACTCCCCAACCACAATGTAGTGAAGTGATGAGAATCTAACAATACAACAGCTATGTTTTATAAAGTTGTACCAAGACATCCCTTCTCTTAGATCATTTCCCAGTCACTGACATTAGATTAACTGGTTTTGCTTATCTCTACTCGCCTTCTTGACTACACGACTTATGCTAGTTACCTCTCAGTTCACTGATATCATATCCTTGGACAGTGGAAATTTAAATATCTCCATCAGAACCCCAGTAATCTCTTCCCTTACCTCCTGTTAGCAGCCTCAGATACATCCCATCAAGCCTTGGGGTTTATCCACCCTTGTGCCTGAAAAATCACTCTAATACTTCCTTTTTGATCTTAACATGTTTGAGAATTTCCCAAATGACATCTCCAACCGCAATGCATATTTCCTTATCAAGATAGTCCCTGAAAACTTCGCCCACATCCTATGGATCCACATACAGTTTGTACTTCTAGTCCCCAATAGGCCCCAGTCTTTCCCTGGTTACCTTCTTGCTCTTGATATTATTATTAAATGATTTGGGATTTTCCCTAATCTTGTCTGCCTGTTATATTTCCTGTTCCCTCTTTGCCTTCCTGATTTCTTTATTAGTATACCTGAAGGACCTCCTGTATTTTCAGTCATCAAACCTTCAACGTCTCTTTGACATACAGGGTTCCATGCACTTATTGTTCTTGCCCTTCATCCTTAGAGGAACATGTTGGCTTTGAACTCAGTCTATTTAACTTTTAAATTCTCTCACTCATGAATGAAGAGTTACCTGTACGTAGCAGCTCCCAGTTGATACGTGCCAGGGCTTTGAACATTGCATTCAACTTTCAAAGTTAATTTCTGGATTGTCCATGTTGTTTTCAATAATTGCTTTGAAACTTACTGAATTATGGTCACTTTCCACAAAATGCACACACAGACACTTAATCCACATGCTTGCCTCCTTTCTCTGAAAGGAGCTTCCATTAAATACCTCCAAAAGATGGCACTTTAACAATGTACTACTTTCTTTGCATCACTTGACATACCATTTTAGATTATATTCTGAATTGTCTGCAATATGACTTGAATCCACATCTTCCTATATCCAAAATGACAGTACTAAGGCTGTCCCTCTAACAACCCTTAATGTACTTTAAACAACCCGAACAATTTTTGCAGAACTGTCTGTAGTGGCCTTTCATCCTTCAAACTGTGTGAACTTATATGAAACTCTGCTGACTACAATGTAACTCACTCTTCACCTTCTGCTTATTAAAATCCTCATTCCTTTATTCTGATCTCTAAGTAACCTTATTTCCCATCTCAGCACCTTACTCCAGTTGTTCAGTGACTTCACCACCTGCCCAAATCTCTCCACTGCTTTTTCTAGATAACTTTTGCACAGCATATCTGCTACTTTACCACCATGCCTCAAACTCTGGAGTCTCCTATCCAAATTTCTGCTCAACTTCTGTCAATTTAAGGCCCCTTGTAAAAATTTGTTTTACTTACCTCACCTTGTAGGTTTATCCTTGGCTCAGTGTTGGAAGATGTCTTCATCTACTTTCCTCCATTAAAAATCATATAGAAATTTTGAATTTCAAGAGATTCTGCAGATGATTTGTCAAACACCTCCACTCCATCCATCAAAAGCCAAATTTCTTGGTAGCCAACCATTTTAATTCCTATCCCCATTCCCATGTTGGCGCATGGCTTCCTCTTTTGCCACAATGAGGCCACCCTCAGGATGGAGGAGCAACACTTCATATTCTGTCTAGGTAGCCTCCAGCCTGATGGCATGAGCATCATTTTCACCTTCCAATCATTTTTTTTGCTTTTTTTTTTCTTTTCCCCACTCTGGCCTCTAACCTCTTCTCATCTGCCTATTACGTCCTCCTGTTGCCCCTCCTTTTTCCCTTTCTTCTTTGTTCCACTCTCCTTTTTTGTCAGATACCTTCTTCCTCGACCCTTTACTTTTCCCACACCCACCTGGTTTCACCTGCTACCTTCTTCCTTGTCTGATTTTTTTTATTCTGGCGTATTCCCTCTTTCTTTCCAGTCCTGATGGAGGGTCTCAGCCCAAAATGTCGACTGTTTATTCATTTTCATAAATGCTGCTTGACCTAAGTTCCCGAGCATTTTGTGTGTTGCTCTATATGAATTCAAGCTGTTTTTGCTCAAAGAGCACATCTAAATGTTTGACTTGATAAAGCTTGAATTAAGAAGTATATCTGTTATTCTTTGGAGAACAATAGTGGCAATTAAGACAGTTTATCTTATTGTTATACATTATACTAACTTGAAAAAGAGAAAAGATCCTGAAGTAATTAGGGAAAGAATAGTCATGTAATGAAAGCAATTAGCATAAAACTGAAATTGGATGTCTTTAACTGTTACTATTTCTCTCTTCTGAATGTACATTAGATATGCTTAAAGCACGTAAAATATAATTTTTGATTGTTAAAAAGAACATTAAATTCTAAATGTATTATGAACAGCATTTTTCAACAGAAGAACTAATTTCTCAAAGAAAACAGTTGATATTGATTTAACCTCGTTACTTATTTTTTAAGAAACAGGATTAATAAGAAGGGAATAACTCTGTAATATGTCAGTGGTGAAAAGTGCAGTAGATCATATTAACATATCATTTGGATGTGGCACAAATCCAGCTCTGTACTGCAGTAACTGATAAAACATCAATTTCTGGCACAAAGACCTATCCACACAGCTGTCGCCACATTACATCATTTCCCCCAAAACAGTAAAGTGTTCTGTTGAAGAAGTAGTATGTTCATGTAAATTTTTAATAATCTTTGTTTTGCCCGATACCTATTAATGCCAATGTCCTTCAGAGGACGTCATTGTTTTTGAACAGCAGTTCAATATTGCAATCTAAAAGCAAACAACCTAATGCGATGGCATTAAAGGTTTTCCAGTGCAACATCATGGTCAGACGTGGCTCTCGCTTTAGCCACTGTTCCGAGCATTGTATTTTAACACACAGATAAGTGCTTACTGTAGTAACCTCAGGACAATACAATCCTGTATTTACTGTTACACTGACAATGAATATCCTGTTGTATTTGGAATACCAGCCTCTAATGTGTGAAGGTCTATGTATATAATAAAATAGTAGCTATTTGCATAGCGTGCTTACATTCGAACAAACGTTGAACCAGGACTTATGTATTCTTTTCAAGACTCTCAATGCTGGAGGAACTCAGCAGATTAGGCAGCTGCTTTGAGGGGAATAAACAGCTGATCCTGAAACATCGATTGTTCATTCCCCTCCATAGATACTGTCTGACCTGCTTAGTTCTTCTCATTGTTACTGTCAAGAAGGAAGTGCAGGGGTCTGAAGGCACATACTGAACGATTCTGGAACAGCTTCTCCCCCTCTGCCATCCGATTTCTAAACAGGCATTGAACCCATAAACACTACCTTACTACTTTTTATTTATTTTCGTTTTGCACTACTTATTTTAACTTAACTATTTAACGTGTGTATGTGTGTGTGTGTGTGTGTGTGTACACACACACACTGCAATTCAGCTTTTTTTCTATATTTATCATGTATTGCATTGTACTGCTGCTGCTAAGTTAACAAATTTCACAACATATGCTAGTGACAATAAACCTGATTCTGATTCCTTCAGCATTTGCTGAGTGTTGCTCTGGATTTCCAGCATCTGCAAAATCCTTCGTGTTTTTCTATTTTTACTTGTGTAACAGGTTTCTTGTCAAAAAAATGTATGATTCCAGGTTGCCCTAAGCAATGCTGCGCTATTGATGTTTGTGGGATCTTGCTTTCAACATATTGGCCGCCATGTTTGCCTATATTACAACAATAATCATAATTCAAAAATATTCACAGTACTGTGCAAAATTCTTAGGCAAATGTTAAAAAAATCTGTAAAGCAGATCATTTCAAAAACAATGAAAAGTTTCCAAATATCAAAAGAACTATAAAGAGCAGTAAACAATTTTCAAAAAACTAAATCAAATCAATATTTGGTGTGTCTGTCCTTTGCCTCTAAAACTATCAATTCTCTTTGGTACACTGTCATGCTGTTTTGTAAAAAAATCGACAGGTAGGTTGTTCCAAGCAACTTGGAGAAGGTGACACAGTTCTTCTGCAGACTTTGGTTGTCTTACTTGCTTCTGTCTCTCCAGGTAATCCCAGACAGCCTCAGTGATGTTGAGATCAGGGTTCTATGGAGGCAATACCATCTGTTGCAGAACTCCCTGTTCTTCTTTTTACTTGAAGATAGTTATTTATGATCTTGGCCATGTGTTTGGGGTCTTTGTCCTGCTGCGGAAGGCAGTTGGGACCAATCAGACACCTCCCTGATGGTATTGTGTGATTGATGAGAATATGCTTGTACTTCTCAGCATTAAGGATTCCAGTAATTCTGACCAGATCACCAACTCCATGCAGAAAAGCAGCTGTAAAACTGCAGGGAACCTCAGCCATGTTTCACCGTTGGCTGCAGACTCTCATCCATGCAGCACTCTCCAGCTCGTCGATGAATGAACTGCTTGTTTGAGCCAAAAATTTCATATTTTG
The DNA here is from genome assembly GCF_030144855.1 of Hypanus sabinus. Taxonomy (NCBI): domain Eukaryota; kingdom Metazoa; phylum Chordata; class Chondrichthyes; order Myliobatiformes; family Dasyatidae; genus Hypanus; species Hypanus sabinus. Next base: position 39,992,580 of record NC_082722.1, read on the forward strand.
ACTCATCAGTCCAGAGCACTTGCTGCCATTGTTCAGCACCCCAGTCTTTGTCTTTTGTGCGTAGGTACGTCTCTTGGCTTTGTTTCCATTTCAGAGGAATGGCTTTTTGGCAGCAACTTTTCCAAGAAGACCGTTTCTGACAAGACTTCTCTCAAGGGATGTACTTTTGTTCCAGTGGTTTCTGTGAGTTCAGAGCTGATAGCAGTATTGGACTAATTGTGATTTATAATAGACATCAATATAATGTATCTCTTGTCTGCTGCACGCAGTTTCTGTGGCTGACCATTGCATTTCTGGTTCACAACCTTGCCCATTTCTTTCTGCTTCTTCAGAAGAGCTTGGACTGGACATCTTGAAGCTCCTGCCTGCCGCAAAATTTCTGCTTGGAAGAGACCTTACTGATGCAGGATGACCATCTTGTGTCTTGTTGCTGTGCTCACTCTTGCCATGGTGTAGGAATTGATGATCTGAAGGTTAAATTGTCACACCCTCACCTTTTAGTTTGGCTGTCTTTCACCCATTTTGATTCTTTTACACTCATTTCAGTTTCATTTAATCAGTTTTGTTCATTAAACTCATTATGTCATTGATCATTAGCACCTGTTTTTTTTAAATCATACACTGGGCTACAATATATACCTACAAAGTAGTTAGGTTTTTATTTTAGAAATGGACTATTACTTAATATGTTACTTTCTTATTTCTCTGTAACATATAATTTTTTTTGGAAAATGTATATTTAGAAATCTAAAATTGGCTTTTTTTCGACTGGCACGCTAATGCAGAAGACAAAACAATAAGCATCTAAAACAAAATTTATATAAAAAATCTAGGTTGCCTAAAACTTTTGCACTGTACTATAAATAGCTGAACATAAGTTAAATATCCATCCAGTTCTAGATTAAAGTGTCTAGTTTTGAAGCTGCAGTAAAAGTGTTTTTAAAATAATTACGCTTCTTTAATTTTAAATGTTTTCTTCTATTTTTTCTACATTCTAATTTTCTTAACTAACTGAATGGGCATTCTGTGAGTGCCTGGAATGTAACTGTGCAAATTAGCAGTTGCCACAAGGAATTATGTGAGAACAATTTGCTTTTTGTGTTTTGTTTCGGAATGCTGGGAAGGTGCAGAAAATAGGTGTGACCTGATGGCTTGACCAAGGTTGAAAATTCTTTGCTTAGAGAAAGGCAGGCTATGAATCTCTTAAGTTGACACCCCATAAGTGCAATGTAATGTGTAGCCAAGTTCTGACATCATATTGAAAATATGATAAAAACTTCGAATACCTCATTTACTTTTGAATATACAGCTGGATGAAAACCAGGACAATTCAATTTCTAATAATTTTAAAAATTGAATAAGATTTATAAAAGAAATTCATTTGTCATCTGAAGCAGTTTTTTCTTTAATATATGACATTAATCCCAGTGTATTAACAGTAATTCTATTTAGAGAGCTTTTAATTTTGGTTTTCAAATACTGATGTCACCCATTATCGCTTGAAGAAGCTATCCTGAGGATTTTGGCCCAAAATAGCATTTATCTATTCTTTTAAAGAAAGGCTTTGTGATATGACTTGTCCCACAGGATGCTGCGTTTGCCCACTGTCAGGTACTGGGATAGATGTGGTAGTGATGTGCCTCACACATCTGTCTCTGTACAGTGCCGTACAAGGAAAACCGGGTCAGGCAGCAGGAGAGAGTGCACAGCTGCAGCTCCCCAAACTGGCTGGCTTCCAAGGTGGTGGGTTTGCCGTAGGGACAAGGAACAATCTAATAATCTCTGTAGATCGTTCTTTTCCTGGAAGTTTGTTTATGACAACCTGCGTTATATATGTTGTTATTAGCAGAATTAGTGGACTATTATACCATCTTGAATTCTTATTTTGTAGAATTATTTAAACTGATATAATTATTATGTTTATGTAGGAAGGATTAAGTAAGTATTGAATGTTACCATTTCAAATGACTTGTGTATTGAGAGTAAACTAATGAAAGTATCTATCCTAATTTGGTATTCAAAGCTGTATTTTGTTTTCTGTCTATCTGGTTATTATTATATATTTCATACTCATGTATATTGTATAAAGATTCCAGACATTAGCTTTTTATATAGAATACAGAGACCAGATGCTTGAATTTATAAATGATTCTTAAACTTGCTAGCAGCTATCCTGTGTAAAAAGAATGAGAAATGTGACATTTTGTACGTATTCCTGAACATTATAAAGAGTAAAAGAGAGGCGAGAGTAGATATTGGACTGTTGGGAAATGGTGACACTAGCAATGTGCCAGAAGTTCAAGAGTGGCAGGGGGCAGAAGTAGTGACGTTGCCATGCTTGGGAGAAGGTATGTAGATAAGTCACCTGGACCAGATGATCTACACCCAGGGTTCTGAAGGAGGTGGCTGAAGAGATTATGGAGGCACTCGTAATGATCTTTCAAGAACCAGTTGATTCTGGCATGATTCCGGAGGGCAGGAAAGTTGTAAATGTCACTCCAAGAAGGAAGGAAGGCAGAAGCAAGGACATTATAAGCCAGTTAGTCTAACCTCAGTGGTTAGGAAGATCTTGGAATCGATTGTTAAGGCTATGGTTTTGGGGTACTCGGAGGCACGTGATAAAATAGGCTGTAGTGTGCTTGGTTTCCTCAAATGAAAATCTTGCCTGGCAATTCTGTTGGATTTGTTTGGAAAAAAGTAACAGGCATGATAGACAAAAGAGAATCAGTGAATGTTGCGTACTTGGATTTTCAGAAGGCCTTTGACAAGGTGCCACTCATGATGCTGCTTAACAAGTTAAAAGCCCATGGTATTATAAGAAAGATACTACCAAGGATAAAACATTGGCGGATTGGCAGGAGGCAAAGAGTGGGGATAAAAGGAGCCTTTTGTGATTGACTGCTTCTTTTTATATTATAGGTCATGATTTGAATGATGGAATTGACAGCTTTGTGGCAAAGTTCATGGACGATACGCAGATAGGTAGAGGGGCAGGTCATGTTGAGGAAGCAGAGAGGCTGCAGAAGTACTGAGACAGTTTAGGACAATGGGCAAAGAAATGGCTGATGGAATACAATGTTGCAAAGTGTATGGTCATGCACTTCAGTAGAAGGAACAGAAGTGTAGAATATTTTCTAAATGGAAAGAAAATTCAAAAATCTGAGGTGCAAAGGGACTTGGACTTTCAGGATTCCCTAAAGGTTAATTCGCAGGTTGAGTCAATGGTGTGGAAGGCAAATGCAATTATTGGATTCAGTTGGAGAAAATAAAAGTAAGGATATATTGTTGAGGCTTTATGGTAAGGTCTCATTTGGAGTATTGTGAACAGTTTTGGGCCCCTTATTTAAGAAATGATGTGGAGAGGGTTCACAGTACATTCACAAGAATGATTATTGGAATGAAAGGGTTACCATATTGAAAACCAATTGATGGCTCTGGGCCTGTACTCCCTGGAATTCAGAAGAATGGGGGACGATCTCATTGAAACTTATTGAATGTTGGAAGGCCTCAGTGGAGTGGATGTGGAGAGGGAGTAGGATCAGAGAGCACAGCCTTAGAATAGAGGGACGTCCATTTAACATAGAGATGAAGAGGAATTAGTTTAGCCAGAGAGTTGTGAATCTGTGGACTTTATTTCCACAGGTGGTTGAGAAGGCCATGGTCCTTGGGGTATATTTAAGGCAAAGTCTGATAGATTCTTGATTAGTCAGGGCATGAAAGGTTAAGGGGAGAAGACAAGAGATTGGGGCTGAGAGGGAAATGGATCGGCTTTGATGAAATGATACGATGAACCAAATGGCCTAATTCTGCTCCTATATCTTATGGCCTTATGGTCTTATAAGGAATTGCTCCATTACCTTTCCTGACACTTGTGTATCAGCAGGACTTCACTTATGCCTGGTGATATTCCTTTTTTGGGGTTAAAGTCTTTAACAAAACAATGATGATAGAATTTTTAATCCCTGTTTTCCTATACAGTATTCAAATATTCATCAGAGGTATAGGAAAATCTTGGGCAAATGTGAAAAGGCACTATTCACAACAGCAGTCAACAAAGGGTTTATTGTTGGGCCCCCTAAAGCCCTGTTGGTCTAATAGTATCTGAACTGGTGTGAGTCTGTTATGAAGGTGGAATTGGATTTGCTCCAATCTTATAATTAAGAAATCCCTATTTTACTATACAAATGCGCTTGGATTTGTATTAAATCCAGAATAAATGCTTAATAATGTGAATCTGAGCATACTGCTGGCTTGTGTTTAATATTGATCAACTTTTAACATTTTACAGATAAGAAAGACCTCATTCTATTCAACCTACATTGTGAAAGGTATACAGCCTAGAATGTCAAATGTAAGCTCACTTGACTCCAATTCCAGTGTCTCACACTACAAAAAATTTGTTCCAGTTTGGTGTTTTTTTCTTCTTTACTTTCCACTTAAACACATCCTATGTACACCTGAATATGATATCTGCCTTCCTGTGAGATCAAGTTTTAAAAACATCGAAAGATAAATATGTCTTCATATATTTAAGAGTAATAGCTTGGTTCAATTTAATTAAAACATAACAAAATATATAACAACTTTTTTTTCAGAACATCTAGTCCATCACATAGTAATTTTGGAAAACTGAAAATGACTTCCTAAGTGATTTGTCAATGTCAGTACCAGTTTCTTTTTTCAAAAAAGCAAAAACTTAACTGGAGTCCTTGCAACAAACAGTCGTGTTTCATGCTTCAAGTCTCCAAATAGCTCCACTAATAATTATAGAGAGTGAAAATTTGCAATTGCTCTTAATCCTCAAAATGCAAAGTAAATTTATTATCAAAGTACATACATGTCACCTTATACAACTTTGAGATTTACTTAATGGTGGGCATACTCAATAAATCCAATAACCAAGATAGAATCAGTGAAAGGTCACATAGAATCAGCTTGCAAAAGAAAACAAACTGTGCAAGTACAAAAAGAGATTAATAATAATAACAAAACATGGGCTGCAGAATGCCACTGGCGCCATCTTACAAGATCTTCAATTTGAAGATCTGGCCACACTTATAGGTTGGTAAGTTATTAAACCACCCAAAGCCCTGGATTATGTTGGATATGATAGACACTTAAATAACATGTACTTTTTATGGTACCTTGCCATTGTTAAGTGAATCAGTTGAATACTTGAAAATGCAGCCTAGCGTGTAAAGAGGTAATCCTCTAATTACTTCTCAAGTAACTTCCAATATATCTAGAATTGTCATTTTATTGTGTATTTTACTGGATCAACAGGATTAGATTACACTGTTTAATAAGTACAAGTAATACTGTATGTTAATTGAAAGATTATACGATTTTATTTTGTGAAATGGACAATTGTTCTTTGGCAATGAAGAACATTACGCAATTTCCTGAAATTAATTTAGAAATAAGCAGCCATATGACAGAAAACTTATATAAAACTGAACAATTACACTTGATATCCTTCTCACGTGGGTGCTTGGAGGCTAGACTGAGCCGAAAATGCAACTTCAATTTCACAACATAAATTTAGTGAATCTTGAATATCAAGCCAGTGGTGTTTTTGAATGTACTCACCTGAGCTCTCCTGCCACTGATTCTGATACATCATGGCTTAAAGTCTGAGCAGATATTCTGTGGAATCATTTGTCTTCTCAGCTTCTTATTTTTCAGTTTGAGAATCACTCTCTGCATTTGTACATTATTTTTTTTTGCCTATGTATGCAGCCCAGTGTAACAAAGCAGTAATAACAGGGGAATTAACTGTACCCAATGTCATTAATTTGTGTCCTGAGACCAGATTACAATACTGCATTGTATTAAAGTGCAAATGGTGAGGTCTGAGTGTTCAGCCAGCATTTTTACCTGAATTTGGAATTTGGAGAATATTTACCTGCTTTACAAAAGCAGCTGTTCCTGTTATATAAATGCTGAAAGTGTATATTCTTGAGCCAAAGTTAGCTTTATTACAAGAAATTGAACAGAACTGAAAAGCTATGGAGAATATTTTGATTCTAAAACCAAATATATTTTTTAAACCAGATATTTAAAGTAAGGAAAGCCGACCTGTTTTGTTTTAAAGCACAGGTATTTTGCTTCCCTCTTCTGGTGGAAAAACAGAATTTGCTGAATATTGCCACAAATTGTATTAAAGATGAAAATACTAAAATGGTTATTTCTCCTTTTTGACATTATAAACAATATTTTGACGAGTTATATCCAGTCTAAAGCCTTAATCTCCCCTTCACAAGCAATGCACTACACAGAAGTATCAATTGTGTTTCTTTCACATGTCAAACAAATCAATTATTGGCATTAAAATAGATTTTATATCTCCAGTTTCATCACTCACTGCTTAATGTGTTAAGCAACACTATACCTCAACCAATTGAGACATCTTGCAATAACACCATATGTTAAGTCAGCATTATGCCTCATGATTTTAACAGTAATATTTATTGTCCTAATACAACAGAATGAAGGTATCCATGTCAGGCCTTGTATGGATTTATTGTTGAATTTAATCTTGTACTTGTCAAGCTAATGGAAATGGCTTTGCATTCAGCTAATAGTTGCTTTGTGTCATAAAGCTAAATTGTTCAAGTTCTCAAGTTATCTGCAGTGAACCCGGGGTGGATATGGACACATGTTATTTATCCCTTATGGGTTTTTTTTTGTCTTTCCAGAACCACATGATGAGTCAGCACGCACAGTAAGGTGTCAGCACTGCGAGACATATTCTCTGCAGAAGACTCGACAGAGACACAGTGGGAGAGAACTTTTGAACATTACATCCAATCAAAGTGTCATTTGAAACCCAGATGTAAAACTAATGATTTGGCCATGAGGCACTGCTATTATAAGCAGTTTGAAATGAATATTAATGTAACAGATTAAAAGTATTCTATGCTCAGTATTTTTCTGTCCTGCCTTTAAACTAGTGAGTTCACAGCTTTTGCTTCTAATCAGAGTTATAGTGTGTTAGAAACATCAGCTTTGTTGCTGTTGTCCTTTGTTGCTTAATGTAGTAAGCTAATAGGTGTCAAGATAACTAGATGTATTTTGTTAATACTTGCTTTTAAATGCAGAATTAGCCAGTTGTGATAACTGTGATGTGCTAGTTTGCCATTGTCGGAATATTTTTTTTCTCTTTTTTTTGTCAAAGAAGAATGTTTTAATTTGGATTGGCCAGTTCACAGTACAATGAGAAACTATGTAAAGAAAATCAATGATTACAGTGAAACTGGATGGTGTTTGCTTTTAAAATGTGATTTACCTGATTGCAATAACTAGGACAGTATAATAAAGGGAAACCACGCACTTAATTTCTGTTTGTATCAGAGTGAAATTGCACATACTATTTCTTATCTATATCCAGATGCAAGCATACCATATCTGGTTTAGAGATTATTAAAACAACAATACATATTGCAACATGTTACAAAATCACAATGCAGGAAATCTGCAGTACAAACAGAAGATTGTCGAATCTGTGAAGAGAGAAACATAATTCATATTTTATGTTGGCGATCTTTCATAAGAATTAGTGATGCAAAGCATTTCACTTACGCAGTATTTGTATGAAGCATGTAGGAACCGCATGAGTACAATTACAACACTTAAAGAGAAGTTTGTATGAAAGGACCATGGGCTTAGTGCGGGAAGATGGAACGAGGCAGAACAACACTTTGGCACTGATTAGGTGGGCTGAATGGCCTGTTGCTGTGTTGTGGTGCTCTATGACTCTACACAATGATAATAAGCCACTTAATTTCTCTCAGCTTTAATAGCTGACAGCATTCTACATCCCATACACACTACCAGAGTAATATGACCCCACTTTTGTTTGCACTGTCCCAAAGCACCCTCATATTTTCTAATTCATTCCAGAAGTCTTCAGTGATGTTAAGGTCAAAATTGTCTCCAATTTACTCTGGTAATGACGCACTGAAACTTTGTTTCCTTTATTCACGGGCTGAATTATTAGAGGTGGTATTGTTTAAGTCTGAAGCACTTTTGGAGTAAAGGAAGAGGAAGTGTTAAATTTGAGATAGTAGAGTAAGGTACAGATGAGCATTTTGTATATTATTCTGAATGGTTTTAGTGCACTAGTTGAAATTTATATTTCTCGTTAACTGACTTAGAAATAGAAGTTTAAAAAGTTGTGAAAAAGTGAACTATTTAGTTTTCTGTCCTTATTTCCAATCAGCATATGACGCACGCTTTCAGAGCTGAATAACTGTAGGATGAAAAATATAATTAGAACATATATGATCAATTAAGGAATTGCATAATAATTCAAATTATAATTTGTATGCTACTTAGAACGTAACATTCCTCTACCAGCTGGATAAACAGTCTTTGAGTTTTGTCAGAGGTGCCACACCAGACCTCACACAGTTAATGAACAAAATTCCTTTGCCTGACTTTCTTCCAATTAGTATTATAACACAGTACTTTCAAAATAATCAGATATACACAGTATCTAACCTTCAAAAAGACTGCTGTGTAGAACAAGAATATTTTCCAAGTATTCCACACAAACAGCTTTATTAGTCACAGCAGATCAAAACATTAAGCTGTGATCCTACAGCTCTGCAAATGACAGACTCTTTCCCAAAGCTAATAACATTATTTTCCATTGTTCAACAGCAGTGTTTAATTTCTGTCAGACTTTTTTTTTAAAAAAGAGAACATTTGTACATCACATTTTCTCCGCCATAAATCCAACACAATTCAACAATGTTCTGGAGATCAGACAGACAAGGCAGACTGTTTTCAGGACTCTTATCACTGCTAGAATACACATGAAGGTTCCAAATTAAACTCATTTCTATTTCCTGTAAATATACTGGGATTGGGTGGTCATGGCTTTATTTCCCATGGGATTGTGGTTATGAAGGAAATATTTAAAATAGTAATAGGTATAAGTGTATAACATGTATATTGCCATTTTAAACTTATTCTTGGAATACAACAAATGGTAGCCAAATTGAAATTCATTGTCCTGAGAAAATGGTGATAGGATGCCTTTTCCACAGCTGGTAAATTAATACAACAGAGAGCATTGCTAGTTTCCTGAGACGAATTAAAGGTCAGCCATGTTGGATCAGAGTATCCTAGACCAGACGGGATGTGTTGGCTGCACTTTCCAATTGTTATCATAGGCAGTTTACTACAGAATAGTATTCTTCATAGTTTTTATTATATATTTCGTGTTTTACAAATAGTTTTTGACAATTATGGTCTGTCAAACATTTTCTTAGATCATTCTTGTTAGTACATAACGCTTAATCGTTCTTCAATTTGCACACAGTACTTAAAAAACGCAATTTAAGTAGCAGCTGAATCTGAATAGTTATATTTCGTGAAAATCCAATGATTCGATTGCAGATCATGCCTTCTGATCACTGTTAAGGTAACATGATTAAAGCTATTGCATGTTGAGATATAGTCCTTGCACAGTGCCCTTTATCTTTGGAAAGAAGCAATTAGTCACCTATTTTTGCTTTATGCAAAGTTTGCCCAGGTTTGTAATATCTTGAATGGATCTGTAGAATGGGGTTCAAATTTTGATCTGGGCTAATTCTACTGAAAATAATAACATATTGGCAACTTATTTTGCCATTGTAGAGCTTGTTAGTGGGTTAGAATGAAAGGTAAATTTGTAATTATTTTGATCTCAGATGTCTTTATGAAGAATAACTATAATTCGAAAACAAATGGCACACTGTTCAGAGTACAAGGCAAGCAGCAGCCTTGTGGAATCAGGGTAGAGGTTATATTTTCTTTTGAGTGGAGCATTTTGAGAACAACGGGAATACTCAAACTGCAGAATAAATTCTTCTACTTTCTAGTATATAGAATCTGTACAGAAAAGAATGCAGTGGCTTTTTTTTTACCATTTCAATAGACAATAGACAATAGGTGCAGAAGTAGACCATTCGGCCCCTCCAGTCTGCACCGCCATTCTGAGATCATGGCTGATCATTCACTATCAATACCCAGTCCCTGCCTTGTCCCCATATCCCTTGATTCCCCTATCCATCAGATATCTATCCAGCTCCTTCTTGAAAGCATCCAGAGAATTGGCCTCCACCGTCTTCCGAGGCAGTGCATTCCACACCTCCACAACTCTCTGGGAGAAGAAGCTCTTCCTCAACTCTGTTTTAAATAACTGACCTCTTATTCTCAATCCATGCCCTCTGGTACTGGACTCTCCCAACATCTGGAACATATTTCCTGCCTCAATCCTATCAAATCCTTTAATTATCTTAAATGTTTCAATCAGATCCCCTCTCAATCTCCTCAATTCCAGCATGTACAAGCCCAATCTCTCCAATCTCTCTGCATAAGACAGCCCTGCCATCCCAGGAATCAACCTAGTGAATCTACGCTGCACTTCCTCAATTGCCAGAATGTCCTTCCTTAAACCTGGAGACCAAAACTGTACACAATATTCTAGGTGTGGTCTCACCAGGGCCCTGTACAAATGCAAAAGAACATCCTTGCTCTTGTATTCAATTCCCCTTGTAACAAAGGCCAACATTCCATTTGCCCTCTTCACTGCCTGTTGCACTTGCTCATTCACCTTCATTGACTGGTGAACTAGGGCTCCTAGGTCTCTTTGCATTTCTCCCTTACCTAACTCGACACCGTTCAGACAATACTCTGCCCTCTTGTTCCAGCTTCCAAAGTGGATAACTTCACATTTATTCACATTGAATGACATCTGCCAAGTATCTGCCCACTCACTCAGCCTATCCAAGTCTCCCTGTATTCTCCTAACGTCCTCTTCGCATGTCACACTGCCACCCAGTTTAGTATCGTCAGCAAACTTGCAGATATAGTTTTCAATGCCCTCATCTAAATCATTGACATAAATCGTAAAGAGCTGTGGTCCCAATACAGAGCCCTGTGGTACCCCACTAGTCACCTCCAGCCAGTCTGAGAAACACCCATTCACTGCTACCCTTTGCTTTCTATCTGCCAACCAGTTGAAACCCTGCCCCCAATGCCATGAGCTCTGATTTTACTCACCAATCTCCTATGTGGCACCTTATCGAATGCCTTCTGAAAATCTAGGTACACAACATCTACTGGCTTACCCTCGTCTAACATCCTTGTTACACCCTCAAAAAACTCCAAAAACTTCCTTGCATTTTCACATATAGTTACAGCAATTTACTATGGATGGAAGATACTAAGATGATATTTCATTTGGGCAGCAAATATTTTCTGTATAGAACATAAAGTACACCAGGAAGTCTGTAAATCTAGATTAACACAGGTAACGACTGCTTATATGGGCTTGCTTTCTAAATTCCAAAACATGTTGCCAGGGAACAAGGGGGAAAGGCATGCAATAAATTTATTTATCACTTTTCTTCATGGTAATAATTCTATAACTGTTGAGAAAATGATTTTACATCACTTTTTGTCCTAATTTAAACAAGGTTATATTCTTCCACAACATGGGCGTCTATGAATGTTCCTTTACAAAAGTTGAAGCACAATAGCAAAACAAAAATTTGCATTCATGCAGCATTTTTTTGTAAACTTTCCCATGGAGCCTTATAGGGATTTAATCAAATGTAAATTGTTGCCAAACAAAGGAGAAAATGTAGGGATGTTTGCCTAAAGCTTGGTCACTGAGGTAGGTTCTATGTATTTATTTAATCTGAACCATGTTGCTGATTTTGAGTGATGTCCTTAGGTTATGTATGAAAATAGACAAACTGCTAATTGATTCTGCACCAAGCCGAGATTTTATTCCTGGAGCCTTCACGTTTACATGCCGAGGTGTGTTGACTAAATCTCACACACATGTATACACATAATGGATAAAGGTACCTTTTTATGCCTTCTACGCCTTCAATTCCACTCATTTTACTAATGATTGCTGACTGCCAATCAAAATCCATTACCTAATTGCAGCAATAGCACATCACAGTGATCTGTAATCCTAATTCCACTAATATCGGTAGCCTATCTGTTGGGGTCCCCAGCTAGTTGGTTCTCATAATATTGAGATTCAATATTCTTGGTACACCCGAATTCTCTTTCAGGTGAGGAAGCAACATCTCGACTGTGTATGATATTTCAACCAGAATAACTTTGATTGTAATTACTACAAGCACTTTCTGTTTCCTTTCATGCCACTGACCAATCCACATCCCACATTTCCTAACCACATCTATGACTCCAAACTGTTTATGAAGTCAAATAGCCCGGCCAACTTACTCTGTGCGTACATTCTGACAGAGTCTCATGGAGAGTTCCAGACTCCTGCCCTAGTCACACCACCAAATGTGTCGTGTAAAGGGCTGATGGTAAGTGCACCAGGCTGTCTGAGCAGTGGACTGTTTGGAATCAGAATCAGGTTTAATATCATTGTCATGTGTCGTGCAATTTGTTGTTCTGTGGGGTTGACCATAGGTGTTGCATCCCAGCAGTCCATGTGGTACGCAAGCTAGTGCAATGTGATGTGGAAAGCAGGCCATTGCCCATGTAGCAGGCTGCCCCCTCTGCACACAGCTGATGAATCCAAAGGAACAGCAGAGACCTATACACTTTGGCACCAGGGGTTGCCAGTCAGCGTTGCACGCAATGTACGACTGCCTTAGGGACTCCAGCTCCAGATTTTTCCCTCAGGGTTTATTCCCAAAGCCTTTCCCATGAGTGGGTATAGCCACAAGACAGCAGTGGAATGTGAAGATTACAGGTGCAAGAATAAGATTAAAATGAAGGCATTGCTGATCCAGAAACCAGTATGATGGCAGTTACAGATGAGCAGGCATAGGTGCAAGATTGGCCATGTGTTTGGGGTCTTTGTCCTGGAGACTTAAAATGATCAAGTCCAAAGCTAAAAATGAATGGTGGCAACAGATGAGGCAGGTAAGAACTGAACATTGTTACAGAGGTACAATTTAGCTGTTTTTCTGTGAAATTTATGATTTCATGCTCATTTCAAGATCAGATAGGAAGCTGTGGCTATGAATAGTTTTAACTGAATCTAAAGTGGTTCTCAAGAAAAAGTTGGTCATTTTATCCAGTGGGTGGAGTTTGTTGAAAGAGGCAATGGCTTAAATGGAGGAAAGTGTGGTTCATCTAGGAGTGGCTGTCAGATACCTCTGAGGCAGTGGATGATGATGTAGAGAAGGTAAATAGAAATAATTTATTTTTTGGTGATATTGCCAAGCTGTAACATACAGATGAGAAGTAAAAGGGCATCGAGGGTGAGTCACTTGGAAACTCCAGAGGTGCAAAGGAAATCTATTGTTAGAGGTCACCTGGCTATGGCAAGCAAGTAAATCAGACATGGGGCAGCTCACTTGGCTTGACAACAAGGGTGAGGCATCAGAGAGGTGGTCCAATTCATACTCTTGTTCATATTAGTACCCCCTTTACTTGCAAGCCTTCAAATATAGCATTTTATGTCTATTTGGCTTGAGGAATGGTCTGATGGAGGAGTGGATCTTGACTTAAGTCTGTTATTGTGCAACTTATTTCCTTTGATGTCACTTGCACACATTTTATTCACCAATGCATTTTCTGTGCTACAAAGGAAGAACCTCCAGTAAGTACCAAAGTGAGTGGTGGATCATGTATGTGGGCACGTTTTTATTTTTTGCATTCCAGCAGAGGGAGATCGGGCTAAATATTTGTCTTACAGATTTTGACTAGGCTTGAAGGTGTAAGGAGTACAGTAGCTGCTAAGTGTCTACATTGAATACATCTTCTGAACAGTTCTGTGTTATGTCTGAAAGTAGTTGTGTTTTTTGCTGAAATTAGTTAACAGAGATTGTTATCCCATCTCGAGAGAATGCAGCATGATGGAATGGCACTCAGAGCTCCAGGGAAATGGGACCAACTGAATTGCTTAGGAGCTGGCATAGATGTGATGGGCCTAATGGTTTCCTGTAGTGTTATAAAGTGAGGCAAGCTGCCATTTCTGGCAGGAAAAAATTTATGCAAACTGATTCATTTCCTGGTCAGATACATTTGCATGTGTTACAATTTTCAATCAAGAAATAGGTTAATTACCTCTCCAAGGTTACTTCAGAGAGGCGAAAGAATCAACCACATATTGTGGACTGATCCCAACAGGTATTACACACATAGAGTCTTTAACATGTAGGTGGACTGCCATTATAGGCAAGTCATCTTGGATGTGAAATGAAAACAGAAACTGCTGAAAATTCTTTGCAGGTCAGGCAACATCTGTACATATTTGAGCAACAGTTACATATCAGGATAAAGACCCGTCATCAAAACTGAAGAGTTTTAAGTTGCAGAATATGTAGGAGAAGAGGAGGGGTAGGAAGTGCCATTTCGGTTAAAGGTATTTAGTAATTGGTGCTATAGCAGAGGGGTGGAGCCATTAAGTAAAAGGCAATTTGGGAATATCACTATCACTGAAAGTAGCATAAATGACTATATTTGGACTATTGCACTTTGTCAGTTTTGCTTTTATGGAGCTATGCATACATAAGCCCTGTGATTTTTTTGTTAGTGCTTGATTTAGAAATGCTATTGTTTGCAAGCATGTGATAAAGGTTCACAAATTTACACTCTGAAAGATCTGTAAAAATTGACAAAATAGAATTGTCCGATATGATCGAGCCACAGAATCCATGCAGGTCTATTTTAATGTAAAATCTGCCTTGTGCAAGGGGAGTCTATATTTGTGCATTTAACTCAAAAATATCTCAAGATACATCATAGGAGCCTTAATATGATGGGGCCATGGTTCAGGAAACACTGCTATTCCTGGAAATTTGAGGTGACTATTTACATCAAGAGCCTAAGGAGGGTTTAACTATTAAGCACCAGAATTCTGTGATGGCAAACTGGTAATTATTTAGCCACAGAGACATGCTAAAAGTGGAGCAGAGCAGTGCTGTCAATGAATGACTGGGATAATGCTGGAAATTAGCAGTCAAGCTCTATTCTGTATTTCATAAGGGACGGGGTCATTTTTACTGTCTCAGTTTTTCCTTAATAAGCAGAGACTTTGGTGCTGTCATTCTAGTTTTGATTTATATATCTGTTGTACTAACTAGTAGAAAATGACCATGACAGGTACTTCACTGAATTCACAGAATTTTCAGTCCCTTGCAAATTGTGTGATTAAAAGGTGAAATAACTTCAAAATTTGTAGCAACAGACAAAAAGATTGAGAACTACCTAAATAAGTTACAGTACTTGACAATTTATTATATTAATTGTAGCAAATAAAGCTTTTCCTCAGCCTGGTCAATAAATCAACTATCAGAGGATTCTCTATTTTTCTAATCATTTTGTTGGCATCCCTGGTACTCACCACCTGGATTCTGAGGGACTTCCTGTGGCTTTTCCTGATGGCTATGTGGGAAAAGGTTGAAAATTTGAGATCAGTGGCTTGTGGCCAACGTGTTAGCTACATTGCCTGAGTGAAGGCAAGCAAAGTCACCATTTTCAACCTTCACTGCAGAAGAATCTTCATCAGAGAGCTGCCACGTAAGGCAAATTAAAAGTATTTCAAGCCGACATGACAGGAACCATAAAGACTCAGTGATTCTACAGTAACCAGGGTAGCGTAGCGATCCGCATGATGCTATTACAGCTCAGGGTGTCGGACTTTGGGGTTCATTCCTGGCATCCTCTGTAAGGAGTTTATATGTCGATCTGTGGAATGCATGGGTGCTCCAGTTTCTTCCCACAATCCGTTCAGTAGGTTAATTGGCCATTGTAAATTGTCCCATGATTAGGCCGGGTTTAAATCAGTGGCTGCTGCTGAGGAGGCTCAAAGAGCCTTCTCTATGCTGCATCTCAAAACAAGATGGTTAGAAAGATTCCCTCATGTCCAATCCCTTGTCAATTAGTTATGAAACAACTTGAAACCTTCATATCACCACAAGTGTATTGATCCTGTGGAGGCTGAACTGAAATTTTTGCAGTCCAAAATTCTTGCTTGAGCCTCTTTGCCTCTGCTGGCAAACAAGTCCTCACCACCTACAGGCCCCTGCAATGGCAGTGAATTAATTTGGTCCACCTTCTTTTCTCATTTTGTTGAGAGTCAACTTTATCTTGTTATAACCAAAATGTAAAAAGTAATGAAAGCCTACTTGATATTTTTAAAGTGTTACACATGATGCTACACTTCATTTTCAAGCATACTTAACAGATAAAAGAAATATTACCTGCACTATTAACATGAAGCCACCAGAATTCTGCAGGTTACGCTGGGAAGCAATGTAGTGAGGACATCTAAAAATCACAAGGGAATGATTTGTTTAAAGTTGGTAACCCTTATCCATGTAATAATGTACTTTATATCTTTTAACTTTGGTTTGAAGATAAATTAGTGACGCTAAATGTGTTTTATCTCTATTTTCAGATCTCTAGACCTTACGTGAGTAGTCCAGTTAAATCCATGAACAATGTATCTTCATGCCTTCCCTTTAATTAAAAGCAACAAATTACATTATAGTTTCATATTTTTATGTCAATGTTGTTGATGTTTATTCATTACTTTGGGAAAACAATGATTGCCCATTCTAACTGACCAATAACTGAGCTGGTCACTCATTAAACAATGTGTACATGCAAAGTGGAAGTTTGTAAAGGTCACATACAGAATTCCAGTGCTAATTCCAAAAATGCAGAACCATTCTGAAATGTTAGTCCCAATTATGTGCTAAAGTCCTTGAACCCTCTACATTCTCTCCCCACCCCCCACCCCCCGAAATCAAGAGTCCGACAACTAAGCAGGCTGGTAAAGAACAGAGTTTTCAAATTGTGACTGAAGTCACTGTATTTTTTTCTGTGTTGCATTTATTAAAAGATTGAAAATTATTCCATGAATATGAAATAGATGCACTGTTTAAACTTTGCTGGAGGAGATTGGAGTAGGCAATTTGATGGTACCTTGGTGTTCTTTATGGTCATGTGGATGAATAGTTCACTTGCTGAGTGATTTTGGGAGTACTGTACTGGATGTCCTTGTAATTAAAGACTGTAGGTGGTGCTATATTCCAGTTAGCTTAGTTTGTGAATGGACAAGAGAAGTCATATTTTACCACAGTCAGCAAATCACCAAAATCTGCATTTCTAATTCAGAATACTGTTCTGTTTTTTTTAATGAAGTGCTTCCATTGTTAATGTTATAACTTTTAGATAATGGATTCCTTCTTGAAATGATCTGTTAGCATGTCAGGTCCCAAGAGAAGATTTAGAGCATTCAGGACAGCATGATTTAGAGATGATAATGTAGCTGATCGTCAGTGTGAATATTATGATGGAGGTAATTGTATATAAAGCCCATCAGCTGAGGGCTGAATTAATCTGCACAATCATGATAAGGTAAACACATTTTTTTACATTTGCAGGATTGTTAATGAAATATAGCTTACTACTTTTTATGGAATGAATTGAATGGAGTGAAAACTTTTAAATGTTATTTTAATAATAAAAGCAAATAACAATGTTATGACACTTGAAACCCAGTTGAGGTTCTAGAAACATAATATAGGAGACCAGATCAAACCAAAAATATTTAACTTTATGTAAAAGCCTCCTTCAAGCACGTTATTATGGAATATTAATAAGTCCCACTGCAGGGCTTTTACCAAACTGTCAGCATTCACAGAAAAAAACTAACTAAAAGTTTAATTCAAATTTCTGTGTTTAAAATGCAGGGAAGAGGGTTTGTCCATGGACCCACTGTTGCAGTTCACCAGGTTCTCATCGTCTACCCCACAAATTGAGAATAATGCGTAAAATGTTGCTTCGTGTCAAGTCAGTGAGCATGCTGATTGCCTTGGCAAAGATTTCAATAGGGCACCTGGTAGTGGGGGGATGGGGTGCGGGGGGGGGGGGGGAACAGCAGTTTCCAAATTTTCACCTTTGGCTGTGTATTTATGGACACCAGAAGTTGCTATCAGGAACAGAACTAAATCTTGATGGTCTCATCACCATTACAGCTGCTGATTACACCCCTTATAATGTTCTTTATTGCAGGAAGAAATCCTCAATCTACGATGAATTAAATGGTCACTGTGAAATGATTGGGCCTATTTCAAGTGTGCTGGATTAGTACATATATGAGCTATTTATACTTCATAACTGGGAAAAAATAATTCTTAGTGGCAATATTTAAAGATGTTGTCCAGCATTTTCCACTGGAGATGGCTTCCAGCAGGTGAGAAATATTGTTCAAAAATGTGCCGTTGCTGATTAATATTGTGTAAAGTTTATGCAGCACAGGGAGATATTTCCCCTCCTGTTTTGGGCTTTTTTAAAAAGCAGCTTGCAGATGGTGCACATGATGTATTGTACTCTGTTGAAATTTCTCCCCCTCCCATACATCAGACAGACTGCTGAAAGCAGCAGATGGGCAAAATGGTCAGCAGGAGGGGGGTGACTGTCAGTGCAGACTGCTCTATCCCCAATAACGTGAAGTGCAGGAGCAATATTCTTTCAATAGATTGTCTATACAAAATCATTGCTATGGAAGATTTTAAAAATGTGCTTTGGAACTTAATCAACGTGTGTACTGTTGAACACACAAAATACTAGAGGAACTCAGCAGGTCAGGCAGCATCTATCAAAATGAATAAATATAATCATTTTGGGCCGAGGCGCTTCATCAGGACTGGAAAGAAAGAAGGAGAATGCCAGAATAAAAAGTGGTGGGGAGGGGAAGGGGGACCAGCTCGAAGGTGAAGGTTACAGGTTGGTGAGAAAGGTAAAGGGCTGGTGAAGAAGGACTCTGATAGGAGAGAGGAGTTGACCATGGGAGAAAGGGAAGAAGGAGGGCCATCAGAGAAGTGGGTGGATTGTTTTTGTTTTACTGAAAGGAGAAATCGATGTTCAAGCCATCACGTGGTGGCTATCTAGATGGAATATGAGGTGTGGCTCCTGCCCCCCTGAGATTGGCCTTGTCACAGACCTTGTCATTGACCACAGACCAACATGTCAGAATTAGAATGAGGATAGGAATTAAAATGGTTGGCCACCAGGAATTTTTTTTTTTTGGCAGATTTAGCAAAGGTGCTCATCGGAGTGGTCCCCCGATCTAAGTCGGGTCTCAAAATTGTAGAGGAGGCCGCATCAGGAGCTCCTGATACAATTGACAATGCCAACAGCTGCATAGGTCAAGTGTTGCCTCACCTGGAAGGGCTGTTTGGGGCCCTGAGTGGAGGTAAACGATATTGAAGGTATGGGCAAGTGTAGCATATCGATCGCTTGCAGGAGGGAGAGTCGTGGGGAGGGATGAATCAGGAAGAGAATTGGGGAGGGACCAATCCCTGCAGAAAGTGGGGAGAGGTAAAGATGCATTTGGTGATATAATCCCGTTGAAGGTGGCGAAAGTTGTGAAGAACTATTGAATGCAAAGGCTCATGGGGTTGTAGGTGAGGATAAGAGGAACTCTATCCCTGTAAGATGACGGGAAGATGGGGTGAGTGCAGATGTCTGGGACATGGAGGAGACAAGGGTGAGGGCAGCATCAATGGTGGAGGAAAGGAAACTCCATTCTTTGAAGAAGGAGGATATCTCTGATGTCCTGGAAAGGTAAGCCTCATCCTGGGAACAAACGTGGCAACTGAGAAAACAGAGTAGTATTTTTACAGGAGATAGCTGGGAAAACATATAGCCAAGATAATGGTGGGAATTGGTAGATTTATAAAAGATGTCGGTGGGCAGTTTGTCTCCAGAAATGGAAATGGAGAGGTCGAGAAAGGGGAGTGAGATGTCAGAAATTAATTTAAGGGGTGGTTGGAAGTTGGGTCCCCATTCTCATTCCAATAAATCAGTCTATGGCCTCCTCTTTTGCTACGATAAGGCTATTCTCAGGGTGGATGAGCAACACATATTCCATCTTGGTAGCCTCCAACCTGATGATGTGAACACCAATTTTTCTTTCAATTGAAAAAAAGATTCACTCCCCTTTGCTCCTCTTCTATTCTCCACTCTGTCCTATTACCTGTTCTCCTCACCTGCCTATTACCTCCCCTTGATGCCCCTCCTTTTTCTCTCATGGTCCACTCTCCTCTCCTATCAGATTCCTTCTTCCCACCCCCCCCCCCTTTACCTTTCCCTCCAACCTGGTTTCACCTATCACATTCTAGCTGGTCCTACTTGCCCTCCACCCAACTTTTTATTCTGACATCTTCCTTTCCAGTCCTGAAGAAGGGTCTCAGGCTGTTTATTCATTTCCATAGATGCTGCCTGATCTTTTGGGTTCCTCCATCATTTTGAATGTGTTGTTGTAGATCCAAATGAAAGATGTCTTTAAAAGAGTCTTTTAAGTGGCTCTTAAATAGGCACATGTGTGGTGCATGGCCAAGTGGTTAAGGCGTTGGACTAGTGATCTGAAGGTTATGAGTTCAAGCCCCAGCTGAGGCAACATGTGAGCAAGGCACTTAACCACACATTGTTCCAGTCCACCCAGCTGAAAATGGGTACCAGCAAAATGCTGCGGGTTAATCTCGCGATAGACTGGCGTCCTATCTTGGGGTGGGGGGGGGGGAGGTAGTCTTGTACTCTCTGATGAGCCAATAAGGCTCAGGACAGAATAGGCACGAGGAGCTTAGAACGATAGAGGGCTATGTGGTAGGGAGCTAGATTAGGTTACATGGTTGGCACAGCATTGTGGGCCGAAGGGCCTGTAATGTAGATTCTATATGTTTCTATATCCCACTGCAGAAGGCAAGTGCCCAATGAGGTAAAGTTAATTTTGCCATGTAGAGAGAGTAGTGGCAGTGGATCTGCAATCCCCCTTACTAAGATGTATTTTGCCTGTTAACACAAAACCATTCATTAATAACACAATTCATAGCAATCATGCCAGCAGTTCAAGACTTCAAAGCAAATGTTTGAATGTGATTAATTTTATCCGTTGTATAGTAAGTGGTGAAGAAAATGAGTGTTACAGAGTCCCTTACTCCTCCTGGAGAACATGACTTTACTGAAAATGTGCTAACATTATTTGCACTTTCCTGTTTCCCACCCCTCCCCCAGCTGTACCAAACCTCAATGTCTGATGTCTTTGTACAGTTAGCAGTCCAGTGACCGCGACACAAAAATGGAAATAAATATCTCATTGTCTTATAAATATTGTAAATAACATGGACAATTGTACAGTAATCAGTTCATGGTCACCTACTGATGGCTGCGTTCACCATCCTCTTATCATTTTGTGAATGTCACGCTTGATTAAATCTCCTAAATAAGAGGGAGAGAAACCAGACTATAATTATTGAAAACCATTCTTTAGGACAGTTGGTTGCTCAAATGCTAAAACAGATTACAAGCTGTAAAACTGATTCAGGATGCTAATCTGAAGGCAACAGCTCCTGGCCTCTTTATTCTGTCTCCTTGATTACCTCAGCCAGAGTTCCCTGATGAGAATCATTTTAAGTTCACAACAATAATCAGTGATCTTGGCTTCCAGTTCTTTCTCTTACAGGAGTGTTGCATAATAATTTATTATGTATAAATGATTATATTTATCTAATTTACTATATAAATAGATGCTAAATTTACAATTGTTAAATATTTTAGCACACCCATTTTAAAATCATATAATGCTTTGAAACAAATATGATGAGGTGCAGGATTAGATTTATAGTTAGCAACAATTCTGGCAAGATGCAGCCACGGTACGGACAGGAAGCTTGATACCCAGGTTCTGTGCTAGTAATAATTAATGGAAGTACTGCTTTTCCCTGTCAATAGTCCATGGAACTGACAGAAACCTCGGGATTTCATGTATGCTTAGTTTAAGATGGAAACTGCGAAGATGGTGTCAGTGATTCAACATTACTCCACAGCTATACTGTTTGCATTCTTCACCATAACCAGTGACGATCACTTGAACTGACAAAAAATAAGTGACCTGATACCACTATCAAATGCTTTCAAAACCTATGGCTTCCTACATGACATCTAAATGAGGATTAAATGACATAAACATACTCTTTGCTGTAAGGTAGTTTTAATTCTGTGTTGTTATTTATGCAAATATTTAAATGCAACCAAATATATCTATTTTTAACCAAATATATAAAATTTCATTACATATTGGCTTCAACCATTATCATTTTTTAACACTTTGAAGTGAATACAGAATTATACTTTTGCTTCCTGTGAGAATTCTTGAATGTGATTGGCTTCTTTGACATTTTCATAACATGGGCACAATAGGAAACCATCAAATCCATGTTTTTTGATAGATTGTTCTGGCAGATATTGTAAATGAGGAGGTTTTGATGAGCAAGGTGAGCAGAAATTTTCTCCAGATCAATGGCTAATGCAATTGTTTTGTGTAACAACAAATCCTGAGCCTCTAAGTCTATGACAACATCCTTCTCACACATGACAAACCACTTAAAACAGATATCAGGTTTTCTTTGTCCAATGAAAACAATGATTTACGCTTTAGCTATCATTGCTGCCCTCCTTTAAAAAATTTAACGTCGCTACATTTTTCCCTGTCTTCCATTTAAGTTGAACTTCAAAGTGTGGAGGCATGGGAGTGCAAAGTGCATGTTCAGTCTCATTTTCATTACTGAGACCCTGGCAGTGTGCTGGCGGAGACCTTGACGGAATCAGTTGCTGATATGGGCAGAGAAAAGGCAGATGATGTTTAATCCAGGCAGATGTGAGTTTTGCAGTTTGGATGGTCAAATGAAAGAAGAGTTTGACGGCTTAATAACACTGAGGTACAGAGGGATATTGGCATCCAGGTCTATAGTTCACTTAAAGTAATTACACAAGTGGATAGGTGGTTTAAAAAAAAAGGTATGGGATATTTACCTTCATTAGTAGGCGTGTTGAATATAAGATTTAGGAAGTCATGTTGTAGTTATATAAAACTTCAGTCAGATGGCACTTGGAATATTGCATGTCATTCTGGGTGTCATAATATAGAAAGGATGCGGAGAGAATGCTGAAGATGTTTACCAGGATGCTGCCTGGATTAGCGGTTGTGAGCTATAAGGAAAGGTTGGACAAACTTGGCTTGCTCTCACTAGAGCTTTGGAGGTTGAGAGGAGACTTGATGTTTTTAAAATTATGAGAGTCATGGATAGGGTAGACGGTCAGAATCTTTTCCCCATGGTAGAAATAAGAAGGTATTTTGTTTGCTGTCCATAAAATTCTGAACTCAAAGGAGATCTTAAGCCCTATCCAATATAGATATTAATGGATATACTCACTAAAGGGAGTTTATACTGTAGCCACCCACTTTTTAAAGGCTAGATCACTTCCCTGTCTCTCATCCCTGGTGAGTTTACTTGTCAATACCCACTACTTGAGTGGTGGGTCTCTCCTCGCTACTAAGGAGGAGATACTTTCAGCTAACAAAGTAGTTTTAAGCAAAGTTTGTTTATTTTTAGTGAAACACATTCAAATTTAGATAAAATTCTTGAAACACGTTTCACAGAGGATCACAAATGATTAAGAAAAAAATTTCCAAAACACAGGTACAGTTCCTATAAGGTAAAAAGACAAACCAACAAGTTGCAAATGAAAGAGTAGTCCATTGCAGAAATTGAAAGCAGAGGAATGAATTCTCGTCACCCTGTCTTTCTGTCATTCTTCTGGTCATTCCTTGACCATTCATAATAAGCATGATTTCTCTCTAATATATTTACTTTTTCTCCACTTGGGAACTTCACATGCATGTGATGTTTTTCAGTTGCAATTGTCAGGTCAGATAAATGCGTTTTTCAATTAAGCTGAAGTGGACCCCGTTGTTTGATTAAATAATAGGCCAATGAGGACTGTATCGTTCACTTGTTTATGACAGGAAGCTGAGATGAGATTATTGGTTGGAAGATTAACTTAGTTTAAAAAAACAACTCTTTGATCCCTGGAAGAGCCAGCTGCTATTTTAGAAAGCTGAGCTTGACAAAAAGGCCCTGGACCCTGGACAGTGAATATCCATCACAGAGATGTCAAACACCAGATGACATGCTTTGAAGGTTAAAGGGGGGGGGGGGAAGCTTAAAGGTGACATGAAAGGCAAGTTTTTTTTATATGACAAGTGGTAGGAGTCAGAGATAGGTTACCCGGGTAGTGGTGGAATTATGCATTCTGGTGAAGTTTTAAAGGCTTTTAGATAGATACATGATTATGAAGGTGATGCACCATCAATAACTCACACTGAGACATAAGGCGAGATATCGGCTTTTATTGACTGGAAGAAGGAACCAGGAGTGAGTGTCCATCATACTACATCCTGGAGACTGAGAGGCCGGGCTCAGGCCTCAGATCTCCTTTATACAGGGGCCTGTGGGAGGAGCCACAGGAGCAGTCAGCAGGGGCGTGTCCCGACAGGCACATAGTTCACCACAGAAGGGAATGGAGGGATATGAATGATGCACAGGAGAAGAACATTTAGTATATATTGACATTAGGCTGAGCAAATTTTTGGGCTGAAGAATGCGTCCAATGATGTATTCTTGAGTCCAAAGGAACAATCCTCAATTCTCTTAGCATGGAGGCTCTTTACAGATTTGTAAGTGGAAATCAGTTTCTTTTCATTTGATTCAATTCAGTTAATTTAAATGTATTTAAATACGCACAGACATATTGCTATTTAAAATATTTCAGAAGGATTTTGAATGTTGTAGCTGTGCTGAGTACTTTTGGACGGTTATGAATTTCAAAGAGGTTTACAAATGTTTCTGAAGGGCCTCAACTACTGTCAAGGCCGTTCTGGGAGCAGTCTTGGAGGCGGCCATGCAGAATGCTGGGCCAAACTCATCAGCTGAGCCCGGTCTTGTGGCCGGAGACTGTACCCTAGGCACCTGCTGCAAGGAGGTGGTTACGTCAAAGCAGGTGAACCATGAGCTCAGAGGGTCTGCTGATCAGCAGCAAATTCTTTACCTCTTGTTCTAACCTTGAATTATCTGAAGGTGCTGACTGAAGATCAGAAAATTACCTGCCAATTTTAGAAAGGGCATCCCATCAATATATTGTACTCACAGTGTTATTTAGGCTAATGCAACACCAGTGTGGAAACTAATTACCTTACTGTTACGTATATAACAGATTTAAAGCTAAGTTAATGGTTAGGCTCTGAACTAAATGAATAGGTATTTAGATATTTACTTAATTTCTAAAGCATCCATGATTAATAATTTGTAATGTATAATTTAAGTCATGGTGTTGATATAAACAGTAAATACAAATCATCAGACACAACCTTAAACCTGGTTGATATAGCAATCATAATAATTACAATGACTTGGTGAAACTAGGTTACCACTGTGGCTGTACTAGTATCATCTGGTATTTGGCACATGAAAGAGCGAATATTTGTCTTTAAGCACTGTTGACGGTAATGAACTGGTTGACTTTATACAGGCAAGATCAGCACAATCTGGGCAGATGAAAAAGTGTGACATGGAGGCTTCTGCAGTTTGTTAAGAAAGAGTCCTCTAACAAAGAAAACCATGAATAAAATCTAATGCTTGAATGTAGAAGCAAACAGGCAGGTGCACAAAGATAGATTATTACTTAAGGATTTGTAAAAGACAGCAGGTGTAAGCAATAAAACCAGTAAGAAAAGAAGTAGTTGAGGACACTTTACAGTTAAAATCATTATATTCTTCCTCTTCAACTGCCAACTATGAATTAATAATTTATAATAAATGGGATAGTGTGCCATAATTTGGATTGTCACTTCAGGAATGAGGCATTCTTGTTGTGTTCCACTGTCAGTGAGTTCTCATTGTTGAACTTAACAAGCTCCACTCTTGCTTTGTTTGGAGAAAAGAACATGAAAAGTGTAATTAGTCACTTTCTGCTCTTTACAGAATAGTAATTATTTCAGTAAAGTTTTTGGTGTTAACTAATGATTAATCTGTGTGCTTGATGTTCTTTCTCTGGTATTAGCATCAATTGAGTTCAATTATCTTATTAGTGTGAATAAATACAAATGAGGGTGCCTGATATTCTTTCTGGAATGAAGAGGAATTGTTGTGATGACTAACTTACTTTGTACCTTGCTAGAAATGAAAACAGAAACTAGATCACTGGGGGAAAATCAGGTGATTGAGCTCCTCCATATGACTGTAAACAAAGGAAATGTTATTCCGGCTTGAATAAAGCGTGTACCTTTATTACCTGTGATGACCCTGTTTCTACAAGTAGATTCACTTGCTTCACATGTTTGAACCTCTTTCGAATCTAAGCTGAGTTCCCTGAGTAAGATGCTGAAGGTCACACCTCTGGTTACTTTTCCCAATCCAAGAATACAGGCTAGCAATCTAACAATAGTGACCAGCATTAATTTTGGATATGCCAGAATTTCTACTAGCTGAACATCAAGAAGATCAAAGTGATGGTCAAACCTCTGCTGCCTTCCCTTTGGGTCCATTTACTCTCTGTTACTTATACAGGTTGAACCAAGTTGTTCAATTTACAACAGAACTAAAAACTATTTTCTGGACCAAAAGTACCCAATAAGGGTTGAGCCTACATACATACATACACATATTTACAGTGGCATGCAAATGTTTTGGCACCCCTGGTCAAAATTTCTATTACTGTGAATAGTTAAGTGAGTAGAAGATGAACTGATCTCCAAAAGTCATAAAGATAAAACATTCTTTTCAACATTTTAAGCAAGATTAGTGTATTATTTTGTTTTGTACTCTGAAAATTAAAATAAATGATGCCCACAAAGCAGGAGAAGTATATAAGAAGATAGCAAAACATTTTCAGGTAGCCATTTCCTCAGTTTGTAATGTAATTAAGAAATAGCTGTTAACAGGAATGGTGGAGGTCGAGTTGAGGTCTGGAAGACCAAGAAAACTTTACAAGAGAACTGCTTGCAGGATTGCTGGAAAGGCAAATCAAAACCCTCGTTTGACAGCAAAAGACCTTCAGGAAGATTTAGCAGACCCTGGAGTGGTGGTGCACTGTTCTACTGTGCAGCGACACCTGTACAAACATGACCTTCATGGAAGAGTCATCAGAAGGAAACCTTTCCTGCGTCCTTACCACAAAATTCAGCAACAGAAGTTTGCAAAGGAACATCTAAACATCTAATATATCTAAGCCTGATGTATTTTGGAAACAAGTCCTGTGGACTGATGAATTTAAAATAGAACTTTTTGGCCGCAATGAGCAGAAGTATGTTTGGAGAAAACAAGGGTGCAGAATTTCATAAAAAGAACACCTCTGCAACTGTTAAGGAGGTGGATTGATCATGCTTTGGGCTTGTGTTGCAGTCAGAGGCACGGGGAACATTTCACTGGTAGAGGGAAGAATGAATTCAATTAAATATAAGCAAATTCTGGAAGCAAACATCACACCGTCTGTAAAAAAAAAAGCCGAAGATGAAAAGAGGATGGCTTCTACAACAGGACAATGATCCTAAACACACCTCAAAATCCACAATTGTTTACCTCAAGAGGTGCAAGCTGAAGGTTTTGCCATGGCCCTCACAGTCCCCTGACCTAAACATCATCGGAAATCTGTGGATAGATGTCAAAAGAGCAGTGCATGCAAGACGGCCCAAGAATCTCACAGAACTGAAGCCTTTTGCAAGGAAGAATGGGTGAAAATCCCCCAAACAAGAATTGAAAGACTCTTAGCTGGCTACAGAAAGCGTTTACAGCTGTGATAGTTGCCAAGGGGGTGTTACTGACCATGCAGGGTGCCCAAACTTTTGCTTCAGGCCCTTTTGCCCTTTTCCTTTTTTGTTATTTTGAAACTGTAAAAGATGGAAATACAAAAGTAATCTTACTTAAAATATTAAAGAAATGTGTCATCTTTAACTTTATGCCTTTTGGAAATCTTAGCTATTCACAGTAACAGAAATTTTGACCGGGGTGCCCAAATTTTTGCATGCCACTGTATGTATGTGTATATATAAACTTAATGAGGTTTGAACCACATATGTATATAGATATATATATATATATATGTGTGTGTGTGTGTGTGTGTGTGTATGTGTGTATATATATATATATATATATATACACACACACACACATACATACATACATAGTGGATTACAGTTAATTGAGTCAACAATTCATTGGGAATCAGGGTAGCTGCTTATTTGGGACAATGCTGAACAAACAAAAACGAATAGAGAAAATAGCCAGGATTCCCTTTGTTCATTTGGGCCACTTGCTTGGGACAGCAGACTGAACAGACTAACTAGCCTCGGTCATGGTCACTTGTGTGGCCATTGGACACGACACTCTGCTTACAAGTGAAAGGTTTTGAAATAGCATCAGTTGCCTGTGTTTGTTCAAAAAGCAGTGACTTTGGTCACTGATAGTTGGTGTGAAATAAACAATAAGTCAACTCAGAACTATTTTTCTCACTGCAATCTCAGGCTCACGGAGTTGGAAATGCTAGAAATGGCCAGAAGTGAAAATGAAATTATTTTACTATTTCAACAAGTTAGGAACTATGAAGAATTTGAACGTATCATCAATCATCTTGAACGATACGATGAAAATGAGAATTTGGAGGATTGTATGAAGGCAGTCAATTTTCTGTGCTAGGTGTCTGTGCTGATTTTGTTCATTTACAGTCCATTGACAGCATACACTGTCAAAATTTCTCCATCGATCACTATTAGAAGCTAATATATAGTTTTATAGTACTGTAGAGATATTGCTAGTGTGGTAATTTGTTTTGTTTTTCATTTAAATACATAAATTGTTACTCAGTTAAATGGTAGTTTGTCTTTTTTATACCTTTTTAAGCATGTCCATGAAACTTCAGCTAATTGGGTCAAAATGTACTGGTTGCAATGTGTCCTAATTAACTAGAATCCTATATATATATGTGTGTGTGTGTGTGTACTATACTTATGTTGACTGCAATCTCAAGAAGAGTCAACCAGCATTTTATTAATCACATATATACCCCTTGTTTGTTGAAAGAAGAATTTCATAGCCTTCTCTTCCGATATACTTTGGTGATTCCAAACTCTATTTGAAACAGTATCTCTGAAAATACTTCAACTATGATAAGTGATAATTAACTAATCCGAAAGACTACCATTTTGACATCTGCTGGTGATCTCATAATGCTGATAGGAGCTTACTAATAAACCAGTTCAGCAGACAACACATTTTTCTATCGTGACTTTATACACTGAAGGCTTTTTCTTTCATGTCAGCCAACCCTTATGCATTAATCCTTCAGACTATCTTTGTATTTCTCCTTTAGATGATATCAACACCTGTAGCCATGGACATTTGTAATTATGAAACACGTGCAGTTTCGACATTTTTAGGAAACATTCAATTCCTGAAAATATTTTTGCTGGTGTGAGAAATTACCTAATGAAAGTTTAGAACACTTGCAGTAAATTGCATTTTATTAGGTACAGCAGTGCACCTGCTTGTTAATGCAAATACACAACTAATCAGCCAACCATGAGGCAGCAACTCAATGCATAAGAGCATGCAGACAGGGTCAAGAGGCACAGTTGTTGTTCAGACCAAACGTCACAATGGGGAAGAAATGTGATCTAAGTAATTTTGACTGTAAAATCATTTTTGGTGCCAGATGGGATGGTTTGAGTATCTCAGAAGCTGCTGATCCCCTGGGATTTTCACACACAACAGTCTCTAGAGTTTACAGAAAATGATGCAAAAAGCATAAAAGAAATATCATGTGAGTGGCAATTCAGTAGGTGAAAACTCCTTGTTAATGAGCGAGGTAGGAGGAGAGAGGCCAAACTGGTTCAAGCTGACAGAAAGGTGTGACGGTAACTCAATTAGCCACGCACTACAACAATGGCATGCAGAGGAGCATCTGTGAACGTTCAGCATGTCAAACCTTGGACAAAAGACAGAGAACATACACTTAGTGTCCACTTTATTGGGTACTGGAGGTACCTAACAAAGTGGCCATTGAATGTCAGGAATCAACAGAAAGTGTTGCTGTTCATTATCCGCAGCATGTTTCTGCAAGCTTTGCAAGTTATCAGGGTTGGTGAAGATATTCTGAAGGTCATCCTTTGGGATCTCCTGCGGATGTAAAAGTCTTTATCTAAAGCAGCAAGTCCAAGGGAGTTGGGACTCATCCATGACATTGATTTAAAATTTATTAGCCAATAGGAAAGCTGGAAAAGACACAAAGCAGTAATCTTTACACAAAATAATTATTTTGTTTTTAATTTGCTTTGGTTTCCCATGGGGTTAAGACTAATGTTCATATCTGGAAGAAAGATTAGAACACAGGTCCCAATAGAAGAATGTCATTATTTGGTAAACTTGTTAATTCTTGGCGGACATTGAGACATGCTCATAAGTGCTTGCACATCTACCCCTTTGTTATCAGTGCTGTTCGTTCAAGGCCAGTTTCTACTTTAGATTGAATCAATCATTGAATATTCATTTCACACATCAGGTTTCCTTTTGTCTCATTGTTAAGTTTTAATTGTCATGAAATTAATTTATTTTTTATTCCACTGTTTATCAGAGTTGATGAAAATGATAACTTGACATAAAATCTATTGACTTAGTTTTACATATATTGTTGATATTTTAGGAAGTATTCAAGTCACTGAGTTTGATTTTGTTTGTTGTAAAAGTACACCATTGTCTTGTGTTAGTGAGCAGCGATATTTAGAAGAATGAGCCATAGAAGTCTATATTAAAATGTGCTTCACTCTCGATAATAGTTAGCTTTCTGCTTATGAGTGGCATTTAAATGTCTTTAGTTACTTTAAAGATGCAAGGCAGATTTTGCAAGAACAACCTAATTATCTCTTTCTTTGTTTTTGTTGCTCAATATCTAAGTACAGCCTTTTGGAGGAAGATTACAAATCACTCAATGGAAGACATGTAAGGAAATAATTCAGAACGCAGAATATATGTATTCCAATAAGGAGAAAACTTCCAAGGGGAGGAAATCGGTGATTAACTAAAAGAGTTAATAATAACATGAAATTTAACAAAAAAAAAGCATGGGTGGCACAGCAGTGTAGTGGTTAGCACAATGCGTTACAGTACCAGAGACCCATGTTCAATCTTGCCACTGTCTGTAAGGTTACATTCTCCCTGTGATTTCCTCCAGGTGCTCCTCCCAGAGTCCAAAGACATATCAGTTGGTAAGTTAGTTTATAAGTTGTTCCTTGACTGTAAGGGCATATTCCACCTATTCCACGCTGTATCTCAAAAAATAAATAATGTATAATTAAAATGCTGGAGGAAATCAGCAGGCCAGGCAGCATCTATGGAGAAGAGTACATAAACTCTTTTGCATTTCAGATTTCCAGCAGCTGCAGAGTCTCTTGTTTGTGATATAGTTACACAAACATGAGTAGCAGAACAGATCAGATGCTTCTCACAATAAACGCAAAGAATGGCTGAGCAATTTAAAAAAAGGAAGATGAAATGATTGTATGAAATAACTGTAGTCAGAAGTGTAAGAGCATAATTTCTGTAGATATTTAAAATAGAAAAGTTAACAAAGTAAATGTGAAATAACTGTAGTTAGAAGTGTAATTTCTGTAGATATTTTAAATAGAAGAGTTAATAAGTAAATGTTGGTCCTCTGCAATGTGAATCTGGAGTATTAGCAAGGAGAAATAATGAGACAGCAGATGAATTAAAGACATCTGTTCAATTAGCCTTCACAGTAGAGAATGCCAGTAACGTCCCAATAATAGCTGTAAATCAGGAATTGGGAGGGACTCTGAAAAGTTGCAGACACAGGTGAGTGTACTGAACAAGTCTACCAGCTCCAGGTGGACTTCAGCCTGGGATACTTAAAAGAAGTGGCTTGTGTGATCACTGATGATTTGGTTTCAATTCTCCAAAAATCCCTAGATTTGGGGAAGGTACCATTGGATTAGAAATTTGAAAATGTAATGCCTCATTTCAAATTGGGAGGAGGACAGAATGTGGGAAACCACAGACCTGTTAGCATACTATCCATCATCTGGAAAATGTTAGAAGCATTTGTTAACAAAATGATTATTGATTAAAAGTAAGGTTATCAGCAAGGTCAACATGGTTTTGTAAAAAGGAAGTCATGTTTGACCAATTTATTTGAGTTCTTTAAAGAACTAATGCATGATGTGGAAAAGGGGAACTGCTGGATATGGTATACCTGTACTTGGACTTGTAGAAAACTTTTGATAAAGTGTAGCATCAAAGGCTGTTGTGGAAAACAAATTGTATGGTCGAGTAGGTCATGGATGGAAGACTAGCTAGCTAACAGAAAACAGAAACATAAGCAGGTCTTTTCCTGGCCAGCAGGATACAGAATTGAGGTGTCAAGTTGTCAAAACTTACACAAATGTTTTCAATGTGGTCACCAGAGCTATCATTGCTAAATTGGCTGATGACGTAAACATAGCCAGCAAATAATTTGTGAAGAGGTCATAAAGAAACTTCTAAGAGATATACAAGCAACACACACAAAATGCTGGAGGAACTCAGCAGGCCAGGCAGCATTATGGAAAAAGGTACAGTTGACATTTCAGCACGAAACACGATGGCAGGACACACCTGAAAGGACAGAAATGTGGTAAATGGAGTATAATATTGAAAAAAATGTGTTTATTTCAGCACGAAGAATGCACCAGCATAAATGGTGACAGATTGGAGAGCTCTGAGATGCAAACTGAGCTGATGTCTACAGCATGATTTGTAAGTTTTGGGTAGTGAGAAATTAGGAAAGGTATCAGAATATTATTGTTACTTTTAGCAGAATTGAATACAAATGCAGGAGAGTTATACGTCAGTTATATTTGAAACTGAGTACTGTGTACAGTATTGGTCTTCTCACTTAGAAAGGATGTAAAAATGTTGGAAACAATTTGCAAAAGGGAACTACGTGAAATAGATGGACATTCCTATCAGAATCAGCAACACTGACATCTATTGTGAAATTTATTTTGTGGTAGCAGTATAGTTCAACACACAAAAATTACTCAGCATTACAAAAAATAAATAAGTGGACTGTACAAAAGAGGTAGTGCTCACAAAATACACTGCAGATGCTGGGGTCAAATCAACACGCACAAACAAGCTGGATGAACTCAGCAGGTCGGGCAGCATCCGTTGAAAGAAGCAGTCAACGTTTTGGACTGAGAACCTTCTTCAGGACTGAAGAAGGAGGGGGCAGGGTGGAAGGTGCCAGGTGAAAAACCAATCAGTGGAAAGATCAAGGGGTGGGGGAGGGGAAGCAGGGAGAGGATAGGCGGGAGAGGTGAAAAAGGAATGTAAGGGGAAAGCACTATGGGTAGTAGAACATCTCATTTACCATCTGGGTAGTCTCCAGCCCCTTGGTATGAACATCGAATCCTCCAACTTCCGGTAATTCCCTCCCTTCCCCTTCCCCCATCCCATTTTCACTCTGCCTCCTCTTCTAGCTGCCTATCACCTCTCTCATGATTCTGCCTTCTTCTACTACTCCTTGATCTTTCCTCTGATTGGTTTTTCACCCGGTGCCCTCCACCCTCCCTCCACCTTCTTTAGAGGGCCCCTGCCCCCTCCTTCTTCGGCCCTGATGAAGGGTCTCGGCCCGAAACGTTGACTGCTCATTTCAATGGATGCTGCCCGACCTGCTGAGTTCATCCAGCTTGTTTGTGCAAGGTAGTGCTAATGGATTCATGGGTTTATGGACCATTCAGAAATCTGTTGGTGAGGGGAAGCTGTTCCTAAAACATTGAGTGTGAATCTTCAGGTTCCTGTACCTCCTCTCAAAGGTAGTAACGAAAAGAAGTCATGTCCCAGATGGTGAAGGTCCTTAATGATGGATGACGCCGTTTTGAGGTGCTGCATTTTAAAATGTTCTTGATTGTCTGCAGCCTTTGCAATCCTGTGCTTTGGAGTCTCCCTACCAGCTGGTGATACATCCACCAGAATGCTCACCACCGTAGACATGTCTGGGTGCCTTTGCTGATGTAATCAAGTATAGTCATTGGCATGCCTCCTTCTTGATGACATAAATGTGTTGGGCCCAGATTGCCTAACAATCTGCCCGCCCTTTCCATCACCAACCCCTCGATGAGGACTGGTCTTTGTTCTCCCAACTTCCCCTTCCTGAAGTCCACTATCACTTTCTTGGTCTTACTGATGTTGAATGCAAGTGTACTGTAGTGATACCACTCAACCAGCTAATCTCTCTTGCTCTTGTTTGCCTCCTCATCACCATCTGAGATTCTGGCAACAATAGTGTTGTCATTGGCAAATTTATAGGCATTAGAGTTGTGCCCAGTCATGAGTGTAGAGAGCAGTGGGCTGAGAATTCATCCTTCAGGCGTGCCTGTGTTGGTAATCAGTGGGGAAGAAATGTTATTACTGACAGAAACAAGAGAAAATCTGCAGAGGTTGGAAATCCACAGCGCGCTCACAAAATGCTGGAGAAACTCAGCAGGCCAGGCAGCATCTATGGAAAAGAGTATTGTCGACGTTTCAGGCCGAGACCCTTCAACAGGACTGGAAAAAAAACAATGAGGGGGTAGATTTAAAAGGTGGGGAGGGGAGAGAGAAACACAAGGTGATAGGTGAAACCTGAAGGGGGAGGGATGAAGTAAAGAGCTGGGAAGTTGATTGGTAAAAGAGACAGGCCATGGAAGAAAGAAAAGAGGGGAGGAGCACCAGAGGGAGGTGATGGGTGGGCAAGGAGATAAGGTGAGAGAGGAAAAAGGGGATGGAGAGTGGTGAAGGAGAGTGGGGCATAAGTTCAAGAAATCAATGTTTGTGCCATCAGGTTGGACGCCACCCAAATGGTGTCGTTCCTTCAAGCTAAATGTGGCCTCATCATGACAGTGGAGGAGACCATGGACAGACATGTTGGAATGGGAATGGGAAGTGGAATTAAAATGTGTGGCCACTGGGAGATCCGGCTTTCTCTGGTGGATGGATTGGAGGTGCTCCGCAAAGCCGTCCCCCAACCCTGCTTCGGGAGTGGGATCCCACCACCAAGCACACGTTTCCCTCCCCCCCACTTTCAGCTTTCTTCAGGGATCACTCCCTATGCGACTCCCTTGTGCATTCATCCATCCCTACTGATCTCCCTCCTGGCACTTAACTTTGCAAGCAGAACAAGTGCTTCACCTGCCCCCACACCTCCTCCCTCAATACAACTCAGGGTCCCA
Source organism: Hypanus sabinus (assembly GCF_030144855.1). Classification (NCBI taxonomy): domain Eukaryota; kingdom Metazoa; phylum Chordata; class Chondrichthyes; order Myliobatiformes; family Dasyatidae; genus Hypanus; species Hypanus sabinus. The sequence goes on from NC_082722.1 coordinate 40,027,678, forward strand.
AACAGTCCTTCCAGCTGAGGCGACACTTCACCTGTGAGTCTGTTAGGGTCATATAGCGTATCTGGTGCTCCTGGTGTGGCCTCCTGTACAATGCTGAGACCCGACATAGATGGAGACCACTTCATTGAGCACCAATGCTCCGTCCGCCTGAAAAAGCGGGATCTCCCAATGGCCACCCATTTCAATTCCACTTGCCATTCCCATTCCGATATGTCCATCCATTGTCCCTCCATTGTCGTGATAAGGCCACATTTAGGTTGGAGGAACAACACCTTATATTCTGTTCGGGTTGCCTCCAATCTGATGGCATGAACATTGATTTCTCAAACTTCCGTTAATGCCCCCACCCCCCCTCTGCTTCAACATTCCCCACCCTCTTTTACCTCTCTCACCTTATCTCCCTGCCTGTCCATCGCCTCCCTCTGGTGCTCCTCTCCCCCTTTTCTTTCTGCCATGGCCTTCTGTCCCTTTCATCAGTCAACTTCGCAGCTCTCTACTTCAATCCTCCCCCTCCACGTTTCACCTATCTCTCTGTGTTTCTCTCTACCTCTCCCACTTTTTAAATCAACTCCTCAGCTTTTTTTCTCCAGTCCTGCCAAAGGGTTTTGACCCAAAACATCAACAACACTCTTTTCTATAGATGCTGCCTGGCCCATTGAGTTCCTCCAGCATTTTGTGTGCGTTGCTTATAACCAATCCACACTGACTGTGGTCTCTGTTTTGCTTTGTAACTTCAAAATGTTAAACTAATTCAAAGGAAGACATGAGAGTCTAACTTGCTTTTTATTCTTTCTCATGTTCCTTCTCACATCCACATCTTTCCCAGTTACATTCTTTCTCTCTATCTCTTCTCTCCTTTTCAACTTCTTGGCTTTCTTTTTCCTCTCCTTTCTCTGAATTTGCTAATTTCTTGAAACATTAGGTCTTGTTTATCCTCTTCTATTTCCACAGCCCTTGTGTCGGCCTGCTCTTTCTTTTCCTTTTTCTTCTTTCATGCATGTGAATTTTGATCTTGGGAAGGTGCATTTAGTTCACTGGGGTATTGACTTATTAATCCTTCTATTGCTCCATTTACGATCCAATCGCTCTTCATTTCTTTATCTACAACATCATCTGACAAATCCTCTGTTTTTGTATCTCCGTTGATTCCTTTCTTTTTGACTGTCCACTTATCCAGCTCGGTGTTGGTCCTTTCATTATTTTTACAAGCAGCTTTTTGTCTTACACTTGAGGTTCATGCGATAACCTTAATTCATGCAGAGTAGACTGGTTTTTTATTCTCACAAAAACAGAATGCTTGCAACTCTCCTGAAACTCATTGAACACTCTTCCAGCTGAAAACTAAACCACAATTCACAAGGAACTGACTGATTAAGGTAGCAGAATCTTTCTCAGATATGTTGCTTTCAAAATCTCCTGTAGCTGGTCACTTTCACAATTCCTCTGAGCAGCATGGTCCTTCCGTGGTCCAATATGATTTCCATCCAGAGGCACAGAGTCTGTCCGCTGTTGGGCAACAGTCATGGTGTTTTACATGGAGACAGTTGTGGCATCATCCAGTATCTTTCTTAATTCAGTTTCAGTTGACTTTATTACAAGGGATGTGGCATGCAAATGCTGGGTGGATCTCCAATCAAGTTGCAGTTGTCTTAGCCCATCACACCCCTACAATGCTGGCCCTCCTGTTTCTCCCACATACAAGGCCAGTGATTATTTACACCCTGTACTCACTCTTCATGAACCCCTGAATTCTTCTGTTTACTCTTTTGCGTTTTTAAAAACTCAACAGTCTCTGCATGAGTGGGACTGTTTTTTCACTCACCGTTCCTCACTACACTTTTTTTTGAACTTGAACGTCTAGTCACTTCAACAGCCATCACAGGTCCATTTTAAAAATACCTCGTCATCACTGCTATGTTTGGTAACTTCAAAACATTAAACTAATTCAAATGAACACATGGGAGTCTGAAATGTGAATCTAACTTTTGTGTTTTACTTTGAGCGAGCCCTGCACTTATCACATGGTAGCATGATGTCATATGCAATTCATGTATTTATATGTATGATGCATCATAAATTATTGAAACAAAGAAGAATACTTACTCAAACAATATATTTACAAGATTACTCAAATATAACTGAAATATTAAATACTCAACAGTCTCTCAATGAACAAGTCAGGAATCCAGTTGCAGAGACCTAGGTTTTGAAGCTTGTTGATTTGTACTGAGAGAATGGCATTTAATGCCAAGCTGTCGTTTATAAACAGCAGCCTGACCTATGTATTGCTGTTGTCCAAGTGGTTCGAAGCTGAGCGGAGAGCCAATGAGTTCATGCACATTCTAAATCTTTTGTGTCAGTATAAGGAACAATTAATCTGGCCAGGCCTATATCCTTTGAGGTTTAGTAGAGTAAGGGGGACAGTGATTGAAACACTATGACAGGATGAATGTGGAGGAGGTGTGGGAGAATCCAAAACAAAAGAGACAGGGATCATTCAAAAACAAAGAAGGACATTTTTGTTTTGTCTTAGAGCATCGTTGAGTTTTTGGAAGGTGGTGGAAACAGAGCCTTAGGATACTGTTAAGGACGAGTTAGGTGGGTTCTTGAGAAGCCAGAGGAGGAAACGTTACTGTGGGCACTTACAAATACGGAGCTGAGCTTATGCTTGGAACAATCATGATTTTATTGAATGGTCATGTAGGACTGAAGGACTGAGTGGCCTATTCCTGTTCCCAGATTGTAGATCATGATAAATCTTTCAAAGGAATCATCATTTATATATGCATGATGTCACTGGGCTAAAATTGTGGTGGGTCAGCTGTCAGTGCTCACTGGGCAGAACTGGTATTAGTTCAGGACCATTTCATGTGTGCAGTGCGTAACACTGAGATCCAGATGATGCCAATGATACTCCTCCAAAGCAATGAAGTGAACACAGCACCAATGAATTGATGAGAACTTCAACCTTTTCTGCAATTTAGAAAAATAAAAATCACTGGAAAATCTAAGCTTTGCTAAATGAGTCACACAAAATTTAACAGCATTAGATAAGGAATCAGGGTATATGGTGAAGTGATGTTAGTGTGAACACAGAAGGAACTGAGGCCTTACTGAATGGTGGAGCAGGCTAGAGAAGGTTCTGGTTCCTGTGTCCTCTGGTTCTTGTTTGTAATCTCCTTAATTTGAGAACTATTTTAGTTTTCAAGTGTGAGGTCTTGTTTCCTCAAAAGAAGATTTAAAAATATATAAAACAAAGCACACAAAATGCTGGAGGAACTCAGCGGGCCAGGCAGCGTGAATAAACAATTGACCTTTCAGACTGAGAGCCTTCATCAGGACTGGAAGGGAAGGGGGAAGAAGCCAGAATAAGATGGTTGGGGGGGTGGAGGAGGAGGAGGAGGACAAGCTAGAAGGTGATAGGTGAAGCCACTAAGCGTATCTTTACTTTCACTCCACTCTTCACTTTCCATAGGGATTGCACCCTCCGTGATTCCCTTGTCCATTCATTCCCTCCTCCCATTAAACTCCCTCCTGACACTTATCCCTACAACCAGCAGAAGTACTATGCCTGTCCATTCAGCTCCTCCCTCATCTTCATTCAGACCCTCGAGCTGAGGCAACGCTTCACATGCGAATCTGTGCTCCCGATGTGGCTTCCTTTACACTGATGAGACCCGACGTAGATTGAGTGTTGCTTTATCGAGCACCTCAGCTCCATCTGCAAAAAGCGGAGCTTCCCTGTGCTCATACATATTAATTCCTATCCCCATCCCCTTCTGATATGTTGGTCCATGGCCTCCACTTCTGCCACAATGAGGCCACCCTCAGGTTGGAGGAGTAACACTTCATTTTCCATTTAGTTAGCCTCTAACCTGATGGCACGAACATCAATTTCTCCAACTACTGGTATGTTTTTCCTCTTCTCCAATCCCCCACTCTAACCTCCAACCTCTTCTCCTCACCTGCCTATCAGCTCCCCCTGGTGCCCCTCCTCCTTCCCTTTCTCTCATGGTCCACTCTCCTCTATCAGGTTCCTTCTTCTCCAGCCCTTTGCCTTTTCCACCTATCACCTTCCAGCTTCTTACTTCACACCTCTCCCCCACCCACCTGGATTCACCTATCACCTTCTAGCTTGTCCTCTCCTGCCTGCCCCCACCTTCTTATTCTGGCATTCTTCCCCTTGCCTTGATGACCATCCACTGTCCATTCCTTTCTGTCGATGCTGCCGGGCCAGATGAGTTCCTTCAGCATTGTGCATGCGTTGCTCTGGATTTCCAGCATCTGCAGAATTTCCCGTGTTTAAAATTACATATTTTTAAAAATTGTTACAATTAAACTTAATGATATTTCATTTTCTAAGTTAGTGTTTATTTAACTTTTGTGAAGTTACTATCCATGTTTTGCCATCTGTGATTATCCTTTCCTCTGATTGGAGGCACAGGTGGTTTGCTCTGGTTAATCACACAGACTGAGAAAAAACTACGCTTCTGAGTTTGATATATTTTGGAGGTGGGCTATTGTCTATGTTGTGGTGTGTACTATCCCTCCAGCACTCTCTGCAAGAACCAGCTCACTGTAATGTAATGTGTGTAGTCATGTTGTTCTGAGATCGCTAGCTCTCGGGATGGCCCCCTGGGAAAATGGGCCTCCCTGTTTGGCGGCTCTGTTATGTTTAATTTAGGCCTTTGGTCATTGTGCAAGGCACGTTGGCAGCTAGTAGAATAAGAATAACAGTACAGTTCATGCCCTGAAGCACGCTTTTCTTTGAAGTTTTGTACTAAATACCCCTTGAGTGAGAAACATTCCTGATGTAGAATACAGTCAACTTGGCTTTGCATAACTAACACTGCAAAATAGAATTTACAATCTCCCATTCAATCCTTTTAACACCTTGGAAATTTCACAGCAGCCCATGTTGTACAATGCTTATTTATAAATTAAACAATGTATTATCAGGACTTGGCAACATACTGTGCAGCATAAGGCAATGTTTATTATTAACAATCATTGGGTTTGCTCACTTAAGAGCTAGTTTCTCAGCTTATTTCCTTTGGAAAACAACTATCTTCACAAAATCTGTTTTCACGATACACGAGGTTGGTTCGTGTGCAGAGCTCCTTGGAAGCCAGCAAGTTTACTGTGGAATTGGCAGCTGCTGCACAGGATTCACGCATCGGCAACGAGCAACACTGGGATGGGCTTTGCACAATGTCACTGCAGCGTTGAAGTCTCTCTAACAGTGGTTTTATATTGTACAGGCTCCTGTGGTCTAAATGCTACAGGAGCCACTACATGCCAAGTGTAAAACTGCCAGGACTTGTGAAGAAGGTTCATGGTGCCAATATAAAGAGATGTGGCAACATTCAATAACTTAGCCACTCAATAAATATTTAATTAAGGCTCTGCCTGCTGTATTTTAGGCATTCATCGCCATGGCATTCATACAGTCAACAATCAAAATGGGGAGCATAAACAGACACATAAAGGTCATTGGACTGTTCTATAAAGCAAGAACGAAGGTAGAATATAACATTGGCTGTGCCATTGACTGTACAGCACATTAATTATATGAGGGAGATATGAAAGATTATCTTCACATTTTGTAATGAAGGAGTCCTTAACAATGGATCCACACAGCCATGGCTACAGTACTGATAGTATTTCCTCAAACAATCATGATGAGTGTTCAAATGGGACTCAGACCCCAAGTGCATTAGAATCGGATTTTGAATACTTTGCTATAATTTGCTTGAGTATCCTGTAATGTGCACACATCTGCTGTTACTATCACACAAAGGAATTTAAATTTTGCACTAAAGATCATTACACCATTAGTCCTGACGAAGGGTCTCGGCCCGAAACGTCGACAGTGCTTCTCCTTATAGATGCTGCCTGGCCTGCTGTGTTCCACCAGCATTTTGTGTGTGTTGTTTGAATTTCCAGCATCTGCAGATTTCCTCGTGGTTACCATCTACCTCGCTGGCATGTTGGGTATATTCCACGATCGTACACAATTTATTTTCCTTTTCCTGTTTCTGATGCGGACAGTGTCGACAACATGGAATTTGCGATGATTTGTCTGCAGGTTTTAGGACTAGCTAATTTATACCGTTTTTTTATTGAAGAAATTATTGATTCACTGTGTCAAATTGCAAAGGAGCAAAGGGCGTGAAGCACCAAAGAACTGCAAGTTCATTTAGAGCGGAATGGATTTTTATCCTTAGAATAGTTTCGGGTTTACTTGCACTTAAAAACTCAGTGCGCACACGTTGTCACTAGGCACAAGAGTTTTGCGCACGCCGGTCGTTACAAATTAGAGAGAACACTGGTGTCCTGATGCTTCAGTAGACAGCTGATCCAGTGCAGCGGATGCAGAATTTCCAGCTCAAATCAGGTGGGAAAGATCCAAGTGGCATTTAGCTTTATAAATTAGGTGTGGAACAACTTCAATTTGAACGGGTAGAAATTTGTCCTTGGTCAAGTTCTCAATCAATGAGAAATGCAGGTTATGCAATCGAGTCAAATGTCAGAAGCAAAGCACAACACACAATTGCTGCTTATATCATGCATCATGCTCGTGGGACTCGGGAATAATTTCTTGCCCTGGGTTCTGGTATTTTTATTGCATCCATATTTGAATCTAATTGGTTTTGTTGCCTTCCAAATGCAGTAAGCTAACATACCAGTAAAAGATATTGTAACTAATTAATGCTCCATTGATGCCTTGAGTTTTAAGCAGTGGATGTTGTTCTCGCCAATGATTCAGCCTTGGATCTGTAGATCAGCAGTAATTAGATTCTCTTCTATTCAAGTGAACAGCTCTGCAGTCTCTGGAAAACAAATAATCCTGTGACCAATGTTCAATTCTCCTAGTTTAGACATGGAGTGCTGCCACATTATTTGCTCCTTGTTCCAATACTGAGTGAGGTAGCCGTATCTGTTCTGTGAAAACTAGCATTCATGGCAAACAACGGAGCAGGCTTGCCCCATGATCTTCTCTCAGTAATTTTGAAGATTTGTAAATATTCAGAAATTGATTTTTTTGTTGCTTATATAAAACTATGAATATTTGCTTTCCTTATTCAGCTCACAATGTGATTTGAATCAGGAATATTATTGGTGTAGTTCACCATCACATGCTGATGAACTCACAATACCTTGGATTGCCACACCACGTCATACGAAGGAATCTGGAGCAAGGGTGGGGATAATGTATTTCATTAAAAGAGAAGATAAGGCAATTTAGGATTGTATTTGTCAGAATCTAAACGATAAGGGTGATTTCATTGAAAATTTCAAAGTATCAAATGAATTGATAAGCTATGTAGAGAAAAACTATTTCAGTTGAATGGAGAGTCTATGACTAGAGGGCATGGCCTAACAAGTAAAACCAGTCCTTTGAGGAGCAAAGCTTAGAGACAGTTCGCTTCTGCAACTGGTTTCTTGATTTTCTCACTTCTGGATGGACCCCAGTCAGTTTGGATTGGCAACAACATCTTCTCTACAATCTCCATCAGCACAGGGGCACCATAAGCCTGTGTGCTCAACCCCCTGCTCTACTCACTTTATACTTACGACTGTGAGGCTAAGCACAGCTCCAGTGCCACTTTTTAAATTGCTGATGTCACCACTATCATTGGCTGAATCAAAAATGGTGATGAATCAGCACACAGGAGGAAGGTTGAAAACCTGGCTGAGTGGTGCCACAATAACAACCTCTCACTCAATGTCAGTAAGACCAAGGAGCTGACATCAGGAGGAGGAATCCAGAGGTCCATGAGTCAGTCCTCATCAAGGGATCAGAGGTGGAGAGTGTCAGCAACTTTAAATCCTCAGTGCTTTCGTTTCAGAGGATCTGTCCAGGGTCCAGCATGTATATGCCATTATGAAGAAAGCACAGCAGAGCTTCTACTTTCTTAAGAGCTTGCAAAGATTCAGCATGTCATCTAAAATGTTGACAAACCTCTATAGACATGCACTGGAGAGCACATTGATTGGTTTCATCTTGGCCTGATATGGAAATACCAATGCCCTTCAATGGAAAACCCAACAAAAGTCGTGGATATAGCTCACTTCATCATGGGTAAAGCCCTTGCTGCTATTGAGCACATCTATATGGAGGGCTGTTGAAGGAAAGCTGCTTCCATCATCAAGGACCTTCACCATCCAGGTCATGCTCTCTCCTCACTGCCATCAGGAGGGTGATACAGGAGCCTCAGGACCCACACCACCATGTTCAGGAACAGTTACTACCCTTCAACCATCAGGCTCTTGAACCAGAGTGGATAACTTTACTCGCCCCATCACTGGACTGTTCCCATGACCTATGGACTCATTTTCAAGGAATCATCATCTCACGTTCTGGATATTTATTTATTTGTTTGTTTGTTTGTTTATTGTTTTTCTTTTTGTATTTCAACACTTTATTGTCTTTTGCACACTGGTTGTTTACCATCCTGTTGGGATCTGTATTTCATTGATTCTATTGTGTTTCTTGTAGTTACTGTGAATGCCTGCAAGAAAATGAATTTCAGGGTTGTATATTGAAACATGTATGTATTTTGATAATGAACTTTGAACTTCACTGTGCCAGAAATTTGGGAATTTGAAATAGCAGCCAATGCTAGGTCAGTTGCTAATGTAAATGCTGAGGTAGATGTCAATTCTGAAACTTTTCTTCTGTTAGTTACAATCATTAACAAAAGTAAATGTTTCCACCCCAACACGCATCCATTAAACCCATCTAGGGCCTAGCAAGGAAATAGTAGCATGCATCAATTTTCCCAAAAAAACATTAAATCACACTATTTTTCTATCCCATTGCTTGACTCTCAAATTTCCAATAATTTCAGCTCTATTTTTTACTTCATTTGCAAAGCCCACAGTTTAAAACCTTGATTCTGCTGCTTTCCAAGCCATTAACTTGCTGAGTCCTTTTCATCAATGAGTCACTGGTAAATTCTCTGAAATCATCTCCCATTCTCCAGATAACGTTGGAAGTCTGAGCTGACACTCATACACACAAACAAGGAAGAATTTTGCTTTGATCTGAAACAACGAGTGCAGTGTGCTGATACAGTGGTTGGTGCCTCTGATGCATAGTTCCAGCTATCTTGGTCCTGTCTGGGGCCGTGGCTATATGCGTTTCATTTGGACCTCCCATGTCCCAGCCAAGTGCTGCTCAGATAAGCCACTGCCATAAGTAAGCCTCAGTGTAACTGGATTTCATGATTGAATTCAAGAGAGAAGGGGTGGGGGAGAATAAGTTACAAGGAAATACTTGAGAAATAGAATGAATGGATTTGCTGTGAGAGCTGGCACAGAAACGATGGGCCAAAATGGCCTTCTGCTGTATCTTTAAAAATATGAGAAACATTTGAGAATTAACTGGTTTTGGCAGGAGGAAGCAGGAGCAATTGGTCACAGTCGGGGGACAATAAAGGGAAAATGTGAAAGAATTCTGGTTCAAATCCTTGCTGGCCACTGCTTCCTGAAGCTAAAATGTGTTGATCCCATGGATGTCATTCTTAACTAGCCCAGAAAACCTCACCATCAGTGCCCATATCAGAAAGGTAAGGTACTGCAAGTTGTTTCTTACCTACACATTGGAATCAGAATCAGGTTTATTATCTCTGAAGTATGTCATGAAATGAGCTGATCTTGTGACAGGAGGACAATAGAAGACATAAAAAATTACTAGATGTTACAAAACATGTGAGATTTAATATACTGGCCACTTTACTTACAGGGAGACAGTGGCAAAAGAAGTGATGGAGGAGGTTGGAGAGGGATGAGAAGGGACAGGTGGAAGCGGGGGTGTTGGTGATTACAGTCTTCTACTTCTGGAAACCCAAAGGAAACAGCATGAGCTCACTTCTGTACCATGTTGGAACTTGTCTCCTGGTTTCATATTGCTGGGTTGATTGGCCTTTACTATCAGAGCAGAGGTGAAACACTTTGAAGAGGGTTGGAGAAATGATGGCTTGTTAAATGGAGAGAACACTGATGAGAGGTGTGGGGAGACTGGGTTTGAATGAAATATAGAAAGAAGGGATGAAGACCTAAAAAGCTGGAGAGGTAAAGTGAGAGAATCTAGGAGTCATAGAAGGACATGTTACTGGAATAGATCCAGCGTGATGGGGGCAATGGTATAGTTGGGTTTGATGACTGGGGAGACATATAGGTTTGTTTGGAGGGATTATGGAAAGCATCCTTCTCCAATCTGACTCAGCGACGGAGTTGGAACAATTCTTTCACGTTCCATCAGCAGATTTCCTCTGCCCCTAGGTGTCGCAACCACGGATTCGGCAGCGCAGTAGATACGGCAATTGCGCTTGTGAATTTGCACGTGTCAGCTAATTATTATTTAATCGTGATAGTATTTAACTCCATACTTGCTGTCATAGTGCCTGGCGAGACTTGGACAGAGCACAGCAACGCTTTGCTGCTGTTCTGCATTCAGCCTTCCCTGAGATATTGGACTTTCAAGTCAACCGACTCTGAAGACTAGCGGTATTTGTTTAATGTTTAGATGTTCTTTTCAGCCACAGTGTAGGCTTCGTTTTCCATTTGAGAGCTTTAGTTAACGGCCCTGTTTGGCCGAGCGCTTATTGATTTATTTTCCCTTTAACACTGTTCGTTCTAAAGTCTGTGAACTATCGACCTGCTTCAGTGTCTCTCACTCTGCACTTGGGCTGTATCCAAACCTGGTAACATTAGGTGTTTGGCTCCTTGGTGCCCTGGAAACCCTCCATGAGGGTTTCAACCTAAAACGTCAATAATTCCTTTCTTTTCACAGATCCATGGGGTTATGACCCAGTTTTTCAACCTCATTGAAATATTTAAATAAGAGGGCATCCTGAGAGCTTGTTGTCACCTGACCCATCTCCATTAAAACTGGAGCTAACTGTTTACGTCTTGGCTTGGGCCGACATTCTTTATTCATTTATTTTCTGACTCAAACAATCATTTTGGAGAGTTAATGTTTCTCCCTGTCTCAGCCAGAAGTTCATGTCTTAGGAAACGAGCTGAAGAAAATCTTCTCTCTGTCTGAAATCATTATTTTATGGCTTATCTGGTGCAGCTGTACAAATGGAGCTTACATTAGAAAATAACAGCAGATTCATCAACTGCAGGAAGAAGTTTTGAGCTAATAATTCTAAAGGAATTCTCACAATTTCCCACCATAGCTTTGACAGTTGAATGACAAAACTGCTGTGAAACTTTGGAAATAATGGGGAACAGAAATGTACCTACTGAGTAGTTAACTGTCTTGGGTTGGACCAGGGTGGTCAAAATGCATTTAAAAATGGACATTGAACCCTTGAATACCAACTCACTTTTTAAATATTTCTGTTATTTCTGCTTTTTGCACGATTTTTAATCTACTCAAGATACATATACTGTAATTGACTTACTTATTTATTTGTTATTATTTTGTTTTTTTCTTTCATATCATGTATTGCATTGAACTGCTGCTGCTAAGTTAACAAATTTCACAACACTTGCCGGTGATAATAAACCTGATTCTGATTCTGACCACACTTTATACTAGTGTTGATGGTGACAGTCATCAGCTTTTGCTGCAGTGCGGAAGGTTCTGTGAAAATTCAACAGAGTCAACTGGAAATCATCAATTTTATCTTTGACTTATTAAAGTGCAACAGCATGGAGAGAGGAGTGGGGGCAGGCTGAGATGGGGTGCAGCTCTTGCTGTTAACAACATGGAGGGAACACCTCTGCTTTGCTAAAACTCTGAACATTGCAACTTGAATCAATTACTGCTGGTGGAAATACAAACAAGAGAAAATCTGAATTCCTCCAGCATTTTCTGTGTGTGGATTTCCAGGCGACACACACAAAATGCTGGAAGAACTCAGCTGGCCAGGCAACATCGATGGAAAAGAGTGAACAGTCAACATTTCGGGCCGAGAACCTTCATTGTCTTGGCCTGAAATGTCAACTGTTTACTCTTTTCCATAGCTGCTGCCTGGCCTGCTGAGTTCCTCCAACATTTTGTGTTTGTTAGAAGAATAAATGTGAGCTTTAGATTGCTGTGTGTTCCAAAGAGACACAAAAGACTACATCTTCTGGAATCTGGAACAACAAACAACGTGCTGGAAGAACTCAGCAGTTCAAGCAGCATCTGTGGAAGGAAAGCAATTGTTAATGTTTTGGGTTGAATTCCCAAACACACTGGACCATTGTTATATCACCATCAAGAATGCCCACTGTGCTGTTCCACACCCTCACTTCAGGAAGTCTGATCATTTGGCTGTACTTCTACTCTCTGAGTATAGGCAGAGACTGAAGATTGCAGCACCAGCAGTGAGGACCAAGAAGGTATGGACCAGGGAAGCACAGGAGCACCTACAGGACTGCTTTGAATCGATGGACTGGACTGTATTCATGGATTCATCTTCAAACCTGGATGAGTATGCTGCAGTTGTTACCGACTTCATTAAAACCTGTGTGGATGAGTGTGTGTCCACATAGACTTACATCCCCAAACCAAAAGCTGTGGATGCACAGGGAGGTATGTTGTCTGCTGAAGGCTAGATTTGTGGCATTCAAGTCTGGCGACCTAGGCCTGTACCAGAAAACCGGGTATGATTTGCAGAGGGCTATTTCAAGGGTAAAGAGTCAATTTCAAATGAGGTAGGAGACGACATCTGATGTATGACAGCTCTGGCAGGGTTTGCAAGACATTACTTCCTACAAAGCAAAACCCAATAGCATGAATGGCAGTGATGCTTCACTACCAGATGAACTCAATGCCTTCTATGCCCTCTTTGAAAGGGAGAATATAATTACAGCTGTGAAGATCCCTGCTGCACCTGATGACCCTGCGATCTCTGTCTCAGAGGCTGATGTTTGACTGTCTTTAAAGTGAGTGAACCCTCGCAAGGCAGAAAGTCCCGACGGGGTTGATGCACCATCAACAACTCTCGGAGAGGAGAGGTGAACATTAGGCTTTTATTAGCTGCAAGAGACCACGATTAGCAGCAAGAGACCACCACACAACATCCTGGAGACTGAGGGAGGAGCAGTGCCTCCAATTGCCTTTATACCGGGGTCTGTGGGAGGAGCCACAGGAGCAGTCAGCAGGGGGGCGTGTCCAGACAGGTATTCACATAGTTTACCACAGGAGTATCTGGTAAAGCTCTGAAAACATGTGCCAACCAGCTGGCAGGAGTATTCAAGGGTATTTTCAACCTCTCACTGCTACTGGCGGAAGCTCCCACTTGCTTCAAAAAGGCAACAATTATTGCCAGTGCCTAAGAAGAATAATGCGAACTGCCTTAATGACTACAGGTGTCCCCTGTTTTTCGAATGTTCGCTTTACGACACCTCGCTGTTACGAAAGACCTACATTAGTTACCTGTTTTCGCTAATAGAAGGTGTTTTCACTTTTATGAAAAAAGGCAGCGCACGTCCCTGAGCAGCCAAGCTCCTCCCCCAGAACTGCATTCTAGCCGGCATTGCTCAAACACGCGCCTGGGAGCATCTGTGCTTTATGTCGATTTATTTTGTGCATCCGTTAGCAAGATGAGTTCTAAGGTATCGGAAAAGCTAAAAAGAGCACATAAGAGCGTAAAACTAGACATAAATTAAGTGTTTCAATCATGGTGAACGAAGTAAGGACATAGTGAGTTTGGCTAAGGGTTTGTGGAAGCTGACGAAGATGATGTTGGAGAGGTTTTGGCATCCCATGACCAAGAACTGACAGATGAAGAGCTGATGAAGAGGAAAGGATAACAATTGAAACCAAACGCAGTAACGAATGGCCTGAAAGTAAAGTCGTCCAGGAACTGAACGTGAAGCAATTGTGTGAGATTTTCGCTGTGATTGACAACGCTGCAATGATTGCAGAAAAGTATGACTTTAATTTTGAAAGGGTACGTAGGTTTAGGGCATATTTGCAGGATGGTTTGAATGCTTACAAGGAACTGTGTGATAGAAAAATGTGCGAGGCTAAGCAGTCAAGCACACTGTCAGTTTTTCAAGCCTTCCACATCAGCCACAGCAGACGACGAACCTCGACCTTCAACATCGAGGCAGGCAGACATAGAAGAAGATGACCTGCCTGCCCTGATGGAAACAGACGATGATGAGACGACACCCCAGTCTCCCACCACCCCAACCTCCGACAACTCAGCCTAACACACCATCGTCAGTGTGCTCACTGTCTTCCTGATTCCAGTAAGTGAAACTACACTGGACATACACTATTTCTACTTTATATAGGCTGTGTATTTTTATTGTGTTATTTGGAATGATTTAGCAGCTTCATAGCTTAAAGGTTACTGGAAAGAGTGCCTCTACCAAGAGAGTACAGAGTCTTTCTGCCAAGAGCGCTTGCGTAAGATTTTCGCTACAGTGGACAGTGCTGCAATGATTTCAGAAAAGTATTCCTACTTTATATAAGCTGTGTATTTATCAGATCATTCCTGCTTTTACTATATATTACTATTATTTTAGGTTTTATGTGTTATTTGGCATGATTTGGTAGGTTATTTTTTAGGTCTGCGAACGCTCACAAATTTTCCCCGTATAAATGAATGGAAATTGCTTCTTCTCTTTATGACATTCCGGCTTACGAACCATTTCATAGGAACGCTCTACCTTCGAATAGCGAGGGAAAACTGTATTGCCTGGTAGCACTCACATCAACAGTGGCGAAATGCTTTGAGAGGTTGGTCATGACTAGACTGAACTCCTGCCTCAGCAAAGACCTGGACCCATTGCAATTTGCCTGTCACCACAATAGGTCAATGGCAGATGCAATCTCAATGGCTCTCCACATGACTTTTAGACCACCCTGACAACACAAACACCTACGTCAGGATGCTGTTCATCGACTATAGCTCAGCATTTAATACCATTATTCCTGTACTCCTGATTGAGAAGTTACAGAACCTGGGGCCCTGCACCTCCCTCTGTGATTGGAACCTCGGCTTCCTAACCAGAAGACCACAATCTGTGCAAATTGGTGATAACATATCCTCCTCATTGACGATCGACACTGGTGCACCTCAGGGGTGTGTGCTTAGCCCACTGCTCTACTCTCTCTATACCCATGACTGTGTGACTAGGCATACAACCATTGTTGGTAGAATCTCAGGTGGTGACGAGGGGGCATACATGAGTGAGATATGCCAACTAGTGGAGTGGTGTCGCAGCAACAACCAGGCACTCAACGTCAGTAAGACGAAAGAGTTGATTGTGGAGTTCAGGAAGGGTAAGACAAAGGAACACATACCAATCCTCAGAGAGGGATCAGAAGTGGAGAGAGTGAGTAGTTTCAAGTTCCCCAGTGTCAAGATTTCTGAGGATCTAACCTGGTCCCAACATATCGATGCAGTTATAAAGAAGGCAAGACAGCCACTATAGTTCATTAAGATTTTGAAGAGATTAGGTATGTCAACAAATACACTCAAAAACTTCTATAGTTGTATTGTGGCGAGCATTCTGACAGGCTGCATCAGTCTCTGGTATGGGGGAGGGTGCTGCCACTGCACAGGACTGAAAGAAGCTGCAGAGGGTTGTAAATTTAGTCGGCTTCATCTTGGGTACTCGCCTACAAAGAACCCAGGACATCTTCAAGGAGTGATGTCTCAAAAAGGCAGTGTCCGTTATCAAGGACCTCCAGCACCTAGAGCATGCCCTTTTCTCACTGAAGGCACACACGCAGCGATTCAGGAACAGCTTCTTCTCCTCTGCCACCCGATTCCTAAATGGCTATTGAAACCTTGAACACTACCTTACTTCTTTAATATATATTATTTCTGTTTTTTTACACGATTTTTAATCTATTCAATATATGTATATAATAACTGATTTACTTATTTATTTGTTATTTTTTTTCTTCTATATTTTGTATTGCATTGAACTGCTGCTGCTAAGTTAACAAATGTCATGACACATGACACATGTCATGATAATGAACCCGATTCTGATTCCTGAAGCAGGGTTTTAGCCTGTAATTTCCTTTCCTCCCACCGACACTGCTTGACCAACTGAGTTCTTCTAGTTTCATTGTTGCTGTTGTATTCAAGATGTCTTGCAGGAATGACAAAGCATAATCCTCCGGTGCACTGATTACAGAATAATTGATAGGGGCTCCTCTGGTTTGTGCCTTAATAAGAGATCTCTGTCGGCAGAGTATTTTGTGGCCCGTTCCTAGACATATGTTTCTGAATTTATTCTTTTCCTCTTCCTCACACACAGCTACAGATCATCAGAGCTTTCCAATCACTGACCTTTAACAAAAGACAGTAATTGGAGATTTCAAAAGTAAATGCTTATTTTCTGTTTGAAGCAGAAAGTGAATTAAACGAGGAAAAACACTGGCATGTTTTATTCCGCTCTCTTTCCATTGATAGGTGTCTGACAAACAAAATGTTGTCTTTACATTGACGAAACTCATGATAAATATTTGCACTGAGATTTTCAATGGGTCACTGCAGCAGAAAAATAAGAACTGAAAACCAAGCTTACAACTGGGAAGTCCATGCGGTTGCAAATTCTTTGTGATGCCTACTTACATTCACATGAAGAATTAACTTGAAGATTTTTGATGGTAATGGCACGACATCAGAAACTTGCCATGGGGTACACAGAGAGTTCTTGGTGGCTCCAGACAATATCCTTTCTCTATATTTAACATTTTGTGCCTTTTCTGCTAATTAGGGCAGAAGAAAATGGCTGGCAAGAATGCATAAAAAGCAAGGAACAGAGGTGAAACCAAGCTCGGAGGAGGAAAGGGGGCAAACTGGTCCGGCAGTCTAACAGAAGTCATTGGGAAGCAGGGATCGGGAGAATTTAAAGCTGGTCGTAATTTAGCTCCAGGGTTTCAAGATAACACAGAGGGAGCAGAAAATCTGTGAGGAGTCAACAGAGTAAGTTAAACAGTCTGAGACTGATTGTTTCCAGTAGTTGAACTGGAAAAAAAGTGCAATTAAGAGAATCAGTCAGTGTACAGCCAGAGATTAGGTGTTACATGACTGGAGGCTCTAGTTTCTACTGATCTATGAACAAATTCTTCTGTTCCTTGTGGGCCAAACAATGGAATATTAGTGCTCTGATTTCCAGTGTAAGTGGAAAGTAATTTAATTACAACAGGAGTGCCATTACAAGATAAGTTAATTAGTATATTGGAATTTTTGACTATATTCTTCTATATTTAAATGAACTGCAAATAAGCTTCATTCTATGTTAATATTTCATATACATGTGAAAAATCTTCAAGCTGCTGCAACATAAGGTTGATTATGATGCATTTGATTGGATTTGCAGATATACCTGGTATTGAATCATTATCATAAGATGAGTGTAGCGGGGTTTATAAATTAAACCAGAATCCTTGCCCACCATGGCTCAATGAGTATATGTACTACATAATGTGTTACTGATCTACAGAAAAGAAGGTCAAACATTCAATTCCAGGCTTGCCTTGAGACTAACAGATCTCAGCCTAGCTGGTAATAGCCTTGCACAACAAAGCACAGGAATGATTTAAAAAAAGACCGAAGTTGCCTTTTCAGATTGTCAACCAGTATACGTGTTCTGGCATTGCACAACTTTTTATGTTAAAAGCTCCAAATTTTAAACCTCTGCCTTGTGGTTAAAACCTTTCCAGACTTCAGTTTCTCCTTTCTCCAGGATTTCTTTTTGTTCTGTGAAGTGCCTTGGGATGTTTTTTTTTACAATATATTGAAGACATTGTCCAGATGTAGTATGTTGTTTTGATTTCTGTCAGATTGAATTTTCCATCTTATGTTTCTGTGAGTAAAGATATTTTCTATTCTCCAGATGTGGCCTTCTCTCTAAAGGACTAATTGTACCTTCCAGATACTTGTTGCTGCGTTGGGAGAAAGGGTATGCGTGTGCTCTGTTTTATAAAATGTGACACATCAAAGATAATGAGAGGCATGCTGGAATTTCTGAGATTGGAGGTGGATTTTCATTAAGGGCTGTTGCCTGCTTTTAAAGTTGTTCTGCTAGATGTGAAAAATGGCCAGGGGCAATGTGGCTCAGTTAAACAACAAGGCAGATACAGGGAGTCCTGCTCCAAATGATCACCACATTTGGAGGAAAATATCATCCCGTAACAATGTACTTTTGGTGATGATGATGGCCTGAAGCTGGGGAGGAGATGAAGATGACATTTTCTCTCCTACTTACTATTTCTAAGCAGTTGAGCAGCATTTAAATTGGTTATTTTCTGAAACCCATTGGTTTTCACTATAAATGTGGTATACTGCCATAAAGCGATAATATGTTCATTTAACTAAATGCATGGGCATGCACATTTTCCTTCATGGAAATTTAAATGCAGCCATTTCAAAGTGAAAATTATATTTCCCATGCATGAAATTGTCTGCTGCACAATTTTTGTTAGTCTTTATACTGCTTAATTCTTCTCTACTTATGCCTCTAATATCTCAATATTCATGGAGTAAAGTTATTAAGTGGAGTCACAGTGTGAGATGGGCAAGCATGGTTCTACGGATGTAATAAATCATGCCATGTGTTTATAGCAATCCTACTTCTCAGTAAAAGTGGAGGTTTTCATCACAAGTTTATTGTTCTTGTCCAATCGCCCGTACATGATTTGCTAACACATTTTAAAGGGGAGCTAAGAAACAACCTGTGATCTTGAGTCATGCCCATGTGTTTGGCTGATATATACATCTGATTGGACAAGGGCAGCAGACATCCTATCCAAATGACAACAGTGAACCAGTTGAGTTCTTTTAAATTGCAATCAAGTGGTTTCATGGCCATTGTTATCACTACTAGATTTTGCTTTGTTTCAGATTTATTCAACTGAAATTGTGAAGTTCATGGTTGTCAATGCGGGATTTGGTCTTATGCCTTCGTTTCGGTAGTCCAGGTTTCTGAACTGATGATGTTGGTTGCACAACTGCTCGGCTATTGTAACCCCACATTGTTGACTGGTGAAAGGGAATGGCAGATACCAATGTCCTTGAACGGACAATCCTACAAAAAGTAGTGGATTTGGCCAAGATCATCACAGGTAAAGCCCTCCCAAACATTGAGCACAACTACATGAAATGCTGTTGTAGGAAAGCAGCATCCATCATCAGAGATCCAGATCATGTTCTTTTCTCACTGCTGATATCAGGAAGATAAAAAAACCTCAGGAACTGAACCACCACAGTTACCACCCCTCAACCATCATCTCTTGAACAAACAAAGATAACGTCACTTTCAAGGACTCTTCATTTCATGTTCTCGTTAATTATTGCTGTTTATTCACATCTGCGTTAGCAGAGTTTGTTGTCCTTTGCACTCTGGTTGAATGCTCCAGTTGGGCAGACTTTCATTGATTCTGTTATAGTTATTATTCTATAAATTTGTTGTGTATGCCCACAAGAAAATTAATCTCAGGGTTGTGTATAGTGACATATATGTACTTTAATAATAAAATTTACTTTGAACTTCAGCCAAAGGTGGGGGCAGATGAACGGTATATCTGGCTGTAGGATACATTTCTTTTTGTTGTTTGCACTCTCAATGTTACCATTCAAAATTTAAAGTAAATTTATCATCAAAGTATGCATAAGTCACTATGCAGTATCCTGAGATTGTGGGCATTGACAGTAAAACAAAGAAATGCAATATAATCAACGAAAAACTCCATACAAATAAAGACTGACTTAGATCGAGATTGCCCCTCATTCTTATAACTCGAGGCATGGTCTACTCAATGTCTTCTCATTTTAAGTCCCAGCATTCTGCAACCTGTCCGGTAAATCTTCACTGCACTCCCTCTATAGCAATTGTATCTTTTTCTAGATGAAAATGTGATATTGTGCAAAAGTACTAATGCTCTTATTTCTGTTTCCCAACCACCTTCCTATTTTAACTAATATACAATACTGATTGTGTGCACATAAAGATACATGGAGAACAGTGACTGTCAGTGTGGAGTCTAGGGGTATTGTGGTAATGCATGGGGGGGTGACGAAGGGTACTGAGAGGATGTGGAGAGGAGAGGCTGATGTGGATGTAGTGATTGTGGAGCAAATGATATAACCTGCTTTCTGTTTGCCTACGTCAGGATGCTGTTCATCGACTATAGCTCAGCATTTAATACCATCATTCCCACAATCCCGATTTGAGAAGTTGTAGAACCTGGACCTCTGTACCACCCTCTGCAATTGGATCCTCAGCTTCCTAACCAGAAGATCATAGTCTGTGCGGATTGGTGGTAACATATCCTTCTCGCTGACCGTCAGCACTGGTGTACCTCAGGGGTGTGTGCTTAGCCCACTGCTCTACTCTCTGTATACACATGACTGTGTGGCCAGGCATAGCTCAAATACCATCTATAAATTTGCTGATGATACAACTATTGTTGGCAGAATCTCAGGTGGTGACAAGGGCATACAGGAATGAGATATGCCAACCAGTGAAATGGTGCCGTAGCAACAACGTGGCACTCAACGTCAGTAAGACGAAAGAGCTGATTGTGGACTTCAGGAAGGGTAAGACAAAGGAACACATTCCAATCCTCATAGAGGGATCAGAAGTGGAGAGAGTGAGCAGTTTCCATTTCCTGGGTGTCACGATCTCTGAGGATCTAACCTAGTCCCAACATATTGATGTAGTTATAAAGAAGGCAAGACAGCGACTATACTTTATTCGGAGTTTGAAGAGATTTGGCATGTCAACAAATACACTCAAAAACTTCTATAGTTGTACCGGGGAGAGCATTCTGACAGGCTGCATCACTGTCTGGTATGGAGGGGCTACTGCACAGGACTGAAAGAAGCTGCAGAAGGTTGTAAATCTAGTCAGTTCCATCTTGGGTACTAGCCTACAAAGTACCCAGGACATCTTCAGGGAACAGTGTCTGAGAAAGACAACTTCCATTATTAAGGACCTCCGGCACCCAGGGCATGCCCGTTTCTCACTGTTACCATCAGGTAGGAGGTACAGAAGCCTGAAGGCACACACTCAGTGATTCAGGAACAGCTTCTTCCCCTCTGCCATCTGATTCCTAAATGGACATTGAAGCTTTGGACACTACCTCACTTTCTTTAATCTGTTTTTGCACATTCTTTAAAATCTATTCAATATATGTAATTGATTTACTTGTTTATTTATTATTATGTTTTATTTTATTATTAATCTTTTTCTCTCTCTGTTAGATTATGTATTGCATTGAACTGCTGCTGCTAAGTTTACAAATTTCATGTCACATGCCGTTGATAATAAACCTGATTCTGATTCTGAATCTATATGCTAACTTTCAGTGACCTATGTGCAAGGATACATAGGAGGGAGGGACTGCAGATGCTGAAATCTTGAGCAACATGCAAAATGCTGGAGAAATTCAGTGGATCAGGAAGCAGTTAACAAGGGGAATGGACCATAGATGTTTTGGGTTAAGGCCTTTCTTCAGGACTGGAAAGGGGGGAAGCTAGTAAAAAAGGATGGGGAAGGGATGAAGGAAAAGCTGGCGAGTGATAGGTGCATCCAGGTGATGGGGACAAATAGGCAGTTGGCAGATGGGGAGTGTGAATGATGTAAAAAGCTTGGAGGTGAATAGGTGGAAGTGACAAAGGGCTCAAGAGATGGAAACTGATCAGAGAGGGCAGTGGACCAAGGAAAAATTGGAAGGAGGTAGGAGAACTGGAGGGAGTACTGTGTGGGTGATGGGCAGATTGAAAGGGTGGGGGAGGGGAAAGAGAAAGGTCAGTGGAATAAGGGAAAACAAAGGGGAGGAGGGGGAGGGGAATGGTTACCAGAAGTTAGAGAAATCTTCATTTGTGAATCTCCTATCAGATTCCATCTTCTTTATCCCTTTGTCACTTCCATTTATCAACCTCTGAGCTTCTTGATTCAGACCCAAGCCCACCTTCCCTTCCTGCCTATTGTCCCACTCTCACTTGGATCCCCATATCACCTGCCAGGTCTCACTCCACACCCTCCCCCCACTCTTTTGTGCTGACTACCTCGCCTCTGTCTTTCCAGTTCTGAAGAACTCCAAATGTTCTCGACCGCAGATGCTGACTGTTCATTTTGCACTGTATATGCTGACTGATCCACTAAGTCCCTCCAGCATTTTGTCTGTTGCTATCTGCACGGATAATCAGGTTCCTTTGAACATAAGCGGGTCATACTGGTTACTTTGAAAACATAGCTTTGGGCTTCTAGGTGTTAAACATAATGATCTGGAGTAGGTTATTGTCATTGCACTGCAGATCACAGGAAGATTTCTGTTTAACTTTGGACTCCATAATCATGGTGAGAATTGTCCAATACAAATATTAAAGGCTCTAAGCTAATCTCAGAGCACATATTTATTTATTTAGTGATACAGTGCGGAGTAAACCCTTCCAGCCTCTCGAACCACATTGCCTCAGCAAGCTCCAACAAACTTGATTAACCCTCAGTCAATCACAGAACAATTCACAATGACCAATTAGCTTACCCGGAACGTCGTTGGACTGTGGGAGGAAACAGGATTGCCTGGGGAAACCCACACTTTCCATTCCTTACCAAGGGCACTGAAGTTCACCTCTGTACTCCGGAGCACTCCGAACTGTAACAGCATTGTTTTAACCACTACGCTATCCTGGCAGTTGGTACTTAACATACCAAGAGACTGAAAGTATCATTATCTCACTCCTTATTTTAATGTGCTCTGCTGAAAGTCAGATTGGACCTGTGTAAAATCCATTCCTGGAATAAACACGCTGTGGTATGTCAGTGAAGGAACACGCAGTCACGCTGAACCTTTCTCCTCCTCCCCCCCTTGGACCTTACAGAGGGCGTCTTCACTCTTTCTCCTACCAACCCTTCACACTGATCCCAGTTCAATCACAATCTTTCAGTTTCTCCAGAGAGTGCAGACACTGGAATCTGCTGGAGGAGCTCAGGCAGAGAGTAGGGGGATGGAAGGAGCTCTTTGATGCGGGCCTTCAATCCGGGCATTTGTGCCCCCTGCCCACCAAAAAAAGAGGGATCTCCGGGTGGCCACTCATTTCAATTCTACTTCCCATTCCCATTCCAGCATGTCAGTCCACGGCCTCCTCTACAGCTGCGATGGAGGAGCAACACCTTATATTCCGTCTGGGTAGCCTCTAACCTGGTAGCATGAGCATCGATTCCTCAAATTTCTACTTATGGTACACCCCGCTTCACCATTCCCATTCCTGTTCCCCTCTCTCACCTCATCTCCTTACCTGGCCATCACCCCCCCTCCAGTGGTCTTCTTTTCCCTTTCTTCCATAGCCTTCTGCCCTCTCCTGTCAGATTCCCCCTTCCCCAGCACCTAATCACTTTCACCTATCAGCTTCCCAGCTCTTTACCTCCCCCTCCCCCGGGTTCACCTAAACTGACCACCTTATACTTCTTCCTCCCCTCCCCCTACCTTCTTGCTTTAACTTATCTTTTTTCCGGTCCTGACGAAGGGCCTCAGCCGGAAACGTTGACTGTTCACTCTTTCTCAGAGGTGCCGCCTGATCTGCGGAGTATTTCCCGTGTTTGTGCCAGAGGCTGAGGCATGGACAGTTGTCGCGTTTGACAGGCATTTCGATTGGACTTCGAGCGCTACAGGCTGAACTTGGCCAAATGGGACTGTGGTCGGGATAGACAGTTGGGTCAAAGGGCTGGGCTGGGCTGGGCTGTTCTACTCTATGATAGTATTGTGGGCCGAAGGGCCGGTTCCTGTGCTTGTACTGCCCTTTGTTCTAAATCGCTGCATCTACTCACTACAATAATGCCACGCCTGGTTCTGCAGATAATTTTGTTGCCTAAATTTCCTGCCGCGATAACATCCCCTAGACCTTAATTCTTGTTGGTCCCCTCTTCACCCCACTCTCAAATTTTGTATGATTCCCCTTTTCCTCACCACTCCCTTCCATCATCGGGCAGCCAGGGAGGACGCTTGTGCGATTTGGGAAAGGACTGCAGTGGCAAGTTTTAAGGTGTACATTGGCAACGCGGAATGGAATCTCTCCCTGGACCTCCTGCACGGTGACGGAAATGTCTTGCGAAATTTTTGATTGCGTTAACCGAGACAAAGTGACCAAGTCTGAAACATGAACACAGTTTCTCTGTACACCTATGCTGAGTTTTTCCAGCATTATGTTTTATTTTCTTAGATTACTGTTTTGTTTACTTAATGCCGTTGCCCCGCATTTGAAAACCACCCAGCAAAAGTAATACGAAGTGGGCAGGAACTCCAGCGGACTCCGTTTACCACCTGGGCACGTTTACTTCTGACATTTGCCAGGTTGGGCGAAGGGTGCTGTAAGGGTGTGCGTGTGCTTTCTGTGCTCGGGCGGTGGGGTGGAGCGCAGGCAGCTTGTGCCTGCACGCCTTTCACCGCACGTACGGGGCTGCACGTCTTTCCGTGCCGAGAGGCTGCGACTCCGCTCCGGCCCGCCCGCAGCATTATTCCGGCACCGACTTTGCGCACAGCCGCTGAGAGCGTGGGCTCTGTCCTCGAGTTGCTGCGGGCTGATCACACCGAGCCCCGGGCATCCCCTGCGCCAGCTGGGTCCCGGCTCCAGGCTTTCAGAGCCCCGGGAGCCCGAGCTTGAGCCGCCGGCTTTTCCTCTTCTGCGGGGCGCGGGCGATGGCGGCCGCAATGCTATCGGAGACGGAGATGGAGCAGCGGTCCATGGCCGAGGAGGACCCGAACGGCAACGAGCACGGCGCCGGGGCCAGGAACAGCACGGTGCCGCGCTGGGGACCGCAGCACGCTGGCGCCAGGGAGCTGGCTCAGCTCTACTCGCCGGGTAAGCCATGCCAAGGTGCCAGCGGACGGTCTGGGCACATCTAATTATAGCTGAGTGAACCACCCGCCTCGGTACCACTGACATCTCTGTTTGCACTGCCAGGCAGAGCAGGGAAGGCCAGGGGAATTACAACAACGCAGAGACATTACAGTAACAATTACTCTGAGGTTTATACCATAGGACGGGCCATTTGTCTCTCCGTGTCAAAATTCATCCCAATGACCCTGTTTTTCCCCTCAGGTAATGTTCCCTGCATCAAACATTTTGTCAAACTTTCCCTGAAAAGTTAAACTAGTCTGTCCCTCAACCGCTTATTGCTGGAAGGCATCCATACACCAACTGTGTATGGAGTTTAGCACTCTGATCTGTCTTCATTGCATGATATGTCTGGACGCACGCAAACAAAAACCTTTTACTGTATTTTTGGTACATATTTCAATAATAAACCAACAGAACAGTGAACATTACAGCACAGTACTGGCCCTTCGGCCCACAATGTTGTGCTGGTCTTTCAACCTACTCTAAAATCAATGTAACACTTCCCTCCAACTGAGCCCTCCATTTTGTATCAACCTTGAGTTTGTTAAGTGCCCCTAATGTACCTGTCTCTACCACCACCCCTGGCAGGCAGTCCGTGCACCTGCCACTCTCTGTGTAAAGACCATACCTCTGACATCCCTGCTGTATTTTCCTCCAATCACCTTAAAATTATGCCCCTTGTGTTAGCCACTTCTGCCCTGGGAATACCATTTCCATAAGTGCAGTGTTGGGATTTGGGATCCCGATGGTTCAGTTACCCCAATCTATAGCCTGGGGAGACACAATGCAGAGGGTATGCTGGTGTATCAACAGTGTCACATTGCCTCTGAATATGCTGCTTCTAACAAAAAAATTACTTGACAGTACTCAACAGGGCCAGCATCTTCCCTGGAAACTAAAACAAAGTTAATGTTTATTTACTATCTCTTACTATCTTTCCTTTCGGTTAGTCCTGATGAAGGGTCGCGGCCTGAAATGTCGACAGCGCTTCTCCCTATAGCTGCTGCCTGGCCTGCTGTGTTCCACCAGCATTTTGTGTGTGTTGTTGTTTTAATGTTTATTTCCTGGTTTTGTTTCAAAATTGCAATAGCTTTTTTTTGCTTTATATTCACTATTCCCAACTACAAGCCCTGTACACGTAATCCAGGCAGACACACAAGAGCACTACCAAGTGAGTGCTACTGTGTTAAGGAGATCCATTTGTCAAGTCAGGTCCTAAATTGAGGCCTGTCTGCTGTCTCAACTGTGTCCTATGCTACTCTTTCAAAGAAGAGCAGGGGCGCTGTAGGGAATCCTGGCCAATACTTATTAACCATTCAGCAAACACTTCCAAAGCAAATCAATTAGTGAGCAAGCACTCCTATTCTGCTTGGGTGGTCTACAACCCAATTGCATGAACACTGAGTTCTCTAGTTTCAGGTAACTTGATCCTCCTTTGTCCCTTTCTCTCACCCCCCCCCCCCCCATTTACCCAGGCTTTGAATACCTAGTTGTATTCCCTTCACTCACCTAATCCATCTGCCCATCTGCCCATTACCCTCACACTCCTCTCACTTGGGTACTCACCAAGCTTATTCCCATCTGACTACCATCCTGTCTCACCAGGTTTCATTATTATGCAGCCCTTCACACTCTCAACTGATCACCTCCCAGTCTCTGTTGCAGTTTCCACCCTTCCCTCCCCAATCTGATCATGTGTCAATCACCCCTCCTTGTCTCAATCCACTAATGATACATCAGCTCTTTGTGACATATCTTCCTTCCCCTTCACCTCTTTATGCTGCCTGTCTTCCCACTGTTCTTTTTGTCCTGATGAAGGGTTTCAACTCAAATTTTTGACTGACAGTTTCCCTTCACAGATGCAAGCTGAGTGCCTGTAGAAGCTCTGGGTTCTAGCATCTGCAGTTTGTAGGTGCTTGATGCATAAAAATGGTAGTTTCCTGCAATGCATCTCAAAAGTACTTTTCATGTGAAGTTACTTCGTATACTGGTGTAATTTCATTTACAAGTTCTCATTACCATTAAAGAACATTGATTTATTCACCATAAGTAGTATTTGTCTTGTTCTAAATTTAGATACAACATTTAAACAAAGCTGTTTGAATTCTAAGCTCTTTAATTAAAGTTTGCAGCTCCTATTTAACTTTGCAGTCAAAGTTGTGATCATTGCTTTAGGGTTTTCAAAAATATCCTCTGACAAGATTATATAGAGAAGCAGAGACACTATCTTTGGTATTTAGCCTTGGTTACTAACTTAAAACCTTGAATACTTCGTTCATATACAACATAGCTGCTTTTTAGAGCAGTTCATGGATGAGCCCACTAGAGGATCAGCTATTCTTGATTGATGTTGTGCAATGAACCGGAATTGATTAGAGAGCTGAAGGTAGAAGAACCCTTAGAGGCAAGTGATCATAATATGATCAAATTCACCCTGAACTTTGAGAAGGAGAAGCTAAAGTCAGATGTATCATTATTACAGTGGAGTAAGGGGAATTACAGAGGCAGGAGGGAGGAGTTGGCCAGAATTGTTTAGAAAAGAACACTGGCAGGGATGAGAGCAAAGCAGCAATGGCTGGAATTTTTGGAAGCAATTGGGAAGGAACAGGACATATACATCCCGAGGAGCAAGCAGTATTTTAAAGGAAAGATGACACAAATGTGGCTGACAAGAGAAGGCAAAGGCAACATAAAAGCCAAAGAGAGGGCATATAATAGAGCAAAAACTTAGTGAGAAGTTAGAGGATTGGGAAGCTTTCAAAAACCAACAGAAGGCAACTAAAAATCATTGAGAAGGTAAAGATAGAATATGAAAGTAATCTGACCAATAATAGTGAAAAGAATACCAAAAGTTTCTTCAGTTAGATAAAAAGACAGGAGAGTGGTTATTGGACCTCTGGAAAATGATGTTGGAGAGGTAGTAATGGGGGCAACAAAGTAGCGAACAAACTGAATAAGTATTTTGCATCAGTCTTCACTGTGGAAGACACTAGCAAAATGGTGGAAGTTCCAGATGTCAGGGGTCATGAAGCGTGTGACGTTACTATAACTAGAGAGAAAGTTCTTTGGAAACTGAAAGGTCTGAAGGTAGGTAAGTCACCTGGACCAGATGGAGTATACTCCAGAATTCTGAAAGAGGTGGCTGAAGAGATCATGGAGGCATTATTAATGATCTTTCAAGTATCAGTAGATTCTGGTATGGTTCTAGAAGACTGGAGAATTTCAAATGTCACTCCACTCTTCAAGAAGAGAGAGAGACAGGAGGAAGGAAATTAATGGCCAGTTAGTCTGACCTCAATGGATGGGAAGATGTTGGAGTCGATCATTAAGGATGAGGTCTCAGTGTACTTGGAGGCACATGATAAAATAGGCTATAGTCAGCATGGTTTCCTCAAGGGAAAATCTTGCCTGACAAATCTGCTGGAATTCTTTGAAGAAATGACAAGCAGGATAGACAAAGGAGAATTGATTGACATTGTGTACTTGGATTTGCAGAAGGCCTTTGACAAAGTGCCACACGTGAGGCTGCTTAACAAGCTCTGAACCCATGGTATTACAGGAAAGATTCTAGCGTGGACAAAGCAGTGGCTGTTTGGCAGGATGCAAAGAGTGGGAATAAAGGGAGCCTTTTCTAACTGGCTGGGAGATTGAGAGGAAAATTGGTTCAGCCACGATGAAGAGGCAGAGCAGTCTGAATGGGCCAAATGGCCTAGTTTGCTCCTGTATCTTATGGTCTATATAAGAACACAGTTACTTTTATAAACGTTGAATAATGTATAAATAATTACATTAGAAAGCCAGTTTTGGTAGGAATATCTCACAATCTAGCAATATAAATGTGAACATAAATACATAATTTTTATACAGCAAATATCTGCGCTCTGCAATGTAATATTGACTTGTGTGATGTAGGTTAAATGATAAATATAGCTAGGATACTGGGAAGTATCTCTTACATTTCCTCCAAGAAACAGGACATTTTGTACCTTATGAGCTGGCTGTCATTCATTTGAAGGTCGGAACCTCCAACATGACAGTTCACTCTGTGATAGAATACAGAATGAAGTGCACAGTACAGGACAGCCTCTTTGGACTTCTGTGTTCTTATAGGGCATGCTCTCTAATCCAGGCAGCATCCTGGTAAATCTCTGCACCCACTCTCAGGCTGCCATATCCTTCCTATGATGCGGCAAAAAAGAACTGAAAACAATATTCCAAGTGTGGCTTAACCAGAGTTTATAGAGTTGCAAAGTTATCTTCCTGCTCCTGAACTCAATTCCCAGCTAATGAGGGCCAACAGATCATACATCTTCTTAACCACTCTATCAAGTTGTGTGCCAACTTTGAGGAATTCTATGGATGTGGACCCCAAGATCCCCCTGTTCCTCCCCACTGCCAAGAATCCTGCCATTAATCCAGTACACTGTCTTCAAGTTTGACCTTGCAAAGTATATCACTCCACTCTTTCCCAGATTAAACTCCATCTGCTACTTCTTAGCCAGCTCTGCATCCTATCAATGCATCCTGACAACGATCTACACTACCAACTGCTCTACCAATCTTTGTGTCACCTGCAAGCTTAGTAACCCACCCTTTGTCCAAGTTGCATGCCATCTTGGACAATGACTCCCATCCACTCCATAATGTACTGGTTAGGCACAGGAGTTCATTCAGCCAGAGACTCATTCCACCGAGATGTAACACTGAGCATCATAGGAAGTCATTCCTACCTGTGGCCATCAAACTTTACAACTCCTCCCTCGGAGTGTCAGACACCTTGAGCCAATAGGCTGGTCCTGGGCTTATTTCCACTTGGCATGATTAACTTATTTTTATTTAATTATTTATGGTTTCATATTTCTGTATTTCTTCACTATTCTTGGTTGGTGTGGCTGTAACGAAACCCCATTTCCCTCGGGATCAGTAAAGTATGTCTGTCTGTCTTTCACTTCCTCATCCAAGTCATTTATAAAAACCACAAAGAGCAGGGGTCTCAGAACAGATCCCTGTGGAACACCACTGGTCACTTTGCTTCAGGCAGAAAACATTCTATCTATTCCCACCCTTTGCCTTCTGTGGGCAAGCCAATTCTCAGCCTTTGAGCTTCTGACCTGTTGCACAGTAAGATTCGATGAATGGTAGTGTCTGCCCAAGTTATGTGCTTAAGACTCTGAAATGGGATTTGAACTTAAACAACTTTTGTTCGTGCTATGTTTCTCCACCTGTCACCGTCCCTTAGTATTTGTATCTGAAGTTCACTTATCCCATTCGCATGATGTTCGGCTTGTACTCCTTCCACAGATGCTGGAGCGCGGCCACTCTTTGTGAGCTTCTCTCTGCAGATTTACCAATTTATCAGCAGTGGGAAGTGGATTAGAGTGTTTTTATTTTGTAATATGATCCTCTCGTGTGAAAGTGGAAAACCCAAGTCTCCATAGAAAATAGCAATAAATTTAGTTGTTTATACAACAAGTGTTTCTAATACAGCAACTGATTAGTAGAGGTAAGACTTGGAGTCATTCATGCTTTATGAAATCAGTACTGCAGCTAAACCGTGTTCCTGAATTGAAGATGCAGTTCATTCTCTCATTGTGGCCCATTGCCATTTGTGACATCCCTAAATTGGCATATCAAATATTCCTGGCATTCAAATGTGACTGAATATCCAATATGGCACAGAGTTATTAGATTTGACTTTGACTGTACATTTTAATGAGAGCTGCAAACCTTATTTAATTAAAGAGCCTAAAATTAAAACGGTTTCACTTAGATTTATTGTCTAAATTTAGTGCTAGACAAATACTACTTGTAATGAATAAATTAGGGCTCTTCATCAGGAATAAGAATTGTTTTGCCTTTTAAATAAAATTAGATCCGTGGTATTTTAAATAGAGTTGGAGATGGCACCAACTAATTACAGGGTTAGTAATTTATTGTTCATTGTATAACTGAGGTCACAGAGTTCAGGTTTAATCAGTGATGAATTGGATGATTTCTGTTGGATGATGATTGGGGCCAATAATTGGCCTCAGCATCCTTCATTTAAAAGGAGAGAAACCGCCAGGAGGTTCTTGGTGATGATTGTGATTCTGTACCTCCTGTCAGTAGAATGGATGTCAAGAAAGAAAGGATCAGGTATGCTGCGATATCTCTTAAGGTTGAATAACTTTTCTGGAACAATTGCTCATCATGTTCACTAATAGTAGTTGTGTAGTCAACTGGGAAAAGCAAAGGCATGCCTTAAAGAAACGGGTGAATTTAGGGGAAATATTATTCGGGAAATTAGCTGCAGACCCGGAAGATGATCAAATTGAGATCCAGTAGCAATGCGTTACATCATCCACCATCTCACCTTTCATACACTGTGGTATCAGTCACAGCAATCAACTGAATATGTGTAGAGTCCAAACAAACTGCAGGAACTGGCAGCTTCTTCGAATGGTTCACTACCTTTTACAAAAGGAAGCAGTTGCTGCCTAATCTATTCCTGTGTTTACAGTTTATGTGCATTGCCAACACTCTCAACAAGTTTTGCCTTCTCTGTTTAATTCAGGTCATCTTTCAACATAATTACAGTCTAATTTGTTCATCACTTTCAACACTTAAGTTACTTCTAAATCTATGCTATTCCAGCCTCTGATGCCTATTTGATTGTTCTCATGGAGAATTTTACCAGGGTCTCCATTGTGCTCTGTGTGAGGGGAACAAAGCCGAACATGGTATTTCTAATAAGGCTCTACTGGGGGTATGGGGGTCTCCAATGGTTGGCATAAAAATAC
This sequence comes from Hypanus sabinus, assembly GCF_030144855.1. Classification (NCBI taxonomy): domain Eukaryota; kingdom Metazoa; phylum Chordata; class Chondrichthyes; order Myliobatiformes; family Dasyatidae; genus Hypanus; species Hypanus sabinus. The sequence continues at coordinate 40,059,281 of NC_082722.1, forward strand.
ACTTACCTCTGGTAATTCTCCCAGCCTGTGATGTGGGGACCATGGGAAGGATTCTTCCTGTTGAGGTTCTCTGTGAAGAAAGAACCTTTGCTTAGAGGAGAAAGCTATAACAAGCCTGCCCTTAGAGGGTATTAGAGAGCTGGCTAATTTACAGAGAACTGGCAAACTATCAAACCTACAAACACTAATGCACTAGACATTCCAAAATATTCAGATGCTTAAGTGTTAAAGGAAAGCAGAACTTAGTTGTACTATAAAATTTGTGCGCCCTGTAGAATTTTCTGCATAAATATGACCTAAGGTGTGATCAGATCTTCACCTAAGTCCTAAAACTAGATAAAGAGAACCCAATTGAGTAAATAACACAAAAAACATACTTGTTCATTTATTTATTGAGAAAAATGAAACAATATTACATGTATTTGTTGGAAAAAGTATGTGAACCTTCAGGGTAATGCCTTCTACAAAAGGAGTTTGGAGTCAAATGTTCCAATCAATGAGATGAGATTGGAGGTGTGGATGTGGGAGGTAGAGGTGCCCTGTCCTATACTCTATATAAAAAAGAAAGACACAAAGTCAGGTTACTGACAGAGCCTGCTCTTCTCAAGAAAGATCTGTTTATGTGCACCACGCCTCAATCGAAACAACTTTCAGAGGACGTTAGAAGAAGAATTGTAGAGTTGCATAAAGCTGGAAAAGGCGACAAAAGCATCTCTACAGATCTTGTGTTCATACAGCAAGAAAATTGTCTACAAGTGGAGAAAATTCAGTACTGTTGCTATTTATCCTAGGTGTGGGCATTCTTCAAAGATCACACCAAGAGCACGACCTGCAATGCTGAAGGAGGTGAAAAAGAAGCCAAGGGTAACAGCAAAAGACCTGCAGAAATCTCTAGAACTTGCTGAAGTCTCTGTTCATGTGTCCACTATATAAAAAAAATACTAAACAATAATGGTGTTCATGGAAGGACACCACAAACGGAAACCACTGCTCTCCAAAAAGAGCATTGCTGTGTGATTCAAGTTTTCAAGGGACCACCTGGATACTCTACAACACTTTTGGGACAGTGTTCTGTGGACAGATGAGACTAAAGTTGAACTCTTTTGGCAGAAATGCACATTGCTATGTTTGGAGGAGAAAGGGCACTGCACACCAACACCAAAACCCCATCCCAACTGAAGCATGGTGGAAGGAGCATCATGGTTTGGGGCTGCTGTGCTGCCTCAGGAACTGGACAGCTTGCAGTTGTTGAGGGAACAATGAATTCAAAATTGTATGAAGATGTTTTACAGGAGAATGCCAGGGTAGCAGTCTGTCGCCTGAAACTTAGTAGAAGTTGGATAATGCAACAAGACAATGATCTGAGAAACAAGAATAACTCAAACAACAGAATGGTTTAAAAAGAAGAAAATTTGTGTTTTGGAATGGCGGAGTCGAAGTCCTGACCTTAATCCTATCAAAATGTTGTGGAAGGAACTGAAACAAGGAGTTCATGCAGGGAAGCCCACTAACATCCTAGAGTTGAAGCAATTTTGTAAGGAGGAATGGCCTAAAATTCCTCCAAGCCAATGTGCAGGACTGATCAACAGTTACCAGAAACATTTGAAGTTATTGTAGTGCATGTTTCCAACAAATACATGTAATATTGGATAGTTTTTAATGTAATAAATAGATGAACAAGTATCATGTTTTTTCTGTTATTTATTTAATTGGGTTCTCTTCATCTAGTTTTAGGACTTACATGAGGATCTGATCAGACTTTAGGTCATATTTATGCAGAAATAGAGAAAATTCTGCAGGGTTCACAAACTTTCTAGTATGTAAGTGTATTTAACAACATAACATCTATTAAATGGCCTACTACAATATAAGTATGACGCAACCTGAATCTTGGGAATCTCAGTCACATCCAGGCCTAGCCTGATAAGTGGCAAGGAATAGCCTGCCACAGAAGGGCTGGACAACAGCCATTTATAACAAGAGAGAATCAAATCACATTCAGTAGCTTCACCATTTACATTCTGGATGATATCATTGACAAGAAGGCAAGGTGGGGGCTATATTTTATTAGAGATTTGGCCCCTCAACCCAACAAAAGCTTCTGTAGATGCACCATGCAGAGCATTCTGACAGGCTGCATCACTGTCTGGTATGGGGGATGTGGGGACTACTGTACAGGACCAAAAGAAGCTGTGGAAAGTTATAAAATTAGTCAGATCCATCATGGGTACAAGCTGCCATAGTATCCAAGACATCTTAAAGGAGCGGTGCCTCAGAAAGACGATGTCCATTATTAAGGACTCCTATCACCCAGGGCATGCCCTTTTCTCATTGTTACTGTCAGGAAGGAGGTACAGAAGCCTGAAGGATTTATAAAACTCAATTCATATCAACTCACTGCAGCAGGTCACATTTCAACTATTGTTTCTGCTTTGTTCATGGGATCTTTTTAGCGGCACAACTGCCTTCTCCAAACTTCTATGACATGCTTCTTCCATGCTGTTCAAGAAATTAAGGTAGTTTCTCTGAAGTTGTCTGCCTCTGAGTCTGAAATTGCCAATTTGCTGTCGGACTAATGCTTCTCTGTTCTCTGGGACATCTCACTTTGGTACGATCCCCTGAGCGTCTGATTACCTCACCATCTCATCTACTCATGATCACATCTGGCTCCACTTATCTCCTGCCAGCCCCTCCCCAAGCTGGTTCCATTTCGCTGTCACCCCTCCCCAAAATCAGAACCACGTTTAATATCACTGGCATATGTCATGAAATTTGTTTCATGGCAGCAGTATTGCGAATACATAATTGAAAAAACTATAAATTACGGTAGGAAATTTTGTTCCTTAAAATGTTGAGTGTATGTCTTCACGCTCTTGTATCTCCTCTTAGATGGTAGCAGTGAGATGAGGGTTTGCCCTGGGTGATGGGGATCTTTAATCATGGATGCTGCCTTTTTGAGGCATCACTTTTTGAATATATCCTGGATGCTGGGAAGACTGGTGCCCATGATAGAGCTGGCTGAGTTTACAACATTCTGCAGCTTTTTCAGATCCTGTGCAGTGGCCCCTCCGTACCAGACGGTGATGCAACCAGTTGGAATGCTGTGCATGGTACATCTGCCCATCACCTTCCAGCCTTTATTCTCACCCTCCGCCCACTCCCCCTCGTTCTGCTACATTGGAGGTTAACCTGGAGGTCCGCGATAGGGATTCATGACGTAAAAAAGGTTGGGACCCCTCATGCAGACCACTGGCAATTCTTACTGTTCCATCACAGTACTGATGCGAGATCTCCACCCAAGATGTCACTTTACACCTTCTTGCCTTCACAGAAGCCGCTTGACCAACTGAGTTTTTCCAGCATTGTGTTCTTTGTGAGCATTATCCGCTGCTCCAAGTCTGTTTCAATTTCATGCTTGGCCACTCAGTGTTTCTATTCTCAATACCTTCAGTCTGAGTAGTTCATGCCACTTTGATGCACCTGTTGACCTGCAGTGATACGTACACATGCCTTGCCTTTACTGTTGCCCCAACCCCCACAATTCGCTTTGTTTTTAATGGCTTTGAAGTTGTATCTTATGTAATTATTCACTTCATTGCATACTTATGAATGTATCATGTTACTATTTATTGCTATGCTTCATTACCACATCTCTGGGCCACGTGAGTTTTCTTGTTACACAACCGCATACTTCATCCAATCCATCATCTTCTTTCTAAGGAGCTCTCAAGCTTACTTGTTTGTTTGCTTTACATCCCAAGTGCCACGTTGCCAGTCAAAAGGACTGCTGCCTGACTGTAAGCGAGTTACTGCACGGCTACCTGTGCCTTGGTCACCATACCTGTCCTTGTGCTCACCGCCCTGCCGTACCACTTTGCAGTTTCTCTCACTGTTGCTGGTAGTTACTTAGTAGTTATTCATCTGCCATTCTCTCCGATTGCACCCTGTTTGTTTCTTTCTGCTGCCTGACAGATCTTTCTCCCCTCCTATCTCCAGTGTCTCAGGTGGGGCCACTGCACCCAGAAGTGTATGGGGTTCCTTGACTGCACCCCTGAGCGACCATCATTTCAAAGATACTGTCATTCAGTTCGACAGTCTCAATCCATTCTATGTTCTTGAGGCAACTGGACACCCTGACTCTCCTGTAAACTCAGTGTTTCACTTCCCATGTGATGCACCATCAATAACTCTTGGAGACGTGAGGCGAGATATAGGGAAGAAAGAACAAGCAGCAAGTGACCACCACACTACATCCTGGAGACTGAGGCCGGGGCTGTGTCTCCAATCGCCTTTATACCGGGGTCAGTGGGAGGAGCCACAGGAGCAGTCAGCGGGGGGAGGGGGGGCCTGTCCGGACAGGTATATGTAGTTCACCACACCATGTAACTTGGAGGTCCCTCTATTTCTAAAGAGCCCAACATAATTCTTCTCTGCCTTATTCTGGCCAGTGATGGATTGTTTTGGCATAGTGTCCATGTACAATGTATCTTTGCTTTACGATTGGCACTAAATATATTGTGCAGTAGATACCGTAGAGTATTTCTCTATCCATCTTCTCAACATCTGATTCTTCTGTGTGTACGGTACCCCTTCTGGAACGGGCTCAACAACTTCTGTACCCTGAAACGACTCAAACCACCATCTTTGGCAACTGTTGCTATCCTCGGGAGCTCACACCCCTTACAAGAAACATCCCATTCTGCAATACCTGTTGCGCTTGCCTTACTGAGGTATAGTGCCTCGTGCAACATCCGCGGCAAGATCGCTCATCTTTCGCACTGGGACGTCCTACTAGTTTTTCTCCTGATCCACGCGACTTGGTCAAGTTCTGCCGGAAGGTCTCGGCCCGAGCCGTCAACTGTACGCTTTTCCATGGATGCCGCCTGGCCATTCTGTGTGTGTTGCTTGGCCAAGGGAATGGTATTGCTGCCAGTACCACCCCTGCTGCCTTTTCCCCTGTGTGCGTCTTAGACCAGCGGCCAGAATGAACCAGCCTCATGGTTTTAAATGGCATCTCTGAGTTAGTGACCCTGTGACTTGCAGCCTCAAACATCAGGTTCGTTGTTTTAAATAGCCTGAGTTTTCTGATCAGTTAACATGCATAGTAAGTGATTCTGCAATGGCCAATTTAAAAAAGGTTGGAGTATCGATTTATTTGTTTTTTTATTTTATCTATCTATTGATTGATTGAGGTACAGTGCAGAATAGGCCCTTCCTGCCCCTCAAACCATGCTATCCAGCTAACCCTAACCCTATTTAAACCTAGCCTAATTGTGGGACAACTTACAATGACCAATTAAACTACCAGCCGTTATGTCTTTGGATTTTGGCAGGAAACTGGAGTTCCTGGGGAAAACCTATGCGGAGACGGGGAGAACGTGCAAACTCCTTGCAGGCAGCGGTGGGAATGCAATGTCCTGCCTTGTCTTTAGGTTGAGCAGGCATTGCCAGTCATGTCCTCTGGCTGCATGTGTCAGAATTGTGCTCTTTTAAAATCTCCAGTGACACAGAGGACTGAGTTGCCCCTTTGGCTTTTCACTGTTTGTGGTGCAAGGGTACTCGCGAAACTCTAAGATGCCTCTGGCCCTGCTAGCAGGAACAGTACCACTGTGGTTTCACTAATCTGTGCGTTCCCCCAGGACCTTGATGATATTGTTTGCCTTCACGAACATCAACAGAGAGGGTAGTTAGTACCTATTTCTGTCTCTCAGGTTTCCTGACACATGTGGCACGTTCACTGTCAGCCAGCAACTCTGCTCTACTCAGTACACCCTGTCTCAATGCTTTTTACATCCGTTACTCAACCAGTAACATTGCAAAGTCTGTGCCCATCTAGTGACAGAAGTTCCTTTTGTGCTGTTTGTAGAAGCACATGAAGAGAGGGAGAGAGAGAAACAGAGCAGTCTTTATTCTTTGAGCAGTGGCTTTTAGTTAAACTGCAGTGTGTAAATATATAAACAATATATGAAAAGTCTTAAGTTGTAATAAGGTCTGGTCCTGAAGCTATGCTCTGGATAATGTACTTTCAGAGATCAACTTCTTCAAGGAAGTGACAAAACAAGTCGATGAAGGTGGAGTGGTGGATGTGGTGTCAGTTAATGGATCATGGTAGAAAGTCAGGAGGCACGAGATCCCGGAAAACTTGGCTGCACGGATTCAGAATTGGCTTGCCTATAAAGGTCAGAGAGCGTACTCTGTCTGGAGGTTGGCGACTGGTGATGTTCTGCGACCTCTGCTCTTTGTGATTTTTATAGAAGACTTGGATGAGTAAGTGGATGGGCGGCTTAGTAAGCTTGCAGATGACTTGAAGGTTGGTAGTGTTGTTGATAGTGTAGAAGGTTGTCATAGATTACAATGGGCCATTCATTGAATGCAGAGCTGGGCCAGATGGAGTTCAATCCAGGGAAGTGTGAAGTGCTGCACTTTGGAAAGTTGAACTTGAAGGTGGATTACAGGGTTAATGGCAGGGATATTAGCAGTGTGGAGGAACCAAGGGATCTTGGGGTCCACATTCATAGAACCCTCAAAGTTGCCGCACTTGGCGGTTAAGAAGGTGTATGGTGTATGGTGGTTAAGAAGGTGTATGGTGTGTTGGCCTTTATTAGTCAAGTTCAAGTGCCATGAGGTAATGTTGTGGCTCAGTTAAACTTCTGTTAGACCACATTATGTTCTGCTCAAATAATTTTAAGAAGGAAGTGGAGGCTTTAGAGAGGGTGCAGAGGAGATTTACCGTACCTTTGGATTAGAGAGCATATTTTATGAGGAAAGGCTGAGCGAGTGAGTGATTGGAGCAAAGGAAGATGAGCGATGACTTGATAGAGGCACATAAGATGATGAAGTGACATAGATAGAGTGAACAGCCAGTGCATTTTCCTCAGGGTAGCAAGGGCCAATATGAGAGGACATACTTGTAAGGTGATTGGAGGAAATTGTAAGGTGGGTGTCAGGCAATTTTTTTTACATAGAGAATGGTAAATGCATAAAATGCACTGCCAGAGATGGTGTTAGAGGCAGATACATTTGGGGCATTTCAGATGCTCTTAGGTAGGCACATGGAAGAAAGAAAATTGGTGCACTATGTGGGAGGGAATGGTTAGATTGATCTTGGAGTAGGGTCACTGGTCGGCAACATGTTGTGTGCTGAAAGGCCTGTATTGCGTGTTGTCCTGTTCTGTGTAAACACTTTTGTACTATTGCATAAGGTTCCTTACCTGGCCAGTTGGTTTTAATTTCGTGCCATGTGTGAAGTGTATATTTGGCATGCATTCCAGACTCAAACAAGGTGTTATATTGCTGATGAAGAATTGTTACTTAGATTAAGAACCAATGATTGTGAAACTGTCCACCGACAAGAATTAGCACCTTGCAAAGTAGAGAGTAACAGATGCATCACAAGAAAAGCTCACTTTGAGAACATACTGGCACATATTCGGGTGATCAGCAACTGAGTTTACTCTAGGACGGGTGGCCAACCTTTTACATTCCATGTGTCAGTTTTTTCATGCACGAGTGCCATACAACTCTTGTACCCCCATTCAATTCTTGTAAAAATATGTTAATATAGACATATTTAGCATTTTTACATGATATATTGATTTAATATAAAAACAAGATAAACATTACTTACTATAATGAGACTTTTAACAAATATATTTAGACTTCCTTTAATTTCTTCCTTTTTCTTAATCACATATTCTTTTTGTAACTCAGACCCAAGCACTAGCTTCAGTTTTCCTTCTATTTCAGTCTGATGTCTTTTATAGTGTCTATTAAGATCATGTCTTCTGTTACGTGAGAAAGTGTTTTCACAAACAATGCACAACTGTTTTCCTGACGGACCCGCTGTAAATAAGAACTCCTTTTCCCACTGTTCCTTGAATTCACACTTACTATCACTTTCTGCTTTTCTTTAGCTCATGTTCTTTTGCACTAATGGGTAACTGAATGTAAAAACAAGGCTTAGTTTTCAAAAAAGTACAAAACTTTAAATGCTCACAAAGGACGAATGAAGCGTAACTCCATAGCGTACGATTATCAATTGTAAACTGACTGGCAGAAGCCTGTGACGCACCGCTGGTGCAGACGCCTGGCGCCTCAGGATCAAACAAGTATCAAACGTGTATTGAACAGTTATGGAACGACTGCAGAACAAAAGTCCTTCTTTCCTAGTTTTTTTAAAATTGAAAACAGATTAATGAGAAAGAAGATAACTTTTGCCAAAAGATGTGCATGAAATAATAAAATCGCTAAAAATAATTGCTAAGTTATAGACTTATTCTCTGTAAGACCTATTTCTAGCTCTAAGCTACTTGAATTGCTGTTATAGATTTTTTTCACTACAAGTCAGTTTTTGTTTAATACTTTTTGCATGAGTAGGCTTAATTTATTATTATTATCACTGGGGTGCAATGTGCTGCTTCGAATCATCCAATGTGCCATAAGTTGGTTATTCCTGCTCTAAGATAAAGCAAATTTGACTTCAGTTAGCTCTGCTGCTTGGCTGCAGCATTTGTTTGCCCAGATTCAATGCACATACTTATACTTAGCAGGGTAGTCAAGTCAAGTCAAGTCACTTTCTATTGTCATTTTGACCATAACTGCTGGTACAGTACATAGTAAAAATGAGACAATGGTTTTCAGGACCATGGTGTACCATGACACAGTACAAAAAACTAGACTGAACTATGTAAAAAAAGAACAAGAAAAAAACACTACACTAGACTACAGACCTACACAGGACTGCATAAAGTGCACAAAACAGTGCAGGCATTACAATAAATAATAAACAGGACAATAGGGCAAGGTGTCAGTCCAGGCTTTGGGTATTGAGGAGTCTGATAGCTTGGGGGAAGAAACTGTCATATAGTCTGGTCGTGAGAGCCCAAATGCTTTGGTGTTTTTTCCCAGACGGCAGGAGGGAGAAGAGTTTGTATGTGGGGTGTGTGGGGTCCTTCATAATGTTGTTTGCTTTGCAGATGCAGCGTGTAGTGTAAATGTCCATAATGGCGGGAAGAGTGACCCCAGTGATCTTCTCAGCTGACCTCACTATCCGCTGCAGGGTCTTGCGATCCGAGATGGTGCAATTTCTGAACCAGGCAGTGATGCAGCTGCTCAGGATGCTCTCAATACAACCCCTGTAGAATGTGAAGAGGATGGGGGGGTGGGGTGGGAGTGGAAGGGACCAGGTGAGATTCTCCTCCAGGTGAACACCAAGAAATTTGGTGCTCTTAACAATCTCTACCGCGGAGCCATTGATGTTCAGCAGGGAGTGGTCACTCCATGCCCTCCTGAAGTCAACAACCATCTCTTTTGTTCACATTCAGAGACAGGTTCCGTTAGCCGCTGCACGTCCTCTCTGTAAGCTGACTTGTTGTTCTTGCTGATGAGACCCACCACGGTCGTGTAATCGGCGAACTTGATGATGTGGTTTGAGCTGTGTGTTGCAGCACAGTCGTGGATCAGCAGAGTGAACAGCAGTGGACTGAGCACACAGCCCTGCGGGGCCCCCGTGCTCATTATGACAATGTTGGAGATGCAGCTCCTGATCCGGACTGACCGAGGTCTCCAAGTCAGGAAGTCGAGGATCCAGTTGCAGAGGGAAGTGTTCAGGCCCAGTAGGCTCAGCTTTCCAATCAGATTCTGAGGGATGATTGTGTTGAATGCTGAACTGAAGTCTATGAACAGCATTTGAACATACGTGTCCGTTTTGTCCAGGTGGGTTAGGGCCAGGTGGAGGGTGATGGCAATGGCGTCATCTGTTTAGCAGTTGGGATCGTACACAAACTGCAGGGGGTCCAGTGAGGAGGGCAGCAGGGTCTTGATATGCCTCATGACGAGCCTCTCGAAACACTTCATGATGATGGATGTGAGTGCAACGGGACGGTAGTCATTTAGGCAGGACACTGAAGACTTCTTCGGCTCGGGGACGATGGTGGCGGCCTTGAAGCACGTTGGAACGGTGGCGCTGCTCAGGGAGATGTTGAAGGTGTCAGTGAGAACATCTGCTAGCTGGTCTGCACATCCTCTGAGCACTCTACCAGGAATGTTGTCTGGTCCAGCAGCCTTCCGTGGGTTGACCCTGCAGAGGGTTCTTCTCACGTCGGCCACGGAGAGACACAGCTCCTGGTCATTCGTAGGAGGGGTGGACTTCCTCGCCGCCACGTCATTTTCCGCCTCAAAATGGGTGTAGAAGTTATTCAGCGCATTTGGAAGGGAGGCATCTTCTGCACAGTCAGGTGATGTTGTCCTGTAATTGGTGATGTCCTGGATGCCCTTCCACATGCACCTCATGTCGCTGCTGTCCTGGAAGTGGCTGTGGATTAGCTGGGCGTATGCATGCTTTGCCCCTCTGATGGCTCGAGACAGTTTGGCCCTTGCTGTTGTTAAAGCTGCCTTGTCGCCTGCTCTGAAGGCGGAGTCATGGGACCTCAGCAGTGCACGCACCTCCACGGTCATCCGTGGCTCCTTTTTTTAATTATTAAACAAAATATACTTTATTCAAAAATAAAATTATGTACAATAAACCATTCAATGACCCTCAGTCCTTTACAAATGTTTCCATACTGTCTTTACATTTCCACCCTTTTGCCACCCAGGTGGCACTTTGTTATTCCATATTTACATACCCTTTTTGAGGGGTATACACCCCGGCCCCCTACCCCTCAAGTTGCACAGGAGAAGGACCCTAGACTGTGGTCCTTCCCCACCGGGCCCTTGCGGTGGCTGCACTGAGTTTGAGTGCGTCCCTCAGCACGGACTCCTGCAGCCGAGAATGTGCCAGTCGGCAGCATTCCCCCACGGACATCTCCGTGTGCTGGTAGACCATCAAGTTTCGGGCCGACCAAAGAGTTGATGATCCACCAGCAGCACCGGACGTTGGTCTCTCTGTGCGTCCCCGGGAACAGCCCGTAGATCAGAGAGTCCTCTGTTATGCAGCTGCTGGGGATGAACCTCGACACTGTCCCTTCCATCCCCCTCCACACCTTCTCGGCGAACCCACAGTGTGCAAATAGGTGGGTCACCGACTCCTCCTCTCTGCAGTCCTCCCGTGGGTAGAGGGGTGTGGAAGGGACATTCCGGGCATACAGGAGGGATCAGACTGGGAGGGAGGCATGAGGCGATGAGGCATTTTGCCAGATGAACTGGACGGTCTGCTCGGGGAACCACCCCACTGTGTCCATCACGTCCTTCTCCTGCAGTGCCTGCAGGTCCTTACGTGCTGACCACTGCCTGATGGCCCTGTGGTCAAAGGCGTTGACCTGAAAGAACTTCTCTACGAAGGACAGGTATGGCGGCAACGACCAGCTGACAGGGGTGTTGCGCGGGAAAGGGGCCAGACCCATTCTTCTGGTTAGCGTGTGTAGTGATGGTCTTGAAGAGCAGAGATGGCTCCTACTGGCCAGGTTTTCACCTGCTTCTGAACTGGTCTGCAGCGTCTGTATGCTGGGATTAGCATAACAGAGATGTGGTCTGAGTAACCGAGGTGGGGGCGGGGGCTCTGCCTGGTACGTGTCGGGGATGTTTGTGTAAACCAGGTCCAAGATGTTTCCCCCTCCTCGTTGCAAAATCCACATACTGATGGAAGGGAATAACCTTTACTCAGTATTTGTAAACAGATAAAGTCACTTCATTGGATGCTTTTTTTCAGTTTAATTCTATACTCAAGGATTCAAACTTGACATTAATTTTCAAATTATAGTTTAAAATCAGTGTGTTGAATATGATAGTCAAATAGATATGTTGAAAGACAATATTTTTCAAGGTTTCTCATTTGCTTCAGTGAATGAGTTGCACACAAGCCACAATTGATATGATCTGCTTTTGAATGAGATCATCAACATTAGCATATGTATCTTATCATTTTAGATCCAAAATCTGAATGCAGTTTTAAATTTATTTTTGTAATATGGACAGTAAACGGATTGGTTTATTTTTCTCTTCGTATGGTGACCCACGTTTGCTTTCTATAGAGTGTAAAGAATTCAGGGCACAATCAATTACTTTTTATTAAATACTTACAGTCGGGTGGGAAAAGGTACTCCCTTCATTGTAGGAGATGTGAAATCTGTCTACAGGCTTGGTTAGCTTGATAAGCACAAGAAAATATTGTGAATAAGCCCCGAACAATATAACAGCAGATGCCTGGTACCTTGCTTAGTGGAATTTGGATGTTAAGGAATACTGGTTACAGTAAAGCATTTTTGATGTTTCAATTAATTTGACCACATTTATTCCATAGTTCTTTTTAAATTACATGCACTGCAAGCAGAATGCTTATTATAATTTCTGCCCTTCAGTAGGTAAAGTAAATTTATTAAGGCAACACACACAAAATGCTGGAGGAACTCAGCAGGCCAGGTAGCATCTATGGAAAAGAGTTACAGCATCTGCAGATTTTCTGTTGTTTGTAGATGTATCAAACAACTTTTAGTTGAAGATTTATTGTCATAAAACTGTGGCAGGATTGAGGAGTTGCAACCAAAAGCCATGACTTGGTAATATGAAACAAAGCATTGGGAACTTGGGATGTTGAGAGATATAAAGAGAAAAAGAGGAGCCCGACAGGAGTTATTGGGAACTAATGATGGGAGAGGCCTGTCAAGACTACAATGTATGTAGGAAGATGCCCAAAGGGAGATTAGGAGCAAAAAGTGTGGGATTATTAAATGTTACTGGCAGAAAAATTGATCAGCATGGATGAACTCTTAGTGGCCACTTTATTAGGTACACTTGCACACTTCATTAATGCAAATATCTAATCAGCCAATCATGTGGCAGCAGCAACAAGGCAGATATGGTCGAGAGGTTCAGTTGTTGTTCAGACCACACAGCAGAATGGGGATGAAATGTGATGTCAGTTACTTTGACTGTGGAATGATCATTGGTGCTAGACAGGGTGATTTGATCTCCTGGGATTTTCGCACATAACAGCCTCTAGAATTTCCAGAGAATGGAGCAAAAAAAGACAAAGTAAAAAAAAAAAAATCCAGAGAGCAGCAGTTTTTTTTCTGGGGGCAAAAACACCTTGTTAATGGGAGGGGTCAGAGGAGAATGGCTGAGCTAGTTCAAGCTGACAGGAAGACGACAATAACTCAAGTAACCACGTGGAAGTGGATGGGCTACAACAGCAGAAGATCACAAATATACACTCAGTGGTCACTTTATTAAGTATAGGATGTACCTAATAAAGTGGCCCCTGAGTGCTTATAGTAGGCTGAATGGCTTAGTGACCTGATTTCCTTTGGTGTTAGGGAGATACAATTTTATGTTCTGAGACATATCACCATTTTAAAATGATATCCTCTTATGACAATTTTTAGGAAAATTAATGCCAGCTGAAGTGGCTTTAGAACTAGTTTGAGTAGTAAGTCTGCCCAGTTATATGCTGCCTGTGTATGTGATGAAGTCACTTCAGTTTTTAGTGATGGTTACTGAACACATGGGGATTATATCCTCTTTTTGAACATGTGAGCTTTTTAAAGTTGTTGACTCAAATCAAGTTGGCCAAGCACAATCTGGCTTCAACAGATTTGTGGAAGTAATTTTTTTTCTCTAAATGGTAAACTTATTTTGTCTTGGATTATTGTCAGTGGTGAGAAAACTTTTTAGAGATAATACTCTGAAACAATGTCAATTTTTGGGATTATATAAAAAAATGGCAGTCCGGTTTGGGCTTGACTTCTTGTAAGTTCTTTGATAGTCGAGAAGCTAGACAATGGCTTTATTGTGAGCCTGATAGAGCAGGGCTCCCCAGGCATATAAATGTTTTAGCTAGGTTGCAAGAAGGAGGGGTTAAGAAATCATTTTAAAACTCCGTGGCTTGTGACACTGACGAGGGCCAGCCACCAAATTCCTGACTGAAAGATGTTTTCCTTTTTCTCCCTAAGCATCCAGGAAAATGTAATAAATAAATAAATAAATCTTTTGCTTAGAGGTGTTTATTGAAAAAAATTATCTGTGGAGAACAGGAATGTTTGAATCTGGCTCCTTGTCAGATTTGATAAGAGGTCATTGTTGGCTTGTGGAAATCAGCTGGATGCCTTCCGGTCCAGAAAATTGGACTTGTTGATATCAGGTCTCTTCTGTCAGCACTTGTGGAATGTTATTACAGTGAATCCATCACCATCCAATTGAGAAATTTGTGCAAAATCAAAGTATCTGTACAAGATGTGATTGCACATATATAACATTAGATTTATCAGGAAAGGTTGTCAGTTTTTCTCACCCCCAGTTCTGATTGTTTAAAATCAAGGCACATAGTTCTGTCTGTGTTTGAAATTGCTGGGTGTTTCTTTTCTCAATGCATCACTGTTTGAGTTCACTACATAGACTAACGAATTTACAAAGTGTCATGAAATTTCTTTCAGGCAGAGTATGGGTTTTCAGGTTCTGAGTGAGGAACTTAACAATAAGCATTTTATATAATAATTAGAATGATATTTTACATAATAACTTGAACAGGTTAATGAAGAGGACCAGGTTAATTTCAATCCATGCTGCCTGGCCTGCTGAGCTCCTCCAGCAGTTTGTGTGTGTTGCATTGGATTTCCAGCATCTGCAGAATCTCCTGTGTTTATAATGAAGAGAGCACCCTGACTTTCGTCACAGCGAATTTTCAGTTTTATGCTGTGTGAGTAGCATTATAAAGACTACTATTAGACAGCGTAATATAAATAATCTGGATTTTGTAGTCAGTGAGGAAGTAGTGAAAATCCCATTCACTGCACTTATGCTGGCCATGGGCTTTTGCAAAACATAGTAATTAGAGATATAGTTTTGCACTCAAAGGAAACAGAATTATGTTTCTTATCACTGTCTTATATGATATGAAATTTATTGTTTTATTGCAGGAGTGTAAAGATATGTTACTATGAATTGAAAGGTAAATACTGCATAAACATGAACAATGAGGTCGTGTTCATGGGTTCAGCGACCATAAGAACGTAAGAAATAGGAGCAGGAGTAGGCCATCTGGCCCGTTGAGCCTGCTCCGTCATTCAATAATATCATGGCTGATCTGACCATGGGCTCGTTGCCACCTACTTGCCTTTTATTCTTAACCCTTAATTCCCCTGCTATGCAAAAATCTATCCAACCTTGTCTTAAATATATTTACTGTGGTAGCCTCCACTGCTTCACTGGGCAGAGAATTCCACAGATTCACCACTCTCTGGGAGAAGCAGTTCCTCCTCATCTCCATCCTAAATCTACTCCTCCAAATCTTGAGGCTATGTTCCCTAGTTCTAATCTCAGCTACCAGTGGAAACAGCTTTCCTGCCTCTATCTTATCTACACTTTTCATAATGTTATATGTTTCTATAAGATGATCTTTCGTCCTTCTGAATTTCAGCGAGTACAAACCCAGGCAACTCAATCTCTCTCATAGTCTAACCCCCCCCCCCCGCCCCCATCTCGCCTGGTGAACTTCCTCTGTACCACCCTCAAAGCCAGTATGTTCTTCCTCAAGTAAAGAGACCAGTCTCCATATGAGGACTCACCTGTACCCTATACAGTTGCAGCAACCCTCCCTGCTGTTAAATTCAATCCCTCAAGCAATGAGGCCCAACATTCCATTTACCTTCTTGATAGCCTGCTGCACCTGCAAACCAAGCCTTTCAAGCCTTTCTGCACAGCAGCATGCTGCAATGTTTTACCATTTAAATAATAATCTGACCTTCCATTTTACCCTCCAAAGTGAATGACCTCACATGTACTAACATTGTACTCCATCTGCCAGACCCTTGCCCACTCACTTAACCTATCTATATGTCTCTGCAGACCCTCTGTATCCTCTGCACAATTTGCTTTTACACTCAATTTGGCAAACTTGGGTACACTACACTCGGTTCGCTCTTTCAGATCGTTAATATATATTGTGAACAGTTGCACCTACCCCTGTGACACACCACCCACAGCTGATTGCCAACCAGAGAAACAGCCTTGTAACCCAGCTCTCTACTCTCTGTTGGTTTACCAATTCTCTCTCCATGCTAATAGAGAAATTTGAATTCACGCATTCAGAAATCTGATGGCAGAAGGAACGAATCTGTTCCCAAATTGCTGAGTCTGGGTCTTTATCCTCTCGTACCTTCTCCCTGGTGGTAGTAATAAGACGACGTGTCCCAGATGGTGAAGGCCCTTAGTAATGGATGTTGTCTTCTTAAAGATTACGGCCTTGATGGTAGGAGGGTTGCGCTCATGATGAAGTTGGCTGAATCTACAACCCTTGTGATCTTGTACCTTCATTGGGTCCTTCGTACCAGCTATGAAGCTGGACTTGACTGAGCTGGACAAAAATTCATCTAGCCAATCAAGTTAAAGAGTCTTTAATAAGGTACTCAGCTCCGGTCAGGTTAATTGTAAAAGCATTCCATCATGGTCCGTAAAGTATTATCTTGAAGGCCTACTGTTGCAAATTCCTTTGTGCACAGATGTATTGTGTGTTTCGGAAATGTACATCTACACATTGAGATATTGAAAAGCTTTCTTTTCCTTTGAGTGCTTCTGCACTGAGGATTCACCTGGTATACAGACGGAGGGGTGGTGTTGCCGTGGGTACTGAGAGTTGGCATGACATTTTTTTCGAGGGAGGTGTTGGGTTCTTGACATTTGGGCTAGTATGTGGGAGGAATGGGGCTGCGGGTTCCGGTCAGTTACTTAAAAGCAGGTCCGGATGGGACCATCACAGCCGGATCCCCATTGGTAAAACAGCCTGTGAAGTCCTGTTTATGCATGTCGTCCGCAGGCCCCATTTGTGTGGACAGAAATCACAGCAGTGGCATTGAGGGACACATTGTGCGATGTTGAAGCCACTGTGCTTGTCCAACTGTGCCATCACATCAGGCACGTGGAGTCTGGAAGGAAAATCATGCGTATTGTTGTAAGCTCTTTAACCACAGCCTTTTTGTAGAAATTGTATGATGCAGCTTACATAAATGTATTAAATGACTAAAATTCACAAAATATAAAGCAGAAAATGTAAGTTTGAATATATTGTTTATTGTAACACATGGACCCAAAGAGAAGTAAATAAACAGTAGAGAAAGATAGGGACAGGAACATAATAATAAAATAAAAAAGGAAAAGGTAAAAGTAAATCTTTATAAATAACTACAATCTGAAGAATAAGATTGCACAATGGTAATTTTGTACTGCCAGAACATTTTTGGCAATGTTATTTTAAAAAAAAAAATCACTTGCATCGGAAAGGAGAGGTTTCAATTTTTGCAGTACGTAATTGGGCAAATAATAATGTTTCAAGGCCACAGCTTCAAGATTGCTGCCGTCTCTCATGAAGTGAAACTTGTTCAACTCCTTGACTTTTGCATTGAATTGCATGTACATGGGTACTGTATGGCCATATGTACTATGGCCTCAGATATTTATGGTACATTGAACTATTTCAAGTCCATGTGGCATATAGAGACTTCTTAGATTTCTTATTACAGAAGCACCAGGAGATACTGTAAATATTGAGTACCACATCTCCTCCTTTTTCCCTCATTAATATTCTATACAGACACTGGTTCCAGCTGGCTCTCCAGGTGAGGGTTGATTCACACTAGGCTGTGAATATAAACAGATGATAAGTCTAACAGTCAGAGATGAATGCATCATACTTTCCAAGCCAGATGTAGGAATAATATTCAGTGTGAAATAGAAGATCTAAGATGTTGATGGTATTATTCAAAATAAACAGATAGATAACCGTGTTTTGAACTGTATTGGACTTGGAATTATTCATAGAATGTGATCATTCAAAATTTGATATACAAAATTATGAGGGGTATAGATAGGGAAACTGCGAGTACGCTTTTTCTGCTAAGGTACGGTGAGACTAAAACTAGAAGTCATGGGTTAAGGATGATAGGGGAACATGACAGGGAACTTCTTCAGTCAGAGGGTGGAAAGGCCTGCCAGCAGAATTGATGGATGTGGGTTCTATTTCAACATTTAAGAGAAATTTGGGTAAGTACGTACATGGACGGGAGGAGTATAGAGGGCTATGGTTTGGGTGCAGGTGATGGCAGAGTAATAGTTCGGCATGGACTAGATGGGATGAATGGCCTGTTTTTGTGCTGTAGTGTTCTGTGATTCTATGACTATAACTTATACCCCTGAACTGAGGAGGCAGATAAGGTCCTTGTTTGTGGACCTTGGAGTCACATATAGGCCAGAGTGAGTGAGGAAAACCAATATTGCAATTCAGAAAGTGCACTGTGAATACTTCAGTGCACTGTATCCCTCCGGATGGAGAGGAGTGATGGCAAAAGATGGATTAATAAATTATAGAGTCTGAGGTGTTATCATGAACATTTGTAAATAGAATGTTTGTAAATCGAGCAATTGCTCTTAATAAACAAATGCAGTGTTCAGAACTTCTAACTCTTAAGTACTGGATCCTTTTTCTTATCACCCAGTCCAAGTCATCACTTCTGCTGTGAGAATCTTAGATCAATCTATCAATACTCAACCAGCTGATGCTCATGCTTGATCTTCTGTTAAAGTAACCTTGGTTCGCCTGCTGTGGGTTATTTCAAGAAACTCCATGCTGCACTTTCTCAGGCTCTCTGGTGTTGATCAATTCATTGGGAAGCGGAAGTCGCTTCACTAGAAGGTCACTGTTTTGGGTGTGTTTCTTTACCTCTGACCCATTAGATGCAGTAAAAATCAACACATTCTCAGAGGAGGTAGCTACCTGGGGATTTTAACCAGTTTTTGAGTTACCCAAGGAAATTGAACTGCACAGAGAGAACACTTTAATAAAATTGGCACAGGAATTTTCCCAGTTGGAATGGAGTAGGTATCATTATTGGCCCATGTGATTTGAAGCAATCCATAATTTGGTCACAGTGTTAGTGAATTTGTGGAAGAGTCTGGTTTGAAAGCGGTAATTGTTTTTGCTGATTTATTGGTTATCTGTGTTCGGGCCTGTTCAGAACCCAATGGATGAACGATGAGGATGTTAACACTTTAATTCAGTTGCATCTAAATTCTGAAATTTGCATAATCTCTTGAAAAAGAGTCCTTGCCTGAGATTGAGATTGTGTTTTAAAATATAAGTTTTTCTATCAGTCAATTAATGTTTTGCTTGTAAGCTAAGACTTCTGTAGTTGAAGGTTATATTTGGATTGCAACCCTAAGCAATTCGCTATGGACTTGCTGTTTAGCACCTTTTTGAAATTAGATTTTTGGACAGAACAAAAAACAGTTTGCCCTTCATTTCTCTGGAGTCTGGAAGTTACTTGTTATTGAAGGGTGGAATCTTGACTGTCCTATGGAAAGCCCTTATCCAGTTTTGTCTTGTAGTGTCCATCAGGAACAGAGTGTCTTGTCAGAAAGAGTTAAAGAGGGAAATCAAAACACAGTGGATGCTGGGACACATCGAGACCAGTACAATTTGACCCAATTAAGTGGCTGACCCAATTAGCCAAAATTTTGTGGAAATAGTTAAAAAGATATGAAAAAGACTAACCACTTTAAATTAAATACAGAACAAATTACAACATTACCAATAGGCCTGGTGGCTGTCTGTCATATCAGATGATGACAGGAAATCTGCGCAAGAGAGTTTTTAAAGTGGAAAAGCCATTGCAGAGTTGCACTCGCTTGACCTCAGGTGCCGGGTCCAATGGTATGAGTAGTCATCACAACTGGGGACTTCCTTGGTTACAAGAGGATGACTCTGACATTGGTGACTTTGACAGTCACCAGATGACTCTGGTGCTGTCAAAGTGTGCACCGGGATGTGGCCGCTGTTGCATGCAAACAGTTACTTCAAGCCACAGGAGAGGACTGCGTGTGCGGTGGAGTCCAGAGTTAACATTCAAGATGATTATTGATACATTCAGCAAGCTTCTAACTTGTTGAAGCAGAGAAATTGTTTCATTTTCACTCCCAGCCGCTTCTGGCATCTCCATGCCTGAATATTTGAAACTGCAGTTTCAAAAACAGTTCTAAGTTGTCTTATTGCTCATTTCCCTCCAACTATCAGTGACAAAAATCACGGCTTTTTGAACACACATGCACACCACTAATGCTATTTAAAAATTGTTCACTTTAAGCATGGTGTAGTGTCTATCAGCCACACAAGTGCATGTGACTGGTGCTAGTTAAAAAGTCTCCTGTTTCAATTAAGCGGCATAGCTGATGCCCCAATAAACTGGAATTCAGTATATTCCTTTAAGATTCAATAGGAAATGTGTCCTGATTGAGCACAGAGTATCCCAAATAAATGAAGTAAACCCCGACTATTTTCTCAATAAGTTTTGTTCATTAAGGGTTGTCCCAAATAAGTGTCTGCCCTGATTAACCTATGGCCCAATTACCTGGAATCCACTGTATAAGAAGAGACACAACAGATGAAATAAATTTGCTTTTCTTCAGCTGCTTCTTAGGTGAATTGGGATGAAGATGTTTTTAGCCAATTTGAAAATAAAATGTAAATTCCTACCTGTTGTAATTGTTACTTTGGAGTCCATTACTGTGAGTAACAGCGCAGAGTATTGTGCACCCCTCCCTTCTATTTAAAATGCTTTTGATGTTCAGTTTGTGAGGCAAAACGTTGCCAACATTTTGGAAATAAAATACCTGCAGCAAAGTCTCAGTGATCATTTCCCCAGGAAGGAACTTCATTAATCCCCTGGCTTTAAATGCTGAAACAATTAGATAGTTGTATCAAGTTTTATATTTAGACATCTAATAAATTGTTTTCATCCTGGAAAGGTATTTTATTTGCATAAATTCTGGGTTGATTCTTGCATAATTTCCAACTGCTTTTGACACAGACGGTCAGTAATTCCTTCTGCTAAAACATGAAGGAGTGTAAAACATCTGAAGATTGGTAGGTGGAATTTAAGGACAAGTTAATTAATAAATTAAAGTGTTTAACAGGATAAGACTTGGTTTATTAGCTGGCAACAATACCTTTAGTGAAATCCATACCTTGTATGTGTCTGATGATAGAATTCCTGTTCTAAGCTAGTCTGACCTGGTTTGACAGTAACTTTATTCTGTGCATTTCCTTTGAAGCTTGGTTACATCAGGCTCTGTCATTAGTTCTTCCTGGTGTCAAATATGGCTTCTGCAGGAGGCCTTGGATGTCATGAGGCAATCCGACCGTGGCGGTCAATTTGATTTATAGTTGTAAGTCTGTAACCCTGGATGGTGCAAATGCTCTCAATAAAGTATGGAAGCAGTACGCTGCTTAGGTTTCTGGGCAGTCCCTTTGTATCGAGGATGATTTTATTTCCACTCCAGTTTTGTGGGCTCTGTGGTGGCTCAGGAAGCCGATGGCAGAAACAAAAGACTTTTCCACAGATGAAACAGGTGGTGATTTGTGAGGCGTGTTGGGTGATTTTTTTTTAGGGTGGAGGGACACTCCTTCTGTAAGGTCACTGTGTCCTTCTGATACATGACGGCAAGTTTCTCAGTATCTTCACAAATACTTCTTCTCCACTTCAAGGTCAAGGGTCAGAGGTTCTCAAGAATTTGTGGGGACTTTGTATTTCTTCAGGGAGGCTTTCAGCACACACTTGAATCGTTTTCTGTATTGGCCTGGCAATCTCTCTGTGTTGCAGAGCGCAGAATAGAGCATTTGTTTTGGGAGGCTGGTGTAGGGCATGGGAATGGTGTAGCCTGCCCACACTGGTGCGTTCTGAGTTTGTGCCTCACAGGCCAGAACATAAAGGTAAAAATGCACTTATTTTTTTAAAAAAAGCTGGCTACCTACTGTTTCCATGAGCCCTCCATTCCAAATCCATACAGCTGAATTAAAAAGACAAGAAAAAAAATATTGTTTCTTTGTTTAACCAGTCCACTCTGAAAGCTGGAACCCTTAAACTAACAACTATATTTTCTCTTCACAAATATTTTGGAAAAAGGTCTTCAGTTTCTGCTTTCAAAGGAAGGCCATGAAGTAATGAAACATGACAGAAGTGGGGCCATTTCTGTAGCTGGGATAAACCTTTAAATTTATGATATAGTTTGTAAACTAATTTAAGTAACTCAGCGGGGAAGTGCTTAGCTGACTGATGGAGTAATTGGTCTCGGGACTGCAAAGGTTTGTGTTTCATATATAAATGCATTGGTTATGTTTTACAACTATTGTGTAGATTGCTTAAAGCAGGCAATCAAGAAAATATTGTTTGACCATAGAATTAATTGGTATGTTATAAAATATTTCATGAAGGATCAGACCACCAAAACTCCTTATTTAAATATTATCTGAACTCATTGGAAGTATTAGTTGCAACATTTTGAACTGACTACAATGTTTTGCAAGTCAAGGTGTTGTTTTAAATTGCCTTGGTTCAGATAAAGTTTTAAAAAAACGTATAATTTCACATTGGCAGACACGTAAAACACGTAAAATGAAGTGGACCAAAAATGCATTTAGTGTGGGGTTTTGTGTTTTGTTTATAAAGTAATCATTTGGATTTATGTTGAATTATCATTATTAAGATGAAACTACTTCAGTACTATAGTTTCCAAAACGTTTTTTTTTCCCCTTTGTTCCCAGGAAAACGGTTACAAGAGTGGATCTGTGTCATCCTGTGTGTGTGTTTGGTGGCCATCAACTTCCTGTGCCTGATGCTGCACTTTTCCACGGATCACTGTTTCAAATTAGTAATAGCCATTCGTAAGTATTGTGCATGCTTTGTTGATCTCACATTGTGTACCAATCAGTTGAGCAGATTATTCCTGGTAAATTGGAGGAGATGGTGTGAATGAATGCTGGATTTGCACTGGCTCAAGATTCAGGATTGTTTATTGCCATTGTTCAGTACACGAGTTTAAAGGAGAATAACATAATACTCTAGATCCGATGCAGCATAAAAAACGCAATAAATACAAATACATAGAATTAGTACACAGACATAAAGTGGACATCAGAAGTCTCTGTTGCTCTGATAGGCAGTGGTGGTGGTTGGGGTAGGGTGTGGTGAGTCTTAAAAGCCAGGTTACCTTTGCAGCTTTTTGGCATCTTTCTCCCCATTATAAATGGGAATCTCTGGTCATTTTTGTGCATTTATGGCTGTGGATTTGCATGGAGGACTACAACATATGATGCTACAAAAGTGGCATTGGTGTCTGTGCTAATCTGTAGCTGGATTTTCAGCAACATTGTGCTGATCCCTTTTCACCGGTAATCAGAACCTTCAGAATTTTAGGTGTTGCTCCTTTTGAAACCAACATATCTAAAAATTAGATGCATTTGACCTTTTTTCTGGGTAGAAAAAGCACAGGTACTATCATACTGCAGTTTTCACGGTACAGATAAATGATAATCCAAACAATCAACTCATTCTCAACAAGTTATTTTGCGGGTCTTCAGCGTTTCCCAACAAGAAACCCCAAAATTTAAACTCTTGGTTGAAACAAGAATATTTCCATTCACATCCAATCCTCCTGTTCTTTTCTGATGTGGGATTGCAAACAATTGGATGAGGGTACCGAAGAAACCAATCTCTAAATGTTAAAACACTTAATTTTTTTCATGAGGTGACTGGAACACTTAAGAAAATGAGAGGTGCATTTCAAAATGAATCAGAATCAGATTTATTATCACCGGCATGTGACGTGAAATTTGTTAACTTATGTATCACTGTCGTACTGCCAGGGATAGTGATAGAGGCAGATACATTGGGAACATTTAAAAATCTCTTAGATAGACAAATGGATGAATGAAAAGTGTGGGACTATTGGGAGAGAAGGGTTAGGTTTATTTTAGGTTAAAGGATCGATACAATGTCGTGTGCTGAAAGGCCTGTACTGTTCTACGTTCTAAGTGTGCATGCTTTACACCTTGTTATGATAACAACAGTAAGATCCAGCCTGACTGTAGAGTGACTAAGAAACTGTATTTTATTTCACAGTTTATATCAGGCCTTGTTAGTGGGATTCTGAAAGCTCACCGTCAGTGACGCTGTGTCCTAATCTCTCTTCCAGTGTCGGTTCTCTATCACCTTCTTCCTAGATGGTGTGAACATTGAAGTATTTACACTTAAAATAAATTCTGAATCAGATATGCGGTCCAAGCTGTAAGGTGGAAGGAAGTTTGATTTTTCTGCCCAGTCTACTCCTGACACTGTCAATTTTCCAAAATGTCTGTTTTCAAAAAACTAGTCCTGGAGCACTGACACTGAAATGAATTAGAAGTAGCTCTTGATCCTTAACTAGTGGATGTACATACCCATTACCAACAGATTTATACATTGTCCTGCCTGTACCTTGCTATCCAGTATATATTTTATATTTTGTACAAAGTACATACTGCTGTCTGAGAGGCAGGGTCCTGCCTGGGTTCAATCCTGGCATGAGTTGCTGTATGTGTGGAGTTTGCATTTCTCTCCGCATCTTCATAGGTTTCCTTTGGATCTGCCAGTTTTTTCCCACATCCCAAAGGTGGGCGCATTACTGGTTTAATTGGGCAATGTAATGCCACCAGGGAGTCAGTGGGAGCAGAATTTTGTTGGGGAGAATAAAATGGTTTGAGTAAGTTGTGTAAATGGGCCACTTGTGGCCTCTCTTTGGTCGGCAAGACCTTGGTAGGCTGTCCTTGGTCGGCAAGGCCTTGGTGGGCTGTCCTTGGTCGGCAAGGCCTTGGTGGGCTGTCCTTGGTCGGCAAGGCCTTGGTGGGCTGTCATTGGTCGGCAAGGCCTTGGTGGGCTGTCCTTGGTCGGCAAGCCCTTGGTGGGCTGTCCTTGGTCGGCATGCCCTTGGTGGGCTGTCCTTGGTCGGCAAGGCCTTGGTGGGCTGTCCTTGGTCGGCATGCCCTTGGTGGGCTGTCCTTGGTCGGCAAGGCCTTGGTGGGCTGTCCTTGGTCGGCAAGCCCTTGGTGGGCTGTCCTTGGTCGGCATGCCCTTGGTGGGCCATCCTGTGCTCTTTGACCTTATGTGGCTAATGTAAAACTGATAATTCAGGACTTGGGTTGTATGACAGTAGCTGTTTTTGTTTCCCACAGTATTGGTTGTTTTTCCCATTAATACCCTGACACATTTTAACTTGCTCTTTCTAGATAAATACATACCTATAATAAACAGCATGATAAATTTTCCCGTGAACCCAATAATTTTAAAGCTGGGCACTGGTCATTTTAAAGGGAATGTGGGTAATGGAGCCCCAGTGAGTTTTTGGGAGTATGGGAACTGGATTCCTGGTCAAAGGGAACATGGAAATGGGCTGAAGCGACTTTAAAGGGAGCATAGGAAACCAAACTGTGGTTAGATTAATAGGGGTGCAGGAACTGGACTTCAATGCTGCACTCCATTTTAAAATTACAAATGAATAGATAAAGATTGCACAACCACTGAGATGAAAAGAAGCACAGCAAATATCATTTGATGAGTCAGATGACACACCTTTTGGGATTTTGAAATAGTCAGAATATAGATTATCAGAGTTTTAGTGTATTTCTTCAATTTGTATTTTACTTAACCAAATGAAGGGTTTGACTGAAGTAGCATGATGGGTTTTGGCAGTACCCTGGAAGGGACTGGTTCACAATGTTGCCATGAAGTTTCAGTTTAACCAGCTAAGAATGATAACCTCCCTTAACTGTATGCTGGAGTGAGTGCAGTAGGAGCTGTTCTCCGGGGAATACCGGAGAAGATAACTGGTGCAGAAGTGTCTAAATCATAATTACCTCGCATTGGCACACTGATCATCTGTGGAATTCACCATTTAATAGACTGCCTTCACGTTTGAAGTAATTGCATCTCTGTGTTATTGTGTCCAATGTGGAGGTGTTTAAGATATGAAGCATCTGTAAAAATGCCAATCATTTTTTTGTAATTTAAAATAATATCTCTCATGAGACAGAGACCAGGTTTGCAGAGAGTTATTGTGAAATACAGAACTAACACAATAAATAATTATCTTTAAATGACAATTGTATAATACACGTTGAGCATCCTATTGGATTGCCGCAGCTTCTAACTTTTCTTGAACATGGGAACTTATCATAGAGGTGCGTATTCCTCCTCTCTTCCCTGCTTCAGGTGTGAACTAATTACTACTGACGATGATTGCTGCACTAGTTAGTTTCACCAGTCAGGGACAATTTTTGGAGAGTTGCTCCCATACAATTGCTGAGTTCAGTTTGGTATCACAAACTGGAGAGGGGCTGTTTTAGTTAGATGGTGTAAAATTCCATTGCAGCATTCTGGAATGGTTCTTCTCAACTTGTCTTAGAAATGATTTATCCTCAGTACCAGTGATGTCTTTTCAAATCCTCTAAATGATATTTTGCAGAGTTACGTAAAAATACTTTAAACCAGAGATATAAATTTGATTACATCATGAACAATGTACATTGTGACCAAGGTGCTCATTTTATAAATGGTGTACTGTACAGTCAGATGTCCGAAACAAACAGCATATCATGTAACTTACGGTCTGTTATAAACAATGTCCTGACAGTAATATTCTCATTCTCAAAATGTTATACTGCTTGCTTCATGATGTAAGTCTTACGTTGGGTACACAATCTTATGTGGTGGATACATCCAGGTCCATCTCAGGCAAAGTCCTCCCCACCATTGAGCACAGCTACAAGGAGCAGTGCCACAAGAAAGCAGCATCCATCATCAATGACTCGTTACTATCTCTTTGCACTACTGCCTTTGGGAAGGAGCTGCAGGAGCCTTAGGTCCCAGCGTCAAGAACAGTTATTACCCTCCCACCATCAGGCTCCTGAGCCAGCGCAGAGAACTTCACTCGACCCCAATGCTGAACTGTTCCCACAACTTATTGTCTCACTTTCAAAGACCCTACAACTCTTGTTCTCAGTATTATCTATCTATTTATTTACTTATTTTGTGTCTGCACACTTTTCTTTTGCACATTGGTTGTTTGACAGCATTTGAGAGTAGCTTTTCATTAACTTGATTGTATTTCTTTTTCCACTGTGAATTCCTGCAAGAAAATGAATCTCAGGGTAGTATATGGTGACCTGTTTTAAGAATAAATTTACTTTGAAGAATTCCCATTCCTGTTCTCAAAGGTGTACAGTTTAACACCCCACTCAACTTATTGTCCCTTCTCCACTTATCACCTCCTAGCCCAGTCTATACCTTCACTTATCATTTCTAACTCCTGTTGCTACCGACACACTCTTCCACTGGGTCCACTGGGCCCTCCCCTACTCTTCCCATCCGCCACTATCCTTAGTAAATTACAAAAAAGGATAATTTTTGTCACATATACAAAGGTAGAGTGAAAAAACTGTCTTGCATCCTGTCTGTACAAATCAATTTAATACAACTGGAGATAGAAAAGGCATATAAAAAGGGGAAATGTTACAATGCTCATGGAGAATTTCAATATACAGGTAAATTGGGAAAGATCAGGTTGGTGCTGGATCCCAATAGAAGGAATTTATAGAATGCCTATTTGATGGGTTTTAGAGCAGCTTGTGGTTTAACCCACTGTGGAAAAGGCAATTCTGGATTGAGTGTTGAGTAATAAATCAGATTTGATTAGGGAGCTTAAGGTAAGGGAACCTTTAAGGTAAAGGGGTAGTGACCATTATATAATAGAATTCACCCTGCAGTTTGCGAGGGAGAAGCTAAAACTAGATATATCATTATTACAGTGGGGTAAAGGGAACTACAGAGGCATGAAGGGGGCGCTGGTCAAATTTGATTGGTAGGGGACTCTAGCAGAAATTATGTCAGTACAACAATGGTTGGAGTTTCTGAGAGCAATTGGGAAGGTGCAGGGTAGATTGATCCCGAAGAAGAAATATTCTAAGGGAGAATGAGGCAACCCTGCCTGACAAGGGAAGTCAAGGATCATAAAAACGTAAGCAGGCATGTAATATAGCAAAAATTTCTGGGAAGCTGAAGGATTGGGAAGCTTTACAAAACCACCAGAAAGCAATTAAAAAGGCAATAAGGAGAGAGAAAATGAAACATGAAAATAAATAGGCAATAATATAAAAGAGGATACAAACCTTTTTTCACAGTTTAAAAGAGAGGCGAGGATAGAAATCTGGTCACTGGAAAATGATGCTGGAGAGGTAGTAATGGGGACAAAGGCTTGGGGTCAAACTCAATAAGTATTTTGCATCAGTCTTCACTGTGGAAAACACTAGCAGTGTGCCAGAAATTCAAGAGTGTCATGGGACAGAAGTGAGTGTAGTTGCTATTACTAAGGAGAAGGTATTTGGGAAGCTGATAGGTCTGGAGGTGTGTCACTTGGACCAGATTGACTACACCCTACACTTCTGAAAGAGGTAGCTGAAGAGATTGTGGAGGCATGAGTAGTGATCTTTCAAGAATCACTGGAGTGGTTCCAGAGGACTGGAAAATTGCAAATGTCACTGCACTCTACTTAGAGAGGAAGGTAAAAGACCGGAAATTATAGGCAGTTAGCTTGACATCGGATGTTGGAATCGATTATTAAGGATGAGGTTTCCAGGTGCTTGGGGGCACATAATAAAATAGCCCAAAGTCAGCATGGCTTCCTTAAAGGAAAATCTTGCCTGACAAATCTGTTGGAATCCTTTGAGGAAATAACAGGCAGGATAGACAAAGGAGAGTCAGTGGATGTTGTTTACTCGGATTCTCATGATGATTTGACATGATGCTGCACATGAGGCTGCTAAACAAGATCCCTTGGGAAAGATACTAGCATGGATTGAAGATTGTTTGGCTGGCAGGAAGCAAAGAGTAGGAATAAAGGGGGGGAGGCCTTCAGGCTGACTGCAAATGAATAATGGTGTTCTGTTGGGGTTGGTGTGGGACTGATTCTTATCACATTTAGATGATGTCAGTGATTTAGACGATGGAATTGATGGCTTTGTGGCCAAGTTTGCAGACAATACAAAGACAGGTGGAGGGGCAGGGATCTGCTGAAGGACTTAGATCAGGAGAATGGGTAAATGGAAATGCAGTGTAGGGACGTGCATGGTGAAGCACTTTGGCAGAAGGCATAAAAGCATTTTCTAAACGGAGAGCAAATTCAGAAATCAGAGATGCAAAGGGACTTGGGAGTCCTCATTGAGGATTCCCTAAAGGTTTAAAGTTCAAAGTACATTTATTATCAAAGGTATACTATATATAACCTTGAGATTCCATCTCCTTACAGTCAACTACCAAACAAAGAAACACAGTAGAGCCCATTAAAGAAGACCAACAAATACCCAATGTGCAGAAAAGTAAACAAATGATGTAAACAATAAAAGTAAACAAGTAACATTCAGAATTGAAGTTCATGAAAATGAGTCTACAGTCATGAAGCCATCACAGCTGATCCAGGAGCTGGTTAGTTGCCACAGTTCAGTGCAGATATGAGTAAACCTCATGGAGCAGTGGCCTGTTCCTGGCCTCCAGCCCCCAGACCCTGACCTTTTCAATGTGGCCCGGCGCACAATTCAGCTAAACAGCTGGTTGTTCTGCGCCGCTTCGATACGCCCTTGGGCCCCGAAAATGCGCCTTGTTTTAACCTGTACCTGGCTCTTCCAGTTCGTCTTGGCGCATACGTTGGTGAAACATCAACCTGTTCCTCGCCCTTGGGCTCGGGCCCCACCGCCCTGATTCGGCCAGCGCACACCATGCTGCAGCAGTCCTGCACCTTCGAGACTTCAGTTCACTCCGCAAAAATACCAGGTCATACAGCAGTTGTAAGTCCAACTTCAAAAGGGAGGCTATAGATTGCAATGATTGTTTTCGAGAACAAGTGTGATTAATAATGTAGTTAATATTGTGTTTGCTGCCAGCAAGTCATTGCTGTGCTTTATCTGTGCCATCTTAAACCGGAGGTTATTTTGCAGGTTGAGTCTGTGGTGAGGAAAGCAAATGCAATGCAAGCATTGATTTAAAGAGGACTGAAATGTAAAAGCAATGATATAATGCTGAGGCTGTATAAGACATTGGTTAGACCACATTTTGAGTACTGTAAGTAATTTTGGGCCCCGTATCTATGAAAGTATGTGTGGACATTGGAGAGGGTTGAAAGCAGGTTCAGGAGAATGATCCCAGGAAGGAAAGAGTGAAGAAACGCTATGAAGAGCGTTTGATGGCTCTGGGCTTGCACTTGCTGAAGTTTAGAAGAATGGTGGTGGTGGGGGGTGGGGCTGCTCTTATTGAAACCTATTGAATATTGAAAGGCCTAGACAGAGGATGTTTCCTATAGTGGGGGAGTCTAGGACCAAGGTTCACAGCCTCAGAACACAATTATGTCTCTTTAGAATGGAGATGAGGAGGAATTTCTTTAGTGAGAGTGGGTAACTGTGGAATTCATTGCCACAGATGCCTGTGAAGGCCAAATCGTTTTGATAATTAAAAGTGGAGGTTGATAGGTTCTCGATGAGGAGGGTGTCAGAGGTTGTGGGGAGAAGGCAGAAGAATGTGGTTTGAGAGGGAAAATAAGTCAGCAAAATGGAATGGCAGAGCAGACTCTTGGGCCTAGTTCTACACCTGTGTCTTAAGCCTCATAGCCGTGCAAAAAAGCAGTACAAAATGAAAGAATAACGGAATGCAGAATGAGCTGTTGTGTATCGAGAATGTGCAGTGCAGGAAAACAATAAAGTGCAAAGTCATAACCAGGTAGATTGTGAGGTCAACAGTCTATTTTACCATCCTAGGAACCATTTAATAGTCTTATAACAGTGGGATAGAAGCTGTCATTGAGCCTGATGTTTTGTACTTTCAGGCTTTTGTCTCTTCAGCCCAGCAGGAGGGGGAAGAGAAGAAAATGTCTGCAATGGATAGGCTGCTTTACCGAGGTCGTGAGAAGTGTAGGCAGAATCCATGGAGGGGACACTGGTTTCCTGAAGTGCTTCTCTTATTTCATTCCACAGTTCACCTTTTCTTATCACAGTCCATGATCTGGAGCCCTTTATTTTCTCTACCCACCACCTGCCAGTTTTACCTTCCCCTCCCCCACCTGACTCCATTCCCCAGTCACCCTGCTCATCTGGATCCACCTGTTGCATGCCAGCTCTGGTCCTGCCCCTTCACCTCACCCCTTTATAATGGCCTCTTCTTCCTCGTCTCTATCAGAGCAGATGAACTCTGGGTGAAAGAGCAGTTTTAGCACAGGACATTGACTGTCCTGATCTGATGAGTTCCTCCAGCGGGTCATCTTTTACAACCAAACAACCTGTCATATTTTTACGATCGAAGATATGCTTAGTAGCAAAAGGTTCTCTGATGCATCCAGAGTACCCTCTGTGGCACTGTCAAACCCCTTGACATAGTCAGTGCACTCCTTGGAAATCATAAACTCAAGAGATTCTGCAGATGCTGGAAATCCAGAGAACGGACACAAAATGCTGGAGGAACTCAGCAGATCAGGAAGCGTCTATGGAAAGGGATAAACAGCCGATATTTTGGACCAAGAACCTTCAGCAGGTGCAAGATCAATACAGGGTAAATTGTGAGGTCAAGAGTCTATTTTATCATACGAGGGAACCATGAGTTCTGATGAAGGGTCTCGTCATCCCTTTCTGCAGTTACAGTACTGCCCGAGCTGCTGAATTCCTCCAGCATTTTGTACTTATCCCATGGAGAGAAGTTCAAGCTTCCATATGAATGGTATAGTGTATAGCAATGTCTTTAGGCTTCTGATGTAAAATGGTGTAGTATATAGCACGGTGTGCAGATACCTGGTTGAAATTTCATACTTTACAGCAAAGTGTTCCAACTCCTTTGAAAAGAGTACATTTCATAGCAAGGTATTTATACCCACCTATAAATAGCATAATGTATAGCAAGGTGTTCATATTCCTGATATAAATGGTTTATGTGTAAGGCAAGCTATTCAAGCTGCCGGTGTGAATGGAGACGCAGGGGACTGCAGATGCTGGAATCTGGAGCAACAGACAATCTGGATGAACTTACTGGGTCAAGCAGCAACTGTGGGGGGGGGGGGGGGGAAGGAATTGTCAAAGTTTTTGATGCAGAGTTTTAATCCATAACGTCAACATTTCCTTTCCCCTTACAGATGCAGATTGACCGGATGAATTCATCCAACAGATTGTTGGCTGCTCATCTTATAAAGGCTACAGTATATGGCAAGGCCTTCCCATTGCCATATAATTGTCTTGTGCAATACAGTGAGGTGCTTACACTCCTCTGTCACATTCACTCAGTGTGCTTCAGAAGCTTTTCCACTTTCCCTGAACTGCTAGGCTCTTACAGCTGTAACATCAGCGTAATTAAACCACCAGCTTTGTTAAAACTTGTACGAACAAATGAGCTAACATTTCACAAATATAAGAAGCTGTCAGTGTCCTTGATGGTGCAGTGGATTTTGTCTGCTTCCTGTCTCTGTTGTAAGTTCCAGGAAGAACCCCATTCCCCTCTCTCATTGACCATGATTTCTTCACAACCTTGAGCTCCTCCCTAGCTTCTCTCAGGCATCCCCATGGAGCACAGCCAGCCAGCAGCAGCTCTTCCTTGATCTGTTCTCTAGCCCTGAAATAAAATTGCTTTTGGAATGAGCTGCCATTGAGCACACATCTCTAGGACTCAGTGAGGAGTCTACTCTATTCACACAGAGAGAGCAAAATGATTAAAGCATTTATATATAAAAAAATTCCCCCAATGAATAAAATACAGATGGTAGCAATGGAATATCCTTCAGGACAGACACAGACACAGACACAGACACACACACACACACACACACACACACACACACACACACACACACCAACTCGTGACTGTCCTACGTGTAAATACGATTTTGTATTCAGCAGTGCCTGCAGGATGTCTATCCTCCTGTGTACTGAGAAATTACACAGCAGAGGGAAAAAGCCATTTGCAGTAATGAGGAGTTGTAGGGCCAAGAGGTTGGGGGAAGGGGGTTTGTGGTGGGAGCATAAAGTAGAATCATATCGATAGTCTTCGTGATTTGGAGCATTTATACTGGGACATTTGCAGAATGTCAGGCTCCGGGATATAAATGAGTATGACGGAAGAAGTGCTGCTCAGATGTGGGGAAAAAAATTGCTGGCCATTGAGAAACCTGTCGCCTATTAAAAATGTGGTCCAGAGTCTGAATAACCCAAAATTTTAAACTCTCTTTTCTTGGAAGGTATTTAACCGATGCTGACTGTGTGTTCTTTTGAATATGGTGCCTGCATTCCAGTATCCTCTGGACTTAGATGTCTCCATAATGGGGAATCATTTCTCAGTATCCTCTCTATCAATGCCCGTCATCGTTTTGTATACCTCTCTCAGCCTCCTGTACTCCAAGAGATGAGGGGACGTGTACACCAAGGAGCCACTGTGATGTTCTGTTGGGCCAAACCAATCCTAGCTATGTCCCATCTTGAATAGTCCTCTCAAAAATTGTACCTATTGGGATTAAGTTCCATTCATCCATTTTCCCAGATGATCGATACTTTCTCTGTGACCTATGAACCACCCCCCTCACTATCACAGCACTGGCAACCTTTGAATCACCGACAAACAAATAGTGCTGCCCGTGTTCATATCCAAACCATTAATGTCTGTGACAAACAGCAGGAGTTTCAGCACTGTGGTGCCTTGCAAGTTGTAGGTTTCCATTCACAAAAGCAATCCTGTACTTTCATTTTCTCAAATGCCTCACTGACGTCCATGTAGACTACATTAACCCCACAGCCTTCATCAGATAGTTTATTACTAATGCTACAAAACTCAGTCAAGTTACTCAGACCGCATCTCCCAACAACAAAGTCAGTCCCTGATCAACCCCTTCCTTTCCTTGATTATGCTTGTCCTTCAGACTCCTCTCCCAATAATTTCTACACTGCTGATGTTAAACTCACTGGCCTTTAATATAGAAAAAAATTGGTGGGAAGTGAGAGGATTGGTAAGTTTTTAAAAACCAACAGAAAGCAACTAAAAAGCAATAAGGAAAGAAGAGATGAAATGTGAAGGTAAGTTGGCCAATACAGTGACATAGAAGGGGATACTGAAACCTCTTCAGATGTGTAAAGAGTAAAAGAGAGGCAAGAGTGGACCACTGAAGATTGACATTGGAGAGGACAAGGAAATAGCAGAAAAACTGAGTAAGTATTTTGTGTTAGTCTTCACTTTGGAGGATACCAGCCGCATGCAAGAAATCAAGAGTGTCAGGGAACAGAAGTAGTCGCTGTTAATAAGTGGAAGGCACTTGGGAAGCTAAAACTTGTGAAGGTAGGTAAGTCATGTGGACCAGATGCACCACATCCCAGGGTTCTGAGAGAGGTGGCTGAAGGAATTGTAATGATCTTTCCAGAATCACTAGATTCTGGAATGGTTCAAGAGGATTGGAAAATCACAAATGTCACTCCACTCTTTAAGAAGGGAGGGAGGCTAAAGAAAAGAAATTATTGGCCTGTTACCCTGATTTCAGCGGTTGGCACGACGTTAGATTATGTTATTAAGGTTGAACTTTCAGGGTATGAGACAACAGGGAGAAATCAGCATGGTTTCCTCGATGGGAAAACTTGCCTGACAATTATTTTGGAATTTATTAAGTGACAGGCAGGATAGTCAAAGAGAGTCCATGAATGTTGTGTACTTGGATTTTCATAAGGCCTTTGAGAAGGTGCCACACACTAGGCTGCTAAACAAGGCAAGAACCCAAGGTATTGCAAGAATGATGCTAACACAGACAGAAGATTAGCCAACTGGTAGAAGGCAAAGAGTAGAGATACAGGGGAACCATTTCTGGTTGGCTGATGTTGACCAGTTGTTTTCAGCAGAGATTAGTCTTGGTACAGCCTCTGTTAATGATCTGGATGATGGAATTGATAGCTTTGTGCCCAAGTTTGCAAATGATACAAAGATAAGGCGGAGGAGCAGGTAACATTGAGGAAACAGCGAGTCTGCAGAAGGACTTAAATAGATTAGAGAATGGGCAAAGAAGTGGCAGATGGAATGTACTGTTGGGGAGTGTATGGTCATGCACTTTGTAGAAGGGATAAAGGTGTAGACTATTTTCTAGATGGGGAGTGAATTCAGAAATCAGGTGCAAAGTGATAGGGACCTAGTGCACAATTCTCTAAAGGTTAACTTGCGGGTTGAGTCAGTAGAAATAAAGGCAAATGCAATGTTAGCATTCATTTTGCAAGGACTAGAATATAAGACCATAGGATCCAGGAGCAGAATTAGGCCATTTGGCCCATCGAGTCTGTTCTGCCATTCAATCATGGCTGATCCTTTATTTCCCTCCTCAGTCCCACTCCCCAGCCTTCCCCATAACCTTTGATGCTGTGTCCTGATTTTCCCTTAAGGCAAGGATGTAAAGGATAACAAGGTAACGTTGTAAGAGTAAGGCTTATAAGGCATTCGTCAGACCACACTTAGAGTAATGTGATCAATTTTGGGCCCCTTATCGAAGATAGAATGAGCTGACATTGGAGAGGGTCCAAAGAAAGTTCATGTGATGGATCCCAGAAATGAAAGGGTTAAGGTTTGAGGAGCATTTGATAGCTCTGGGCTGTACTCACTGGAGTTTAGAGTAGCAGGGAGGGGGAGAATCTAATTTTTCCTATAGTAAATGAGTCT
The DNA here is from genome assembly GCF_030144855.1 of Hypanus sabinus. Classification (NCBI taxonomy): domain Eukaryota; kingdom Metazoa; phylum Chordata; class Chondrichthyes; order Myliobatiformes; family Dasyatidae; genus Hypanus; species Hypanus sabinus. The sequence goes on from NC_082722.1 coordinate 40,094,770, forward strand.
TGGAGCAGAGGGCACACCTCAGAATAGAAGGAACTCCATTTAGAGCAGAGATGAAAAAGATTTTCTTTAGCCAGAGGGTGGTGAATCTGCAGAATTCATTGCCACAGACAGCTGGAGAGGCCAAGGCGCTGGATATATTTAAAGCAGAGGTTGATAGGTTCCTGCTTAGTAAGGGTGTCAAAGGTTACAGGGAGAAGGCAGGAGAATGGGATTGAGAGGGATAATAAATCTGCTATGATGGAATGGCAGAGCAGACTCAATGGGCTGAATGGCCTGCTCCTACAGTATGTCGTATGGTCTCGTGGTCAATACCTGTGCTATTAAAAGCTAAAGCATAGACCTTAGAAACACTCTAAATGACAAAATTGCTGCCCATTCTCTCAAGGAGTGATGATACTTGAGTTGTGCGGAACCTTGGACAGGCCATAGAGTGTCTGACTGTGATTTGGCCTTCAAAGGGCTCCAGTGGAGATTCAGAGCAATACCCAGGTTTAAATTAGAAGGATGTGAAAGATTAAAAGTATTAAAAATAAGTTAATTTGTCACACGGGCAGTGAAATGTGTCAGTGACCAACACAGTACGAGAGTACGCTGGGGGCAGCCCACAAGTGTCATCGTGCTTCCGGTGCAACATAGCATGCCCACAACTTACTAACCCTAGCCCTTTTGGAATGTAGGAGGAAACCAGAGCACTGGGAGGTGACCCACACGGCCCCTTACAGACAGTGGCGGCAGTTGGAACTGGAACACTGGCACGGTGAAGCGTTATGCCAACCGCGACGCTACCGTGTCACACCCCAGGTCACAAAATTGCCACTCCTTTGAGGTCATTGAAGTCTCGAGGAGGTGATCAAATCACTGAAATTTGTGAAAGGATTTAACAGGGAAGGCGAGCAAATCTGTTGGACTAGCAGGGTATTGTGGTCAGAGTGAGCTGGGTGTACAATTGCACAGGTCACTGACAGTGGACAGCCTGGCAAAGGCGGCATTTAGCATGCCGCCACTCATCGGTCAGGGCATCAAGTTTAGGAGTAGGGACATCATGTTGCCGTTGTATAAATCGTTGTTGATGCTGCACGTGGAGTGTTGTGTGCAGTTTTGATCACCCTATTAAAGGAAAGCCATTGTCAAGCTGGAGAGGGTAGAGAAGAGATTTGCAAAGTCATTGCCTGAACTAGAGGCAATAGGGAGGGGTTGGCCACGCTGGATCCTTATTCCATGGAGTGTAGGAGAATAAGGAATGACCTCGTAGAAGCTTAGAAAATCATGAGGCGTATGAATAAGATGGAAGGTTGTCATCTTTTCCACAGCGACGGGAAGTCCAAAATGAAAGGGCACAGGCAAAAGGTTGGAGAAACTCAGCAGGCCAGGCAGCATCTACAGAAAAGAGCAAAGAGTCGATGTTTCAGACCGAGACCCTTCATCAGGCTCTCGATGAAGGGACATGGCCTGAAACGTCGACTGTTTACTCTTTTCCATAGGTGCTGTCTGCCCTGCTGCCCTGTGGATGCTGCTTGACCAACTAAGTTCCTCCAGTAGGTTACCCGGTAATCACATGTGACTCAGGGGTAACTGATGTGGTTGATTCTTAATTGACCTTTGAGAGGGCTTGGGAGGAGACTGATGAAGGACAATAAATGCCGGTCATTGACAACCACATCCTGTTTACCAGTAAATGAAATAAAAAGTGCAACTCTCAGTAGTTGAATTGTAAGACTCTTGTTAGTTGCAGATACTGACAAATATAAATAAAATAATAATTAAAATGCAGACAAGGTTCGAGGCAGGCTAACTGGTCTCTGTTCCTGTATTTCATTCATATCTCCTTATTGTAATTAAGAGAGGAGATGTTCTGTAAAAACAATCTTTCCTTGTAGCATTGTCAAACATTTTCTCTTCCGGTGTCCAGTAAAGCACTTATGAAATGTCGATAGAAAAGTGAGGTTAACAGAATCTGTAAACCCTGGTAAAGTTCAAAAAGAAGATTGGCAAATGGACAAAAACAATTATTTTCAAAATGTTGTGATCGTGTAAAGGTCCTGAGAGCGGCATCTGTCTTTTCATCTTTGGCGGAGATTCAGTCATCTGTCTCATGACATCTTCCAAACCCCTTTCATTGTTCCCTAATGTCACCAACCGTTTTCTCGTATTCTTGTATTCTTTTGTGATTTCACTATTTTCTCTGAAAGGATTGATTGACTAATATTTCAGATGTTAGGAACCATTACCCTCTGTGTTTCCTTGCAATTCTCTCAAGGTAATTTTGAAATCTTAACTTTAAATCTCGCTCCCCACACCCCTTGCATCTATTGTAATCTCTGACATGCTGTGAGTTATTCCACGGGAGACCTTCCTGTATCCATAATAATATGCACTTCTCACCTTGCAATCAACTGTTAATTATTTTGTGATTAAGCATACAGTGATTACATCACTGTCAAAAGTTGTGTGGTTGTCTTAGCACCATGAACGCCACAGAGTGTTCTGGTTATTCTGGCTCTTTGAAGTCACATAGAAAGCAACTCGGTTTTGAAAAGTAAGTCAAAAACTGATCAAAATATCCCAATGGTGTTAAAAAATCAACTGCACTGAACTACTAGTTGAAGATTAAACCTAACTTTGGGTGCTTTGGGCTAGCTACTTGTGTTCACTTTTGGTGAAGAACGAGATCATCAGCTGAGAGGTTCAGCTTTTGTTGGGTTTCCATGTGGAATGCAATGGTGAAGTTGACACTGTTGGTCACAGCCTGGCTTTGTCCATAAATCATTTTTACATTTGCCAGTATTTAGCCTTATAGCCAATTTGGTGTAGAAGACCACAATGTAATCAACCTTCTTTCGGCCACAGGGTGTGTTATTCTTGAATGAATCGATGGGGCAGTGAAGAAAAAGGTTGGTCAGAGGGACTGATCAGGCCAGTGAAAAATGATGCTCAAAAAAGGCATGTTATTTATGCATGCGGGGGGTGGGGGTGGCAGTGAGATCTTTGTGTGGCTAAAACTGCAGTCTGTGGTTGCCTGCACATTAAGCACGCTTGTGAGTGAGTGGGCGAGGCCTCTGAAATTGGGGTTGACCATAGATTCGCATCCTAGCTGGCTAGATGTGCAAGCCTGGGCAGAACGATTTGGAGAGCGAGCTCCCCTTCTCCATGCATCTGATGAACCCAAAGGAACGGTAGAGGCCGATACAGTTTGGTACCAACAGCATCGCAGGATTTGCCAGTCAGCATTGAATTCACTGTAATACTGCCTTAGGGACTCTAGTTCCAGGATTTTCGCTTGTAGTTTACCCTCAGAGCCTTTCCCATCAGTGGGTATTGCCACAGGGCAACGGAGGTTTGAGGTCAAGAGTTTTCCTTCTCCTGGATGAGCTGCTAACCACAGGTGATGAGCCCCGTCTGCCAAAGCGACTAGTTTTAAGGCACCAGTAACTCACCTTTGCCCCTTCTCCTGTTGGTAGAAATGGTTCTGCTGGGCTTAGCAGCTAAGCCGCACGTGACAGGCCAAGAGCTGAACTTAACTGTCAGAGGCTACTTGAGATGCACGCCATTGGGAGCATTTGATAGGTAGTGGGAGCTTGTCCTTATTACCATCCCTGGTTATTACAACTTTAAGGAAGCTTGTTATACAGGAAATACCTGTGTCTGCTCTTCCTGGGCCTCTGGGGTGAAATAAAGGTGGTTGAACCCTTCATTCCTTGAGCATTAGGTTTGAGTGAGATGCGTAATGAGGTAGTGAGCAGCATGTTCAGAGACGTAGGAGATATTAGCAGAAGCAGCCTGGAATAACCCTGATGAAATTAAACTGAAGGTGACCTTGGACACGACCACCAGAGGCATAGCAGTTAAGGTATATACTGTAGGAGAGACACGTGAGACTGTAGAAGCTAGAATCTGCAGCAACAGATGATCTATCAGAGGAGCTCAGTGGGTTGAGCAGCATCTGTGGAAGGAAATCAATTTCCTGATGTAGTGTTTTGACCCAAGGCACACATGAGATTGTGTTGGAGGTTTTAGCAGCCCAAGTGATTTCAGTGAGGACAGAATGCAGTTTGAGTGTTACCCTAGGACAGAGGTCGGCAACCTGCGGCTCCAGAGCCACATTCGGCTCTTTCATCTCTGTGATGCAGCTCCCCGTGGTTTGTTAGCTTTTGAAATGTAATTCGAAATTTGAAGATTATGGTGATCTTGTACAATCTGAAAACTTTGTGGAGACACCATTTCCTGGCACATCCGAACCGGCTCACAATTAGCCACCGTTCCGGCTAAGGGAGATAGCCTACGGGGGGTTTGTGAGTACGTGTCTTTTGGAGCATCCGCGCCCACGGGGACGGGTTGAGGGAGGCTGTTTAGTTCAAATAAAGTTACCTTTGACTGCAGTCTTTATTTTAGCGCTGTGTGTAGCACACCGCTACAACGTGTTTTTTTATCACTATTAATATACATCACAACTGCCAATGCCTGACACCCGCCAGTGCGTGCTTTCTTTTAATTCTTCGATCCAAGGTAGGCTAACTATGGAGTAACCTTCAACCCAACGTCTTTTTTTTGGAGTTCAAAATGTTTTTGTTGTATGCAGAAATGTAATTTCGTTTTCTCTGCAGGAGTTCATCAATTTCATAAATGCAACACATTATAGTTTGTTTATACATAGCATAAAGGCAAAAAAAAAACCGTTGTATGCAGTGTTATTTCATTTTGTGGCTCCCAGTGTTTTCTTTTCTGTGGGAAATGGGTCCATATTGGCTCTTTCAGTGGTAAACGTTGCCGACCCCTGCCCTAGGAGAAAGTGAAGTAGTAAAATCTTAAATAAGAACAGAAAATGTTGGGAATACTGAATAGACCAATCACAAACTAGAGAAAATCTACAGGCACTCAAAATCCGAGCAACACACACAGTCCAAGTTTTGGGCCGAGATGTTGACTCTACTCTTTTCCATAGTTGCTGCCGATTCTGCTGTGTTCCTCCAACATTTTGTGCGTGTTGCTCGAAATAATCAGTAGGATGAGTTTTCTGTTATCTGTTTTACTCCCCACAGATGCAGCTTGACATGCTGAGTATTTCAAACATTCTTTATTTTGACTAATTTAGATGCCTAGCATCTGATTTTTTTTTTACAACTTTTCAGAAGTAAAATCTTGTTCTATGGACCAGTGTTCTACTTCTCAGACTAATTAAATCTGATAGGTTATGAATGATGTTGAGAATCAGGAAAAATCGAAAAGAAACTGCAGATGCTAGAAATCTTAAAGGGGCCTTACCTTTGAATGTGAATTCTCTTTCTCTTCTCACTAACCTTAAGATGATTTCTGCCATTTTCTGTTTTTATTCATAATTCAGAGAATTATATGGTAGAAAAAGAAGGTGCTAGGACAAACTTAAATCCTGACTACAAGATTGGAATCAAATTAGGACCACCCCCTCTCCCCAAAATGGGCATTGAATTTCTCTACTCTGAGCTCAATCAATTTTCATCTGCTCTGCACTTTTTTGTTGGGGGTGTGTGAAGAAACTTCTAGGCCTTGGGCTTTGTTGCCATGGTTAAAAGTTTTGTGTAAACTCTTTAGTAGATTACTGTCTTAATATCACTCCCAGGTATCCATTATTCTTCACTTAATATGGTTAAACAGATATCATTGCTTATCCCTATTCTTAGAAATATAAAAAGCCCTTTCAAAAACACGGATCACTCAGAAGTAAATTATATAGTTACCTACAGTTTACGGTACAGACGTGGGTCACTAGCCAACTGGCCATTATTCCATGTGAGCATCCTACCATAACATTATAATATCTTATTAACCAATTCCCCTTCCTTTCTTCTCCTTCTTTATCTGATTTACCCTTAAGCACATTAATAATATGTCTCAACTACTTCTTGAACTCATCCTATATTCTTCTGAAATCCACGTTGACCTCATTAATTGCTTTTTAATGATTTCTCTTTCTGGAGTCTGTGAAGTCTTTCCTGATGTATATATCCTCTCAAATTTTTTAATTATCCTTAAAGCCATTTTTTCACTTTCTCAAATGCCTTTAATAGTTTATATCAAGAAAATGTAAACTAAGCTTGGTGCTCTGAAATATGGGCTAACAAACTATTATACAAGTTTAACATTGCAGAGTTGAGACAGAAAATCAGAAAAGTAGAAATAAGCTCCTGTGGTTTGATATGTTTAATGTCCTTGTTAACTTGTGTTACTGCTTTGTGATTTGTGTATCTTGGTCTCTCCAATTCCTTCTGACCTTCTAGCTCATTACATTTTTGAAGCAATATGTCTCTTTCTTAGTCCTTCTTCCAAAATCACCTTGTAGTTAACCCATGTCACAATTACTTTGTGAATTGTATGGCTATTCTGCATGTTTTTGGGTATTCCATCATATTTCTGTTAGTGTCTGTATCAAGATAGAATACCAGAATCCATTTTGTTCATGTAAGAGGTGATCCACAGTACTCCACTCTCACGTTCAATCCCATGGATCATCGCCACAACTTTTTGCAGTCTTGAGGAACTACTCGTAACTCCTAATCTCTGTTTTCTGTTTTGTAGTCAGCCTTCTTTCCATTCTGCTGCATGTCCCCTGACTTGATCTTAATTATGAGCCAAATATGGGATTTTTCTGAATTCTTTCGAAAGTTCAGATATGTTATGAACAAGAAGTTATATTGCATTGAGGATGTTTAATATGAATTCTCTATTTAAATAAGACAACAGTGTAACCTCACATATATCTTGTGATGGTGTGAGTTTCGATATAGGCCATGTCCCACAACACAGAAATTAGGTAACTGTTAGTTTTACTTATAAGTTTGTTGGTTGCGAAGAGTAATAATTCTAGATCTAAAATTAGACCGGAAGAATGTTTGCATTGAAGTTACTCAAAACTTGGTAGACATTATGTTATAAAACAGTAATTTTGAATTAAATGTTTGGATTGTGATTGAGATATTAGTAATGCTGTGATTGATAATGAGGAAGGTATCAGTGGACTGGTTGAGTGAGCAGTGAAATAACTAATGGAATTCGATCCAGAAAAGTGTCCCGGGTAAAGCATTTGAGAAGGGCAACACAATAAAGGAATACACAATGTATGATAGCATCAGTGTTACATTTGGAAGAAAGAAATCTTCAATACGCTCCAAAGAATAAAGACCTAACTTGTTCAACCTTTCTCTGTAACTTAGGTGCTGAAACCTGGATAACGTTCTAGTAAATCTCCACTGTACTCTCTCGATTTTATTGACATCTTTCTTATAATTCGCTGACCAGAACTGTACACAATACTCCAAATTCAGCCTTACCAATGCCTTGTACAATTTTAACATCTTGGTAGAATGTGCAGTGTATTTCAGCTTGATGTCACCAAGCAGGCTGAACAGCAAACGTAGTGAGAATGCCCTATAGTCTTCAGTCAGTGGAGAAAGCAAGATAAAGTATGGGCTATACAAATAATATGAATCTATACATTGAAATATCATCAACATTAAAAAGTGGAAAAAATTTTTTTTGTGAGATTCAAAATCCACAAATGCAGCATTAGTTTTATTGGAATCTGAAAGGTTACTGAGTAATAAATATGCTATAGTAATCCATTAAGTTTTTTTCATCTTAGTCAATAAAATATAATTTCAGGATTTAGTTTTTACAATGTGATTAGTTCAGAAGTATTTTATATTTTCATCTATTCATTAATTTTTGTTAATGACACTAGAGAAGACTATATTAGTACACCTTACAAGGTATCACTGACAGCTACTTCTGCATTTCCGCACACTAGAAGCATTTCTCAGATATCCTGCATTATAAATGTAAGCTCTGATAGCCACATCAACACTTCCCATTACAAATTCTGGCCCATTAATGATCTGGGATTTATTTTTATGGTGGATGGATTTCTCAGTACTCTAGGGATGTGTCTTTATAAGACATAGGCCAGAATTGGGCCAATCAGCCCATTGGGTCTGTTCCACCATTCCATTGTAGCTGATTTATTATCCCTCGCAACCCCATTCTCTTGCCATCTCCTCATAACCTTTGGCACTATTACAAATCAAGAACCTGTTAGCCTGTGCTTTATATATACCCAGTGACTTGGCCACCAAAGCCAACTATGCCAGTGTTTTCCACAGATTCAACATTACCTGGCTAACAAAATTCCTCTTCATCTCTCTTCTTAAGGATTTGTCCCTCTATTCTGAGGCTGTGCTCTCTGATTCCAGACTTGCCTACTATAGGAAACATCCTCTCCACATCAACTCTATCTATGCCTTTTAATATTTGATTTTCTCATTCTTCTAAACTCCAGCAAAAATAGGCCTAGAGCCATCCCATGTTCTTCATACATTTACATATTCATTCCTGGAGTCATTCCCGATTATTAGCATTAGATCCTTTTGTTAAGCACGAGATCTTTATTCTCATGAGCCTTTCTCCACTTTCTCCAATGTCAGCATATCCTCCAAAATGGCTCACTATATTCCAAGTGCGGTCTGACTGACACCTTATAAAGCCACAGCATTACATCCTTGCTTTCATATTCTAGTTCTCTCAAAATAAGTGCTCACATTGCATTTGCCTTCCTTATCACTGACTCAATGTGCAAGTTAACCTTTAGGGAATCCTGTACAAAGATTCCCAAGTCTCTTTGTACCACTGATTTTTTAATTTTCTCCCCTCTTTGGTGCATGACCATACACTTCACTATACTATATTCCATCTGCCATTTCTTTGTCCATTCTCTTAATCTGCCTGACCCCCAGCCTCCTCAAAATTACCGGCCCCTCCACCTATCTTTGTATTGTCCACAAACTTATCCACAAAGCCATCATTGCCATCATCTATATCATTGACATATAACGTGAAACGAAACAATCAAACATTGACCCCTGCGGACCCCCACTAGTCACTGGCAGCCAACCAGAGAAGACCCCATGCTTGCGTCCTGCCAATCAGCTATCCATACTAGTATCTTTCCTGTATTCCCATTGGGCTCGTATCTTGTTTAGCAGCCTCATGTGTGGCACTTTGTCAAGGGCCTTTTGAAAATTCATATAACATCCACTGACTCTCCTTCGTCTATCTTGCCTGTTATTTCCTCAAAGAACTGCAACAGATTTGTCAGGCAGGATTTCCCATTCAGGAAACCATGTTGACTTTGGCCTATTTTATCATGTGCCTCTAAGTACCCTGAAACCTTAACTTTAATACTGGACTCGCACCCACTGAAGACAGGCTAACTGGCCTATAGTTTCCTTCCTTTCGCCTCCATCCCTCCTTTCCCTCCTTGGTTCTGGAAGACGAGAACATTGCACATATCCCTCCCTTAAAGAGTGGAGGGACATTTGCAATCTTCTGGTCCCCTGGAACCTTTCTGGAATCTTTTGATTCTTGAAAGATCATTACTAATGCCTCCATAATCTCTTCATCTACCCCTTTCAGAACCCTGGGGTATAGTTCTGGTGACTTACCTGCCTTCAGTCCTTTCAGCTTCCCAAGCACCTTTGGCATAGTAATAAGAACTACATTCATTTCTGCCGCCTACGCTCACAAATTTCTTTTGAAAGGTAGACGATACGCACATTAAATCGGTGTTATAGGATCTACTTTGAAAAATTCCTTTCTGTGACTTAATATGCCAAAGAGATAGCTGAGGGCAATTTAGACCATCACATTGAGTGTTATGATGTTTAATAATAAAGAGATGTAGCAATCCAGTGATTAGAAACTGTAGGACTTCTGGCAATTGAATTTGTTACATATATGTTATGAAGACTATGATAATTGATGGCACTTATCACCATTCTTGCCTATAGCCATGTTGTCCCCTTTACTCCTTGTGGCTGTAATAAGCATGTCTAGACCTTGTACATCGAATTCGCTGTGTAGTTCTGTCCCGACACCAAAGAAATTTGAGGCCCACATACCCTCAAATTATCACACCTCCATAATCATATGTTTATTGTACTTGGTTTTGCCAAACAAGTGCAACTGAGGTGCAATTTCTCACCCAAGCTTTTATGGTTATGCATTGTGGATAGCTGTTGTGCTGAGTTGTATTCTGGCTCCCTTCCTCATCTCCCTGAACCAAATATTATCACCAACTGAGTTTTGATACTGTGACTTGCCTGACCTCATAAAATGGCTGTCATCTGGCATGTCTGAAAAGACATAAAAGTAGTGCATGGACGATCCTCATCTCCATTTGGCTTTCTTCTCTGTGGAAAAATACAACACTTCAGTACCAGGGCTGGGTAGTGTAATAGTAACAAGACCCCAGCAGTGAGAAAGATCTGTTTCTCATAAACAGATGAGAAAATGATGGAGCATGTGGGGGTTAATTAAAAAAAAAGTTTACTTGCCAGAAGTTGATGTCAGGTAAAGCCTTTGCATGTATACTAGAGGAGGGGTGAAAGCTATTATCTGTAGACAATGCGGGTGTGGGAATGCAGAAAGGCACAGAGACCCAGGCTGCTTATACAACCTGCAGTTATTTGAACTAAGCTTTATTGTTTTTGCAATGAGGATTTCTGTCATACTGCTTTCAATTCCTTTCAGATGATACATTTTAAAGTGTAAAATATTGTTTTTATTCTCTTGTGTTTGAGGGGGAGATGAACCACAATGATCAAATCCTGTACTGAGAAACAAATTGAAAAAGTACTGAAAGCTTTTAAAGTCAAAATCAAAAGTGGCAGCCATTTCCTTTGGGGAAGTTCCTGCTATGCACGATGTTGTCTATTTGTGTTACGATGAGGTTTTGAGCCTTCCTTAATCGTCTTCTTCTTTTAAACTATCATCTCTGTCTCTGTGAGCAATGATCTTGGGTGAAGGTGATGAAGAGGTGGCTTCTAGATAAGGCCCTGTGCGCTAGTGAATGGGTAAATTTTAGATGCTGCTTTCAACAGGCCATGATACTTACTTCCACCTCTTTGGCAACAAGAGCTATTGTGGATCATTTAGTTTTCCCAAGTTATGTACTGGAATGAAATATAAATCATAGGCTTCCTCAATAGGTAAGTAGTTATATTTTGAGAGTATCCAAGCTTCTCTGAGCATACAGTCCAGGAGTTCCTGCCACTGACTGCAAGGAGTTTATACAATCTCTTGTGAGTGCCTAGCTTTCCTCCGGATGCTTCAGTTTCCTCTCACCTCCCAAAAACCTATGGGTCAGTAGGTCCCATGGGCATAATTGGGCAGTACGGGCTTGTTGGGATGGAAGGGCCTGTGCATGCTGTATCTCTTAAAAAAAAGTGGCTGAGTTCGATTTCAGCTGATCTCAATGGGGCAGTGGTAGTGGTGCTGCAATTAGCTCTGGTACTCCTGTGATAAAGTGGAGAAAATTAGTGCAGATTCCCACACTTGATCGCTGTGAAACGGTCTCTTTGAGAAGTTTGAAAGTGTGGATATTCTATGAGGATGTGAATGGACTTAGCTGAGGTACCACACACCATGGAAAAATCAGAATCAGATTTGTTATCACTGACATATGGCATGAAATTTGTTTGTGACACGGCAGCAGTGCAGCGGAAAGACACAAAAATGTATAAATTACAAAAATAACTGCAGTACAAAAAAAAAGCAATGATGTCGTGCTCAGAGGTTATTCAGAAATCTGATGGTGGAGGGGAAGAAGTTTTTCCTAACTCGTTAAGTGTGGGTCCTTGGACTGATTCTTTCTGTCTCATGGCAGTAACAAGAAGAGTGAATGTTCTAGATGATGAGGGTCCTTAATGGTCAGTTCTGCCTCCTTGAAGCATTGCTTCATGAAGATGTCCTTGACTGGGAGGCTGTGTCTGTGCTGGAGCTGGCCGAGCCTACAACACTTTGCAGTCCTGTGCATTGGAGCTTCCACATCAGGCTGTGACGCAGCTCTCCATTGTGCATCTGTAGTCATTTGTAAAGGTCTTTTGTGACATACCAAATCTCCTCAGACTCCTAATAAAGTAGAATTGCTGGTGTGCCCTCGTCACGATGTCAGGCTCAGGATAGATCCTCTGATAAGTTGACACACTGGAACATGAGGCTGTCCATCCTCTCCACAGCTGACACCTCAGTGAGGAACAAAACATAGAACCTGTAGAGCACAGAACCGGTGTGAGTTTCTCCGACTTCCCCTTTCTGATGTCCTCAATCAGTTCCTCGGTCTTGTTGATATTAAGCATGAGCTTGTTGTGTGACCACTCGATCAGCTGATCTGTCTCACTCCCGTAAACCTCCTCATCGCCAAATGAGATTCTACCAACAGCAATGGTGTGCTTTTGGTGAATTTACCTATGGCGCTTGAGCGGTGCTTTGCTACACGGTCATGAGTGTAGAGAGAGTAGAGCCGTGGGCTAAGCACACATCCTTGATAAATTGTCCCTGTGGTGTAGATTCACCATGATTTAAGCAGTTAATTTCCAAAGAAAGTTTGGTTTCATTTCGTTTAGATAGTCGACAAGTGATCAAATCGAAGGCTTAAAATTATTTTAAAACTTGCACCAAAACGGATGGAGAGATGGAGAGAACAAAGGGTTGTGATCTTAGTATTAGAGAGCAGCAGTTTAATGTAATGGTGACCTGAAGCTCTCTTCCCTGAAAGGCTGTGGATGTCAGGCCAGTTGAATATTTCAAGGCACATCAATAGATTATAGGCTCTTGGGGCTTGAAGGCCTACTTCTGTTTCTATAGCGTGACATTTCCGCTAAAGCTCACACATGAAGAATGGCCACTTTGGCAAGGTTCCAAAGGGCAATTGGTGCCTATGGCACTGCACCTGAAAAGAAGCCAACACATTCAGAACATGAGAGGTGGGAATATAGGGAAAGAAATTCCACTATATAATTCCCAGCTCTATGAGCCTTATTTTGCAGTTTGCCAGGAACAATACACATGAGTGTATCACCCTGTGTTATGTTACTGATTCTGAAATAAATAAAGATACCATATCTTGCATGAATAATATTGCATATTATAGCATTAGTTATTGTTCGCTCTTTTGCCAATCAGTTGTTTCTTATTTGACTGTTTTCCGTGAAATCACCTGAATTTGTAAATGTGTTTTTTTAAAGAGGAGATAATTAACTAAAAGCCACACAAATTATCTCACATTGCCAGCCTACTTTTATTTTCCCGGGGGTTCAAACATCGTTTTTTACATTAAACCTAGTATAATATAATCCGATGTACACACAGGAAATGGCAAATTCATTGTTCAGTTGACTTCTACTCAGTCAGCCCATAAACCCTTTAAAAATGGTGACAATGTTTTCACCTGGAATCAGGAGTTCCCGTCCCCAACAGATGCCGCTGTTGTATATTCAGGGCATGACAGACATCAAAGAAAAGCTGCTGCTTATGAACTTATTGCCAAAGTCAATTGTAATAGTGAAGAGAGAAATCTTCTGAAACAGACCAAAGTTTGACAGCCGACTCCTTTTGATACATTACTTACTTTATCACAGTTAATGCTAAGAAACCAGGGTGTCTTGTCATTTTGGCAGGGGTTAAGAAAAGTGCAAGTGAATCTCGACTTTTTAAGACTTCACTGCATGGATATTGTGTAGCATTTAAACTTTTAACAGTGTGATGCCTCTGGCAGTATCACTGTGTCATTGGCACCACTGCAATACGAACTTCACTCCACTACTAAGGAAGGGTGTATATAGTGATATGCTATCTGGGTGACCTTGAGGTGCCATCAGTTCTTGAGCTTGTAATACTGGAATGTCTCCTATTTCTATATATAGTGCAGCAATATTGCTATGTTGTAAATTCAATAGTTTCAAGGTCCCTGTGAAAAATTTGTTAACGCAAGCAACAAATGCACTCAAGATATATTATCAGGCAAATGATCAATGCAAAATACCGATGCGTCCTACAAATATCAATTTATTTAATTTTCTTTGCTGATGGAGCAATAGTAGTTTCCTTTATAGTTACTTGTGTTTATTATGAAGTGACAGAACATTTAAGCCTGAAATCAGCTGTCTGTTAAAGCATAATCTGCATTGATAAAGATGAATGTGCCTTTTAAGAGCTAGCTGTTGGCTTACAGGACTGTCATAGCTTCATCCTTAGACACAAGGCCCACCCATCCTTGTTCTGAATTAATTGCTGTCTTCTCATGTTGCTTTTCCTGAAACCATTTTGACAGTTCTTGACTAGGCTGCGGTTGGTAGATAAATCATTTTACGACTTGTCGAGAGATCTTGACTGAGGTAAAGGGCCGGTGACGTGACCTGTCTAATTTCCTAGACTTGCATGGTGGTGACTAAGGATTAAGGTGATAGGGTTATAGCCCACTCTAAATTGCTCTTGGCTGCGTAAGTAAGTGGCAACATCTAGGGGGCTTTGAGGGAAGATGGGAATATGAGGAGAATATGATTGAATTAGTCCAGGATTATTGTAGAAAATGGGCTCAGAAGAGTTGATGTGAATTCAGTGAGATGAAGGGTGTATCTCGGGCTCTTCGTTTTCCAGGAAACCTCATTGTGACAGAAAGGAGAAACTGAGAGGAACATCAGTGGAATGACAACCGTGGAACTGAATTATGAAAACAAAATATTTGTATTGATTTTCTGGTCATAATATGCACCTAACTGTATTTATTCATTTCCTGTTGAAGTTCTGCCCAAGGGGATTGAATTGTGCACTTCCTGTCATGAGTCAACTAAACACAGATACTGGTTCCACATTAGACTCTGTGTATACGATGACAGCAAAAATGTGTTTCTGACTTCCTAACAGAAATTGGCTCAAGTCACCATGACCTGTGGCCTACAGCCTTTATTTGCTCACAGTAGAACAATAAGCCCTTCATGCAGAGAGTTGGAAATTAACAGAGTCGTTTGGGACATGATTTAACATTCATCAGCTTGCCCACACTGATTTACAAGTGCCTTCTGTCCTTTTGAAAAGGATGGTGCTGAGTAAGATTGCCTCTCCTGTGAACTTGAAGCTGTTTAGTCACAGCACTGTCTCTGTCTGGGCTGTTCTGTTGAATGGCACTTTATAACTCACAACACTGTCACCTGTGTCAAAGGAACTTTTGAGCTGGAATTATCTTATCAGCCTGTTTCTGTCACATTGCAACATCCTAGACCAAGTGTCATAATCTTCTTTGAGATTGAGTGATGACCAACACAGCTTCACCTAAGCCTTTCTGTTTCACATGGAACCTGATTAACAAACCCCACCATTTGTACATTTACCTCTTTGATTTGCTTTTCTGCCTACTTCTGCCCCTCCCCCTCTCTCTCCCCACCACTTTTTCCTCATTTCTGGCTGCCACAGAAGGAACTCTTGAACAGTGTTGACTGTTTTCTTGAGGACAGGGTTTGGATGAAAGTACAGCATGAGTCAGTAGGATTTAATTTTTAACACTTCAAACTGGGAGAATGCCAAGTTATAGATGTCTCAGCTTAGTGAGTTGGTTATTTTGGTACCTCCCCCCCACCCCAATGCAAGGGAAGGATAACTTCCACATGGTACTTTTAAAAAAAGAGAGAGATAAAGCGTGGCAATAAGGAGGTGATCCCCTGAATCCTGCAGCCAGTAACTCCTACTTCAATTTCCCATCCATGGGACATCCTTTAGTAACACTGACAAATTCGGAACTCAATTCTTAGTTCCTTCTGAAATGTGCGGCATCAGATCGTGCCAATATTGCGTTGGTTGTTGTGTTTTATTTCATATAGTGGAATGCATCAAGACTTTGCATTCAATATTATGTAATTTAATTTGTTTAATCCTCATAATATTTATGTATAAAATAGCCTATTGTTCCAGTGACTGGAGTTGATATGGAAACATACTTAAGATTTATTATTTTGTGCTTTGAGCCTGTTGATGTGCCACTCCCTGACTAGTGAACTAAATCTTTGTTTAAGTTCAGGAACAAATTTTTAAGACTGAAATTCACTTTTATTTCCTCATCTTAAACCATTTAGCCACTGAGCAATAATTTTCTGATATCAAATAAAATTCAGTGTCCTTCAGATATGTCTCATTCTCTCAGATTCTCTATGCCAATAGTTTTATTCTGGTTTGTATGCTATATCCTTGTTGGATACTACATAGGCCACTGAAATACATTGAAGGTGCAATGATGTAAAATCATTCTGTGAATGTAACACATGGTATATCTGAATTTCAGCTTGCACGCCTCCATGTCAGGTTCTGGATAATCCGACCTGTGTTTTTGTCCTTTTGTTGCTCCTCATCCCGAAACTAAACCGTATTCTGGATCGCAGTTTTGGCTGCACATCTGATCCACATTCCTGAACCCTGATCAGAATTCAGAATCAGGTTTAGTATCACTGGCAGGTGACGTAAAATTTGTTAACTTAATAGCAGCAGTTCAATGTAATACGTAATATAGAAGAAAAAATATAAAATAATAATAAATAAGTAAATCTTATTCAGTATACTTTATACAGTATACGTATATTTAATTGATTAAAAACTGTGCAAAAAAAAGAAATACTATATAGTTTTTTAAAAAGTGAGGGAGTGTCCAAGGGTTCAATGTCCATTTAGGAATCAGATGGCAGGGGGAAGGAGCTGTTCCTGAATCAGTGAGTGTGTGACTTCAGGCTTCTGTACCTCCTACCTGATGGTAACAGTGAGAAAAGGGCATCATGCCCTGGGTGCTGGAGGTCCTTAATAATGGACACTGCCTTTCTGAGGTACTGCTCCTTGAAGATGTCCTGGGTACTTCGTAGGCTAGTACCTAAGATGGAGCTGACTAAATTTATAACCCTCTGCAGCTTCTTTCAGTCCTGAGCAGTAGCCCCCCACCCACTATACCAGACACTGATACAGCCTGTCAGAATGCTCTCCACAGTACACCTATAGAAATTTTTGAGTGTATTTGTTGACATACCAAATCTCTTCAAACTCCTAATAAAGTATAGCTGCTGTCTGGCCTTCTTTAAAACTACATCGATATGTTGGGAACAGGTAATATCCTCAGAGATCTTGACACCCAGGAACTTGAAACTGCTCACTCTCTCCACACTTGATCCCTCTATGAGGATTAGTATGTGTTCCTTCATCTTACCCTTCCTGAAGTCCCCAATCAGCTCTTTCATCATGCTCACATTGAGTGCCAGGTTGTTGCTGCATCACCATTCCACTAGTTGGCATATCTCACTCTTGTACGCCCTCTCATCACCATCTGAGATTCTACCAACAATGGTTGTATTGTCAGCAAACTTATAGCTGGTATTTGAGTTAAGCCTAGCCACACAGTCATGGGTATAGAGAGAGTAGAGCAGTGGGCTAAGCACACACCCCTGAGGTGCACCAGTATTGATAGTCAGTGAGGAGGATATGTTGTCACCAGTCCGCACAGATTGTGGTCTTCTGATTAAGAAGTCGAGGATCCAATTGCAGAGGGAAGTACAGAGGTCCAGGTTCTGCAGCTTCTCAATCAGGATTGTGGGAATGATGGTATTAAATGCTGAGCGATGGTCGATGAACAGCATCCTGATGTAGGTGTTTGTCTTATCCAGCAGGTCTAACACCGTGGGGAAAGCCATTGAGATTGCATCTGCCATTGACCTATTGTGACGATAGGCAAATTACAATGGGTCCAGGTCCTTGCTGAGGCAGGAGTTCAGTCTAGTCATAACCAACCTCTCAAAGCATTTCATCACTGTTGATGTGAGTGCTACTGGGTGATAGTCATTAAGGCAGCTCCCATTATTCTTATTAGGCACTGGTATAATTGTTGACTTTTTGAAGTAATTGGGAACTTCCGCACGTAGCAGAGAGAGGTTGAAAATCTCCATGAGTACTCGCGCTAGTTGGTTGGCACAAGTTTTCAGAGTCTTACCAGGTA
The DNA here is from genome assembly GCF_030144855.1 of Hypanus sabinus. NCBI lineage: Eukaryota > Metazoa > Chordata > Chondrichthyes > Myliobatiformes > Dasyatidae > Hypanus > Hypanus sabinus. The sequence goes on from NC_082722.1 coordinate 40,112,594, forward strand.
CTCCATCGGGACCTTCTGCCTTGCGAGGGTTCACTCTCTTTAAAGACAGTCTAACATCGGCCTTTGAGACAGAGATCACAGGGTCATCAGGTACAGCAGGAATCTTCACAGCTGTAGTTGTGTTCTCCCTTTCAAAGTGGGCATAGAAGGCATTGAGTTCATCTGGTAGTGAAGCATCACTGCCATTCATACTATTGGGTTTTGCTTTGCAGGAAGTAATGTCTTGCAAGCCTTGCCAGAGTGGTCGTTCATCCGATGTTGCCTCCAACCTCATTCGAAATTATCTCTTTACCTTTGAAATAGCCCTCCACAGGTTTTCTGGTACAGGCCTGGGTCACCAGACTTGAGTGCTACAGATCTGGCCTTCAGCAGACAACATACCTCCTGGTTCATCCACGGCTTTTGGTTTGGGAATGTACAGTAAGTCTTTGTGGACACACACTCATCCACACAGGTTTTAATGAAATTGGTAACAACTGCAGCATACTCATCCAGGTTTGAAGATGAATCCCTGAATACAGTCCAGTCCCCAGATTCAAAGCAGTCCTGTAGGCACTCCTGTGCTCCCCTTGTCCGTACCTTCTGGGTCCTCACTGCTGGTGCTGCAGACTTCAGTCTCTGCCTATTCTCAGGGAGTAGAAGTACAGCCAAATGATCAGACTTCCTGAAGTGAGGATGTGGAACAGCACGATAGGCATTCTTGATGGTAATATAACAATGGTCCAGTGTGTTGTTTAAATGTATTGCAAGTGATCTGTTGATGGTAATTGATTAATGATTTTTTTCAGACTGGCCTGGTTAAAATCTCCCAAAACAATGGTGAAGGCATTAGGGTGTGCTGTTTCATGCATGTTGATCCCATTGTTCAGATCATCTAAAGCCTGATTGACGTTGGCCTGAGGTGGAATGTAAACTGCTACCAAAATGACCCCAGAGAACTCCCGTGCTAGGTAAAAAGGACGACACTTAACTGCTGGATATTCCAGTTCTGGTGAGCAGAACTGGGACAGCACTGATGTATTTGTGAACCAAGAAGAGTTGATCATGAGGCATACTCCTCCACCTCTGCTTTTGAGAGACTCTATAGATCTATCCTGATGGTGTACAGTAAACCCTTCGATCTGAATCGCTGCATCCAGTACAGAAGGGGTTAACCAGGATTCTGTGAAACAAAGGACACACGTGGTCCTAATGTCCCTCTGATTCAGCAGCCTGGCTCTGAGATCATCGATTTTATTCTCCAGCGACTGCACGTTTGCCAGGAAGATGGTTGGTGTTGGGAGTTTAAAACCCCATTTCCTTAAACGCACTTGTAACCCTGATCTACGGCCATGCTTCTTCCACAAGCACTTCCGTCCACAGTCAGAGGTTTTCGTCAGTTTTAAACAGCAATTGTTTAAATGCATTAAGACATCTTTGTTGACCGTACTGACCTTGGAAGCAGTTGTACTTTTCTGATTTTCCTGACACTGACCTCGTAAGGCTTCTGAGTAGGAATTTAAATATTGGAGTGTTTCTAAATTTGGTCTCTGCTGTGTCTGCTCATCAAATGAAAATGGTGTATGATTTCTTTAGGTTTTTTTGCCTTTTCAGTTACTGCTTCTGGACCGGGAAGAGCATAATGAGCTATGGCTTCTTTTCTTAACCACAATCCAATGACCATATGTTGGACCAAGGACAAAGAATTGGCTGTTTCAATATCCACTAGAGCTATACTGTCTGCAAGTCTCCGCTGTCTCAGCCTGTACGTTACAGGCACCGTGCTTTCTGTTGCCTCCCACTTCATTATTCAGAAAATGTGTGTACTTTAGGAAAAAGATGAGAAAAAAAAAGCTAAATATTTGATGGCGAAGGAAATGTCATGTTTTGACCACCGTTTTGGACATGGTTACCTTTAATAATTAATATTTGCAAGATCAAAGTTGCTTCCTAGATCAGTGTTTCATATGGTTGAGCCAATGGTATGGTTGCCTAACTGGTACCCTTAATATGCCAGGGATTTTTCCTGCAGCAGCATAGAATCATATCATGTACAAATATTCCCTTTGACCTGCCATTTCCACAATGACCATCAAGCACCCTTTTATACCAAATGTATTCTTTTCCCATTTTATTTTCCCCACATTCCTGCACATTTGACCATACACCTACGCACTAGGAGCTATTTACAGTGGCCAGTTAATCTAACAACCTGCACATCTCTTGGGATAAGAGAGAAAACATGGCAGCAGGGATTGCAATTCGTGTTTTGCACTTGGCTCACTGGGGTTGTGATGTGCTTTGTGTGAGAGCACCCTGGCAAAGTGCTCACACTTGCTTTCTACTCACTTGAAGCTCTGCCGCCTGACCTGCACCCAGCACTGAAGCTTAATGTGGTGCTTGAGAATATATCCTACCCCATCTAGAGCCAAAAGGGAATCTGGATCTTTGCAGAGTGTTGGACCCAACCTCACCTGCCACTATTGAAAATCCTGCCACCACATCCCACACTCTCACTGGCTACCCACCATTACCTTCAGTTGGCCGTGTTTCATCTTTGAGTGCACCCGGCCCTTCTCTTCCATGACAGGAATTGCCTTTAATATTTCTCTACTGCTGTGTTCGCCAGTCCTACAGATTATTTTCCTCTATCAATTCTAGTTCCTTATTTATCACTGAAAGCAAATTCTTTGAAAAAACGTTTTCATTCTCCTTAAATGACAATTCTCCTCTCCTCTCTCCTCTCCTCCTGTTCAGTATCCTGTGCTCGTAAATGTGCTCAGAGATATTTCTTTGTATGTCTGGAAAGCTAAAGAAGTTAAGTGGCAGGTTTTATGTACTTCTAATAAGGTCAGCCCTTAGTTTCGACTCCCATCAAGGATAAAAGCTGAAGCTTTCTCTCATCTTTTCTTGGAGCCCACTGCTTTGATGCTGGGTTCAGTCTCAGAGTGTTTCTGAGAAAGTGCTCCAAGGGCCGGGCTTCTCCCTTGGTGTGTCTGCTGACCAGCACTTGCTGAGAATATCTGATCACGGCAATAATCAGTTTAAAAAATGGCTGCACTGTTGTACTCTTGTTGTTTTGGTTGTATATAATATCATTCCAGACTCTGCTGAAACCCCTGGAATTCATTTCATTAACATTCATGGAGTCATATTGCCTTCCATTTTCAATCCTGTAAGCAGCACTTTCTACTTGTTTACCTTAAGTTTCATCTGCCATTAGTTTGTCTCCAGTTAATTTAGTTTCTAATTTCTAAGCTGTTTCCCTATCATACCTTGTTCATGTTGGCTACAGTTTCAGTACTTGACCACTTGATACTGAACTTTGAATCTATCTTATCTTTATAAATTTGAAGATTAGTGATCCAAAATTTGGTCGTGGCATTAATCTTGATAACTGTCTTCTTCTGCTGATCCTTAATTTCTTATCCAAGTTTTTCTGATCTGACAGATGAGATGGTTGGCTATTATGTCAGTACTGTGAAGATTTATGCTTTTTATGAAAACAGAATACAGTGTAAATATTGTGCTAGGAATGTAATTAATAAATACCCTGTATTTATCATCCATCTGAAGCCACATACAGCTCCACCACAATTTCCCATCTATTCTTAAAAGCCACAGTGCTGCAGAACACCGTTCTGCTTTACTGCTATTGATTGAACATAAGAAATAGGAGCAGTAGTAGGTCATAGGGCCCCTCGAGTCTGCTCCACATTCAGTAAGATCATGGCTGCTCCCATATCTTTAATCCACTCTCCCACCCAGTTCCTGTTGTCAAAAAATCCATTGGCCTCAGCCTTGGATGTTCTGAATGATTGAGCATCTGTAGCCTCTGGTGTAGAGGATTCCAAAGATTTTCCTCCGAGTGTAGAAATGGTTCTTCATCTCAGTGCTATCAATCTGCAGAGTCAGACTCTGCGTTTGTTCCAGGTTCTCCAGCCTGAGAAAGCAGGAAAAATGGGTAAATTTGGAGAGGAATGACCTGTTCCTTGCTCTCTCCTCCCCATTCCCTCTGAGAGACAGGGCTTTGATTTAGACTGTCACCCAGAAGATGGCAATATAGTACATCCATGGTACTGCAGTGATGTGTCAGGTCTCTAACCTGCTGACTGCCCCAAGAGTGGGGCTTTAAAATCCTATCCTCGTAATGGAGCCACAGCTGGCTTTGTGTGTGCATTTCTGTAAACTCAAAGTTCCTAAACACGTTACACAATATTAATCAATTTACAATACAGTATAATTAATATGGTTTTGCAGACAAATGCAGAGGTTTCCAATGAATGGCCTGTTAATCTGGTATCAGTGGAGTTGTCTGAAGAAATAATATTGATCAAAACACTGAGCGGACTGCTCTCTTTATCAAGTCCTACCAGTTTACTGTTTCTCGGTATTGATTTTAAGATTTTTTTTCCCTTTAGATCTATCTGGAGCCTTTCCTGTCCTGCCTTATGTTATTTCCTTTTCTCTTTTTAAAAAAATCTGCCAACACTGTGTACCTGAATGCTTCTATTATCTGGTGAGCTGTTACACGTTCAATGCTCTGAAACTTCGCTTTGCTCTTCTCCTTCTGGTATCTGCGCTGCTCCGTGTCTGTTCCTAACAATAGTCTTGATGCCTGACCTATTTATTTAGTTGTGGCCCATTATTCTCTGCCATCATTTACTAAGTGGGTGGGATGCTTCATGAAACTACTGATTGACTGAAGGCCAGTAATAGTTTTCGTTTTGATTTACAATTAACGAACAATCCGCTATCATGCACATCTGATTGACCAAGCAGCTTTAAGGGAAGCGTTTTGACCAGGTGTGTGAGCAATGTCTTTGTCTACCTCTGTCTGTCTTCACTGACGGCAGAGAATACATCTATCAGGGCCCGTTAATGGATGTATTTATTTTCTCTGCAGGTGACAAACTAACGTTGGTCCAATGTGGGAAGTTTGCTGGGGCTGTTCTCGAAAGGCCATGTGTTCTGTTAAGTTCCCAACAGGCGCAGTTACTTTGAAGAGGAAACTCAGAAACTAAGCAATCCTGGAATATGTACACAATAGGATCTTTGGGGTTCCAATCCAGAATGGCTACAACTTTTTTTGACAGAGACTGACACATAACCAAGGTGCAAAAGACACCAAACTGTTCAAATACAAATAACACTGAGAACATGCGTTGTAAAGAACCCTTGAAAATGAGTCTGTAGGCCATAGATTCTGTGCAGGGTAGTAGTGAATGAAGACATCTGTGCTGGTTCAGGAGCCCGATGGTTGTAGGGTAACCCTGAGGCTTCTGTACCTCCTGCCCAGTGGTAGTAATGGCCTGGCTGGTAGTGGTCCTCGACGATGGATGCTGCTCCATGTAGATGTACTCCATACTGGCGAGGGTTTTACAATATCCACCTCCTTTTGTAGCATTTCAGTTTCTGGGTACAGTGTTTCCATACTAGCCCATGATGCAACCGGTTAGGAAACTCTCCGTCGTGCATTGATTGAAGTTTGTCACCACTTTTGATGGCGTGTCAAATCTGTGCAAACTTTTAAGAAATTCAAAGTGCTGTTGTGCTTGCTTTGTGCTGACACTTTTGTGCTTGTCCCAGGACACATCCTCTAATATGTTAATGCCAAAGAACTTAAAGCTGTTGATCCTCTCCACCTCCATTCCCCCAATGAGTCTGATTCCTGTGCTCTGACCTCTTTCAGGTTTTGGTTTTACTGATGCTGAATGAGAGGCTCTATTCAGTTTCCTTTTTATATGCCAATTCAACACCACCTTTGATTTGGCCAACAACATTGGTGTCATCAATAAGTATGGCATTGGAGCTATAATTAGCCACACAATTGTAAATATAAAGTGAGTAGAACAAGCAACTAAGCATATACAGCTATGTGGTGCATTGAATACATTGAATGACTCCCACCTCTACAGTTCACCGTGATAAGGAAATCCAAAGATTCATTATGCTCTGGGAAGAGCTTCCTCCTCATCTCCATCTGAAACGGGTGGCTCCATTTGTCGTGAAGTGTAAGTAGCAGAAGGAGTCAATGTCTCTAAAGTCCCTCACCTTGTCATGTCCTTCTGCTCCCCTCTCTCCCCCCCCCACCCCCGTGGTAAAGTTTGTAGGTTCCACAGTGGCCTGATCAGCCACTGCAGAGGGCAATCATCCTGAATGTTGAGGGACAACCTAAGAAGGGCAAGAAAAAGAAGATATTTCAATGTGCAATGATCCATGTTAATCCACAGATGAGATTTAAGTGATTTCTGAGGCAGCATAAGAGAGGGAATGGGGCTTGGCAAGGCATATTCACCTACCCCTCCTTTCGTCACAATCTTATGATCAAAAGATAGTCTTCTCCTTGCATGTGCAGTATTTCGGAATGAGATTGCTCAGAATCACTTCTATGCCTTATTTGCCAGTCTTACTGCTTCAGAATTCTAAAAACCTCATCTTTTTAGATTTCTAAAACTAATTAAACAGAAAAGCCAGAATTGAAACGCCCTATATTTGAATGTTAACTTACTGTCCTGATGATTGGTTTTGCAGTGGTTAGGCCCAGACAATGATTTTGTGTTTCTGCAATGTGTTTCCTTGAGTATCGAATTATTGCTTTAGCCACGCCATCCAAAGGAAGTGGTGAGCAGTAACTACTGATTCTCCACAGGAAGTGAGGAAACATCTGCTGCTGAATCAGCTCTCGCTCGTCTCCCGATGACCAGGTCAAGCTGGAGAAATGTGGCTGTTGGAGGGGGTGGAGGAATGGTGGGAGGGCGTAGGGGTAGCCATAGAATATTAGAAGGGGAACAGGAAGAAATGCTGAAAAAATATTTTTACCACACTTGCCAAGTGTCTCATTAAGCTTTTCATTCATTTTATGTTAGAGATTCAAGAAACACTTCGCTCATGTTGTTGTGTTTGGAAAGGTGGATTTGTTACTGAAATAAGACAAAGATTTTTAACCAAACATAAAGGTAGTTTTTATTTTGTAATTCTTAATGAAAAAGAGAGCAGGAGAGGCCTTCCTGATCCCTTAGCATGCAAAACTGTTAGTTTACAACAATTCAGGCTCCCACTGGATATTTTTTTGTATATCTAATACTCGAGATTACTCCCATAAGTAAATTCATTCTTAGCAAGCAGCAATACATTTTCTTATGCCCGTTTTACCCCCTGTTGATGTAGCATGCTCAATGTGAGCAATAGGCTCCTTACACTACTGATAACTAGAAACAGCATGAGATCCCTCCTACCTCTCTGTTTCCTCTGACAGATAATGCTTGCCAGACCAAATATCTCAGGCTGCAAACTAGATTTGCGAAGATGGAAAACACACAGCAGAAGAGTCAAATAACAAAGGCAAGATAATGCATAAATAATTATCTATCTTCAAAACTTGTTCCACAATGCACCTGCCTCAGTTCATCAGCTGTTTGGCAAACCAGATGTTCTGCAAAGGAATCTTGGTAAGGTTTTCCTGCTCAGAATCCTCATTGCTGTGAATCTCAAATTGGAATACATAGTAATCAGAAGGATAAACTTCACAATAGACGACGCCACCAGTCAACTTAGAATTCGAAAGGATTGGTTGGCCTGGAAAGGTTTACAATTAGAAGGTTGCTACCTGTATGACAAAGTACTTCATCACACAAGAGTAAGACTACGTATGTTGACACTCATAACCAAAAGTTTTTTTATTCCTTACACAAAATACTGAGTGGATCAAGAAACAACTGTGTAGACAAAGGGATGATCAACCCAAGACATTGACTACCCTTTGTCTCCTCAGATGCTGCTAGGTTCGCAGAGTTCCTCCATCTGTTTGTTTTTGTTTTGCTCCAGATTTCAGCATCTGCAGTCTCTTGTGATTCAAGCTTTTTCTTCTCGTAGCTTTGTCAAGTTCTTAACTGTGTATTATTACCTGTACTGTTGTATTGACGTTCATTCAACATATCTGAAGCTCCTCCATTTGAATAACATCGATGTGCCAGATTCATCATGGAATATATTTTAAAAGTGCATTCTTGAGTTAAAAACAGACTTGAGGGCAGCACACACAAAATGCTGGAGGAACTCAGCAGGTCAGGCAGCATCTATGGAAAGGAATAAACAGTTGATGCTTTGGGCCGAGACCACTTATCAGGACTAGAATAAAAGTGAGAAGTCAGGATATTAAGGTGGGGAGGAGAGCAAGAAGTAAAATGTTGGTAGGTAAAGGTGAAACTGGGTGAGGGACGGGGGAACTGGGATCACAGAGGGGAAGCAATGAGAAAGGGTTTCACTGAACTCCCATTGAAGAATTCGTTGTGTAGCTATGATAGACTATTTTTAACAGTTACAAGATATTACCTCTTAAAATGGCATAGGCGGATTTTGCATCTGCCATTCATAACCTTTTTAATTTCAGATTATATTTTCATGTCCAGGGGCATTCCTTCAGTTTCAAACATTTTTCCTATTTTTTCCAGTCAGGATGTTTCATGTTTGCTTTGTGCTCTCTGTGTTCTGCGTTCAGAGAAACTCTTTTAGTCCTCCTTGCATTCCTGAATGACCCAGAGCTATAAAACCTACTTGGTAGTTAGAAGTAGTGAATGAACACCATTTCTGCACAATTAGCAGTTCATAGTTTTTGCAGAATCGTAGAATTTTGATGTGGTTATGGCTTTTCATATAATACTCTTAATTTTTTTTAATCATGGTGTTTACCAGGAAGTTACCTAGTGCTACCTATTGATACTAAATAGAAAAGTTTCTTTTTACTTAGTAATAACAAAATAACTAACTAACTTTGGAGTCATAAATATATTTAACTTGGTAACAGAGAGATTGAAAAGACATCTAAATTGATTTGAGCCGACATTTTAACACCACCTTTCTCTTTACAAAGGTTGTATAACTTGAAGAGCATCTGCCAAATGTTCTGTTTTATTTGTCACTTAGAGCTGTCTGCAACATTTTCCTTCTCCAAGGTCCATCTAGCTTAGTTGTTATCATCCTGTTAATGAAATGTCTCAAGGACAATGGAGTCGTTGACTAGACATAGCAATCAGTCTCCATCAGTTCACATGTCACTTGCCATGTCATCTCTCAGATTACATATGCTTTAACTCAAAATGCTGTTTTCTGATATGTCTGCCTAAGTTTCATCTGAATTTAATCAACATCCAACTGCTTCACCCATCTCCTTTGCTCCATAAGTTTACCACTCACTGGATTTAAGTATACTGTATCTTCACTAATCCTTCGCCATGGACAGAGTGAAAGAGCTTGTCACTGTCTATATTACCTCAAGGCAGTGGTTGTACTTGTTGCTCCTTCCGTGAGTCTCCCATTTTCCAGTGAGTCCATGTCCTGCTTATATCATTGCCCCTCACAATCTATCTTAAACAGCCTGATGGTTCTCTTTGTTCTCCTTTCAATAACTGTGTTGGACTTTTCAAGTCAAGTCAAGTCACTTTTTATTGTCATTTCGACCAGAACTGCTGGTACAGGTCACAGTAAAAACGAGACAATGTTTTTCAGGACCATGGTGCTACATGGAACAATACAAAAACTACACTGAACTACGTAAAAACAATACAGAAAAAAACTACACTAGACTACAGATCTACCCAGGACTGCATAAAGTGCACAAATCAGTGCAGGCATTACAATAAATAATAAACAAGACAATAGGCACAGTAGAGGGCAGTAAGTTGGTGTCATTCCAGGCTCTGGGTATTGAGGATCTGGTGGTTTGGGGGAGGAAACTGTTACATATTTTCTCCACTGCAATAAAGATTCTATGTTGTCACCTATATTTTAATCTAACGTTATTGATGAGGAGTAACCCCTTGGTACAATCCAACTTGGAACTTTTACTCAGATTGTTCCCTTACTACGGGAATTTGAGGGGGGAGGGATGGATCTATTGGACTTTGCAAATTAAAAGCCAAGTATACGTTTGCCAGATTTCCATTCCCTGCCCTATCATTTTAAGTGAAACCCGATATTTGGTCTGTCCCTAACTATTTTCATATGTGGTTGCAAGAGATATGAAGACAAATCACTGTATCTCTTCCTTCTGTATCAAAACTAAAATAGTTTATCCCTCTGTATTTTATGCACAGCTCCCAGCAAGTTAACAAGCTACTTTTACCTGTCATTTTGTTAATTGTGAAAACAGTAAAACCAATGTAAATGGTGTAATTTCGCACCATGTCGTTGATTTTTCAGAATAAAGTATTGCAAGGTTATTTCACAGGGTCCAGCCCTCAGTGGAAAGATGTTATATGAATGTCTGTCTTCATAGTCCAGCCCAGTCGTGGAAAGATGTTATATGAATGTCTGTCTTCATAGTGCTTGCACCAAATGTGGTGAACCTTGAAGTTCTTTGCACTGGAAAAGCGATAGGTGTCAGGCAGTCTAAGCTGTGTCCTTCATCGAGTTGATGATCATCCATCAGCAGTTAATGTTTATTTCATTAGAATCTTGAGTAGTGTAACTGGATTGGTTACAAAGACCACTACATCCCTTCCCACACCTTCTTGAAAATATACAGTTAATGAGGAGGTATCTGGCACCTCGATGCAGCATGCAGCGGTGTGGGCAGTCACATGAGAGATGTGATAAATTGTATGAAAGATATTATGGAGAAAGCCCATCTTATTTGCATGAACCCACGAACACTACCTCAATATTCCTCTTTTGCACCAGTTATTTTTTATTGTAAACTATAGTACCGGTAGTTTTTTAAATCTTTTGCACTATACTGCTGTAACAAAACAACAAATTTCATGACATGTGTCAGAAGTAATACACCTGATTCTGGTTCTGATCCAAATATGGCCTTCTGGCAATATCCTGGCAGTTGACTTTGAGGGTCTTCTCAGAAGCCATCCAAGGATCCATGGTCCTTTTGTCCCTCAAGGATTCAGTGCCTACAGCCTGATTGGTGAGGTCAAAGGTTGTATAGAAGCTATTCCATGTCCGGTGATGTGGTACTGCCCATTTGAATGGAAGGCTTCTTGGAACCAAGGCAGTGCCCACTTACTACACCCACCCTTTGCAACACAAGAGGCTGGCAGAATTTCAGGAAGTGGTGATACTTAGTGTTTACATAGCCAGGTTCTGTGCCACACACAATATTTGGCCGAAGTTCAGATGAGGGTTTCATTGTTCTCCCTTTTCCTGCATGTTGATTCTGGATCTCCAGGTAAAAGGTGACTTTCGCAATGCAGGAGTGGGGCATGGTCCCTCGTTGTGCAACGTACAGCAGGATAATGTGCAACGAAATTGTAATTGTGGTTGTGCCTTCAGCTGAGTGCCTCTGTTGAGTTTGCTACTTAGTTAATGTTGCACTTAGACTTATAATTTAACATGAGAAAATGTAGGTCAGGGAAAGATTTTACTTACATCCAGAACTCTGAAGGTTTACAGACTCATTGGGGCTGGCAAAATCATAGCTTCAGGAAAACAGTTATGTGCAAGTACATTTACTTAAGGTCTCTCAGGTGGTGCTGACATGCCTAAGGAATGGGATTTGCACCTGCCAGCTATCTAATAATTTTTTTCCCATTAAATTCTCTAAATCATTCTAATGTACACTTGTTGATTCAGAGTTTATCAAAAGCATCAAACCCACGATCTCATCATTGTTCAACATCATCATTCCATAAAATGTGCTTTCTTCCCCACATTTACATATCAACAAAATGTTTCTAAGCTAATTTATTTCAATAGCTGCAAATGCAGATTTGCCTAAGAATTAGCTGGCAAATTTAACAGGATGTAATCACGTTTGTCATTAACATTTTCAAGTAGTGAGTACTTGTCACACAACAGAGTTAAACTTGTCGTCCTGTAGATCTTACTGATAATGCATTGTGGGGTTCAATTTCATGATGTACATGAGACAGAGCAAGCATTCATTTCTGCACCTACTGAAATGTGGAAGAAAGGGACAGATTTGAGAACTATTAAAAGTGGTAAAAAAAAAACTACCCTTGCGTATCTCCAAATAAGGAAAATTTTGGAAGATCTTCCTTAATTAGAGATAATACTTAATTTTTTTTTTACCACTTTTAATAGTCTTTGAATCTGTGGCTGGATTCAAGAATGACGAGATACGACTGGTTCTGTATTTTGTAGATGACCTCTAAATTACATTAACATTGAAACTCTCACAAAATAATGGTCCAGAGAAGAAAATGAAAGCTTGAGAGAACAATCTGGTTTTAGAAGAGGTACCAAGGAATTTTGGTGACGATGGAGGTGTTCAGCCTTTATGTGATGTATACAATTTGAATAACACTTAATTGTTCACTGAATGAAGTGCACTACTCCAATCACCAAATTGATAGCTGAGTTAAAATATTTTCTGTGTGGTTAGAAACTAAAATAGGTTCAAATGTATAATAACCATTTAAAAATATTCATTATGAATTATAATCATAACATAACATAATTATATATATATATATATATATATATATATAAAACATATAATTATAACATAGGAGGAGTGCATGCTGAGCAAAAGTAGATTTTAGATGAACCCCATTTCCACCTTTGCCTAAAGGCAATGTGCTCCTCCAGCCATTCCTTTCCACGAGGGAGTTGCTTCCTGCACATGCTACGTACTCAGGGGTCTGTGTCAGTTAGTGTGCTGACCTCTCCCATAATGCAGCATAACGTGCCACCACTCGCCGGTCAGTGGCAGCAAGAACCAGCATTACAAACCAAGCCACTTCTGAGGACAGCTCAGGGTTTATGTACGCTGGGTGTGCACCTTGCCTGACCAGGCACTGACAAAGATGGCATGGCTGCACAGCGGTTAGCCACAATGTTATTAGAGCATCAGCAAAATGGATTCAATTCTGCTGCTGCCTGTGAGGAGTTTGTATGTTTACCCCATGACCACTTGACCACGTTCCAAAAATGTAGGTTAATTGGTCTCATGGGTGTAATTGGGTGGTGCGGGCTCATTGGGCTGGATGGGCCTGTGGCTGTGCTGTATTTCTTAAAAATATATATTCATGTTTAAAGACACAAGATCCCTGGTCCTCACTGCTCCGTCACATGTCATCACTGCCTACACATGGTCCTTCTTCCATTTACTTCTAATTTGGTGTTTCTACCTGTTGTTGTCTTCCTCGTCCTCCGTTTTTACTCCAGTTACTGCCTCCTCCCTGCTTCACAATGTGTATGCTCCTTTCCATTTTTACGTTCCTGTGCCCACCAGTGCATCACCTCTGTTATACAGTGACAAACCTTATGCCCATCTATCACATATAGCCTACTGAGAGTGTCCACTTGGGACCAGGGGTGGGTATCAAACTGAATTTGCACCTGGGCTCAGAAAACCCAACTGCGCCCAATGTGGACATGGGGTTTCTGGTCCCAGGGGAACTTGCTACTGGGTCCCTGTCCCAAGTTCAAATGGGTCTCTGGTCGGTCCAGAGTCTAGCTTTGGGTTTGGTCCTGGAAAACTGAGCTGGCCTCTGAGTAACTGCATCTAACTTCAGGTGGGCTGCGATGAAGGTGGAAGTGGTAAGGATGGGCCCATTCTGTGGGATTCAAGGGCTACTGCCTGAGGTCATACTGTGAGGAATGGTACTGCTAATGTGGTCGAGTAGTGGAAGATGAGAACACCAGCAAGCTGTGTTATGGGACTGGTGGTAACAAACCTCATGATTTTTTAAGAGGTTTTCAGCGCTGTGTGGAAGATTGCTGACAGCAGAAAAAGAGTGACAATGAATTTGTAAACTCAGGTTCCTTCAAAACTTCCAAACGTTTGTGAGAAATTGATTTTACTAAGTTGTTTGGAATCTGTTGAACTTGTTTTTTTAAAAGTATTTCTCCATTTTCAAATTGCAGACTCCAGGTCCATAAGTAGTGGTATAAGTTGAACTGATAAACCTCCCTCATTGTAACAATCTTGACAAGTGCATGATGTCAGCAAGAAATACAATCTTTTGTGTTGGCAATTATATTTTTAAATATAAAAGTAATAATTATTTAATGAATTTTTAAGCCAAGTTTGGCTATGGTTAGCTTCAATGCAACTAGAACATAGAATTTTGAAATGCCTTTGAGAAGGGGCCAGGATAACAGTGCTGATTTGGGAGCAGGCAGAGTACTATGCACATCTGAATCATTTTAATGAAAATGATAAGAATCAGAGCAGCATGGCGGAACGAGAATGCTAGTGTACCAGCAGGGAAGTTGTGGTGTCGTGCAGATGTAGGATGCAGGTTGGCGTCCACAATTCCCACACAGTTGCATGTCTCATTATTTTAAATCTGCCGAACTTCTGCAACTGGCTTTTTTTATTTCAGAATTCCTCATTAAAATAATGAGCTATTTTCGAAATAAGCGCAACAAAAATTGGCTTTCTCTAAATAATCTACAATTAGTTCTGTAATAAAATTATTTTGTCTTTGTTTTATAAATTGAGTGGACTGTAGTTGGAGAGTCTGACCCAAGTCTCCATTCCTTAGAGCTTCTTTTATGTTGTAAACAATAACATCATGGGTTCCTTCCCTCCTTTCTTTGCCAGAAGGACCATAGTCAATTATCCCTTGATTATTTTGAAATGCTAATAGATCTCCTGTGGCCCCCCTCACAGTGTGTCTGAATGCTCTTTGAAACAAGTTACAGTGGCAATATAGCTCCACCTTGTGCCCAATGTGCATAATTACAATGTCACCAGGACCTGTTTACATAGGAAATTAGCATTAAACCTGGTTACATGGACCTTTGCACAAAAGTGTGGGCAGGTTTTCCTTGCGTGGACAAAAATGTAGTCTTAAAGAAGATTCTGAATGTATCCTTAATGAAGGGTCTCTGCTCGAAATGTTGGCTGTTTATTCCTTTCCATAGATACTGCCTGACCTGCTGAGTTTCTCCAGCATTTTTGAGTGTTACTCTGGAATTCTAACATCTCTTGTGTTTCTTACAATAGTACAATAGAAAGAGTACAGAGAAGATTTACAAGGATGTTGCCTAGATTGGGGAGCATGCCTTATGAGAATAGGTTGAGTGAATTCGGCCCTTTCTCCTTGGAGTGAAGGAGGATGAGAGGTGACCTGATAGAGGTGTACAAGATGACGAGAAGTATTGATCGTGTGGATAGTCAGAGGCTTTTTCCCAGGGCTGAAATGGTTGTTGCAAGAGGTCACAGGTTTAATGTGCTGGGGAGTAGGTACAGAGGAGATGTCAGGGGTAAGTTTTTTATGCAGAGAGTGGTGAGTGCATGGAATGGGCTGCCGGCAATGGTGGTGGAGGTGGATGCGATGGGGTCTTTTGAGAGACTTTTGGATAGGTACATGGAGCTTAGTAAAATAGACGGCTATAGGTAAGCCTAGTAATTTCTAAGGTAGAGACATGTTTGGCATAACTTCGTGGGCTGAAGGGCCTGTATTGTGCTGTAGGTTTTCTATGTTTCTACGTCGCAAGTTTTTTTTAATAAAGAGCACTCCAATTATACGCTGAGGCATATATTTTTCACAGTGCATCATATTCTGCTTGCTGCTCAAAGGAAAATAATCTAAAATTTTAATCACTAAATATGATTGGCTCCTCTGCGCATGGGCATTTTTTTTTATGCTGACTTCCTCTAGATGTGTGGAGTTCTCCTTCATGAATAGTGATACTGACATCTTTGATAAAGGATGTTTCTGTGTAGACCACTCTCACAGCAGCAAGCTACTTGAGGTGTGTTTCTGCAGTAATTAAAGCTAATCAGCTCCAACATGCACTCTGGCTCATGTTCAGTGGCTCATGTGGACCTCTTGCCTGCCAGGACCTCAAGCATTTTCCTCACTTCTTGATTTGACCTTACCTGGCCAATATTGCCATTTTGTCAGATCACATGCCAAGTACATTCTCCTATCTGACTCTTGCATACCCTCAAAGATTAAAAGTCCCGAATGACTGCTCAATCACCCTCCCGCCACAGAGTACCCCCTTCCCCAACCCACTTTTCAATTTTCCTAGTCTCACTGAAACCTCCCAAGATACTTGCTATTGCCTGAAAACCTTTCTCATAACTAAGGTCTCTCAAAGGTTCATCTTATTATCAAGGTATATATGCAGAATACAGCTCTGAGACTCAACTTCTCCAGGTAGCAATGAAATCCAGAGAAGTCCTTCAAACGCATTGACTCCCCTTTCCTACATGAAAAGGAAAAAGAAACAAAGCTTGTAAACCCCAAACCCCTCCCTCGCATAATAATTTACAGATCGCCCACCAGCACAGCAGCTAAAACATCAAACCCCTAACCCCCAAGCCCTTCCCACACAAAAAAAAACAGTGACAATTGTTCCTTACGTTTGTGGTACTGTTTCTGTGCAGCCATCATATTCCCTATGACTGTTGTACCACACATTGTAAGCAATAGAAAGGCCTTGGGTGCGGAAGTATGAGAAAGGTTTTCAGGCAATAGCAAGCATCTTGGGAGGTTTCAATGAGACTAGGAAAGTTGAGTAGATTGGGTGAAAAGTTGGGCAGGGGGCCTCTTTGGTGGAAGGTTGATTGAGATGCAGTTACATTGCTTGGCTTAATTTTTTTTAAATCTACACTTTGAAAGGAAGCTGTAGAGCTGAGAGATCAGAAGTAGTGAAGTGGTTCAGATCTGGTTAAAATTCAGGAGTCCTGCAATGTGAAGCAAAAAAGAAAATCTGTTGGAGGAGCTCAGTGAGTCAAGTGATTCCTGTGGAAGCAAAGGGGTGGTCAGCATTTCAGGTTAAGAGGCTGCATCAGAACTGAGAGGGTAGAGATGAGATAGTAAAAAGGTGAGAGAGAGGGGCTGGTAAGTGAGAGGCAGAACCAAGTGAAATGGGGGATTGTGGCAAATGGAGGCGGAAGGGGTAAGTTTAGAGACAGAAGTTGGTGGGCGAGGTGGAGGGACCACATTCTCAGAATCTCCCTGGTCCACATCCCTTGGCACTTTACCCTGCAGCCATTAGAGATGCAACACTTGTCCCTACACCATTTTCCTCACCACCAAAGCAGACCTTTCAGTTGAGGCAAAGATTCTTGCGCACCTCCTTGTCTGTCATATTTAGTGTTCTCGGTGAAGCCTCCTTTGTTTAAGCAGAAACGAGCATAGATTAGGCGACCATTGCTGCATTTTTCTGCAACAGCTAACTTGATCTTCTGCTTGCATGTCACTCCTGCTCTCCTTCCCTTTCCCATACTTGTCTTTCTGTCCTTGGACCTCTCTAGGGCCGGACTGGGGCCAAGCATGCCTCATTATCCTCTTGAATAGTCTCCAGCCCAATGGTGTGCACAATACTGAATTTTCAAGTTCTGGCCAACCCCATCTCCCTGTGTTCTTTTACCATTCCAATCAGACCACTCAGAGGCAACTTTTTTTTCATTTCTACCCCCATACCTGTGTCAATCTCTTCTATTTTACCCATTACCCATGCACCTATCTTCCTTTGTCGACCCTTTCTATTCTCTGCTCTGTCCAATTCCATCTTCCCATCGGCCCTCCCTTTTCTAGTTCCACTTATCACCCTCTATCTCTATCTTCTCCTTCACCTTCTACTACTGTGCTCCATGTGCCTAATGTTCTTCCACCTGTCTCGAATTTTGCCCATCCTCCTCCTTCACCTATCTCTATCTGGCCATCAACCCTGGCTCACCTACCACCTATCACCCTTCCTTTCACCTCTTTATAATGGTTATCTTCCCTCTACATTCTCAGTCCTGATGAGAGTAATGGCCCAAAAATGTCGGCCAGTCCTTCGCCTTTGCAGGTGCTCCCTGACCCTCTATTCCTCCCACACGTAAGTCTTCTGATTTAGGTTCCAGCACCTGCAGCGTCACCTCGGCCCTCTGCAACGTGAGTATTGGTGAGTGTGCTGGAAAGGTGATCTTAAACTGTATGCTTGCACACTGATGTCATTGTCAAGATGACAGAACACCCATTGACGCAGATGATGGATCTATACTTTGCATTTCCTTTTCATGGTAAACGTGTGTTGAGTTGTGGTGTTGAGTGAATTCTGCCTACTGAGGAGGAGACTTAAACATGGTCATTTCACTCCAGCCTCCATGGCTACTATGTGCTGATGGCAGATTGGCAATTTTGGACTCCAATATGTTGTCGAGCGTATTGACCACTAAGGACCATTGCGAGAGTGGCCATTATTCAGTGACTTGTGTTCTGGCTGTAGAAGACTTTTACACATCGACTCTAAAGCCTGCAATTTGCTGGTCACATTTAAGAATGTCTCAGGTCTTTACACATCAAGCATTCACAGTATTCAATCATATATTAATGAAAAGTAATTGGTCTTTGAAACTGCAGAATTCTTACAGGGCTTGGCAGGGTGGATGCAGAGGTGATATTTCCCGTGGCTCAGGAATCTAGAACCAGGGCTTCACAATCTCAAAATAAGGAGCTGGTCATTTAGGAATGGGATGAAAATTCTGTACCCAGAAGATAATGAATCTAGAATTCTCCATCCAAAAGGGCTATGGAGAGTTAGTTGCTGAGTGATTTCACATCATAGATAAATAGATGTTGGGATGTTAAAGGTATCAGGAATTGGACTTGGTGCAGAAACATGGTGCTGAGTAGAAAATTTTGCAGAGTCGTATAGAATGATAGAACAGGTATGTTGGGCTGAATGGCCTATTTCTGTTATTTAAAACAAAATCAAATCAAATAACGCCACAGCACAGAAAAGAGTCCTTAGGGCCATCTCATCCATAACAAACTTTTAATCTGCCTAGTCCCATTGATCTGAGCCTTTCATGTCCCTCCCATCTATGAGCCTATCCGAATTTCTTTTAAACATTGAAATAAAAATCATGTCTACCACTTCCACTGGCAGCTCATTACCCTTCATGATCCCCTTAAACAGGTCACCTTTCACCTTTAGCCCATGAGTTCTATGTCACTATTAATGCATGGTCTCTCACCCAACTTCAATGGAAAAAGTCTGCTTGCATTTACCCTCAATATGCCCCTCCTCATTTTTTATCAAATCTCCCCTCATTCTCCTATGCTGTAGGGAATAAGGTCCTAACATATTCAACCTTTCCCTCTAACTCATATCCTCAATTGATGTCAATATTCTTGTAAATTTTCTCTTCACTCATTCAATCTTATTAATATCTTTCTTATAGGTAAATGACCAGAACTACATACAATGGTCCAAATAAGACCTCATCAATGTCTTGTACAACTTCAATATAACATCCCAACTACCGCACTCACTATATGGATTTATGAAGGCTCATATGCCAAAAGCTCTTTTTACAACCCTGCCTACTTGTGACACCCCTTTCATGGACTTATTAATTTGTTTCCCAGTCTTCTGTGTTCTGCGGTCCTCCTCGGTGCAGTACCATTTATTGTGTAAGCCCTACCCTGGTTTGTCCTCACACTATGCATTAAATTCCATCTGCCATATTTCAACACAATTTTCCAGATGATCCAGAGCTGATGCAAGCTTTGCTGATCGTCCTTGCTGTGTACTATGCCCCCAATTGTGGTGTCATCTGCAAATTTGCTGATCCAGTTTACTACATTATCATCCAGATCATTGAAAAAGATGACAAACAACAAAGCAGGGAAGGAATTGGACGGCATTTTATGGGACCAGATGTGTAAGTACTTGGATGATCATGGGCTGATTAAGGATAGTCAGCATGGCAGGTCATGTCTAACCAATCATATAGAGTTTTTCGAGGAAGTTACCAGGAAAGTGGATGAAGGCAAGGCAGTGGGTGTTGGCTACATGGACTTTAGTAAGGTACTTGACAAGGTCCCGCATGGGAGGCTGGTCAAGAAGGTTCAGTCACTCAGCATTCAGGATGAGGCAGTAAATTGGATTAGACATTGGCTTTGTGGGAGAAGACAGTGTGGTAGTAGAGGGTTGTCTCTCTGACTGGAGGCCTGTGACTAGTGGTGTGCTGCGGGGATCGGTGTTGGGTCCTTTGGTCTTTGTCATCTATATCAATGATCTGGATGACAATGTGGTTAACTGGATCAGCAAATTTGTGGATGACACCAAGATTGGGGGTGTAGTGAACACCGTGGAAGGCTTGTAGAGGGATCTGGATCAGCTGGAAAAATGGAGATGGAATTTAATGCAGACAAGTGCAAAGTATTGCACCATCCAGGGTTGGTCACCTACCTACAGGAAAGATGAAAACAAGGTTATAAGAGTGCAGAGAAAATTTACAAGGATATTGCTGGGTCTGGAGGACCTGAGTTATAAGAAAAGATTGAATAGGTTAGGATTGTATTCTTCAGAATGTAGAAATTGAGAGCAGATTTGGATAGAAGTCTACAAAATTATCAGGGGTATAGTTAGGGTAAATGCAAGCAGGCTTTTTCCACTGAGGTTGGATGGGACTGCAACTAGAGGTCATGGGTTAAGGATGGAAAGTGAAAAGTTTAAGGGGAACATGAGAAACTTCTTCAATCAGAGGGTTGTGAGAGTGTGGCATGAGCAGCCCATACAAGTGGTGCATGGGAGTTTGATTTCAACATTTATGAGAAGTTTGGATAAGTACATGGATAGTCAGGGTATGGAGGGCTCTGGTCCTAATCAGGTCAATGGGGGCTGGCAGTTTAAATGTTTTTGGAATGGACTAGATGGGCCAAAGGGCCTGTTCCTGTGTGGTACTTCTCTATGACTTTATGACCACTTGCCACGTACCTCCTGTCAGAGAGGCAACCATCTACTATGACTCTGGCTTCTCCCGCAAAGTCAATGTCTAATCCAATTTACTACCTCGTCCTGAAAGCCGAGCGTTTTGAATGTTCTTGACCAACCTCCCATGCGGGACCTTGTCAATGGTTTTGTGAAAGGCCTTGCTCTCATGCTCCAGTTACTACATTTGAGAAAAAATAGGCACCATTGTGTATAAGAATATTTTTATATTCTTTACACTAATAATTTTTTTAGAGGTGAATCATGGTAATGAGGCCTTCCAGCCCAAAGAGCCTATGCTGCCCATTTACATCCATGTGATAAATTAATCTCCTAACCCGTGTGTCTTTGGAGTGTGGGAAGAAACTGGAGTGCCTGGAGGAAACCCATGTGTTCATGGGAAGAGCATACAAGTACCTCACAGACAGCGGTGGAATTGAACCTGTGTCGCTGACACTGTTAAAGGATTTCGCTAACTGCAACGATACCTTGCAACCTCAAATTCTGAAATTACCTCAGCTGATCTAAATATTCGAGCCTACATGTGCAGGGTACAGTGGATTAGCAGTCCATCTCCTTAGCCACTTGGCTACCTCATCACATTGGCTGAGTGGATTTCCAATCCCAGACCAACCGTTCAATACTGACTCTTGTCGTTCTGCAGTTTTGTGCTCTTCAGGGGCTATACACTGCCAGCTTGAAAATATTTACCGAGATCAGGAAGTTGCGAGGGAAGGAAAACACTAAATGTTGCAATTATGCAGCAGATTAGTCAGCATTTGTAAACAGAAGAAGAAAAGGATGATGTATTAAACTACTAATTAGCGTGTGTTTGTGTGTGTGGAGAGGGCAGTGTTTATTTATAAGGGAAGCAATAACCCATGTCACTGCCTTACCAAACTGTGACTAAATTAACCAAAATGACCTTTATCTTGAAAAAATGAAACCTTTGCCTTGAAAATGTCTGCCCGTCTTAACCACATTAACTTGAAAAACATAAATCCCTGCTGGTTTGTAAAACGATTTAGAATGATGTGAAAAATATGATTTAATTGTCCAGTCTTTTTATTTTGGAAAATTATGTTTTTATGGTGTACTATTAAGAAAACAAATAAGATCTAAAAGCCATATATAATTTTTAAAAGATTTGAATGTAGATGCATGACTTTGGATTAAAAAAAATCTATCTGATCATTTTTAGTTTCAGACTGTGAGCTCATTATGGATCTTCCAATCCTTTCCATATTTTCCAGTTGCTGGGATTGTTACTGCAGATTTTGCCTCCGGCCTGGTTCACTGGGGAGCAGACACCTGGGGTTCTGTTGATATCCCTGTCATTGGCAAGGTGAGGGCCGACTGGATGAATAGCATTTAATATGTGCATTGTCTTGTGAGCATGCTGACATCTGGGCCACAATTAAAAATTGTGTCTAAAAATAAGTGCATTGTTTCTGTGACCCATTCACAATGCTACTCTTTTTCTTACACACAAACACATTGCAAATGTTTCTGATCCCATATTTACACTTGAATGCAAATTCAGAGGGTTTCATTGTAAATTGAGCATGAAGTAATGTGAACCAAATGTGCTGGTGACTCTTAGTGAGCTGTGCTAACATCAGAATCCTTTGAGAATCGCACAATGTAGAGTAAGGTCCTGCACTTGAAAGGATCCTTCTAGAATGAGTATTTAAAATGACCCAAAGATTTTGTCTGAATCAGATTAATTGAAATCAGCTTGTGGCTTAACTGGACACAGCTGAGAGCTGCTAAAGCAACACTACCAGAATGTCGTGAAGGTAGGATGCAGCATTTTAAAGCGGCAATGTTATCTTTCAAACCCCATTCCATTGCAGCAGCAGCACAGAAACAATTATTGCAAAAACAATGGTGTATTTTTCTGGTTTGAAGACATATTACATTTTCCACCCAAAATTGCAATGTTAATCTTGAATTGGGTTGTGGATTTTTTCCCTTGCTCTGCACCTCCACTTGATCTCTTTTGAAATGCTTTGTGTACAGTTATTATTCATCCAATAATCTAATTGGGTAGTAAACAGGCACTAATTAATCTCAGTTGTACCATGTCAACTGTACCTGTCTCAATTGTACTATTAGGGGAAGTACTGAGTAAAGGCCCCCATAGGGAGGGAAAATTAAAAAATGAGTCATGCTGGACCATTCTCAACTGCCTCCAATGGGCTGATTTCAAAGTGTTGTTGACAGAGACCTGGAAGCTCGTTGTTTGCCCCTCCCCCATTGTATTTTCTAGGGATGCAGTGCAACGATGAGGCCCAGAAGGGAAAGAGAGGAAAATAGCTTAAAAAAGGAATGCTTCCTTCGAGAAGTGGCAGCTGGGACAGAGGGCAAAGCTGCTCTTCCCCAGCAGGACAGCGCAGAGCATGTTTTTTGTAAAGGGCGTGATCATGTTACCCACCCAGTCGAGGGAAATAGAAGTTTACAATGCAGCTGAAGGGCTAATTAATTTTCAGGGAAAAAAAGTGTTTACATAGCAAAGCCAGAATTGGAGTCCCCAAAGTCGGAGATCTTTTGTTGTTAGGAATGAAGACTAAAATGAACTAAAAGTTCAACATGGGTCTGATCTGTTCTCTTCTGGACTCCAGAATGGTCCCCAGTGTAATGTCTGACTCAAAGGACGTGGTGTACATTACAGACTGGAATGCCCTTGATTTGAGCTGAACTGGACCCCACCTCACTGCTGAGAAATTGAATCTAATAACACTCAGTGGAGTGTATGTTTTGGCTGTGGGATCCTATTTGGTGAACACTTTTTTCCTATTTCTATAGCACAGCTGCTGCATTAGATTACTCATTGGTTTCTGTTGCTGCAGCAATCTTAAGCACCCATAAATCGAAACTTAAAGACAATAACTAGCTCTTACATGGTCACAGACTGTGGTTAACGTTTTATGGTTGGACTGAGGGCTAAACTATCAGAATTCACTGTGACACTGACAACAGCTTTGGGATTCATACACATGTGTAATTTAACATGGTGCTAGTAATTCAGCTTTAAAACTGCCTGCTAATTCTTTTTCACAAATAAACTCGTATGTGGACAATGGTCCATCTTAAATATTTCAATGAATTTTAAGTGTATGTTTGAATATATATTGAATGCTTTTAAAGTATTGGAAATAGTAACTTTATGCTTTTGCTTTCCATTTTGTTATCTGTGGGAAGTTTCCAAGTTGATAGGCTGCTCAGCTAGTTTGACTGCTGTTAGATGTCAGGTTTGTATTGAACTGATATCAAACAGCAGCCAGGAGTGGAGAAGAGGAGCAACACATAGGATGCCGGAAGAACTCAGCGGGTGCATCAGCACCTATGGCTGGAAATAGTTGGCGTTCTGAATTGAGACCTCTCGTCTGGACTCATTGGTGCTACCTGACCTGCTGAGTTCCTCGGGTATCCTGAGGGTGGTGAATTTGTGGGTTTCTCTGCCGCAGATGGTTTTGGAGGCCAGACCCCTGGATATGTTTAAAGCAGCGGTTAATAGGTGCTTGGGTAGAAAAGGTTACAGGGAGAAGGCAGGAGAATGGGGCAGAGAGGGATAATAAATCAGCCATGATGGAATGGCAGACCAGACTCGATGGGCCATATAGCCTAATTCTGCTCCTACGTGTAATGCTATGATCTGAAATCTCTAATGTCTCCACTGGGAAAGTTACATGGAGGTTGACAGGTCTCTGCCTAATTTTGTTCAAGGTCAATGGTGAGCTCTGTTATCCTACAACTGATACACAAGCTAGTCCTGAGATTTTCCTTCCATTTCATCCCAAATAACACTGTGAGCACCAAGTGTTGACTAACAATTCTCAGCCAGCAGTAGACAATTTCTTTTTTTAATCCATTGCATTGATTTCATTGAAATCAACAAGGATGTTGAACAAAGGAGAAAACTTACCCCTGGAGTTTCTCTTAAAACTGTACTTGCTCATTTGCAAACATTAATTGCCATGTGAGCATTGGGTATGCTAAATGACTAACCCAATAATAGCTTTTGATTTAACAAAAAGCTAGTTATTGTATGAAACACCTTGATTCCTTTTGTTGTCCTGACCCAGTCACAATCTCTAAATTTATACTGGATGAGCAGAGATTTCTTTGCATTAAATACTGGAAGGCCTTTTTCTGCCCCAAATTCCATTACGTGACTTCTCTCCTTAGGAAAAATATGGGCTTCTTTTTTGGCAAGCATGACATCGCATATCACCCATCATTAAAACTGTTGCTTTCTACCTCCAGAACATTTGTTCTGTGGTCAGAGCTCTCATCTGTACATTTGTTACAGGTACAGGTAACATTCGATTTCTGGCTACCATTGCCATTCTACTCTCAGTAATCTCGAGAACACCCAAAACACTTCCATCATTGTCCTAAATCACACCAAGTCATGTTCATCTGCGGCAGCTCCTTGATATGTAGTGTGCAGATTTCTAACTTCTCACCCTTTGTTTTGAGTTTCCTCCTCAGACTTGCCCCTCCTAATCTTTGTGATTTCCTCCAGCTATAAAACCCATCAGGAAAATTCATCAACTCTGCAGTATTGACCTTTCATCTCCAAATTTCATCGTTCCACCAATGGAACCATGTTTCCTGTTGCTAATTCACTGAACTCTTGGTGTTTCCTACCTCAACTTTTTTTTTGTTGTCTTTACATTTTCTCTTTGTGCCTTTACTGAGCTCCTTAAAATTATCTCTTTGAACATATCAGCTGCCCTAACATCACTGAGTATCATGGAACATTTTCCTTGGTAAAGCATGCTGTACTTGGGACCTGAATTCTAGAGGAGAAGCCAAGGTGGCAATCTTTGACATCAAGGGGCATTTGAATGATGTGGTTGAAAAAGTGTTCGGCAAAACTGAACTCAATGGGCATGGAAGGGAAAATGAGCCAGTGACTGGAGAAAAAGTAAGATGATTATGACAGTTGGAGGCCAATCATTCCAGCTTCAAGATATCACCAGATAGCACGCTTACTGGTTGCCTCACGTTCTTGTATGGGAGCTCCAGTGCATAGGAAGTGGAAGAGATTATATCGAATGGTGGAGGCAGCTGGTTTCCTCACAAGTGCAGATCGACAAGAGGTGTTGTGTCAGCAAAGCAGCAACAGTCACAAAGGGCCATTACCATCCGGGCCATGCCCTCTTCTCATTGCTGGCCATCAGGCAAGAGGTATAGCAGCCTGAAGATTCACCCTTCAAGGTTCAATAACAGCTTCCCCTCCCCAATTCCATCGAGTTTTTGAACTGACCTGAGAAGTGCCAGTTCTGCCTCTAATTATACTTCCTTCAACTTGCACTGTTGTTAAGTTATTTTGTTTATTTTGCCGTACAAGGTTATATTAATTTAAATTTGTGTTTGTCATTTTTATAGTCTATTGCACTGCTGCTGCTAATAGGTATATATGTCCAAGGCAATTAACATGAACTTGAACTCACTGCAGGAGTGACTTAGAGTATTCTCTGAGGATCAGCTATCTTCATTTGCTTCATCAGAGGAATTGATGTTTGCTGTTGCTTGTTTAATACTCAATTCCATTTACAACTACTTAGCAAATGAAGCAACAAGGCACTCTTAAGGTATGGGCTGATGTGGCAAGTAATATTCATACCGAAGGCCAAAGGCAAATGACCCTTACTTGGGGGCTAAGGGGGCACCATCAGTCTAAGCGGCAATGTTGAGGGTGGGACAGAGTTGCATTTGGATGATTGGAGATCCCAAAGGTGAATGAGGTTGGAGTTTCATGGCAACTGTGGTTTGCTGGTGGCTGAGGGATATTAGATAGACTGATTAAGGCCTTAGGAGCTGTGAGTCATGGAGGGGAGGGGGCAGGTGAGGAGATGGTTGGCTGGGATCAAGAAGGGGATGGATGTTTCAGAGACGTGGTGTGAGAAAGTTTATGATTGGGGCTGATTTTGTGATGGGGAATAAGGTGTGGGCAATCATCAGAAGTTGGGACCTCTGAGGTCCAGAGTCAGAGTCTCTGTTGGTGGCAGTGGAGGCCCCAATTTTGTGTGAATCTTACCATTGTTACAGTGGTCAGAAGAGAGACTTTATTTATGTAAACATTCCATCATATGTACCATCAATAAAACATGGTTTTTTAGGAGTTGACCAGGAATGTTGGTTGATTTAATGTCACTCTTGGGTCAACATGATTTAGTTTCTAAAGCAAGGTAACGGGCCAAATTACATGATTGGGATATGCTGATTATATAATTGGCACATAGGTGAATCATATTCAGAAATATCTGGTCAAACTTCTGAAGTTGTGTTGCACCCAGTAGAAAACATTGCAGATGTCATTTGCCTCTTACCTACTTTATTGGATCTCATTCTTCTGGGCAGGAGACTCATTGTCTGACTTGTATTTTGTGAATAATGCCATGCTGAACATGGCTAAAGAAGTGAGGTGAGAGTAATATTAACTGGCCTATGTTGTTCTTGCCTTTTTCAGCTTGTTGCACAAATTAGTTCAATTAAGAGAGTTTAACCAAAGTAAGTTGATAAATTGCCATATTTTGGAGAGAGTCTGGACAAATTTTGGTAAGTTAGTTTTCAACTTTGCAGATGAATTGCTGATCTTCAGGAGAATAAAAGCACAGATTTGGAGCAAGGTGTTGCAACTCTAGGTACATGTTTTAAGTAAATGGCTTGTGTTATCTTGAGGATTTTTGCAGGTACTTTCTTCATATATCAACCGGTTGACTGTACAGTGCCCATCTGGAAAAATTAGTGCAGTACTATAGGTTAACACTTTGAGGATTTAGTATGCTCATTACTTGTCTTATAAGAACAAGGGTACACTAGCTTTGCTTGGAGTCGTTAGATCCTCACATATTAAGTCCATATTTTAAATAATTGGATTGCAAAAACAGATAAGTGTTAGTTATAGTTTTGGGTCAGTATCACCACTGGTTTTAAGTTGAAAAGGAACCTGCATTGTGAATGATGTATTGATGGATAGGGCATATTGTTTGCCTTCCTGACATCAGAGCCTGTAAGACACTCTAAAACAAGCACTCTACTCTGCGTCCTGACGAAGGGTCTTGGCCCGAAATGTCGACAGCGCTCCTCCCTATAGATCCTGCCTGGCCTGCTGTGTTCCACCAGTATTTTGTGTGTGTTGTTTGAATTTCCAGCATCTGCAGATTTCCTCGTGTTCACTCTACTCTGAGCTCCGTTATGACAAACGATTGTCAGATAGACAGAGAAGACTTTACAAAGTATTGCACCCTATTAGGTCCTTAGGATTCCTGCTCAAGGCCACTCAAAATGAAGAAGCATTCAACATTGCACTGCATCTCATGAAGCAGTTTGG
Organism: Hypanus sabinus; assembly: GCF_030144855.1. Classification (NCBI taxonomy): domain Eukaryota; kingdom Metazoa; phylum Chordata; class Chondrichthyes; order Myliobatiformes; family Dasyatidae; genus Hypanus; species Hypanus sabinus. The sequence goes on from NC_082722.1 coordinate 40,140,567, forward strand.
GAGCACATAGAAGCCAAGCAAAACTGGCAGAAGGAATACACGACTTTCCAAACTTCCCAGCTACCTATGCAGTAAATACTGCTGCTTGTGTGTGGACCCCACATTGACCTCATCAACTACTTCCTAACTGACTGAACTATGGGGGAAACAAATCTCCCTTAATCTCAAGAAAATACATATGAAGAGTGAAAAATAGTTATCATGAATGCACTGCAGTGTGTTTTGAGAACTGTTATCAAAATGGACAACTTTATCCCTTCCCATTGCTAATGATAATGACAGTATATTGATTAGATTATAGGCATCTGTCTTCAAAAGGAGATTGATGTAAATGTAGTGAAGAGGTGCAAAGTTGGAACTAATATAACTGCATTTGCTTATTCAGAGAATTGGTCAATAGAAAGTCTTCAACACACAGTAAATATAATCAATGTATCTCTCATAATAAGAAAATAGGCAGTCAGACTATAGATGAGAATATTTTCTAATGCCATTTTCATGAACATGTCAAGTGGATTCAAAGTAAACAGCTGATGTCGTTGATAATCATTAAAAGTGCGGTTTTAATCTATGCTTAAAATTATATTGAAGATTTTAAGATTGGAAGGATAATAATCAAAATTAGTGATTTTTTTTGTGAAATCCTGTTGGTTAAATTTGGATAGTTGAGGAGTATTATTGAATAAATACATTGCTGTTTCATTCTATAGCTTTTGAGGATTGGGACGTATTTAAGAGCCTTATTTTCCTCTATCTGTGTTAAGCCATCTCCCCTAAGAGATTTGGTGGTTTACATAGATCCCATAGCAAGACAAATTGTACATGATATATGGGCCTGGGAAGATGCTGGGGAAGGCTTTTTGCCCTTTTATTGTTTCATAACTTTTTCAATTATCTAAATGCTGCAGTTATTGCCTGCATTGGCATTGGGATTTGGGATAATAACTTTCAAGATTTAATGCTGGACTTGTTTATCGGGCAGATTAATGCTTCTTCAGACTCGAGGCAGCCTTTGGCATAAACACGGGGACATTAGTCTTGTGACTCTAGACATAACTGAGTGCTTCTTTGGCTTGTGGAATATCTTCCTATTTTACATACTGAAAACATGATATAGTTCTGAATGGACTAACACAGGGTAAGCTAGTGTTCTGTTATGACCCCATTATCAGTCACTTCTTCTGACATTCTTGTTTTCGCTTTGTCTTTCATTATATTTACTTTTACTCGTGCATGTAGCTCCAATATGCTTCTGCTTTTAGTTTGCCCTTTGTGTAGTGATGGATCACTTTTTATATTCCATATTTTCTTAAGGGGCTGGCTGAGAACTTCCTTGGAGAACACCACCTCTTTGTCATTGTGACATTTAAAAAGTAAATACGTTCATTAAAATAGAATTGTTGCAGGAGATACATGTTCTATTTTGAGGGAGGAAGGTGAGAGAGAAGGTTACTTGAATTTTTTTTAATATTGTAGTACCACATGAGATTTGCGCTCATCCAGTTTGTTTTCTCCTTCTTCTCCTTTCATCAGTTGTTCTTCTCATTGATGTCCATCCTGATCTCAAATTCCTGCTGAGTATTTTCACAATCGTTTCAGAAGGTACCGACAAGCCCTCATGCTTATAGAACTGAGGAATGTTTTGTTGAACTTCCTAACCAAAAAAAAAAAGTGGCAGTGGAGCCTAGATTGTTTCTTGTAAGATTTTGAAATGTAGTACATCCATTTCCAATCCTGATTAGTGCAGGTGTACACTGGTGTACCTGCCATATAAAAACAGAGAGGTTCATTGTTTTTCAATGTAGGCTTATTATTTGCCATTCAAAGGAATAAATGTGAAAGGATCCTTGAGAACTGATCAAGCACCTTAAGAGATTTCTTCAGGATCTTCTGTTATAGTGCACACATCATGGAGGATGCTGAGCTACTAAATGGAATGCAGCATGTGTCTTCATGTCACTTGCACACATTTCCTTGTAGAGGTCAGGTCTGCTGCAGTTCAAGGGGAACCCCAGATGGGGAGATAATTATCTTGTTTGGTGTTGGATCCACTCTTTCTTCCCACGGCCAATGTTGTTAGGGCTCCCAATCACGTATTGAGCAGTTGGTCCTGCTGCTACACTGTTTGGAGAACCCATGTTCGATACCGACCTTGGATGCCCCCTGAGCAGAGCTTGCATGTTCTGTTTGTTAGTACATGGGTTTCTTTCCTCAGCCTTCTCTGCTGGTGGGTTAAATAGTTCTAAATGATTTAAATATGCATGTTAGTGGCTGAAAGAATCAAAGGGCCATTGATGAGCATGTGAGAGAGAGAGGAAGTTGCAGAGTACAAGAAAATAAAGGTAGAGGAGATGGAACTAATGGAATTGCTCTTTTGGGAGCCAGCATCTATGTAATGATCTAACCTCTTATCCTGGAGTAACTCTGCGCCCTAATTCCACCTATTCATTGCATGTCTGGCTGTTCCCACCCCTCCTGATCATATGTCAGATCTCAGAAACTCCTTCGTCACTTGCATTCAGCCTGCTCCCAATGTTAATCCTTTCTCGATCACTCGATTCTCCATTGCCCGAGAGTGCACAACCCACTTGGTTTCCTCTGTCAGCTCAGCAACATATGTGTGGGCACCTTCTAACCTGTGCAATGCCTTGCTTGGACAAGGTCTGATGGATAAGTGCAGCTGGGGAGCTCATGTTAAGCTGGCATATGCTTCCACTCTTTGCTGCGTTAGCATCACTTTGGTCTTTGAAGACTTTCTAGGCCAGCTTCATATCTTTACCCCATGGCAGAATTGGGAGATATTCAAACCACAAAATAAATGTGAAGCTGTAAACTGCAGCACAGGACTGTGACATGTAGTAGGTGTGTTTTTCTGTCAGGGAAATTAAATGTAAACAGTTCATTCATGTTGATAAAAGATGTATTGTCATATTTAATTCACCACCTCCTCTTCCGCTTTCCAATCACTAACAAAAGTGCAACTTGGATCTGCCTCCAGTTCAGCATTTAAGTGATTTAATGATAACTGTACACAGATTCATCATTAATTCATGAGAGTGAATAAATAAGTGTTCCAGTTAATTCTACTTGAAATAGAAACTGTCAACATAAGGTCCTCAGATAGATTGCTTGTTAAAATTAAACTTTTTCAAAACTAACTTTAGCTGCTTAATAATGAGTCCACCCCTTGTGAAGCAATAATATCTGGTAAATACGTGAATTTGTTCTGCTCTGTTGGTAAAAGGGGGCAAACAGTTCAGTTCATTGCCAATTAATGCTGATGAGAATGATTAGATGTTAGAGAACAATGGCCTGAGCCAATTGTGTAGCATGGCCAGAACTTAAATTAGCCTGATTCTGTTGCACTGATAACTCCCTGAACTGTTTTAAAGATGGTTAAAACCAATAACACACATTTCTTATTGAGGCCACAGTCTTTTGATGATCTCCTAATTCTACATTATTCGCCAGAGTGGGATTTCAGTGAGCAAAGATACAAATAATAAAACCACACATAAAGTGAAGAGATCTTCTTAACTTAATTTTTCGAGACACAGACATCACTGGCAAAGCCAGCATTTATTCACTCTATCTAAACGCTCTTGAGATGGTGATGATTAGCAACCTCATTGAACTGCTGTGGTCAATCCCAGGTGAAGATATGGCCATAGCAAGTTGCAAGATCAAGACCCAGCGATGACAGATGAATGGTCACGTATTTACAAGTCGGGATAGCTAGTGTGCCAACTTGGAGGGAGAAATGCAGGTGATGATGCTCGTACAGGCTAGCTGGTCTCAGATCTCATGGCAGTAGAAGTTAATAGTTTGAGAGTGGCTGTTGGTGTAGAGTAAGCAACTCAGAGAAAATCCTATTGAAGCAGCACGCACTGCCGCCATTCATTGTTTGTGCTGCTTTGCTCTGAATGCCTTAGGATTCCTGAGTTCAGTCAGCCCTGTGCTCAACCAGACACATAGAGGGTATTCCAGCATGATGTGGATGTGCTTCGCAGAACCTGGAAAAGCCTCGGTCCAGAAGCAGGGTACCTAGGAAATAACATGTTTTAAATAGGCATAGTGTTTTATGTGGCCAGTCAATTTGAGTTTCTAGTTATTGCTGGTCTCTAGGGGACTGTGTAATGATAAAGCTATCAAACGTCAATGGTAGGCTGTCTCTTCATAGAATGATCAATGCCTGGTACTTGTGTTGTATGAGTGTTACTTGTTACCTATGTTTAGATGTTGGTGCATACAGGTCTGGGCTGTTTCATTTATTAACGGGTTACAGATAGAACTGTACAAGCTGAGAAAGCACCTCCATTTTGAACGTTAAGCTGGAAAGTCATTGATGAAATGCCTGAAGATGGTTGGGCTTGGGGTCACTGCCCTGAGGAACTCCTGAGCTGGATGGCTGGCCGCTAATCATTGGAGTCATTTTCCTTTGTGTGAGTTACAACTCTGGTCACTGGAGTATTTTCCTCCAAGTGCCTTTTTGATTGCCTATCCATAAACTGCCTTGATTTCTTGGGCAGTCACTCTCACCTCACCTCTTGAATTCAACTCTTTGGTCCATGTTATGCTGAGGGCTGGAGGAGAATGGTCCTGGCGAGACTCTGAAACTAGTCTTTGGTAAGTGGGTTTTTGGTTAGGTAATGAAATTGGATAGCATTGTCAAAGATACTGGTATCAATTTACTAATAATTGAAAATAGACTGGCTAGGTATGACCTAATCAGCTTGTTTTTGTTCTGCTTTTAGTGGATAGGATGTTTCTGGGCGATTTAGTACATTATGCCAATATTGGAACAACGTTAGCCATGCAGCTGCTTTTGGCACTCAGCTGTTTGGTACTACAGCTAGAATGCTGCCTGTCCTACAGTCTTTGTTGTATTCACTGCTCAAGGTTGCTTCTTGATATCATGTTATGTGAATTGGCAGAAGACAAATTCTGGAGATCTTAGGAGGAAGCCTAGATGGACCACCTACTTTTGGATAAAGGGGTTAAAATTTTATTCATCTTGTCCATGGCAATGTGTGTGGTTGAGCTCCAGCATTATTGAGGGAGGGGATTCTGCTGTTCACTTGCTTATCTGTCCAAAACCATATGCAATAAGCTGTGTTAAGATTGCAGAGCCTTGAAATGGTGCACCATGGTAGCGTAGCAGTTAGCGCAAAGCTATTAAAGCTCAGGGCGTTTCAGAATTCGGAGTTCAATTCTGTCGTTGTCTGTAAGAAGTTTGTACGTTCTTCCTTTGGCCACATGGGTTTCCTCTGGGTGTTCTGCTTTCCTTCCACATCCCAAAGATGTATGAGTTAGTAGGTTAATTGGTCATTGTAAATTGTCCCATGATTAGGCTAGGGTTAAATTAGTGAGCTGCTGCCTGGTGCGGCTCATTGAGGTGCAAGGACCTGCTCCGTCTTGTATCTCTAAATAAAATAATATTTGTTGTGGGATCACTTGGTTCTGCCTCATGAATACTGTTTTTCTATTTCACATCTGGTTCTGTGTTTAAGGTTCAAAAGTTCATAATATTCATTTTGTATTGTTGGTGTGCATGTATGATACAACTTTGATATTGTCTGGTCCAGATAGCCACTAAGTAGACAAAGACCATGGGTATTGATGGAAGAAAAGACATCAAAATCCCCCAGCCGGCATGAAAAAGTAAAGAAACAAAACTCATGGGCCCCAAAATCTCTCCCTGCTCATAGCAAAAACAGCTACAAAAACGATCAACGATCCTCTACACGTAGCAATCCCGACCCTCCTCACTTGCAGAAAAACAGTGGCAGCAGCACCAAGTCCCCAACCCCACCCTTACACACAAAAAGTTAACAAATCACCCACCCATCAATTGACCACTGAAGAAAACATCAGAAAAATGAAGGAAACCGGAATAAAGCATAGTCCAATAATCACATAAATCTCAGAATATGGGAAACGTCTTTTCACTATATATGTGGAGAACAGCCGCGTGAACTCAATCCTTCTGTAAGGGGTGACCACTGATCCGGGCTCTTGACGCTGTCCACCCAGGTCCTAGTTCCGCTGATCCAGGGCTGAATGTGTCATTCCGGTTGCCAGCCATCTTGCGCTGAGCCATTGCTGACCCCTCCGCATTCACCTTGATGCTTCAATCTTTCTCGCTGCTTCGAAATGGAACCATCCTTGTCTTTTCCATGAGTCGGCTTGTCTTCTTGGACCTTTTCAGCCCACCCCATCTCTGATTTCCATAAGACAGCTCTTCAGACACAGCACAGCGCTGGATCCTTCAATGGAGATTCAAACCATAAGAATATAAGATATAGGAGCAGAATTAAGCCATTTGGCCCATCGAGCCTGCTCTACCATTTCATCATTGCGAATCCAATTATCCTCTCAGCCCCACTCTCCTGCCTTCTCCCTGTATCTCTTCAGGCCCTAACCAATGAAGAATTTATCAACCTCTGCCTTAAATATACAGAAAGACTTGACCTCCACAGCTGCCTGTAGCAATGAATTCCATAGATTCACCACTCTTTGGTTAAAGAAATTCCTCCTTATCTCTCTTCTAAAAGGGTGCCCCTCTATTCTGAGGCTGTGTCTTCTGGTCTTAGACTCATCCACTACAGGAAACATCCTCTTTACATCCATTCTATCAAGGCCTTTCAGCATTTGATAGGTCTCAATGAGGTCACCCCTCATTCTTCTGAATTCTGGTGAATACAGGCCCAGAGCCTTCAAAAGCTCTTCATTTGACAAGCCATTCAAAACTGAAATCATTTCCATGAATCTCCTTTGAACCCTCTCCAGTTTCAGTGCACCCTTTCTAAGATAAGGGGCCCAAACCTGCTCACAATACTCCAAGTGAGGCCTTAATGCTTTATAAAGTCTCACCATTCATTCCTTGCTTTTATATTCTCGTCCTCTTGAAGAGAATGCTAACATTGCATTTGCTTTCCTCACCACAGACTCAAACTGCAAATTATCCTTCAGGGAATCTTGCACAGGGACTCCCAAGTCCCTTTGCACCTCAGTTTTTCTGATTTTCTCTCCATTTAGTAAACAGTCAAACTTTTCATTTCTTCTACCAAAGTGCATGACCGTACACTTCCCAGCACTGTATTCCATCTGCCATTTTTTTGCCCATTCTGATGTGAGTCCTTCTGTAGCTTCTCTACTTCCTCAAAACTAACTGCCCCTCCACCTGTCTTCATATCATCTACAAACTTTGCAGCAAAGCCATTGATTCCATCATCTAAATCATTGACATATAATGTAAAAATCAGACCTAACACAGAAACTTGTGGAACACTAATCACAAGCAGCCAGCCAGAAAAGCCTCTCTTTATTCCCACTCTTCGCCTCCTGCTAATCAGCCACTGCTTTATCCATGCTAGGCTCTTGCCTGTAATACCACAGGCTCATAGCTTGTTAAGCAGCCTTGTGTGTGGCACCTTGTCAAAGGCCTTCTGAAAAACAAATATTCAAGATCAATTGATTCTCTTTTGTCTACCCTGCTTCTGTGTCACAGGCTCCAACAGTTTCTGTAACACAAGCAAGCCAAAAAGGGCAAACAGAAAGCATAGAAAAAGTGAGAAAATCAGTAAGTTTTGCTGCCTCAAAGATATCGCCCATGGAGTTATGGTCTGGTGGCACCATCTTGACTGGATATATTTGGCTGGATATATTGGCTTGGTCAGGTGGTGTTTCATTGTTGGGAGGTGCTCCAGGCATGTCCTTCTGCCTTCTTCTGTCGATGAGCCAGGATTGATCCCCTCACTTGACAGTCATGATGGAGAGAAGGTTATACAGGACCAAGTGCTCACTGAAGATGCGGGAATACATTCCTGCCACTGATGCTGATCCACAGTGCCAAATGGACACTCAATTTGCTGTTGACTGGTGAAGTTAATGTCATGTAGGATTATTCCCCGTGCTAGTTCACTCATGACATGCTACAGATACAGCCCAGTAGATCTGTTCTTTGGCACTGAGCAGCTCTTGGTGCTCCATGTTGAATCTTCCTCCCAGGATATATTCTGTGTCCTTGCTACTTTCTGTGCTTCTTCCCAGTGTTGCTAAACAAGGAGAACCACTGATACATATTCTGAGAGAGGAAGGTTGGTTGTAATCAGCAAGGTGTTTCCTTGTATGCATTCGTTTTGATGCCGTGAGATGTTTAGGTTCACTGCTGAGGAGCCCAAGCCCTTTCTGTCCCACCTGCAATTGACTGTATCACCCAGTTCTTAGCTAGGAATTATAAAGATGGGGCCTAGCATGTAAGGTCTGAAAACATGCATACAACTTTGCCGAACTGCTCTTTGAACAATTATTACCCTTCATCCATTAAGCTTTCAAACCTGTGTGGATAACTTCACAACCTCTACTCTGAACTGATACCACAGCCTATGAACTCACTTTCATGTTCTCAATATCTTTTTGCATTTGCACAGATTGTCGTCTTTTGCACGCTCGTTATTTGTCAGTCTTTGTGTGTAGTTTTTCATCGATTCCATTGTATTTCTTTGTTCTACTGTGAACGCCTGCAAGAAAATGAATCTCAATGCAGTATATGGTGACATATATGTACTTTGTTAATAAATTTACTTTGAACTTTGACTTTTGACTTGTCAGCTGAACAGGTTTCCCAGTTTAGATACCATTCTGCTGACAATTGTAATGAGGACTTTGCAATGTCAAATGGGTTGGAACAACTCTGGCTTGCTGGTGCTCTGTACCAGGCTGTTGAAGGATGTTCTAATCATGTTCATCCTTTATCTCCTTCAATATGATGGATAGTATCCAAATGAATGGTTTTGTGGGCCATTCCAGAGAGCCACTAATCAGTTACTGTATGTTACTGTGGGTCCTTTGTCAATAAAAGACCAGGTTGGGTAAGTGAACCCATTGAGTTTTCACAATAGTCCTGTGGTTTTGTGGTCACCATAACAGAGCCTTTTTTTGAGTTAAATTCCAGCTTATTTAATTGACTGAATTTAAATTCAATGATTGCTGTGCCGGGATTTGAACTTGCCTCTGGATTGTTTAGTTCTCTGTATTATTAGTCCAGTAACATAACCACTATATCACCACCAAGAGAGAATGAGCAGTATTCAAGGAGATGAATAAAAACATAATCAGGTAACTGTAGGTTAGTTGAAGGCAAACCTTTGAGATCCGTAAACTTTACTGCAGGAGTCAGAGCTTAGACAAGTATTCTAACTTTCTTATCTAATTACTCATGGGATAAAGAAATTTCTAACACAGCTAACGTTTATTACTCTTTGCTAATTGCCCTTCTGTCGCCGGTGGTGTAGTGTCATCTACACCGGACTTCGAGGGGAGTGGTCCTGGGTTCGAATCCAGCCGGCTCCTTGCACGCTTTCCATCCGTGCTGTGTTAAACATCAATGGAAATGACTAACCAGCTGAAGTTTTGGGCCAAGACCCTTGTTCAAGACTGAATGAGGTGGTTTAGTTTTTCTACTGAAGGAGTGCCCAAAATTTTTTCAGGGTGGAGGCCTTATTACCAATGTTGAAGAACCAGCAACATTTTTGAGCCAGGATGGTGAGCAATGCAAGATGGTCATTGTAGTGCAGGGTTAGGTGATTGATCCACTTCAAGTATATGTTGTCATCCAACAGACAAATAGCTTGCAACAATATATTTCATATGTCTTAGGTTTTCACTATATTCTCAAACAGCTCTTGTCAAAAATTCTTAAATTATTCTGACTTTTCTTTCTTGTAAGCATTTCATCATCGGAATAAGTAATCTTGACGTACTTTGAATGTAGAATGTAGTCTTTGTTTAAATGCATTTTTAATATAAAACATACAGTGAAAGACAAGCATTTGTTGCTTTTTTTTTTGTATGCAGGCATTTATTAGGCCTTTCCGAGAACATCATATTGACCCGACTGCAATAACCAGGCATGACTTCATTGAGACTAACGGAGATAACTGTATGTTTGCCATTATTCCACTGGCCCACATGAGCTACAGGTTCATCATCAACAGTCCAGGTGAGATTATGTCCTCCCTATTGATTGAACAAAAATGTCTTCAATGTCATGAATACCAAAGGATTTGAGTTCTTGAATTTGGATTGCCAAGTTCCCAATGACTTAGTTACAAGATAGGACTGTAAGGAACTTGTTGGCACATAGTTAAGAGTTCTGGAAAGAGCAGGGGTCCCAGGTTTACTTCTGATCTCTTAGGAAAACTCAAGAATTCTTCTGTGATCAAGATGGAGGCTAGGTATTAAACCTCCTATGTTACTTTTCCACAAGTCTCCTCCCCCATCTCAAACAAACAAACAAGCACACATACACACATAGCACTCTGTAGGGTGAAATAGGTAAAGTGAAGGTAAATAAGGTAAGGTGACTACTTTGGAACATCTTAAATCTTTGTTTTATTAACGTTAATGTACAATGGGTTGTATACAAATTGTGTTGGTATAATTTGAAATCATTGGTACAAATCAATATTAAGAATGGCTAAGTTCCTTTGATTTGGGAGAATCAAGGATTTATTCTTTATTGACATCCATCTCACTGCTCATCAGGATTGTCTCCTGGACTTGTTGCTTCATATTTTGGATTGGCTATCCCTTTTCCATAAGCTCGGGAAGTAACCATTTAATGAAACACTTCTCTTTCTCGCCTGCTCCAGCTCCTGTAGTCTGCAGCGGATTTGAAGAATGCATTTCACAGAATTTGAACCAGACAGGCCCAACTTCTAAACCATAGAGCTGTAGTGATTCTTTCCCGACTTGGTCCAGCTTTCAGAGTGTGCCACTGTAAACCGCTGTGTTAGATGATATCTGCTGAACCAACTGGTGCTTCTTCAGCAGCTGAAACCTGCATGTTGAAAGTTCAACCCTCTTAAAAATAAGAATGTTTTTGGTGACTGTTTGACACCTTCCCTTCCTCAGTTCTTTAGCTATTGGATTGTAACTGCACTTTTGTTGCCCACCTGGATGGGACTGTCCAACTTCTGTTGTCCCTTAAATCCAGTCTTGTCCCTTGAGATGTTTCAGCATCTTCAGTGGCATCTTGACCTTCCCCTGTATTGTCATATCTACCTCCCTCAAGCAACATTGGAAGTTGTCATCAGTGGATCTCTCCATAGCAACTTCACTCCTGACCCACCGTCATTACTCAAAGCACTGGCTGTGGGTGCTGTTGTTCACATGAGCTATCAAAGCAAAGTGCTGTCTGCCCTCTCAAAAAAAATCTTGCAAAAAATTCTTGCAAAAAAAATCTATCGCTACTTTTAAAAAGTGAGATAGTTTTCTCAGGAACCTTGGCTGATATTTACCCGTCAATGAGTGTTGCTAAAAAGAAATGGTTTCTCTGGTCATTTAGCAAATTGCTGCCTATGGGAGGCATTGTGATTTGATTTGGGCATCACTTCAAGTTGTGAAAGCTGCAACATAAATGGAATATTTTCCGTGCATGGCTTCGCACAATAAACATCCCAATTTTAATTCTGCCTGCAGGATTCATCTCCAGTGCTGTTTCCCCTTTTTTTTCCCTCTTCTTGTGGCTTCTCGTGGATCTTCCTTATGCTTCAGCAAGAGTCCGATTGCTTTCAGCTGCAGAGATTCCATACTGTGGAATAGTTTGTGTTCAAATCCCGTTCCAATGAATTTAGCTCTGAAAAAATGTGTGCGTGTGTGTACATTTGTGAGATCTGTGCTGCTTGGACAATAAAGCTAAAAATGTACAGTGACCTGGGACTGTCTGAAAGAAGTACGTAAAGCTAGGCAATTCTTGAGCTTTTTTTTTTGTATTTATATTTTACATTGCCATTCTCTATTGTTGCCCATTACTTGCAGGAGCAGTTCATCAAGATGAAAGATTTTTTGCCAGGTTTGTGGTTTTTTTTCAAACCTCTCAAAGCCCTGTGGATTTAAATGGTATTTACTTGGATCTGATGGAATTAAGTTAGGATAATGAACAAAGAGGCTCTCCAGGTGCAGAGGCTGAAACAGTCTAATCTAGTTTATGGTCTCATTGAGGGCATGCTGTTTCCTTAGAGTGAATTGGCCTTGTGATCAGTGACAATTACTGACCAAGTGACAGGAAGTTTCTATTTTCCTTTTGGCTATCACTGCCAAGTATTGGTGGAAGTTGGTCCAGTCTAGATTTGGCAGCTGAAGATCTGAGTGATCACAATGGTTTATCTGAAGCTTGTGGATTTTATGTTTGCGAGCACCGATAATTCTGTTGGGTCAACTGGCATACAAACACTGCGCCAGATTAACAGATATGTTATGGTGCCATGTCCCTGTCTGTGGAAAGAGGATTGATTTTGGGTGTTCAGAGAGGACTCTGATTGGGTGTCCTGTTTGAGAGTTTGTGGAAGTGGGAGGAGGAACACAATGTTAGTGCTAGAATTGTTTTATTTGTTCATAGTGCAAGAAATTCCTTCAGGAAACACCTGATAGAGAAGCTTTTGTTCCAGTTCGTAGGGGAGAATACATTTTCAGACTGAGACCCTGGGGATAAAGCTTCCTAACTGGACATCTGGCCGGATTATGATTTCAGGAGCAACTTGTTACCACGTTATGACTTTCAGGAGCCACTGGAATTTATGGAACTGAAGGAGGCCATTCAGCCCATTGTGTCGAAGATAGAGCTGTTGAAATTACTGCCAGTCCCCAGATATGCGGATTACAGCTCTTCAAATGTACGTCCTTTAAAAGGTTTTCTGGTAGTGGATTCCAGAAACACCACCACACTTAGGGTGAAAACATGTTTCCTCAACCTCCCTGTGATTCTTCTACTGATTAACTTAAATCTTTTTACGTTAGTTACAATTCCTTCTGCCAAAGCAAATAGATCTTTGGCTTTTCATAATTTTATACAGCTCATTGTAATCTCTTTTCAGTCTGTATTGGTCCAAGGAAAACATCTCCTGTCTGGGCAGCTTCTCTTCACATTAATTGTACAGCCCTGCTAATGTTTTTGTAAATCTTATCTCTAGTGCTTCAGATACTAAGGTGATCAGAGTGATGAACATTTTCCCAGCTAAGGCTTGATTAGTATTTTACATACTGTTGGCATGGTCTATTTTCTCTTGAAATTTATGGTTCAGTTGATAAAGGTTAACCCATGTTAAACCCATGTTAATTCTTCAGTACCTTACCTATCTCTTCTGAGGCCTGTGGTGATTTCTAACATGCAGGACAAAGTAGTTTACTTTGGTATTTCTGGGTCCTTTGGCCCCCGTAATGCATCAGCCCAAATTTCTCCAGATTAAATTTGATTTGCTACTTTTATGAAATTAGAATATGGAGAGGGTTTAAAGGAGGTTCACGAAAATGATTTTGGAATTGATAGGCTTGTCATATGAGTAACATTTAATGGCTCTGAGCCTTTACTCACTGAAATTCAGAAGAATGTGGGTGATCTCATTGAAACCTATCGAATGTTGAAAGGCCTCGACAGAGTGGATGTGGAGAAGATGTTCCTATGGTGGGGAAGTCTAAGACACTGCCACGGAATAGGTGGATATCCTTTTTGAGCGGAGATGAGGAGCAATTTCTTTAACTGAAGAGTGGTGAATTGTGCAAATGAAGACAAAGTGCAAATTAAAGAAAATAAATAATATTGAAAACTGCGAATAATATTGAATGCTGAGGAAAAATTGGGGAGCTCAAAGCCAGAAATAGGAACATAGAAAACCTACAGCACAGTACAGGCCTTTCAGCCCACAAAGTTATGCTGAACATGGCCCTACCTTAGAAATTACTAGGCTTAACCATAGGCCTCTATTTTTCTAAGCTCCATGTACCTATCCAAAAGTCTCTTAAAAGACCCTTTTGTATCCGCCTCAACCAGTGTTTCCGGCAGCCCATTCCATGTACTCACCACTCTCTGAGTAAAAAACTTACCCCTGACATCTCCTGTGTACCTACTCCCCAGCACCTTAAACTGTGTCCTCTTGTGGCAACCATTTCAGCCCTGGAAAAAAGCCTCTGACCATCCACATGATCAGTGCCTCTCATCATCTTGTACACCTCTATTAGGTCACCTCTCATTCTCCTTCGCTCAACCTATTCTCATAAGGCATGCTCCCCAATCCAGGCAACATTCTTGTAAATCTCCTCTGCACCCTTTCAATGGCTTCCACATCCTTCCTGTAGTGAGGTGACCAGAACTGAGCACAGTACTCCAAGTGGGGTCTGACCAGGGTCCTAATGGTAACATAAAATCAGATCTGAGATTTGAAGGCTTGTGTAGGTAACAGAGATAAGGAACAGCGAGATCATAAAGAAATTTGAAAGCAAATATATAGTTCTTAAAATAATAGTGCTTTAGTTGGCTTGGAGGCAGCGTAAATGAGTAGGCAAATATGGGTGACAGATGAATGGGACTTGGTGTGATTTATGATGTGGTAAGGAGAATTCGAGAGAGCTTGAATTTATGGTGGTTAGTACATAGAAAGTCAGCCAGGTGTGTGTGGGAATCATGAAGTCTTGAGATAATAAAGACATGGCTGATGGTTTCAGTGCCTGGTGAATAAGATGATGTTGTGGAGGTGGAAACAGATGGTCTGGTAATGACATGGATACCTTATTAGAAACTCTGGGTCAAATGTGACACAAAGGTTGTGAACAATCTGGTGCAGTTTCAGACAGTTGCCAGTGAGAAGGATTTCGACAGGGGCTAGGGAATGGAGCTTGTGGCAGAAGACAAGGGCTTTGATCTTTCCTGTATTTAGTTGGCGCAGATTTATCTGTTCTGAATATCAGGCAAGCATCCAGTACTGATGTGCAAAAACCCTGATGGTTTAGAAGCTATAGAAGAATCACAGAGTGGAGCAGGGTACAGTTGATGTGCACGTGCAGTCAGACCTTGTGTTTTGGTTAAGGATACCAGCTGACAGCAAGCAAATGAGAACCAGAAGCAAGGCAAAGATGTATGTCTAGAGACACTGGAGGGAATGTTTGGGACCGCGATGAGATTGCAGTGCCATCAACACCAGAAGTCACCCTTTAACACATGTCCGTCTTAAACGTCAGAATTCCTTTGTGATACTTAGTGCCAGATGTTGCACTATTTTGGGGACATGACTTCTTTCCTGATACAGTGTGTACTTTTGGCAATAGTTGGAAGCTCATAATTGTTTAGCTACTAAAAGCTCTAAAATTTCTCATGTTGTTGCCAAAAATCTCCATGGTATATGTAGCACATTCTTCAATATCTGGGCCAGTGTCTCAACTGGGAGTGCCTGGACTTTTGGATAAGAGTGTGTTTGCCTTCAGTATCGTAGAGAAGATTCAAGTGCAATTAATAACCAGGGAGGCCTGTTAAACTGTTGGTTTAGAAGATGCAACAGATATGGTTTACTAAATCATTTGTTTCCTGTTTACTAAGCCCGTGCAAAATCTTTATTTTTATTAGTGTCTTCTACTGTCTGAAATCAGTTGATTTTGGTGTCTATTAATATTTTGATTCTTAAGGTATGTTTGGGGCACAAGCTTTAAGAGTTACACCGTTTCTGTTTTTCATAGGCCAAATGTTTGCTGGTATTCCAGAAATATGACTGAATATTTCTTACTCAGCATTTGTAGGAAAGGTAGCGCCTGGATTTTAAAGCTCACACCATGATACCAAATTGGTTCAGTGGTAGTTATTGTTACCTCTTTAAAAAGGCAGCTTTTTTGGAATATGCACTGTTATGAAAATTGACCTGTAAAATTTAACCCGGTACTACTTCAAAATTATAAACAAAATAAACTGTAACTATATCCTGGTTATTTTGTTTATAACTGACCCCTGAGGAACACCACTACTTCACTAGCAGCCAACCAGAAAAGGATCCTTTTATTCCCACTTGCTACCTCCTATCAATCAGCCAATACTCTAACCACGCTAGTAACTTTATTGTAATACCATGGGCTTATGTGTGGCACCTTGTCAAATGTCTTCTGTAAGTCCAAATATACAACATCCACTGCATCCCCTTTATCTATCCTACATGTAATCTCCTCAAAGAATTCCAACAGGTTCTTCAAGCAAGATTTTCCCTTAAGGAAGCCATGCTGGTTTTGTCCTATCTCGTCCTGTGTCACCATGTACTCCATAACCTCATCCTTAACAATTGACTACAGCATTTCCCAACCACTGAGGTCAGGCTAACTGGTCTATAATTTCCTTTCTGCTGCCTTCCTTCTTCCTTAAAGAATGGAGTGACATTTGAAATTTCCCAATCCTCTGGTACCATTTCAGAGTCAAATGATTTTTAAAAGATCATCACTAATGCCTCCACAATCTTTTACCCTTACCTCTTTCAGAACCTTAGGGTGCAATTCATCTGGTCAAGGTGACCTACGTACCCTTAGGTCTTTCAGCTTTTTCAGCATCTTCTCCCTTGTAATAGTAACTGCACTGATTTCTCTTCCCTCACACTCTTCAACATTTGGCACACTTTATTGTCTTCCACAGTGAAGACTGATGCAAAATGTTCATTTAGTTCATCTGCCATCTCCTTGTCCCCCATTATTATTTCTCCTGCCTCATTTTCTAGTGATCCTATATCCCCTCTCATCACTTCTATTTTTTTTACATACTTATAAAAACTTTTACTATCCACTTTGACATTGTTTGCTAGCTTGCTTTCATATTTCATCTTTTTCTTCCTAATGATTCTTTTAGTTGCTCTCTGTAGCTTTTTAAAAGCTTCCCAATCATCTATCTTCCATTTCCGTTTGCGTATTTATATCTCCATATATTCCTGGTTGGTGATTTCCCGCTGTGTCTGATTGGTTACTGTGGCAGTCCTCCTGATGTTCCGGATCCTTCTCAGACTCTAGTTGGTGAAAGCCTGCAGTTTTTGTAGTGTCTCCTCTGTTGTTCACTAGATTTCAGAGCCATATAGGAGCATCGTTTTCACATGTGAGTTGAAGATACTGATTTTGGTTTTCCTGGGTATGACTAGATATCCACCCTTTCCTCAAGATGTTGAAAACTACTCTGGCTTTATTGATCCTGGCTTCAACATCCTCATATACTCTCAATGCTTCCAAGATAGACAAAGAAAGTCACTTCTTCTAGGGTTGCACAGTATTTTGTTTTGCTACAAGTAAATGCAGAATGTGTTGGTGCAGTTTATGCTGGTGCAGTTTATCTTCACTTTCATTTTATCTACATTTGGTCTTCGACCCAGCATGGTGGAGTTAGTGGTCGAGAGGGTTGACTTCTCTTACATCTGTTGGTTAGAGCGAGATGTCATCTGCAAACACTAGGTTATCAAGTTGCTGCCACATAGCCCACTGGATTCCATTTCATTTTTCACTTGTTGTCTGTTTTATTATCCAGTCTATTGCCAACAAGTACAGGAAAGGGGCTGTCAAACGTCCCTGCTTCACCGTTATTTTGTTTCCTAGGCAGAGTATTTAAATCAGAAAGTGCTGACAACACTTTGAAAGTTGGGCAATATCTCTGGAGAGAACTAATGTATCAGACTGATTATGTTTTATCCTAAAGGCTACTTTGATTTCATGGAATTATTTTCGAATTTTCATATCTGCACTTGTATCTGGTATTATGGTCACTGTTACTGTTGAATCATGTGAATATATTGAAGCCCCAGAGATTATGACGCTTGTCATAATGGCTTGACATTTTCTGTGTTTGACCACCCCTGAATTTGGAATTTCTAAGTGTAATTTCATTGTATGTCTTTGCTAGTGGGGTCTTGTGGGTAAAATATGAATCCAATACTGGAGAAATTCTCTTTCAGAATGGGTGAAGCAGTGAATTTAAGTTGTTTCAAATCTGCAGTGGAATACAGAATTATACAGTTCTGATGAAATGTGTTCCGGCTGAAATATTTACTGTTGCCTGTCTATCCTTCTAAATGTTTCTGAGGTTTTTCTCCAGATTTTCAGGATGCACAGTATTTTGTTTTGCTACAAGTAAATGCAGAATGTGTTGGATTCCATTTTATTTAATTTTATTCTGCTCTATTCATGTTAATTTTGAGTAGCTGGGGTTCCCTGCATCACCATCTGTTTGAAAGAAAAGGCAAAGAGAGACATAAAAGCCGTTCACAATTCATTCCAAACACTCTGTGGGGGTTTCATGCTGCCGTCATTGCAATAATACTCGCACTTCATCCAAATGCTCAACAGGAGGACCATCATGCTGCCATCATTCCAGATTGTTTGTGCTCACAGCCATTCCAGATTGTTTGTAAAACCTTTCATTTATATGTAATCAGACTTCAAACAAGCAATGCTATATTTTTGCTGGCTGTGAGTGTGGATAATCCTGAACAGTTCTGGTTCTGTTCCAGATCTTTTTGGAAAGATGTACACAATTATTCTGCCTATGAACAGAAAGCTGATTTGAAGAGATCCGTCTTTAAAATTATGTGAGGGCTTATCACTATAATGCTGCAAACATTTCTTACTCACCTTTTTTTTACCTTATTTTCTCTCATTTTTTTCAACTTAACACTCGTTCATTCCAGTTTTGTTACACAGGTAAAAGCTGCACCTGATTTCTCCATCACATTAAAGACCCTCCACTAGAGAATACAATGCAATCCAAAAATAGTTTTTACACAGATGTGACCTTTCTGGGGAAGGAGGAGCAGATAGAAAGAACTAATCTTTCTTAAACAACGACCATGCCTTGCTTAGCCCTGCAAAGTCAACAAATCATTGCATCCGAAATAGAACATTGGCTTTCAATGACTTTGGATAGTTACTAAATTACTTTTAATTGGGAACATTCAACATGCATATGCATTAGGTGCACACTGATCATTTGTGAAATAAATACAAAACAAATTTAGCTGATATGAGCTACTTTTTTTGTATTGATACTTACTGTGGGAGACATTTAATGGTGTCCTAGAATGTACTTATTATATTTAACAAACTGTGTTAGAATATTTGTTGCTGACACATCCATTTGTTATCGAGGGGTACTGCAACGTGTGTGAAATGGCAAACTCCGAGGATTCGAGAGAAGGTTTTTTTTTGTGTGGACCAACATAGCAGTATGCTTGAAGCCACAACGTTGTCAGCTAGCTGATAGATGAATGCAGCCATAAACTGGTTCACATATAATTCAAGAAAAATGATGTGAGATATATTCCTTTAGAAACCAAGCTAAATCAAAAATAATAGTTTTTAGAAGATAGTCTTTTTATTTTTAAATGTAAACTAAGTTGAATATAAACAAATACACCATATACTGTAAATTACAAAATTTAAATGATTGGTTCGCTGTTATTTTCCCCAATATCAGTTTTCCAACCCCTCCCTACCTCCTTGCTGCATAATCTTTACACCTTATAATTCAGTGTGGAACCAAGGAGCCTCTGGTAAAACTGAAGTCAGTAATCACCATGGAAAGAACATTTCACTGGTTGAAGTCATACATCTCACAAAGGAAGAGTGGCTGTGATTATTTGATGTCAATCATCTGAGACCTAGGGCACCACTGCAGGGGTTTCTCAGGACAGACTTGAGCATCTTCAGTTGCTTCATCGATGACTTTCCTTCATCAGAAGGTGGGATCATCTGATGATTACACAACATTCAATTCCATTTGCTGCTCCTCAGTGAATGAAACAGTCCACGTCTGTTTGCAGCAAGACCGAGATAACAGCCAGGCATTAACTGATAAGTGACACGTGAACATCTCCAACAGTCTAACCTCCATACCATTGATCTTGCCAAATCATCGTGATGGTCAAGAATTTGGCAGTGATGAACAGTACCCTCTTGTTCATCATTGACCAGAAATTCATAGGGACTGGATGCATAAATGCTGTGACTACAAGAGCGAGTCAAAGGCTAGGAGTTTTGCAGCAAGAGACTCAATTCCTAGCACCCGAAGCCATGTTCAAGGCACAAGTGTGAGGCAATAGTTTCCAATTGCCTGCAACTTCAGCAAGACACAGAAAGATTCTTACCTTGCAAGATAAAAACAGCCAACTTGTTTGCCACCCTGACCACTACCCTAAATATTCATTAACTCCACTACGAATGTACAGTGTTTATAGTGTGTATCACTTACGGTTATTCATCTCAGAAGTCAGCTAACTACTCGGACAGCTCTTACCAAACCTGTGGCCACCTCTACTGCGAAGGACAACAGTGGCAGACTCAAGAAAACACTGCCACATGCATTTTCTCTTCCAAGTTGTATATTATTTTGACTTTGAAAAAGAATCAGCATGACTTCACTATCATTGAGTCTGAGTGCTGGAACTTGCTCCTTCACTTCAGCAAGACCTTTGACAAGGTCCTGCATGGTATGCTGGTCCAGAAGGCTAGGTCACATGGGATCCAGGGTGAACTAACCATCTGAATACAAGATTGGCTTGGTGGTAGGAGTCAGAGTGTGGTAGTGGAGGACAGTTTTTTAGATTGGATGCCTCTGATGACTGGTGTGTTTCAGCAATTGGTGCTGGGACCCTGTTATTTGTCATACTTTAATTACTTAGATGAGGGTGAGGGGATATCATTTGTAGGCTTGGAGATGGCACCAAAATGGGTAGTACAGTGGGCAGTGAAGAAGGATAGGGAACTGAAGAGGGTGGCAGCAGTTGTAGGGGACTGTATCGTCGGGGAACAGATAGGCGACTCTGTGGATGCGAAAAGGAAACGGATGGTAGTTTGCCTCCCAGGTGCTAGGGTCTGAGATATTTCCGGAATGCATCCACAGTATCTGAAAGGGGAGGGTGAGCAGCCAGAAGTCGTGGTACTTATTGGTACCAGCGACATAGGAAGAAAAAGGGAGGAGGTACTGAAAAAAGAATATAGGGATTTCGGAAAGAAGCTGAGAAGTAGGACCTCAAGGGTGGTAATCGCTGGATTGCTGCCTGTGCCAGACAACAGCGAGGATACGAATAGAATGAGGTGGCAGATAAATGTGTGGCTGAGGAATTGGAGCAGGGGCAGTAATTCAGATTTATAGGCAATTGGGACCTCTTCTGGGCTGCGTGTGAACCGTACAAAAGGGACAGGTTGTATTTGAATCCGAGGGGGACCAATATTCTTGTGGGCAGATTTACTAGAGGTATTGGGAGTGGTTTAAACTTGTACGGCAGGGGATGGGAACCAGGATGATAGACTGAGAATGAGCCAGCAGGTTTATAAGTAGATGATGAGTATAATGTGAATGTAAGGAAACACAATCCAATGATTGGGTACAAATGCAGACAGAGCAAAGAGTTAAATTGTACCACAGAAACAAAATTCAAAAGGGTGAAGAATGCAGGACTGAAGGTGCTGTATTTAAATGCTCATAGCATTCAGAATAAGGTGGACGAACTTGTGGCACAGTTTGAGATGGGTTGGTAAGACATGTAGGCATCTCTGAGTCGTGGCTGAAAGAAGGCCATAGTTGGGAGTTTAACATCAAAGGATATACGAGGAGTGATCGATAAGTTTGTTGCCTAAGGTAGAAGGAGTCAATTTTAGAAAACCTAGCACATTTATTTTTCAACATAGTCCCCTCCTACATTTACACACTTAGTCCAGTGGTCGTGGAGCATACGGATCTTGGACCTCCAGAAAGTGTCCACAGAAGGGATGATTGATGAGTTTGTGGCCTAAGGTAGAAGGAGATGAGTTATACAGCTCTCATTCTATGCACATGCAGGTCAACTCTTTTGTGTGATTATGCAGAAAGTTTGAAGTTAGTAACTCATCTCCTTCTACCTTAGGCCTCAAACTTATCAATCACCCCTCTTACTTTGTATTGAAAGGACAGGCAGGAAGGCATAGGTAGTGGTTTGGCTCTGTTGGTAAGAGATGGAATTACATCTTTAGAAAGAGGTGACATAGGGTCAGAAAATGTTGAATCTTTGTGGGTGAAGTTAAGAAATTACAAGGGTAAAAAAAATTATAAGAATCATATATAGGCTTCCAAACAGTAGCCATGATGTGGGGTTAAGATTGCAAAGGGACCTTATCTGAGGAGAGCTGGGATTCAGTTCTCAAATCGGTTAACTCAACCTCTCTTTGTGCTCGCCACTGCCTTTTACAGTTTAAGATTGTTCATAGAGCCCATATGTCTAAATCTAAACTATCTCGATTCTACCCTAGCGTTAGTCCGCTCTGTGATGAAATGCAAGAGGGGCGTGGCCTCTCTCATCCATATGTACTGGTTCTGTCCTAGCTTGGAGAAATTCTGGAAAGATGTCTTCACTACGTTATCGTGTATTCTGAATCAGCACCTAGAACCAAACCCCTTAATTGCTCTGTTCGGTTTTTGGGGCGAGACAGATTTATGTCTGGGTCCGACCAAATGCCGAATATTATCCTTTGCCTCTCTTCTGGCTAGATGCTTGATCCTCCTCAGATGGAGAGATGCTGCCCTGCCCACTCATGCTCAATGGCTTAACGACATCATGGCCTGTTTGGACCTCGAAAAAATTCATTATTCAGTTCTCAATTCGGATCTAAAGTTCCATAAGGTCTGGGGACCTTTTATCGAGTACTTTCATAACCTTCCTCTTGACTAGGGTTTTTTTTTCTCTTCGGTCCCTTGCTTTCAGCTCCTTTTTTTTCTGGCAGAAGGCATTATTATCTTCTGTTGCTGAGTGTATTCACAGTCTGGGAGCTTGGCTGTCCTGACTTATTCTCTCTATATTGTGTTGTGGTTGGTCTGGAGTTGCTGTTGTTTTTTCTTGTGTTGTGGGGCTTGGGGAGGACACTAAGCTTACTTGTCTTTAATTTAGGTGCTTTTTTTTTGCTAAATTCTCTTCCTTTGTAACATATTGTTATTGTATGCTTAATTTTGCACTGTTTTAATGTTCCTCATTGGGATTTGGGGTTTTTAATTTGTAAAATGTTTTGAAAAACTAATAAAAAAAATTAAAAAAAAAAAGATTGCAAAGGGAGCTGGAAAAGGCATGTAATAGGAGTAATGACACAATTCTAACAGAGGACTATATGCAAGGGGATTGGAAAATCAGGTTGATATTGGATCGCAAGAGAGGGAAATTGTTGAATGCCTCTGAGATGGCTTTTTAGGGCTTTTTTGAGTCTACTTGGCAAAAGGCTATCTTAGATTGAGTGTTGTGTAATAATCCAGATCTTCTTAGGGAGCTTAATGTAAAGGAACCTTTAGGAGGCAGTGATCATACTGCAGTTTGAGAGGGAGAAGCATAACTCACATGTATCAGTATCGTAGTGGAATAAAGGGAATTATAGAGGCATGAGTGAGGAGCTTGCCCAGGTGGATCGGAGGAGGATACTGGCAGGGATGACAGCAGAGCAGAAGTGCCTGAAGTTTCTGGGGATAGTTCACAAGGCGCAGGACAGGTATGACTCACAGAGGAAGAAGTTCTCAAATGGCAGGGGTAGGCAACTGTGGCTGACAAAGTAAGTTAAGGACTGCATAAAAGTCAAGGAAAGAGTATATAAAGTAGCAAAAGAGAGTGGGAAATTGGATGATAAGCTTTTAAAATCCAATAAAAGGTAACTAAAAAGCTATAAGGAGAAAGAAATATGAGCAGTTTGGAGCAAGGAGGCTGCAAGTGAACCGATTTTTCAGAGAGAGGGGAGTTTTTCTTACTACTCAGGTTAAAGAGAGGCAAGACAGCACAGGCGTGTGACCTCAGCCAGTAGAGCGTGAAAGGTTTAAAAAGAAGACCGCCATATCCAGCGGGCAGCGGAGTGAGAGGCCTTTGGCTCAACGGGCTTAGGCGGTAACGGGACGAGGCGAGGTAGGAAGTATGTGTGTAAGGTCAGTTTTCTGTGATTAGTGTCAGATGTGGGAGGTCCTGGAGTCTCCCAGCCTCCCGGACGGCTATATCTGCACCATGTGTGTCGAGCTGCAGCTCCTAAGGGACCAAGTTAGGGAACTGGAGTTGGAGCTGGATGACCTTCGCCTAGTCAGGGAGAGCGAGGAGGTGATAGTGAGGAGTTATAGGCAGGTGGTCACACCGGGGCCTCGAGAGACAGACAAGTGGGTCACAGTCAGGAGGGGGAAGGAGAAGAGTCAGGTACTAGAGTGTACCCCTGTGGCTGTACCCCTTGACAGTAAGTAGTGCTGTTTGAGTACTGTTGAGGGGGGGGGGGGAACAGCCTACCTGGGAGAAGTGGCAGTGGCCGTACCTCTGGCACAGAGTCTGGCCCTGTGGCTCAGAAGGGTAGGGAAGGGAAGAGGATGGCAGCAGTGATAGGGGACTGTATAGTTAGGGGGTCAGACAGGCGATTCTGTGGACGCAGGGAAGAAACTCGGATGGTAGTTTGCCTCCCAGGTGCCAGGGTCCGGGATGTTTCGGATTGCGTCCAAGATATCCTGTGCTGGGAGGGAGAACAGCCAGAGGTCGTGGTACATATTGGTACCAATGACATAGGTTGGAAAAGGGAAGAGGTCCTGAAAAAAGACTACAGGGAGTTAGGAAGGAAGTTGGGAAACAGGATAGCAAAGGTAGTAATCTCGGGATTACTGCCTGTGCCATGTGACAATGAGTAAAGGAATAGGATGAGGTGGAGGATAAATGTGTGGCTGAGGGTTTGGAGCAGGGGGCAAAGATTCAGATTTCTGGATCATCGGGATCTCTTTTGGGGCAGGTGTGACGTGTACAAAAAGGACAGGTTGCACTTGAATACCAGGGGGACCAATATGCTGGTGGGGAGGTTTGCTAAGGCTACTGGGGAGAGTTTAAACTAGAATATGTTGGGGGTTTGGAACCGAACTAAAGAGGAGGTTAGCTCACAAATAGAGAAAGCTTGTTGACAGTGTGAGAGGGAGGATAGACAGGTGAGAGAGAAAGGACATGTTGAGACTGAAGGATGAGATGTGTCTATTTTAATGCAAGTGTTGTGAGCAAAGCGGATGAGCTGAGAGTGTGGATCAGTACTTGGAGCTATGATGTGGTGGCCATTACAGAGACTTGGATGGTGCAGGGGCAGGATTGGTTACTTCTAGATGTTTCAGAAAAGACAGGGAGGGAGCCATAAGAGGTGGGGGTGTGGCACTGTTGATCAGAGATAGTGTCACGGCTGTAGAAAAGGTGGACGCCATGGAGGGATTGTCTACGGAGTCTCTGTGGATGGAGGTTAGGAACAGGAAGGGGTTAATAATTTTACTGGGTGTTTTTTATAGGCCGCCTAATAGTAACAGGGATATCGAGGAGCAGATAGGGAAACAGATCCTGGAAAGGTGTAATAATAAGAGTTGTCGTGATGGGAGATCTTAATTTCCCAAATATCGTTTGACATCTCCCTGGAGCAAGGGGTTTGGATGGGCTGGATTCATTAGGTATGTTCAGGAAGGTTTCTTGACACAGTATGTAGATAAGCCTACAAGAGGAGAGGCTGTACTTGATCTGGTATTGGGAAATGAACCTGGTCAGGTGTCAGATCTCTCAGTGGGAGAGCATTTTGCAGATAGTGATCATAATTCTATTTCCTTTACAATAGCATTGGAGAGAGATAGGAACAGACAAGTTAGAAAAGCATTTAATTGGAATAAGGGGGAATTATGAGGCTATCAGGCAAGAAATTGGAGGCTTAAATTGGCAACAGATGTTCTCAGGGAAAAGTACGGAAGAAATGTGGCAAATATTCAGGGGATATTTGTGTTCCAGTGAGACAGGGAAATTATGGTAGGGTACAGGAACCGTGGTGTATAAAGGCTGTAATAAATCTAGTCAAGAAGAAAAGAGAAGCTTACGAAAGGTTCAGAGAGCTAGGTAATGATGGAGATCTAGAAGATTATAAGGCTAATAGGAAGGAGCTTAAGAAGGAAATTAGGAGAGCCAGAAGAGGCCATGAGAAGGCCTTGGTGGGCAGAATTAAGGAAAATCCCAAGGCATTCAACAAGTATGTGAAGAGCAAGAGGATAAAATGTGAAAGAATAGGACCTATCAAATGTGACAGTGGGAAAGTGTGTATGGAACCGGAGGAGATAGCAGAGGTACTTAATGAATACTTTACTTCAGTATTCACTATGAAATGGATCTTGGTGATTGTAGTGATGACTTGCAGCAGACTGAAAAGCTTGAGCATGTAGATATTAAGAAAGAGGATGTGCTGGAGCTTTTGGAAAGCATCAAGTTGGATAAGTTGCCAGGACTGGACAAAATGTACCCCAGGCCACTGTGGGAGGCAAGGGAGGAGATTGCTGAGCCTCTGGCGATGATCTTTGCATCATCAATGGGGATGGGAGAGGTTCCCGAGGATTGGAGGGTTGTGGATGTTGTTCCTTTATTCAAGAAAGGGAGTAGAGATAGCCCAGGAAATTATAGACCAATGAGTCTTACCTCAGTGGTTGGTAAGTTGATGGAGAAGATCCTGAGAGGCAGGATTTATGAACATTTGGAGAGGTATAATATTAGGAGTA
Organism: Hypanus sabinus; assembly: GCF_030144855.1. Taxonomy (NCBI): domain Eukaryota; kingdom Metazoa; phylum Chordata; class Chondrichthyes; order Myliobatiformes; family Dasyatidae; genus Hypanus; species Hypanus sabinus. The sequence continues at coordinate 40,166,884 of NC_082722.1, forward strand.
GTCAGCATGGCTTTGTCAAAGGCAGGTCATGCCTTACGAGCCTGATTGAATTTTTTTGAGGATGTGACTAAACACATTGATGAAGGAAGAGCAGTAGATGTAGTGTATATGGATTTCAGCAAGGCATTTGATAAGGTACCCTATGCAAGGCTTATTGAGAAAGTAAGGAGGCATGGGATCCATGGGGACATTGTTTTGTGGATCTAGAACTGGCTTGCCCACAGAAGGCAAAGAGTGGTTGTAGACGGGTCATTTTCTGCATGGAGTTCGGTCACCAGTGGAGTGCCTCAGGGATCTGTTCTTGGACCTTTACTCTTCATGATTTTTATAAATGACCTGGATGAAGAAGTTGAGGGATGGGTTAGTAAGTTTGCTGATGACACAAAGGTTGGAGGTGTGGATAGGGTGGAGGGCTGTCAGAGGTTAAAATGGGACATTGATAGGAAGCAAAACTGGACTGAGAAGTGGCAGATGGAGTTCAACCCAGATAAGTGTGAGGTGGTTCATTTTGGTAGATCAAATATGATGACAGGATATAATATAATGGTAAGACTCTTGGCAGTGTGGAGGATCAGAGGGATCTTGTGGTCCGAGTCCATAGGACACTCAAAGCAGCTACGCACGTTGACTCTGTAGTTAAGAAGGCGTATGGTGTATTGGCCTTCATCAATCGTGGAATTGAATTAAGGAGCCGAGAGGTAATGTTGCAGCTATATCGGACCCTGGTTAGACCCCACTTAGAGTACTGTGCTCAGTTCTGGTCGCCTCACTACAGGAAGGATGTGGAAGCCATAGAAAGGGTGCAGAGGAGATTTACAAGGATGTTGCCTGGATTGGGGAGCATGCCTTATGAGAATAGGTTGAGCGAAGGAGAATGAGAGGTGACCTAATAGAGGTGTACAAGATGATGAGAGGCACTGATCATGTGGATGGTCAGAGGCTTTTTTCCAGGGCTGAAATGATTGCCACAAAAGGACACAGTTTTAATGTGCTGGGGAGTAGGTACACAGGAGATGTCAGCAAACTTACTCTTACTCTGGTAAGTTTTTTACTCAGAGTGGTGAGTGTGTGGAATGGGCTGCCAGCAACGGTGGTGGAGGCGCATACGATAGGGTCTTTTAAGAGGCTTTTAGATAGGTATATGGAGCTTAGTAAAACAGAGGGCTGTAGGTAAGCTGAGTAATTTCTGAGGTAGGGACATATTCAGCACAACTTTATGGGCCGAAGGGCCTGTATTGTGCTGTAGGTTTTCTATGTTTCTATGAGGACAGACTGGCCAATAATATGAAGCAGGATAGCAAAAGTTTTTTTTCAGTTATATAAAGAGTAAAACTGAGGGGAGAGTTGATATTGGACCACTGGAAAATGATGCTGGTGGGGTAGTAATGGGGGACAAAAAAATGGTACGATGAACTTAATGGGCAGTTTCCAGCTGTCTTCTCTGTGGAAGACAGCGTGCCAGGAATCTGTGAGTGTCAGATAGCAGGAGTGAGTGCCGTTGCTATTACAATGGAAAACATGCTAGGCAAACTCAAAGGTCTTAAGGTGGATAAGTCACCTGGACCAGATGGACTACATCCCAGAGTCCTGAGAGAGGTTGCTGAGGAGACAGTGGATGCATTGATCATGATCTTTTAAGAATCAATTGATTCTGGCATGATCCAGGAGAACTAGAAAATTGCAAATGTCACTCCACACTTAAGAAGGGAGGAAGGCAAAAGAAAGGAAATTATAGACCAGTTAGTGGTTGGGACAGTGTGGGAGTCTGTTACTAATGATGATGTTTCAAGGTACTTGGAGACTAATGATAAAATAAGTCAAAGTCAACGTGGTTTCTGTAAAGATAAATTTTGCCTGACAAATCTGTTAAGAGTTCTTCGAGGAAGTAACAAGCAGGTGGACAAAGGAGAGGCAATGGATGTCATTTACTTGGATTTTCAGAAGGCATTTGATAAGATCTTACACATGAGGCTGCTTAACAAGATAGAATCCTATGGCGTTACAGGAAGATACTGGCATGGATAGCGAAATGGCTGACCGGCAGGAGGCAGCGAGCAGGAATAAAAGGGGCTTTTCTGGTTGGGTGTTGGTGACTCATGGTGTTCCACAGGGATCAGTACTGGGACTGCTGCTTTTCACATTATTTGTCAGCAATGTAGTTTTCCCATTGTTTGTCAGTGACTTAGCTAATGGAATTGATGGCTTTGTGGCAAATTTGCGGATGATACGAAGATAGGTTGAAGGGTAGGTAGTGCTGAGGAAGCAATGCGATTGCAGCAGGACTTAGACAAATTGGAGGAATGGGCAAAAAAGTGGCGGATGCAATACAGTGTTGGGAAATGTATGATAATGCATTTTGGTAAAAGGAACAATAGTGCAGACTATTTTCTAAATGGGGAGAAGGTTCAAACATCAGAGGTGCCGAGGGACTTAGGAGTCCTCATGCAAGACTCCCAGAAGGTTAATTTACAGGTTGAGTCTGTGGTAAAGCAGGCAAATGCAATGTTGGCATTTATTTCAAGGGGAATAGAATATAAAAGCAAGGAGATAATGCTGAACCTTTTAAAGATACTAGTCAGGCCGCCCTTAGAGTATGTCAACAGTTTTGGGCCCCACATCTTGGAAAGGATGTGTTGTCATTGGAGAGAGGAGGTTCACGAGGATGTTTCCGAGAATGAAGGGGTTAACATATGAGGAGCATTTGGCAGCTTTGGGCCTGTACGCACTGAAATTTGGATGAATGTGGGAGGAATCTCATCGAAACCTATTGAATGTTGAAAGGACTAGATAAGGTGGATGTGGAGAGGATGTTTCCAATGGTGGGGGTATCCAGAACTAGAGGGCACAGCCTCAAAATTGAAGGGCAGCTCTTTAGAACAGAGGTAAGGAGGAATTTTTTTTAGCCAGAGAGTTATAAATCTGCGGAATGCTCCACGAGAGACTGTGGTGGAGGCCAAGTCCGTGCATATATTTAAGGTGGAAATTGATTGTTTTGTGATTGATTCATTGTATACTCCTAGGGTTCATTTTTTCTGTGGACTGTCACTTTAAAACGCTGAGAGAATGAGTCTAACTCTTGGACACGTGGACTTCTGATTACAAAATTGCTTGGTTACTATGGTGAGAGAGGTGGAGTTATTTGATGGACAATGAATGTTCTGGCTTCTCGCGGCTTGTTTTGAATATACAAGGACACAGAGGTACACAGTCGGAGTCAAGATGGATTTGGTCAATGGAAGTCGATCGCTGGTTTAAACTTTCAGTAGCCCAAAAGGGGCGAGTTGAGATCAATCCAGAGTATTGATAAATGACTCTCACAAGTGTTGCAACTAGAAAAAGTTTGCAGAGAGGAGAGGAAGGTTTGAAACAGAAGAAACCTAGTGACAAAGAGATCACTGCTTGGACTGTCTCTCCAAGCAGCACTTGAGGGTGAGTTCGTTCCCATTCGGATACGAAAGTGTGATTGTCACATAGTTAATCCACAGGAGTGGGCTCTCTGGTGAGGGGAGAACCTTTGTGAATACCACGTGTGTGCTTACCCTTTGTCTGGGTGTGGTAGTTCACTGAAGAAAGGGATCAGCCATGATGGAATGGCGCAGTAGACTCAATGGCAAATCACTGTTGGAGTTATTTCATATGTCATGAAACTGGATAATGGACTATCACGTTGTGTGAGTGGGGTAACCTTGTGGAATCTACCGGTGTGTCAACCCTAGCCTGGGTGGTGGTTCCCTTGAAGACGGTCCCCTTTGTGAAAAGCTACTGTTGGTGATATTTCATGTGAAGGATTCGGAGGAGAACGGGAAGATCGTTGACACCTGTTTGTTTGGATTACAAATATCTCTCTCTGACTTCCAAATTCCGTGGATTGAACTGAACAGAACTTTTTTTTTACATACCATTGTAAAACTGTAACTCTTGCCACCTGAGTTTGAATAAGTTTGGGAACTTTATTTTTACACCTATATATGCATAACACTGCTAACCCTTGGTTTACCTAGTTTAAGTTACTATATGATGTAGTTACTAATAAAATAGTGTTTTTGTGAACAGCAAAACCAGACTCCAGGTGTGGTCTATTGCTGCTGAGACTTTTACAGGGTTGCGTGTATGTAACAGGGCATCAAAGGATATGGCGAGAAGGCAGGTGTATGGGGTTGAGTGGGATCTGGGATCAGCTATGATGGAATGGAGGAGCAGTCCTGATGGGCTGAATGGCCCACTTCTGCTCCTATGTCTTCTGGTCTTATAGTTGTTTCAGGTTACATCAGGATCTAGATCAATGGAGAAAGTGGACAAAGGAATGTCACAGTGAAGTGAGCTGAGTTACATTTAGTTATGCATTTTGGCAAGTTACATCAGTTAAGGACATACACCATGAGTGGCAGGGCCCCCAGGAGTGTTGCACAGAGGGACCTAGTGATACAAGTGCATAGTTCCCTGAAAACCAATTAAAGAGGCGTTTAGCATGATTGCCTTCCTTGGCTGAGACACGGAGTACGGGAGTTTAGACGTCTTGTTGCAGCCATATAAGACATAGTGAGACCACACTTGGCCAGGGTGACCTACTTCCATTCCATTTGACCCAATAGTTTACAAAGGATAAATGATATGGTACATAGTAAGGCCGTCTTCCCCATTTATATTTCTTGGTGGAAGGCTCTGATCCTTTCTCCCTCAGTTATACAGTGACCGCATTACTAAAATAATTTCTCTTCCATTGGCCACGTGGCCAACATCATTGCACCCCCAGGTCTCATCCTGAAGCCCTCTGGAGCTCTTCTACAATAGTATGAATGAAGGGATGCTAGCTCTTGCCCTTCACTGATTCATTCGCCTTTAATTCCAGGTTTCTTGCTTTGCTATCAAACTGCCCATCCAACATGAAGATGTGAATCAATCAGAGTTCCTTGTAACTTAACACTGAAAAGAAAAGGGCCTTAATTATCCAAATCTATCTGACTTATCATCAGAACATATCCTCCACAGTCAGGAAAGCTCACCATTGCCTCTCCTTTCTGAGGAAGGTGAGGGGAGTTGGACTGTGCACATCACTTACCGATGCGCAGTTGGGGGTATCCTAACATGCTGCATCACCATAGTACTGAAACTTCACTGCGATGGACAGGAGCCTACTCTACAGTGGGTAGCTAAAACTGCCCACACATCACTGGCACCAGCTTACCAACCATCGACAAGATATATCCGGAAAGTTCCCAGAAAAGGGCCTGCAAAATCATGAAGGATCCCACCACCCTGCTCATGGTCTGTGTCCCACTCCCATCAGGGAGGAGGCTATGCAGCATCCATGCCAGGACCATTAGACTCAAAAACAGTTACTTCCCCCAAGCCACCTGGTTGATTAACACCTCCACCCACTAACCCACCCCACCACACTCCCTACCGCTACTGGTTTATCATTTCCAGCACAGACACTCCTGTACCTAACATCAATTTATGTGCATACAATCAGTCTATGTATAGATGCTAATCTTGTGTATTTATGTTTATTGTGTTCTCTCTGCTTGTGTTTTTTAAATGCTCTATTGAATCTGGAAGAACAATCATTTTATTTTCCTTTACAATTGTGTATTGAAGAGTGACAATCTTGAATTGTATCCTACTGTAATGTATCTATCATACACTATTCATCAATCTCACCTCCCTATCAGGATGCCAGCTGAAGAATAACCCAGCAGTTTGCAATTTCTGTCATTACTTGTTCCTCCAGTTATCTCGCAGTCCTTCACCACAGTCTACTCAACTTCTTCGTGCAATCTTTCTCTGCCACCAACATACCTTAGGGGCTGCTGAAACTTCTATTTGTGCTCCAGATTTAAGTTTACTAATACCCTCCTTTTTGTCCTCACGGACTTTTCAACTCATTTGCAAGCAAGTTTGAAATAAAAGCTGAAAAGAAACCCAGCAGATGGAAGGAGAAAAGCACTGTTTATCATTCAGTCAGGGCCTTTCATCAGAACCGGGAAAAGTTAGAAATCTGAGGTGTGAAAACACGGAGAGGCAAGAGAGATCTGCAAGAGGGCAGGGATTCGGCAGGATTCGAGTGTCACTAGTACTGATGGTGCCAATGAAAGAGGATGATAAAGGTGTGTCCCCAACTGGGGTAAATATGAAGAGGCAAATTTAATCTCAAGTAGCATGAGAGAGGAGAAAAGAGTTGAATGCTGGGAATGAAAGATTAAAGATGTAATGACTAATTATTGAAAATGGTTGAAGTTGTTGTTGAGCCCAGAAGACTATAAATTGTTTGGCCAGAACGTGATGTGCTGTGTTGAGATTTAGTGGAAAGATGTAGAAAGCCACATATAAAGAGGCTAGAGAATTAAAGTACCAGGCTGCTGGAGGCTCAGGGTTTGCAGACTGAATGGAGGTATTCCGTGAAGCGTCTGAACTACATTTGATTTCACTTGATTTGAGGTAGACTGCGTTGTGACCACTAGGTGCAGCAGTGTAGAGTGTAAAATGTAGAAATAAATCACTACTTCACTGGAAAGGAATGTTTGAGAGCCTAAAAGAGAGTTTTAGAGTCTTTGTCCTTTCATTCATCCATCTTGCCTCAGAACATTTTCCAATTTTTTATTCCTGCTGTTGTTCACCACCCTTTGAATTCTGGTCTGCTGGTCACTGTCCTCTCCTCTTCTACCATCTGTGGTTGAAATTCCTTTTGTCCTTATTTTGAAGCTTGTTTGGACTTTCAAAGGCGTTCATAAATGACCCTGCTTTAACTGTGCTTGGGTTCGTCAACCCCTTTTAACTCCTGCTTGGTTCTCGTTCTTCACTACAGGTGTACTGTATGTTTGCTTCATCGAGTATGTGTACGATGATGTTACAATTTACAGTAGTTGTTGCCTATCATGTGATAGGTGGCACACATTCTGTATGCCTTACTTTGATAAGTTGTTATAAATTGCTTTCATCATGATGTTGCCTGTTAGGACTTATGGGGAGAGACAGAATGAGCTGGGCTTGTTTTCTGTGGTGCGGTGGAGGCTGAGAGGGTTCTCAATAAAGGTATACAAAATTATAAGAGACGTATATAAGGTGGATAGTGAGAAATGTCCTCACAAAGGAGAAATCTAATGCCCTGGGACGAAGTCTGAGATGTTAGGGTGGATTCCCTTTATGGAAGAACGCCCCTGGGTGATCTTATTTATCATGGTGAGGCTGATGCAGGGGCACCACCACGTGGTTCTTGACAGTTCGGGGTCAGGGTCCAGTGGCATGCAGGCAAGATGGCTGGGGTCTCTCTACTGCTGCAGACTTCCTTGCCCTTCATTGCAGTTACGATGTGTCATCATCTTCAGCCAGCTGCACCGTTGAGGTCTTCATTGGATCGCTCTTTGTCTGGAACTTTACAGACTTTAAGCTCAGCAACAGATGGCTAAACTCTAGACGGCATCACTGCTGGGATCTCAGGAAGTCACAAGCCCCTCCACCACGACAAGGAGACGATCCTCTGAGAGGTACAGATGGTTTGCATGAAAGTGATGGCCATTTTCATGCTTTGTGACTTCAAGTTCTAAGGCAACCTGCTACCCACATTTATTCAAGTTCTTTCACTTCTCTCTGTCTATGCTACTTAATACAAAGCTCAACCTGCATTCTTCTGGACTAAACTGCTAATTTTGCCTGTTCCTTACTCCTGCCCAAAAAGGCTCTTCAGAATGGGAGAGAGAGAAAAAGCAACGGAGCTGGGCGATGAAGAATCAGAGAATGTCTAGCACCATCCATATTAAAGCCAGGGTCTAGGTAAGGATATAGAGCCTATTTTCAGAAACCTTTATCCCCCTGTGGCACACTGCACTCAGGAGGTTAGGAAGGGTCGGTCCTGTTCTCTACTAGAGATTGCAATTGTACATTGGGCAGCTGGGGTTAAAACTGCATTTACCCCACTTACTGACACCATACATTGGTTACACCAATATGCATTTCATTCCAATGCTGAAAACGTGTGTAGAAGCACATGAAACAACAGGAGAACCCTCGGGCTACATCGAAATGGCCTCATCCTTGTGCATGCGATGGAATTACAAAGGAAAGCGAGACTTGGAGCCGACCTTAATATGGGCTGGCATTGGGCTGGTTTGTTTGTGTGAGATATGTAAGTCACATCCACGGAGATTATTCAATTCTGGTCTAAGTCCAACTTGTTTATTCAGTAGAAAGAATCAGGATGTAAGTTGGAGCAGGGAAGTGAGCTGGTGTTTGTCTAGTTAGCTTATTTTGTTTGAAAAGGTGCAGTGTAAGACGGGCCTTCTAACAGAAATGTTGATTTGAAAGCAATGTGCACAGATATGCTGCTTTTGTATTCTGGTGTTTCTCTATTCGGGAGCCAAGTGCCAGCACACGGGTCCAGTGCATCTGGCGGTTGCCCCAAAATAAACTTGTTGAATTTGTTAAGACCATTACAGAGCCAGGTCTTTCCTCCCTCTGGTCTCTACAAATCTGACACACTGTCTTTGGGCTTGCTGCAGGCTGCGCAGGACCCATGGCATTGGGAGCTGGCAGCACTAACGTAATATAACAGCAACATAGAAGAAGCTATAATGTAAGCCAACTCTGTAGGGATGCATCTTACTAACAATAGCTGCTTGCTTCATTATTCCAATGCATTTTAAGTATTCAAAGGAATCCAGGTCATGCAATCTTGAAAGTATGAATTCTTTTTATGCTTTGTCAAATACTGTTCTGTTGCCCATAAAGAAAGACCAAGCTGTTTACTTTTGAAAGGTTATTTGATTTTCCATTGTTCTCCTCTGCAGCATATAGTGTGTCATTGAATCTTTTTGTCTCTCCCCCGTAGTAGTCAGTTTAAGTAGCAGTCCATTGGTGAAAGCATCTCCCACCGAAGGGAATGGGTAGTAATAATGAAGCTGGCACTTCTATTAGCCCACTGTGTTTGGAGAGATTGCTGTGGAAATACTTTATTGGCACAATCTGATCAGCTGAGTAACAGCAGTTCAAATAGACCCATTATGCCAGCAGATGATGTCAACTGATACGGGGTTTTAAAAGCTTTGCTAGTCTGATGTAAGTGACTGTGAATTGCAAGGAACGCATACAAAGTTTTTGTTATTTTTAAATAATAGCTGAACGATTCAAGCTCGCAGCTCCCACTCAGTTGCTTCGTTAACTGCTTTCTTGCAGTTCAGAGCTAAACGTGACATCATATCGAATATAGTTTAGGTCACACAGGAAAATTGGGGTGAGCCTTGGTGCCATTTCCTGCAAGGAACACAGGGTCATATCTATTGGCCCATTAACAACCAACAGGGGATGCATTCTCAATCAGATGTCCAGCTGTTAAGGCCTTTTTCCCAGGAGACTGGCATCCAGATGGTGTTGTTTGAATTCGGTTCCCTGGGGATAATCCCGTATGTGCTTGGAAAACTCATTCACCACATGTTCTTCCTCCCCTCTAGTTTCAAATGGACTTTTGATCTCACCCCCTTCTGTCTCCCACTACTCTTTGCAGGAAACATTATTACGACCCCCCAGTAAGCAAAGTCTATGTAAAAAGTCAGCACTGTTTTGCCTGCAGTGCTATGGAATTTTTTAATCCAGCTCCCAGATGGGAAAGTGGATATAATATTGGTGGTCCCATTCCTTTTTCTTGCTGAGCTGACTATACAGATTTGAAACAGCTCACAGACTTGTGCTGAATATTACAGTTACATTCTCCAGAGAATAAACTTTGCTTTCAGAGCCGGTCTGCTTTGATTTAAGAAAAAGAGCATCATCTTCAACAATGTCGGTAAAACCAGCTAACTACCAAGAGTGAGCTTTGAATTACATAGCGTGTATTCTTTGCATGGAATAATTAGATGATTTTCTTTCAAATGAAGGCCAAATGCCCAGCAAGCCTCGATTTCCTGTTGCAGCTTAGGAGTACTTGAAATTCTGGAGAGTGTGAAAGTCCGCAGAGGATTCACTCCTTCCGAATTCCAACCGGTTGGTCAGTCCAGAGCATTCAAATAATCTATGCAGAACCTGCTGAGAAAATCTGCTTGAATGAGAGGAGTGGGTCAGCAGGTCAAACAAAGTAAAAATCCGCTGTTGCTCGGTGATGTTTTGATGAGGATTATTTGAGTTTGGGAGCAAAAACAAGCTTGATGGAAATGACTTTTCTGAAATGCTATTGAAAAAGCAGTGGAGGCTTTTTGCTAAATCAGTGAGAATGCACAAATCTATTGTATTCATTACCATTTCAACCATGTTTCTTCCCTCAAAATGCTTCTAATATGTGAACTGTTCACGAGGTGGGCATTACAGTGATGATTGCATAACATCAGAGTCAGGTTTAATATCACTGGCATATGCTATGAAATTTTTTGCATTGCAGCAGCAATAGATTGCGATACATAATAAAAAATTATAAATTACAATGGGAAAATAGATTGAAAAATTAAATCAGCAGTGCAAAAAGAGGGGGAAAAGATTGTGAGTAATCGTGAGTTCATAGTCCATTCGGAAATCTGATAGTGGAGGGGAGTATGTGTTCCTGAAATGGTGAGTGTGTGTCTTCAGGCTCTTGTACCTCCTCCTTGATGGTAGCAATGAGAAGAGGGCATGTCCTGGGTGATGGGGGTCCTTAATGATGGATACCACCTTTTTGATGCAGCATCTTTTGAAGGTGGGTGCTGGGGAGGCTACAGCCCACGATGGAGCTTTCTGTAGCTTTTGCTGATCCTGCGCAGTGGCCACTCCATACTAGATGATGATATAACTAGTCAGAATGCTCTCCCCGTGTATTATAGGAGGTTGCAAATGACTTTGATGACATACCAGTTCTCAAACTCCTAAGGAAATATAGCCGCTGTTGTGCCTTTTTTGTAACTGTATCAATATGTCAAGCCCAGGATAAATCCTCAGAGATATTGACACCCAGGAACATGCAACTGCTCACACTTTCTACTTCTGATCCTTCGATGAAGACTGTTGTGTGTTCCCTTAACTTCCCCTTCTTGAAGTCAACAAGAAATTCCTTGTTCTTACTAATGTCGAATGCAAGATTGTTACATCGACACCCCTCAACCAGCTGATGGTTCTCACTCCTGTACGCCTCCTCATCACCATCTGAAATTCAGCCAACTATAGTTGTGTTGTCGGCAAATTTGTCGATGGCATTTGAGCTGTACCTAGCCACACAATTGGTGGTGCAGAGATGAGTAGAGTAGTGGGCTGAACACGCGTCCTTGAGGCATGCTAATGTTGATTGTCAGTGAGGAGGAGATGTTATTTCTGATCTGCGCAGACTGTGCACTCCTAGTGAGGAAGTCCAGTTTCAGAGGGAGCTACAGAGGCCTAGGCTTTGGAGCTTAATGATTAGAAATGAAGGCATGATTGTGTAGAATGCTGAGTAGTCAGTTGCCTGACGTGGGTATTACTACTGTCTATGTGATGCAAGGCCGAGTGGAGAGCCAGTGAGATTGCATCCGCTGTAGACCTATTGTGGCGATAGGCAAATTGAATTAGGTCCAGGTTTTTGCTTAGTCAGGAGTTGATTTTAGCCATGATCAACCTCACAGAAGATGTGAGTGTTACTGGGTGGCAATCATTGGGGCAGCTCACCCTGCTCTTCTTGGGTTCTGTTATGATTGTCACCCTTTTGTAGCAGGTGGGGGCCTCTCACTGCAGCAGTGAGAGAGATTAAGGACGTCCTTGAACGCTTCTGCCAGTTGGTTGGCACATGTTTTCTGAGCCCTACCAGGTACACCATCAGGGCCTGACGTCGCCCTCCGAGACAGAGATCACAGGGTCACCAGATGCTGCAGGGATTTGCACAGGTGTAGTTTATTCTCCCTTTCAAAGCGAGCGTAAAAGGCATTGAAGCATCGCAGCCATTCATGATGTTAGGTTTTGCTTTATAGGAAGTGATGGCCTGCAAACCCTGCTGGAGAGGCAGATTCTGTCTGTAATCTCTAATGGAATTGTTTTGTCACTCCTTAAAATAGCCTTACATAGATCACTCCTGGATTTCTTGTATCGTTCTGGATTACCAGACTTGAATGCCACAGCTCTAACCCTCAGCAGACTACGAATCTCTTGCACATGCACAGCTTGGGTATGTCTGGTGTGTCCTTGGAGGCACACACTCATCCACACAGGTCTTGCTGAAGTTGGTGACAACTGTGTGCATTCATTCACACTTAGTGGTGAATCCTGGATATTGTCCAGTCCACTGATTTAAAGCACACCTCCACCTTGCTTGACCATACAGACAGACAGACTTTATTGATCCTGAGGGAAATTGGGTTTCGTTACAGCCGCACCAACCAAGAAGAGTGTAGAAATATAGCAATATAAAACCATAAATAATTAAATAATAATAAGTTAATCATGCCAAGTGGAAATAAGTCCAGGACCAGCCTATTTGCTCAGGGTGTCTGACACTCCAAAGGAGGAGTTGTAAAGTTTGATGGCCACAGGCAGGAATGACTTCCTATGACGCTCAGTGTTGCATCTCAGTGGAATGAGTCTCTGGCTGAACGTACTCCTGTGCCTAACCAGTACATTATGGAGTGGATGGGAGACATTGTCCAAGATGGCATGCAATTTGGACAGCATCCTCTTTTCAGACACCACCGTCAGAGAGTCCAGTTCCACCTCCACAACATCACTGGCCTTACGAATGAGTTTGTTGATTCTGTTGGTGTCTGCTACCCTCAGCCTGCTGCCCCAGCACACAACAGCAAACATGATAGCACTCACTACCGGAGCTGCGGCCTTTAGTCCCTGTGTGTATGCTGGGAGCAGAAGCACAGCCAGGTGGTGGGACTTTACAAAGTGTGGGCGTGGGATAGCACAGTAAGCGTGTTTGATGGTGATACAACCGTGGTCCAGTGTGTTTGCTCCTCTGGTTCCACAGGTGATAAGTTGGTGATAGTTGCTCAGAGATTTCTTTGAGCTGGCCTAATTGAAATCCCCTGCAAAGATAGGGAAGGTGTCCGGGTACGCAGTTTCCTGCCAGCTGTAACTTTTCTAGTCAGTTAAGGATATTTTGTAAGTACTTCAATTTGTATCCTTAGATTTCTACAGATGACTTTGGAAATGAAAGCGAAGCACTTTTTAAAGTATAAAAGCAATTAATTTGCTCGGTTTACTGCCCAACAGTTGAATGTGAGGGTTTGCTTTGAAAAACATTTTAACAGTGCTGGTTTTGGGGAACAGTTGTACATTAGCTTTCAGCTCTAACCCGGAGGTTTGGCAGTGACAGAAGCCTGTTTAAATGGAGAATAACAGCTGCATAAGAGTGCGGTTTAATGAAAAGGTTTTCTGCACGTCCCTGCTCGGCAGACTCGAAGTAATGACATTAGACACAATTATTTTGAGGACCTGAGCATTGCTGCTTCCCAATTAGCTGCTGATATCTCTTCCAAGAGAAAATCTGCAGATGCTGGAAATCCCACCACCAAACCCATCTTTCCCATTCTCTGTAGGGGCCGCTCCCTACGAGACTCCCTTGTCCATTCGTCCCTCCTGTCACTTCTCCTTGCAAGCGGGACAGGTGCTACATCTACCCCTACACCTCCTCCCTCACTACCATTCAGGGCCCCAAACAGTCCTTCCAGGTGAGGCAGCACTTCCCCTCTGAGTCAGCTAGGGTCATATCCTGTGTCCAGTGCGCCTGGTGCGGCCTCCTCTATATCAGTGAGACTTGATGTGGATTGGGAGACTGCTTTTCCGAGCACCTGCCAAAAAAAGTGGGATCTCCCAATGGCCATCCATTTTAATTCCACTTCCCCTTCCCATTCCGATACGTCCATCCGTGGCCTCCTCCACTGTCGTGATGAGGATCTCCTATATTTTTCACTCGTGCTGACGGGTCTCGGCCTGAAACATCAACTGTATTCTTTTCCATAGATGCTGCCTGGCCTGCTGAGTTCCTCCAGCGTTGGGTGTGTGTTGCTGATATCTCCCCGACATAGATCACCTGTAGTATATGCATCCAGCCACCGCTAACCTCTCCAACACTTAGCACCTTCCTCCACCACTGTCCCTTCCTCTCAGTGCCTCCCAATCAGTATTGCTACAGCCAATATCAATGACCCTAAACTGTAGGGTAGCTATCTCCACACCAACGACTCTGCCCCTGCTCTGTACAACCCCAAAAGCCCAAGTTTTTCTTTCTTGGAGGATTTCCTCCAACAGCTTTTCTGAACTTTAGAATTTTATTAAGCTAAAAGCAGTTAACTGCTAACTCAATAATTTCATTGTGATCTATGGATTTAGAATTCATACCACACAATTTGCTAATCAATCTATAATCTAGACTGCAAAAGTAAACAGCTCAGTTAATTCAATTTGTGGTAAACAGGAACAGAAAAAAAATCATGTTATATAAATAAAGCCAGCTATGCTATGTAACATCGAGGAACACCAGGGAAGATCAAAGATATAGAGAGAAGGATTTAACAGTTCAGCCTTCAAGTATAGGTGTTAGGAAGTGTCGTTATGTTGTCTTACTTTTTTCATTCAGGATCTGAGTCCCACAATACTTAATATTCTACATGCATTGCTGATTTGAACAGCAGGTTTGAGCAATGTGTAGGTTGCTGCAAGAACACCAGTTAGATACTTGTAATGGTGTCTGGCAGTCAAGCTGATAAGTGTGTTTATGAAGGATGCGCGTTGTCAGGAACTTTATCCCTGTGAACTGAGAGTTTATAGGACAGTCAAGAAGTGAAAGTATAATGTTAGCGTTGTAGTCAGTGCAGTGCTGTAACCGCTCGGGACATTGGAGTTCAATCCTGGCGTCCCCTGGAAGGAGTCTGTATGTCCTTGCGCCCAGGTTTTCCCTGGGTGCTGCGGTTTCTGCCCACAGTGCAAAGACAAACTGGTTCGTGGTCTCATTGGTCATTGTCTGTTGTCCCATGATTAGGCCAGGGTCAAATTGCTGGCTTGCTGGTGGCTCAGCTCAAAGGACCAGAAGGGTCTATTCCATGCTGTAAATCTAAATCAAAGCAATAACTTCGTAAGATATCATGCTCTTTTAATTATTATTATTATGGTTCATTCATATAGACTTATGAACCGAGTATGGAAAAGAGTACAGTTGATGTTTCAGGCCAAGACCTTTCATCAGGACTGGAGGAAAGATGACAATTCAGGGCTAGGAGGTGGGGAGGGGAGAAAGAAACCCTCAAGCCACACTTAGGTTGGAGGAGCAACACCTTGAATTCCATCTGGGTAGCCTCCAACCCGATGGCATGAACATTGATTTCTCGAACTTCCGGTAACGCCACCCCCCTTCACCATTCCAGTTTCCCATTTCTCTCTCTTATCTTATCTCCTTGCCTGCCCTTCACCTCCCTCTGCTGCTCGTCCCCCTTTTCTTTCTTCCATGGCCTTCTGTCCTCTCCTATTACATTCCCTCTTCTCCACTGCTCCAACGGTGCATTGTTGAACCACTGACTGACTTTAGCAAATCAACAAACTAGAGCTTAGCTCGAGTTGGTCTATTAGCTTTGCCATTTAGTACCTTTACCTGAGGCATCATTCGGGGAGTTGCTTCTTCCATTATTAGAAGGGGACCCCAGCAGTGAGAAGAAAGTATATATGTTATAGTAGACAGAAGTGGGCAAAAATAAATTGGTTTGAGAAGGAGTTTAGTGCATTCATTGGCAAATAAGCACAATGTTCATGATTCTCATTCTGCAATAAATGAAGGAACAAGTCACCTGTTTATGATCTTCTGTGCCTTCTGGTAGCTCATGTGAGGAAATATCTAATTATTATTATCTTCATGAGTGTCACGCTAATCATGAAGGAAGAAACATTGATTCATCAGGTAGGTGCTAAAATATTACATGATATAAGAAAGGATTATCTTTGTCCTTAACCTTCCATCCACCAATCTTATTATCCACTCGAGTTTACTACATTTCCAACATCACATCAGTGCCAGAGAAATCAATGCACTCCTCTATTTTCATCATCCCAAAGAGATCATCCCCTCTCTGGTGGTTCACTCTTCCATTTCCATCAACACGCGCTAAAAATACTGTTTTAAAATCGCACCCTGACAAAGCAATCAATAAGTTATTGCTACCACCCTGAATGCTTTTATAAGTTCCAGAGTTCTACAAAGATAACCAGGTGTCTATGATCTGCAGTGATTAAAGACATACACTAGCTTCTCACAGGCAATGCTAAACACCCACTATGTCTGTTTGATTATCTTTCCTGTGCACACACATTCAGGCATCTGTTCATAACTTCTGCACTGATTTGTGGTTTACATATTTTTATTGTACAACAATCTGTTAACTTTATAAAGAAGTTGCAGTTTATGATTTGTTTTGATTATTATATTAGAAGCTGGCATCTAAGAAGAGCTGCTCAGCTTAGCTGCTGCTCCTGTGATTAAATCACTGACGATCTTATTTAGCTTGGCCAAAGCATCACCACCCTGGAGGATGACACTACCCAGCAATTCAACAAGACCAGCCACATAAATACAATAGTGAGCCAGAAGCTGTGTATCCCCAGCGCCTGATGCTGAACGTTTCTCCACTGTCTGCAATTTAGGAGCTTATACAGTGGCTGAGAGGTTGAGTATGGGCTAAAGCAGGGTGACCAGGATAGAAACTGTAAACAGAGTTAGCTGGTCACTGAGTGAATGGGACCAGTTAGAGATTGACTGCGGACTAAAAGGATGAAAGGCTTGTGAATTGTGTACCATCTACAAGATGTACTGAATTACCTGTCTGATCCGTAACAGCATTTCTCAGAACTGGTGGCACCTGGGAAACCACAACCTGTCCCCTCCCTGCAGGTCAATGCTACCCTGACTTGGTAAAACATTGATTGCACTTCATCATTGCCATGCCCAAGCAGAGTCATAGAATTATGCAGAATAGAAACAGGTCCCTTGGCCAACCTAACACATACAGAAAGCTGGAGAAACTCAGCAGGTATGGAAAGCAATAAAGAGTCACATTTCAGGCCGAGACTCTTCACCAGGACTTATCCTGTCAGTGCTGACTAAATTGTCCACCTGAGCAGTCTTATTTCCTGCATTTAACCCATAACCCACTCAATCTTTCCTACCTGCCTCTATAGCTTCCCTTGGAAGCTTCTCTGGTATGTTCACCACCCTATTGGTGAAAAAAATTGACTGTCGGGTCCCTTTTAAATCCTTTCCATTTCACTTTAAAGCCATGCCCTGTAGTTTTAGACTCGCCTACCCAGGAAAAGAAAAAGACTGAGACCATTCACCTTACCTATGCCTTTCATTTATCCCTATAAGGCGTCCTTCAGCCTCCTATGCTCCAGGAAATAAAAGTCCCAGCTTATTCAGCAACATATACAAAATGCTGGAGGAACTCAGCAAGTTAGGCAGCATCTAAGGGGAATAAATAGTCAATGTTTTGGGCTGTGACTTTGTCAGGACTGGCAAGGAAGGGGATGGAAGCCAAAATAAGGTGGGGCAGGGGAAGGAATGCAAGCTGACAGATTATATCTCAGATCCTCTGGTCCTGGTAATGTCCTTGTGAATCTTTTCTGTATCCTTTCCTAAATCCTGGAACTCTCTACAACAGTGGTCCCCAACCACCAGGCCACAAAGCGTGTGCTACCAGGCCGCGAGGAGACGATATGATTTGGCGATATGAAACAATATGAGTCAGCTGCACCTTTCCTCATTCCCTGTCATGCCCACTGTTGTACCGAATGCACGCGAGGTCATCAGTCACTTTAACACAGTGATACCCTCACGCCAGGGATCACTGGTTGGCCTCGGGTAACCGGCCGTCTTGCGCAGCCAGCGAGAAGTGTTGTTGCTACTGGCCTGGAGCGGGGAAAGATGGGCCTCTGAACCTGTTTAGTACACCAAATGTTCGTGGGGAACCCGGTGCTAAAATATTCCCAGACGACCTAATTCGGGCTCAGGGTTTCGTAAGTAGCAGAGCAGCTACCTCGCTGTGATCTACTGAAAGTCATCCCACGAGCCAAACTTTTGTCGGCCGCTCTCTCTGGACTGCGACTGCTGCAGCCCCGGTATGGGGACCTCCGGCCCTTAACGTGTCCTCTCACTGGTGTGTTGCAATGATTTTATATGTTCAGACAAGGAAAATATGCGCTGTGTGTTTAATATTAAATTCGCCAGATAAACCCTTTTAGAAAAGAAATTGAGTGTATTAGCCACTTATAAGTGACTTATAGTTGACTTATCACCTATATTCCAGTTGTGATTAACACCCCCAACCACACCCTCCCCCATGGGCCAGTCCGCAATAATATTGTCAATATTAAACTGGTCCGTGGTGCAAAAAAAGGTTGGTGACCCCTGCTCTGCAACACAGCCCTCTGGGAGTTCCGTCACCAGCAGGACCTCTCAGTGGTTTAGAGTGGCCACTCACCAGTCACCATGAAAGAGTGCAAAGAACATTTATAAGGATGTTGCTGGGACTTGAGGTTCTAAGTTACAGGGAAAAGCTGAATAGGTTTGGACTTAATTCTTTGGAGCACAGGAGAATGAGGAAAAATCTTATAGGTTATTATAAAATTATAAGGGGTATACGTAGGCTGAAAGCATGTAGTCTTTTTCACCGAAGGTTGAGTGAGACTAGGGCTAGAGGTCACGGGTTTCTAGTGAAAGATGAACTACCCTGAGAGAGAACTTCAGAGAGTGGTACGATTGCGGAATGAACTGCTGGCAAAAGTAGTAGATATGGGTTCAGTTGTAACACAAGAGAAGTTTGGATAGGTACAGGGATGAGAGGGATATGGAGGGCTATGGTCTTGGGTGCGGGTAGATGGGACTAGGCAGAAGACCAGGTTAACACGGACTAAATTTGCCAAAGGACATGTTTCTGTGCTGTAGTACTCTAGGACTTTACGACTCTTTGACCTTGTCAAGAGCAGTTATGAATCTGCAATAATCTACAGATCGAACTGATGTCCAAATATTGAAAAAAAATCATTAAATCAAAACTCAGCTCCATTTATAGGCATCTTAATCAAATTATTTAAGACTTGACCACAAGTGAACTTATGAAAACATACACTCAATTTTTATTGCATTTTCCTTTGTTTCCTGATTGTAAGTAAACAGGATAGTTATATTGTGAACAGATTCGCCTTTCAATTATGCACAGAACATTTGCAAATTGATTCTTTTTCTGTGTAAATAGAAAATGGTGTGCTTTGGTATAGTACAGAACTATGCACGTAAAATCAATTTTTGTTTTAGGTTTTGTGATTTTTCTTGGTAATGAGTTGTGGGAGGTATTTAATTTGCAGTCAGCTGCAGTCTCGCACGAACGCAGTTGATGACCAAATGCTGACAGTAAAAGGTATTGCGAGAAAGGTCAAGAATGTAATTAACACAACCGTCTTGGAGAAGTGGAATCATGTAATATTCAAAAATATCTAAAAAGATCAAAATCAGGCAGCATGAGATTAACCCTTGAATGTATGATTATCTACTGAAAAGAACAAACAAAGAGTCAGAGGTAATCTCTGAGAAAGATGTAAATCCAAACTATTGACAAGGATGTGCGAAAAACTCATGTGGGTGCGCTATCTGATGCGGATGTGTGTCAGGAATAATCAAGCACGCTGATAAAATAGCTGATCATCTTTGACAAACTTGGTATTGATTGGTGGAGTGAGATTGAGGTAACACAGTCAGATGTGACATGAACTGTCAGTGGGACGTAGCATGAGATGAGGCACAAGCTGGCAGGCAGTAAAGGAATGAAGAGATAAAGAAAAAGCTGCTACAGTCTTGCCTGACTAGGATCAGGCATCCTTTGGTGCTCATTAGAAAATGCAGTAATTCAGAAGGAGGATGGCTCCAGTGGTTTGGTGCTCAGCTGCAAACCACACCAATCTATGTTCTGATTCCAAGGGATGTCTGTCACTCAAACTTGTTTGCCTTGGAGGTTGAATCTTCATTTTCCTTAGGTGAGCTGCTAGAGAAGATGTATTACAAGACTGATTTTTGCCATGGGGAAGAGATAAAATATGCTGATGTACCCAGTTTGAGTTGTCTACTGCAGGGATGATCTCGGCTCTTAGACAGGGCTTTGCCTGCCACAATGCATTCTGCTCTGAAGCAATAATATAGCTACTTGTGAGATTGGTATAGTTAGCATGCTGCAGGCCTCCTAATTGTGCAGAGATCTTGCTATACAGTGGCTTTTAGCTGGTTATATGTAGGCTGCCTTCTCTGCAACCTTCACTACTGTGAGTACACAGTCTGTGTGCAGTCCTTGCTTCTATTGTCTAGCTTAATAGACTGGCCTCTCCTGCTTTCATACTTACAAATCCAGTTATAGCCAAGAATGTCTTATAATTGCTCGTGTCCCCACACTGTTACTTCAGAGCCCCGCAGGAGTAATACTTGATTTCTCATTGATTTGCTTGGTGAGAGCAACCACAGATGTCCAGTTCCACACACGCACTGAGGCCTTGTACCCCTCCATCTCTTACAGGCCCTCTGTTACTGATGTATTATCAAACTACTCTTCGGACATTCATTCCTCTATGAGACCTGGTTTGCTCAAGGTGAACTTTGTGAAGACCAAAATCAACACGGGTGCCGAAGCCAACTGCCCCATCTCCTTCCCAACCACGTGCTCAGATTTAACCTTTCAACCTTGGTGTTCAAACACAACACTGTGGTACCAGAAGGCTGACATAAAAATCAGGAAATGCTGAGAACACAGCCAGTTAGACAGCTTATTCAGAGGGTGAACATTTCGAATGCTGATGTTTTGTCAGATCTGGGATGAAATAGGAATAAACCGAATTGTAAGATTTGGAGAAAGCTGGGACAGAAGAACAAAGGGGAGAGCCAGGGATTGAAAGACAGAGAGCAAATGACAAGTGATGGCGTGTCAGCACGAAGTGAAAGAAGTTAGGAGGAAGACATCAGTCTGCAGGAATTCTACTTGAAGGATATTTGAATCGACCAGAGGAATGTGAAATGAATACTGAAGGTCTGGAGCCGTAATCTGAATATGTTGATTGATTAAAGGTTTTTAATTCTAGAATCTGGTGAAGTTCCAGCTCATTCAAGCTTTTATTATGCTTTGTTGGAATGGTGTAAGGAACTATCGTTGAGTAAGGAGACTGGACTGGAATCTAGAGCTAAAGGGACAGAAATCTTGAAGCTCGGGTGATGAAGGGTTTTTTTTTATGAGGAGTGATTGCACAGTTTGGGTGTACAGGCTGGTGATTCGGGGAATGAGAGATAATCCTATTGGAAATGTATAAAATTCTGAGGAGGCTTGTCAGGGTTGATGCTGAGGCCATGTTTCCCCGTGCAAGTCCTGGAACTGTCTACACCACAGCCCTCTGGGAGTTCCCTCACCAGAAGGACACCAGTGACTTAGAGTGGCCACTCACCAAGCACAGTGAAAGAGTACAAAAAATAAAATTACAAGGATGTTGTTTGTCTCTTGCATGGACTAACGTAGGGAAGAGTAACTTGCTTGCTCTTAGAAGTGTTCAGTAGCTGCTTTAAGTCACCCTCTAACCAATAAGTGTTCAAGCCACCTTGACTACAGGGTGAAGTCTTTAAATGGATGTCCTGCAATGACTTGCCTCAACCTCTGGGTGTAATATTTACTGGTGTGCTGAAAATATTATTAGTTTGAACAGTCTTTCTGTCAAGTTTTTTAAATTGTTAAATTGTAAAGGTCCTTTTTGATGTGCTGTATGTAATATTTTGTCAAATTTGATAGATATGTTTACTAAGACAGTTTGTGGTGAAGGCTTATAGACTTGAAATAAGATTCCACTTTGCAAATGCTAACTGACTTGTTGAAAACTTACAACATTTAGTTTTTAGTTTAGCAGGAAAGAAGTTGCAAGCTTCAGTTTATGTTGTTTGGAATTCTTTCGTATTTAATTATCACCTCTTTAACTAGATACTTGTATATAATATATTTCAGTGAGTTTACTCAAGCCAAGTTGCAAAGAGCAACTTACTCTTTTATACCACCATCTAGTGGTGATATGATAATATGTCATGTTCTGAAAACAACCGTAAATTTCAAAGTTTAAGAACTTTTCTATTAATTATTCATTTTGTTAAAGGACTTTACTTAATGTAGTGCTTTCACCAGTCATTTATCAACACAAAATGATGATTCCCAAGATTATTGACTAGGAAGCACTTAATATGAAGAGCGTATGGCATTAAGCAAAGTAATTTGATTTGCTGTCTGCTTTTGAAGGCCCATTTTACAGAATTGGTTCTTGTCAATATAAACATGAAGTTTATAAATTTATAATGTGATTACAGCTATTAAGTTTATAGTAACCTATTCACTATACCTTTTGTTCCAAGAGTAGTTAATGTATGACAACTGAGTTAGGAAATTTCTGAAAATTGAGAGTATTTGGGGATTATTGCAAAATATACAAATTAGCTTCCTATTTCATAACTGAGTCTGATAAATTTCAGAAAGTCGCTTCTGCCATGTTTGTGATTTTCTGTGTTCTTGGTCTACTCTGAGCTTCCCATTCTGCAGTTACTCTCTAGTCATTGCGTGGAGACTCATTCAAACTTATTTAATGGATTGGAGTGATTTTATTGATCGTTCTTCAGAGCTATTATAATGCATGTCTAATTCCTATCAGTTCGAATTAATGGAATGGTTTCTTTATTTTAAAATATTGTTATTCTGAAACAAAAATTGGGAAACGGAAAAAACATATCAGCAAATAATAAGTCAGTATAATCTTGTGGTAATTACAGTTTTCTGGTGTAACAGTATCTTTGTCCACAGTGATAATAATAGGTTTATCTCGAGCTTGCTTTCATCCTTTCACAATTACCTGTCACATAATGCTTTTAAGTTATTATTACCTGCTCAGGTGGCAAAAAGTTTTGATTTATCCAATCCTATTGAGTAAGAACCAGGCACTGGTTAACTCACCCTATTGATATGAAATAGTTTGACATTTGAAGCAGTGTCAAAATCTCAGTGAAGATTCCCCTGCCCTTGAAGATTGAAGAATTTCAAAGACTGCGACATCACTGTTTTAACCACTGCTCTTTATGGCAACTACTGTATATTTAAATGTTTTATTAAGGGGCAAACACCACAATGTATCCAATTCACACCATCAAGTAGCATCAAGGATCAGTTTTATTCTTCTTGTACATTTACATGTACAGGTCGCGTACCCCTTACCCGAAATTCCAAAATCAGAAAACCTCTGAAATCCAAAATTGTTTTTGAGCCCTGACATGACATCACAAATGGAAAATCCCTCAAGATGCTGGGAAGGTTCCCAGGCGATAAGCAGGTCTTTGCACATCACAGACAGTTCTGAGAAGTGACTTCACGTGTGATGAATAGAAGTTGATGTAAAACGGAAAAACATGGCAAAAAGTGGGAACTGAAGATTTAGATCATGTGTTGAAAGAGTGGATTCATCAGCGATGAAGTGAACACGTGCTGGTGTGCTGGTCATGAAACAAGCAAAGATCTATCATGATGAGCTGAAAATTGAAGATGATAGTGAATGTTCAGTCGGCTGGTTGCAGAAATTTAAGAAAAGGCACAGCATTAAACTTTTAAAGATTTATGTTGACAATGGTTGGTGGGGTGAAGGTACATCTCTACAAAGGAGGTATCAGGTGCTCCTTCCCTCCGCTAGCCTGCAGGTCAGCTTCCCCCTACCCCTGATCAGGGTCATGTGAAGCCATGGGAGCAGGTTTTGGATGGTCATTTGAACAGCTGGTGTATATGACAAGTCCTGGTTATGCGAGTACCGACGCCAGGCAGACAATCTTTGAAGAGTCTTGATAATGACTGGGGTCACCCATCTTGTAACGACGCTGCCCAGAAGGCGGCAGTGACAAGCCACTTCTGTAGAAGAATTTGCCGGGAGCAATCGTGGTCATGGAAAGACCGTGATCACATATGTCATATGACACAGCACACGATGAACAAATGGACGATGTGGTGATAGAGTGTCTGCTAATCGCGAAGGAGTGGAGAAATTCATTGATGGGTTTGCTGAGATCGTCACTGATGAAAATCTGACACTCTGAACAGCTGCATCGGTACATGTGTGATGAACAAGTGTAAAACAAAGACTGCTTGCCAGTAGCATATAAATTCAGAGTCAGAAATTATGGTGATCCCAAGCTATCTCATTATATATTGCAAACTCCAAAGAAAATCTGCCACACTTCTGGCCCCAAGCAATTCGGATAAGGGGTACTCAACCTGTATTAGGAATTTGCTGTGGTTGTGACAGTTGTGGGAAAGATTTTGATTTTATTCTATTCGCAATGCATAAGAGTTTTTATGGTTTATTCTCAGAGTTGCACATTTCTGTGGGATTTAAAAGCTCAGTATTTTGATTTCAAATGTTCGAAAATTGCAGAGTCTCTTTTTCCATCTGTTGCCTGACTAAAAAGCATTTGGGACTGTTGAAGGCTGCAGAGGACGTGAGGTATTCAGTAGGTTAACCATATAAAGCATTGATAAAGTGGGCCTTTTGCTTTCATCCCAAAACACTGTGCAGGTCAGCAACCTCTTTTTTTTCTCCTCGTGCAGACCATCCGACAGGGGAAGTGCTGTTGCCAGGAAAGGAATTCATCACTTCTGGTAAAGCACAGCGTTCTACAACCTTGTGTTTTGAGATTACAATAAAGTGGACTGAAACTTGTGTTTAAATCGCAATTTTTTTTTCTGTTCCTAAACTAAATACAAAATTCATGGAATATTTAATTCAGGCTCATGAATGGTTGATATAAAACTTACAAATTTTTTGGGGGATCAGAAATCCTTACTTTGAGAACAAGGAGTAAATTGTATAAATTGTTAAATTCACTGTCTCTTTCAAGGTAGAGTGTGGCAATATATCTCATTATAACGTAGATCCGTAGTCTTGATTCACCACTGTGGAATTTTTGCACAGTCCATCTTAATTATATCCACTCCAATCTTTTGTTTAATTATAACAGGCCGCCTTATTCTCTGACTGAGCAATGTATGAAGTTTAATTCTGATCTGATTACACAACCTAAGCAGGAAGTACTAAAAAAGTTAGAAATTGTCATTTGGATTCATTTACTTTTGTTATTATAATGACTTACTGGCTTGTGATTTACATTTCTCACTCCAGTATCCATGGATCATCACTGCAGTTAGATTTGGAAAGCATGTCCAATTGATGAGTGTTCACAGAATTACATTAATAATTGCTTTCCTCACAATTATTAGCTATAAGGAAATTAACTTGTATTAGTAAATATTTCAGTGAATACAAATGGCTTTTGTTTTGTTTTCTTTTACAGATGTTGTGTATGAAGCCTATCCCTGGGACTGTTATTTATTCTGTTTAAGTGTATTTGTGACAATGACCAATCAAATTCATAAATGGTCTCACTCGTACTTTGGTTTGCCTCGCTGGGTCAGCATCCTGCAGGACCTCCATATCATCCTGCCTAGAAAGCATCATCGGATCCATCACGTTTCCCCTCATGAGACTTACTTCTGCATTACCACAGGTAAGAACAGGGTTGAAAATGTTACTTAATATACCTGGAATAGAGGTGAAAGACTGTACAGTTAACATTATTCTCGAACCATCACAATTAAATTGAAACAGCAAGTCTTGTTTACAATACATTTATTGTTTAGTAATTTGCTTATGAATATTTTAGCAGTGGAGCATTAATCTGTAAATTTAATCTCACCCAAAAGTCAAACAATTTTGCTAATGTAAATGCTTACTGTGTTAAACAATGATATTGATATGAGACCTGCAGGATGGATTAGAAAATTTATTCATGGTATTTTATTCCTGCTACTGTAGTTGCAAAAGCAGAATCAGCCCTTATTCCACTCTAAAGAGTCATCAAGAGCTGCCTATATACTTTCGGGTTTTGTTTTCATGTCTGACGGTGAAATATTGGTGGCTGAATTTAGGTGCTCGTGAAACATTTATCATTTGCTATTGAAATTCTTGACCAACTCTTGCTAGCCTAAAGGCTTACAACTGGAGTAGTACTATTTACTTCTGAAAAGTGAGTGATTATGCTGCCTAGTTCCTACCTGCTATAGAATGTTTGGACAAGAATTGATTACTTTCCATCCGCCTGTATGAGCCCATCTTTCATTTTCCAAGCTGAGTGGAGCTGTTACTAAATGTTCTTTTGTTTCAGAGAAGGCAAGGACTAACTACAACTCTTGGGTTATCTAGAGGACTTGTTTCAAGCAATAGTGAAGGAAAGGGGTTATCCCATTCTGCTACAAAGGGCAAGTTCTTCCAGGAGCATGGTGCAAGCGGACAAGAATGTGACAATGGTCATAACTAAACATCTCAGATCAAGGGCATTTGGAACTTTAATTGTATGTTTCCTATTTGTGATTATAGTTCTTTAATGAAGACCAGGCCCATATTTCACATCCAGAAGCATCCAACTCCAACTTCCAAATTGTTGAGGAAACCAAGCTCACTAACAGCCATCGGAAAAAATGATGAGTTGTTTTGTAGGACACCAACGATGAGTGTATTTATGAACAATCCACATGGGAGAGCATCTGTTTCAAGGGAGAATATGGCCTAACAGCCCTCATCTCTCTCAGGAATGATATGTTCTCAGTTCTCAGTAAGCAACGCTCTCCACGTTGAATTATTAATAGCCTACTGTCAGTAGTAACAAATAGACTCGAATAAAACAGAACCAGTAGAAAACAAGAAAAATTGGCTGCACAGGGATCAATCAGAGGCTCGAGGTAGCCTTGTAAAACTGTTTCTTAGTTACAGTGTTTCAAAAAAAAATCATTTGTTAAAACGGACATGCTTTCATGTCTTTTGTTCACTTTCATTTGTGTTATGGTTATCATGAAAGCCTGCTTCAAAATTGGATCATAATATTCCACAATACACCAAAAATGCAAGTGCCAGTAGGTTACTTATTATTCTAGTACGATAGCAGAAATGCAACCTTGATCAGTAAAGCTGCATCTTTCCTGTTTTAGCACATTCATTCTCAATTGTTAAATAATTGATTGCAGTTAAATGATAACATTTGGGTGTTTTCTCATTGAGAAATGCAACCGTGTTTTTCGAAGTTATTCATGCAGTGATGAGGTGAACATGTTGGGTACATGACAAGATGTATAGATAGATGTTTCAGATTGCATCCTTCAATAAACAAGATTTCTTTGCTGTCATACTTAACAATCAGGCACCAGAACATCAGTGGTCTCTGCTAGGAGCCCCTTTAGATGTATACCACAGTGAAACTATTGCCATGAATACGGTTGTGGTGTCTGTTCTGTCGTCCTGTTATTCTTCATGCTTTGTAATATCCATTTCTCTGAAACTTGCTTTTTCACCCCATCAACCCTGATATTCTCAAGACCAGACAAACTACTCTCACATTACAATATTTACTCTGCTTGACCACACTGGCTTTATTTCTGCCATATTTTAGTTTATTTTTCATGTAAATTTAATGTATAATTCATGTTCCAAATTGATAGAATTTGTCAGGCTGTATGAAAGAACTGTACCGTGCTGCATTTGTACACTGTAATATTCAGAGTTCAATATTGATTTAGGCTTTTTTGCCATTCTGGTGTACCTCAGATGTTTTTGGAGAATTGTACAAATCTACCCATTTTAAAGGCCCAAAATCCGTTACAGCCAGGTATTTGTTTGTCCTCTCCCCGGCTTGGAAACTAATATGGAACTTCTGAAGCCCAGTGAGCAAATTTAGAAGGCAGAGAGAAAGATTCCTAAAAACTGACAACCTGAACAACAAATTCTAATTCTAACGACAAAGAGACTAATTCATCTTTTAGAGATGATATTATTTAATTTTTTTTTTTTTGCTTTTCTGCTGAAAACTAAAATTGACATAATATGGGATTGTGGCTGTGCCTGTACTCCACATAAAACTAACATCTGGAAGAACTCTATAGCTCAGATAACATCTGTGGACACGGCATTGTTTGGAAAAGTGACGTGGTGTATTTAGACTCTTAAAATGGGAACTAAATTCTGATGCTGTACAATTTATTACCTGGGAGAATCTGATCTAATGATCCCACTGAGGAACATCATATCTTTACAGATTTTGGTACTTTTCTAATATTTGGAAATCTGCTTTGATATGTCAATTGAAGCCAAATAGTCTAAAAAAAAAGTAGTGTGTTTTTTGTATGATTTGTGAGTTTGAGATCTTTGGAAGTTTATGTACAATTGATATATGCACTGATGTACAAACATAAGGGGTAAATCATTCGACCTCTCAGGCTTGCCCCAGCATTCTGTATGATCTTGGCTGATCTATTCTAAACCTCATCTCCTGTTCTATGTTTCTTGTAGCCACAATTCCCTTGTGTGCTGATATCATGACCCTGCTGAGATCTGATTGATAGGTGGTTGTTAGCTTGTGATTCTTTCGAGCTCTTTCAGTGCAGGAAGACGTCTCACTTCATTTAAATTAGGAGGATTCAACATAATCATGTTCATAATTTCTGACCCAAGCTCTACCCTGACATCCAGCTCTGTGGTGCCCAGACTTACAGAAGATTTGTGACCCCTCTATACCAGGCCCAAGGGGATCGCACTCAATCCTATTCACAAAGACATCTCTTGCAGACTGAGTGAATCCAGAGAGATGGCAGTGTGATGTAAAAGTACAAGGGTCCATTTAACCCCCTCCCCGCACTTGAACCTGCAATCTGAGTGTGGAGCAGTGGTGACTGAAGTGGAGAGGACCAGCAGTTAAGGAAGTGAGAGGTCCCTTATTGATCCAGTCCAATGATTTTTCTTTCAGAATTAGGAAAAGTTAGAAGTAAAGATTTTGAAGGTAAGAATAAGCAAAAAGGGAGAAAGGAACGTTGTGATTGGAAGGCAAGGAAACTGCACGGAGGTGGAGCATGTAGATGAGACAGGTAAAGAAATAAAGGACTGGTGGTGACGAAGTGTGGATGGAAACAGGCGAATCACTGTCGAGTCATAGAGCTCTACAACACAGTAACAGGCTCTTGGGTCAATCTGGACATGCCAAAGTATTACTTTGCCTGATCTGCACCTGGATCACAGCCCTCCATAACCCTCCCCTCCACGTACTTATCCAAATTTCTCTTAAATCCTGAAACTGAACCCACACCCATCACTTCTGCCGGCAGCACTCACCACCTTCTGAGTGAAGAAGATACCCCTCAGATTCTCCTTAAATGTTTCACCTTCTACCCTTAACCTATGACCTCTAGTTCTAGTCTTCCGCAACTTCAGTGGGAAAAGCCTGCTTGCATTTGCCTTATTTATATCGTTCATGATCAAATCCATCAAATCTCATCTGAAATTACAAATGAGAAAATCTGAAATAAATACAGAAAATGATGGCGGTGTTCGTTGTCTGAAATTGTAATAGTCAGTGTAGAAAGGCTGCAATCTTTCATTTTAAGCTTCAACAGAAGAATGTAATAGGCTGGGGACTGAGAAGAGATTTTAAAGTGACAGAAAACTCGAAGGTTAGGATCTAGCTTGTGGATCCCTACTTTGCATTTGGTCTCCCAGGGTAGAGAAGACCTCATTGTGAGCAGGAAGTACAGGAAGAGAGTTTAGGACCCTGAATGGCAGGAAACATGATGTTCAAAGGGCAGCTGCAGGTCCCCTGTGCTGTTTTAAGTGTTGTCACAGATGTCCTATGATGTGACGGCAGAGCTGTGGGCTGTGCCTGTACTGGTGCAGGTTTGGAATGACTCCTTACTTTGATATACCATCATATCTGCTGTCCTGATTCAGTCAGAGAACAGTTGATGCTCATTGTTCCTCAGCATGGTTCAGTATACTGACATTTGTCCCTTATATTTGCCCTTTACAAATGCATTACCTGACTCTTCTGAATTTAATTCCATTTTCCTGCCCAGCTGCTCCATCCATTAATCCTTTAATAGTCTACAACTTTCTTCCTCATTAGTAAGGTGGATCATTTCTGTAACATCAGCATACCTTCTTAATTACAGCTGCTACATATTAGTGTAAAGCATTAGGACACATCACAGAAAGCAAAGGACCTACTACATTCCAGTCTTTGAAAAATCTCATTTTATACACACACACTCACCACCTTCTCACTTTCACTCGGATCTTTCATTTGTCAGTTTGCCTTGAGCAACTTTGCCAAACTCTTTGTTACACTAAAAGTTTTATCCTCAAAGACTCATTTTACTACCTTATTCAGAAGTCAAAAACATATTTGTATTTTTAGTCCTTTAATGCCACACTGCAAGCCCAGATAATTCCTTGTTGTAGTTTGGGAAATATTTTATCAGGCTTGGAGATTTTAAAATGCTAAAACACTTCCTGGTTATTATACTCAATAACATTGTTTTTTTTTTCTTAACTCCTTTGTGAAGACCATTAGATGATGTACATTTCACCTGTCTTTTTGTTAAGCTCCGATAAAACATTATTTATTTATTTTTATTTAGCGATACAGTGCAGAACAGGCCCTTCCAGCCTTTATAGTCGCTTCACCAGCAACCTAGCGTAATCCTAGCATAATCACAGGACAATTTACAATGACCAATTAACCTACTCACCAGTACATCTTTGGACTGTGGGAGGAAACCAGAGCGCCTGGAGGAAATCCACTCATTCCATGCGGAGGACGTACAAAATCATTATAGAGCATGCTGGGATTGAACTCTGACCTCCAACGCCCTGAGATGTAATAGTGCAGCACTAACCACTACGCTACATTGGCACCCCAATTATCTTTTTGTCCCTAGTAATAATTTTTTATTTCTTTGTTGTTATGCTTTATGTTTATAAAATATCATTGATTTTCCCTTAATTTTGTTTCCTGATGCTTTTTTAATGCATTTCCTTTGCCTCCATAATTCTTTTTGTAGTTTTGTTCCTGCTGTTTCTATACTCCTCTCAGCTTTCTGTAGGTGTCGCATAAAGCTCAAGCTCTCGTGCTTCTTAGTGTTCAGTATTCGGGGTGGGCATCGGGGATGTGGTAAAAGTTTTAACAATGTACACTGCATTCCTATGAAATTCAGCCATTTGAATTGAACTAGTGCATGTTGAGTCTTATTTCTTCCACGGTTGCAGTAGGATTTCAAAGCCATATACCGACAAGGTTAGTCGGTCTGTCCTGTCCTTTTGAGGTTGTTCATCAGATTCAAATCAGCTTCAATCTGGGATTAAATCAGCTGTTTTCAAGATTTGGATAGATTGTAACATACTGAGCATTTTTAGGAGCCAAATAAGCAAATTAACAAAGTTGCAGTAAATCAATTTGTTTATCGTACCTTGTCTAGCTCTTGGCATTAAAGACCCGAACCTCATCGATATGTTGCAGCAGCTCAGAATAGAATTTTACCAGTTTAACTGAAGCAGGTTAGGGAAGTCTAGGCATGCACTGTCAAACGTGGAAGCTCTGAACTCACAAAGAAATTAGAAAACTTGACAATGTTTGTTTTCTCCATGTGGATTCCACAGAGCAACTTCTATCTTCCAGAGATTCCCTATCACAAGCTAGGATCACCGCTTGGCTTCTGCTCCGGGTTGAAATGTCTCAGTATTGGGATTGGTTTGTCATTGTCACGGGTAGGTAGCAAAAGCGGGTCATCCACCCTGTTCAGACAGATGAGACCATCACGCAATGCAGTGAGGTAGAACAAGGTAAAGCTAACAACGCAGAATAGATTACAAAGGTACTGAACAGTGAAGTGCAGGAGAACAATAAGTGCAAGATTATAATGAGGCAGTTTGTGAACTCGAGAGTCCATTTGATCATACAAAGGGTCCACTCAAGACTGAAAACAAAGCAGCCCTTCGGCCTGGTGGTATGCACTTTTAGCCTTTTGTATTTTCTGCCCACAGCAGAGGGGAAAAATAATTTTTGAGGTGGGTGGGGCCTTTGTTTTATTGGGGATTAGGAATTATTTGAGATTACTTTAATATTATTAAATTAATTTAACTATCTTTAAAATATAACCTGAATAATTTTGAATATTTGATAACTTTAGTGCCACGTAAAAGACTGCCTCGATCTTTAAGCAGGGCAGGCTGGGGCCGAGGCAGTGTTGGGTGGAATATGGTATTTTGCCGGCCAGCTGGATAGACTGACTCCCTGCGTAAGGATCTGACGAGAGTGAATTTGTGTTGATGCCTCACATGGCCAGTCATGTGATCACTCTATTGTCATTGCTTAATGAAATCCATACTCCACCAGTTGTACTGCTCTCAAGAGGATACATTTGATCACAGAAAAGGAAAAAACAGTACCATGGTGAAAATTCTGAATGAATGTAGAGTGCAGCACAGTGGTGTATTGAGAGAGGCACTGCCTCACAGATCCAATAATCCAAGTTCAATCCTGACTCCTGGCGATGTCTGTGTGGAGTTTGCATGCTCTCTCTGCATGCATTTCCATCAAATATTCTGGTTTCCTCCCATGATTTACTAAATGGAGAGAAAATACAAGGGAGAGTTGCAAAGGGACTTAGGAGCCCTTGTGCAGGATTCCCTGAAGGTTAATTTGCCAGTTGAGCCAGTGGTGAGGAAGTCAAATGTGATGTTAGCATTCATTTCAAGAGGACTAGAATATAAAAGCAAAGATGTTATGTTGAGACTTTATAAAGCACTGGTGAGGCCTCACTTCGAGCATTGAGAGCAGCTTTGGGCCCCTTATCATAGAAAGGATGTGCTGAACCTGGAGAGGTTTTAATAGAGATTCACAAAAACATTTCCAGGATTAAATGGCTTGGTTTAATGAAGAGTGTTTGATGGCTCAGAGCCTGCATTCACTATAATTAAAAAGGATAAGTGGTGATGTAATTGAAACTTATCGAATGGTGAATGGCTTTGATAGAGTGGATGTGGAAGGGATGTTTTCAATGGTGGGAGAGTCTAAAAGCAGAGGACATAGCCTCAAAATAAATAGAAGGGCGTCCTTTTAGAACAGAGATGAGGAAATTCTTTTTCCGGAGAGTGGAGAATCTGTGGAACTCTTTGCCACAGGCAGCTGTGGCAGCCAGATCTTTATGTATATTTAAAACAGAGGTGAATTGGTCAGGGCATGAAGGGATACAAGGAGAGGGCAGCAGACTGAGGCTGTGAGGAAAATTGGATCAGCCATGATGAAATGGCGGAGCAGACTCAATGGGCCAAATGACCTAATTCTGCTCCTATATTTTATGGTGTTATGCCAAAGATGGGAAGGTTGGTAGGTTAATTGGGCTCTGTAAATTTCCAATTGCCCCTAGTGTTGGGTGAGTGGCAGAATCTGTGGATGGGGGCAGAATTGATAGGAGCATGAGAGAATAAGTTGCAAGATTGTTGTAAATGTATGCTTGATGTCTGACATGGACTGAAGGAGCTGTTTCCAGGCTGTAAAACTCAAAACTCATAATTATTTGTTATTAAATTTAAACCATTCTGTAGTCCTGTTAGAGTGATGCTTCTTTACAACTTTAAGTACCTCTTTGAAGGTTTATACAGACCTTTGCAAACATATTCTTATTGTTTGGGAGAGATAAAATAAAACATTAAGAATTTTTCTGCTTAATGAGAATGGAGGGAATGTTTGATTGTACATATTAATTGAGTGGCTGTTGTTGACTGGATCAATTTGCATTTGTGTTTAAAATATGCTTTACCCAAACAAAAGTTCATTTTCAGGAGGTAGACTTTTCAGTAAAGTAGCCTTTCTGGTTCTTCTCTGTTTCCTAAAGTCTTTACAAGGTGGCTTTAGTCTACACGGTAGTTGTAGTCAACATGTTTTCCTTGTCATACTCACTTGTGCTCAGAGGAAGCTGAAGATCAGGCCAGGACAGTGAGTTGTTGATCTGCCAAGTAATCCAAGGCTGGTAGACTTTGGTCAGCAGCAGGTTTTTGAAATGCATAGACTCACAAGGCACATTTTTTGTCAGTTGAGCAAAGATCTGCACTGCTGGCAGAATGCACAAGCCACAGTTTAGTACTTTCCTAACTGTCTTTTCCTGACAGCGTTTGTGCGGAATTTGCTCCTGTAGATCAAAACCAGCCATCCCTGATTGTTGTCTGGTTCAACCGCAGGAGGAATCAAGACTGCACTCACTGTAAGCGAGTGGCAGAAAAGGGCTGCTACAGTTCTCAAGGGTTCTGTTTTGTCTCTTCCCCTGGCAACACACAATGTTACCTCCAAGGCTGTGAGACAAATAGTGTAGGCAGGTGGCTGTCAGTGTAACCCAATCACTTCAGCTCTTATGCGGGCAGGTTGTTGGACACTTCCAATCACTGGCTGAGTTTGATGGTTTAGCTGGAAATCATAATAATAATCCCCATGCCAACAGATCAAATTCATTACTATTTAGATATGATGTGGATGAGAAACTTGGGCTCAGCCCAAGAACTGTCCCTCTATTCATTTACCTGTTGGTAATCTATGGCATGAGATTCTCCCCCAGTAGATTTATTGCCGATCCACAATGGTAGATAAACTTTCCTGTGGATTTGTTCAAGACAATTTCTGCAAATCGGATTGAACTGTCAGTGGATACAATAAATCTTAAGCTCTTGCCTCAGGAGTAACTGCTACATCTTACAGCAGTAAAAAGGCCCTTTGCTCTGCCAAATAACACATTGGCTGTAGTGCCCTACATAAGCCTTTTCCCACTCTGATTATGCAATCACAGCAGTATTATTGTCTATTTTGATTTGTTTCCAGTGT
Organism: Hypanus sabinus; assembly: GCF_030144855.1. Taxonomy (NCBI): domain Eukaryota; kingdom Metazoa; phylum Chordata; class Chondrichthyes; order Myliobatiformes; family Dasyatidae; genus Hypanus; species Hypanus sabinus. The sequence goes on from NC_082722.1 coordinate 40,201,571, forward strand.
GCTCACCTAGGCTGCCATTCTCTTTGTGGGGGAAAGTTTCAAAGTTCCATCACTCCCTTGGCAAAAAAAAAACCTTTATCTTGGATTTACTAGTGGCTATTTTATATTTAAAGTCTCCCTTTTATCTTTAAAGCTTCTTTTTCTAGTCTCACCCAGAAGTGTAAATATCATCTCAGTATCTGCCAGATCAAACCACTCGTCATTTTGAAGATCTTTTCAGGTCTTGTTTAATCTTTGTAGGTAGTTCAAAGAATTCTAGCCTGTCGATTTTTTCTGAAAGGTATAATCACTAATTCTTGATGTTCTTGTAAGCCTTTTGTACTCTTTCCAGTACCTTTATATTAATCTTGTACCAGTAGTTGCAGACCAGAGTTGTTCTCTGTGATATTGGTGTGGTCCAACCATAGTTCAATATGCTTAATATAACTTCTTTCTTTTTCACACACAAATGCTGGAGGAACTCAGTAAGTCAGGCAACATCTATGGATGGGAATAAACAGTTGACGTTTCAGGACAAGACACTCCATCAGGACCTTTCATGAATACGCCAGCATTTTGTGTGTGTTGCTCAAGATTTCCCGCGTCTGCTGCATTCCCTGTTTATTTTTTCTATTTCCAGGAGAACTTAATAAACATGAAGTTATGATGCATTATTTTGCTTTACTGATCTAATAGATCATTGCATTTTGGCTTGGTGTGCACTCAAATCATGTAACATTTCTGCCTGCTTGCTTGGATCTTGTGAGCAATCATAGAATGATTATTTTACCTTGATTTCTTTAATAACCTTTTAATGGCTGGAGGCAGACCATTTTCTTAGCGGCTGCTCTTTTCTCCCCCCTCAGTCTTTCACTGAAGATTTGTTGTCTTGCAAGTGAATAGCAGTATTTAATCATTAAAGCTATTGCAGTTCTTTAATTTAACAGGCTCTCAGTCAGTGCTTTTGATGCTTTGAAAACTCTCCTCACATATGTTAATGAGGCAAGTTGCAAATAGGATCAAGATTTGAAAAACTAAATTAGAAAATTTCCCATTAGTAGTATGATGATTGATAAAGGAATTTATATTCTGGAAGTGAACTACCTTTGACAATGATTCTGAAATTTTGTTGCACGGAAGATTAAAATGTTTGAGATTTGTTTTGTGGCGTGCACTCTAATTGATGTGAATCTTCTTTGTTGTACTCAGGATGGCTGAACTACCCTCTCGAAAAGATTGGATTTTGGCGGAACTTTGAGTATCTCATAACACATATCACTGGGCACAAACCAAGGACTGATGATATGAAGTGGGCTCACAAGGTGGAATAAAAGACTATAAACAGACTAATGACGTGGAAAACTGAGGAGACACGGCCATGCTTAAGAAATGAAGACACATATAATTAATTCTCCTACCCTCGTCCAGCACTTAAAAACTTACATTGTTACATAATGTGATATATGCTTGAACAACTTTTTATTTGCCATTCTAGCAAGTTGCTTATGTAGGTCCAAACATAATTTTAACAATCATCCTTTGTTCACCATTCTACTATTATGCAGAAGATGTTGATTATTCATATGTTATTTTGTACCTAGTATATGATTAGAAGTAGCACCAGCAACGCGGACAGCAAATAGAAAGAGTGCGAATTTTAAAATAATCTCAAAAATGACTGTACCCTTATCAGCCTTAAGCACTTTAAAATTGATTATAATCCTCGTAAATGGAATGATCCTGTACAGGATTTAATATAAAATATTATTTGAGTTTTATACTGGAGTTGTGTAAAATGTAAGTTTGTTTTTGTGCTCTAGCGCTCTGCATTGAGATAACACATCATAATATAGAACCAAGTCAGAGAAACTTCACACTCCTGAAGCAGCCTCACTGTTGCATCTTTCTATCAGTTTTTGACAGATCATTTGAAAACTTTGCCATTTAGTCAGTCAGGCAATACGTTAATAAGTCTGACTGACAATGATTATTTTCCATGGGGATGGATCATATGTCACACATACTTTCTAAGAATAAGTTATTTGATCCCAAGGGAAAGGGCATACGCATCCTATATAGTTGTCCATATTCATTGCAAGCCCTGCACTATACCATGATCAATCCCACTCCCTGCAGAAATTGCATGTTCCTTTATGCTATAAAACCACATCCAGTTAAGCTGACCTAAAAGTATGCTTTCTCTTCTGTTATCCTGCAGTCGGTTCAGTTCATTAATAGCTACTCATTTTGTCCTGACTGCAATATTGTTTCCTGGCCATTGATCGAAGATCTATATAAACCAACATTAGTGCAGCAAGACCTTGTTGCATGCATCTGCTCTGACAGTGCTCAGAAATCACGCCTGATGCATTGACAGTAGACGGTTATGCTTCACTCGTCATGCTGTCCAGCAGCTACGTTTAGAAGTGCTTCTGATGATGATCCTGAAATATAAATGTGATTCAGATTACAATACAGACCTGGCAGCCTCTCTCCCATTTTAACTTGTGTTACCTATTGTATGTCCATGTCAGTCTTTACAAGTTCTCTTTAGTTCTTCAGTAAGTCTTATGTAGTAATCTCTCTCACAGAAACACACTCTCTCTCTCACACACACAGGCAGTTGTGGAATTTATCACTCTCTTTTTGGTCCAATTTTTATTATCTTTTTAATTTTATTATCTTTTTACTTAACTGTTAACTTTCATCAAAGCGCTATTAATTCCTTCTGCCCAGATGATTTGGTCTCTAGCAAGATAAACCTCTTTATTCTCCTTCTGACACTTTAGTTTCATCACATAGAGCATATAAGCGTATCAGAAATATTGCTCCGTATGGAGGGATATGATAGAACTGCATTTCTAATTTATCTCTGTTGAGTTATCAGGTCAACTCTCTTGTGTGGATTCAAATTCCATTGCCTTTCCCAGAACTGATCACACAGCTTCTTAGCAAATGGAAAAATGTACATCCAAGTTCAGAAACGATTTGCTTCGTCTGTTCGAAGTGTACATAAAGTATGGCGAGTGCAGGCTACATATTAATTTCTATTTCAAAGTGAAACAAGTGAATGAGCTGGATCATTATTTATGAGTTGTATATGAAATGTTATTTTTGTGCAGGCTTACTGGGATACAAAGCTGTCTATGTTAAGTAGAAACCCAAACCCTCCTCTAGTATCATTTGTTTGTTAGGTGAACCCTTCTACCTGTTCTGATTTTAAAACCACAAATGCTGAAAATGCACTACTGGTCTTTGGACTTCCCGGATTTCATCTTGCACTTGAATATCCATCCGCTTTCCTCATCAAAATCATAAACATGACTTTACTCTTCTCTCATCTTGAAAATTCAAACTGTTTTCTCAATTTCTTGGAGCTAAGTTGATTTAAAATTCCAACTGTGATTACTGGTCTCAGATTAAAAAAAGTATTTCTGTCCATTAAAGTTTGAGAAAGTTTGCATTCTCCTTGATGTTTTCTATTCCCTTTGTGCTATTCATATGCTTGACAGTTTGGATCATATTTAGGACATTCATCAGGAGTTTTTCACACAAGAAGATGCATTTTTGTGTTATTTTGTACAATAATTAAGGTTAATCCTTTTCCTGTGGCGAAAGCACAGTATTAGTCACAGTTGGAATTATTGCTAAACAATCATCCTCCTGTCAGGTTTACATTTTTGTGCCAGCCCATTCACAGCATGTGGGAGCTCAATATAAAGCTAAAGGATGATGGTATGGAGCGTATCAGCTTGGAGCATGCATGTGTCTATGAAGGTATCTGGGGCAAGGTTATGCAGGAACTGGAAGGTGTGAATCAGAATCTTGACTGCATTGCATGAACCAAATGATGAACACGGTGGCGTCAATCATTGAATTATCCTGTATTTTTGTTGAGGTGCTTATGGAGTCAAAAATGCTTTTACTTCCCACAAACCAGTTGTCAGAAGAGATGAGAAAAGAAGGAAGTATGTGAATTAACAATTGAATGCACTCAATTCTTGCAGCAATTAATTGCAACCCTTTCACTTCTGATAGTAGATTACCATTCTGCAGTGCCAAGCTACAGCATGCTTATTTCCCAAGGGCTTTGCTGCATTGTATCTTTGGCTCCCAAGGGTGCTCTCATTTCCTGCTGTGACTCCTCAGGATGCATTGTCATTATACAGTTGTTAGATCCTCCAGTATTTAAAGGTGCCTTGCCATATTTTTGACTCCTTTTCTCTTTTTTTTAAAACCATTTGAGTCCTGGTGGGTTTAGCTCCTGACCTGCTTGGAGTGGTCCACTAACTTGTCAAAGTGTCTTAATTTTGTGTGTGAGCCTAGGCTGTGATAATTACCAGGCTGTTCAGCTGTGGAAGATTGCAAAGCTAGTTCAGTGCAATTGGCACCTATATATGAACAACTTAATAAGACTCAGGAATTAGAGCCTTGAATGTGTTCTCCCTCCCATAGCTCAAGGGACAGAATGACAATAATAGTATCTTACCCAGCTGAGACTAGCTAACATAGCACAGACTAATAATGAGTCTTTGTGGCTTAATGCATTTACCCGTCAGGCTTTTGGGGCAGATGTTTGTATTTCTTTCAATGAATTTGTGTGATGAATATTCTTTGTCTCAGCAATCTTTGAATTACTTCTTATTTGTCATTATATGCTTTCTGTCTAAAAACATTTGGTACTTACCACGAACTGGCAACATAGAAGCAGTTTATTTTGAACTCTCCAACTGTGCTTAATGCCCACTAGTTATCAGGTTGTTCATGTAATACATAAGTAAATCAGAGCATTTAAGCCAATTAATCACTTGAATGTGATAGCAAGAGGAAATGATTTTTAATGTTGCTATTGCAAAACCAGTTTTGTTCATGTGCAACTGCATTCTTTTGCTTACTTTTGACGTGTTTAATGACAGAAGATTATTTGATCATAGAAATGAAAATGAATTTCAGCATTACCGTGCTGTTGGATTGTGTGAACTCCAATCGGCAATCGATGAAGCGAAATGTCACCAGTACTGAACTGCTGACAGGGATGAGACGAGGAAGCTTATAGTTTGCAGCTATTCTGAATATATCCCTGAAGTAATTAAAGTAAGTCAAATGTATTAAATGTCAAGAAAAGAGTAAACATCAACAACAATGCACGGAATCATGTCTGTACAGTGGAAAAGAAGCTTCACAGAGAGAGGTAAACCGAGTCCCAAGTGTCACTGCAGACCAGGCTCAGCAGTTCTTTGGCATTGGAACCGTGGGTGCGGAGAAAGTTGTTCCATGAAATGCTGCTGGAGCTAATTTCATTCCTGTGGGGTTTGAGGTGTCTCCTGATGATTCAACTTTTTGCTAAAGCAGCCAGAACAAAGAGAACAATATAAGTAAACAGAAACAAAAGAAATAAGAAAAATTAAGAATTTGCACCTCAGTTTAAATGGATTGGCCTGGCTAACATGAGGAATGTCTATCACACCATGCTGTTTTATTTTCTGACAAAACCTGCCTAAATTGACCAGTTGATCCTGGAACGATACCTTACATATTCCTCCGGGCAGATTTATTTCAGTGCTTGGGGGAGCTGCATGTTACTCCTTTGTGTATTTGCCAGAGCTAGTAGATTATTGTGTGTGGAGTACTAATATTGTGCAATGGAATAAAGACCAGTACTCATTATATCAAAAATAACTTTAATTGTTCCCTTGGATAACAAAACATAAACTAAGCAAAAACTGCTAGAAGGAGGATTCCATCTGAAAAAGTCAAATGGATGGACTTGCTGTATGGTATACTGTGTGTAAAGTTAAAGATAGGGTCCAATAACTCCCAGGATCTCAAATTTTCTTTTATTATTCTACGCGCTTCATATCTCACCCTTGACTAACATGTGCCACCTACTGAAATTTAATAAATAAATATAATTGAAAAAGAAAATGATTCTTTTAAGTTTCTTATATGACTGCTCTAAAAAAGTGGTTCAACAGGTAAATACAATTGGGCTACGCTGTAATTTCTTGAAAAGTGAGAAATGAATAGATAATTACCTACTTTCCTACATTCAAGCAAGTAGGAGCCAGGTGATTAATCCAGAGCTTTTATAAATGCAGAGCACGGGTGGTGCTTGCCATCTGTGAGGCATCTCTCTGCGTGAATATTTGATGAATGTAAAATTACCTGTAAAAGAGGCAGTTGTGGTTCTTCAAGTGTGTTCATTGCTATGTGCTGCTTTGGTCTTTTGAGATTTCTGTTTCCTTTATTCGCTGCTGTAGAATTATAGTATCACCCAACTCAGAAGGTGGCTATTAAAACATTGTGCCCTGTCATCGGTTTAAAATTTTTCTCCTATTTGCTCCCTTACCCGTAACCCTGCAAAATAGACCCTGTACGATACGTCCAATTCTATTGTGGCGTATCTTGAAGGGACTTTCTAGGAGAAAGCTATCAAAAGACTGACCATGGATAAAGATCACTTCTGAAAGGTTTGATTGAATAATCCTTGACAATGGATTCATTCACCCTCCTTTCACGTGGCTGTGGTCTGGTGCCAGCAGAAAACTTGGTCATGAAACTAAAACAAATTGGATGATATGTTTAATTTTCCATAAGAGAAAGATTTCCAGCACTTCCACAAGATACTAAATATTATGATTTCTCTTCCACACTGTGGGGAATTTGGAATTCCATTTGAGGAAAAATGTAGGTGTTGCAGTGTGTGTTGCCAGTTATCTAAATTTATTCCCTTTCTAAATTAAGTTGGATACTCTTGTGATTCATATGATCTCGGAGGAGTGCAAAAAACAAACGTCGTGCTGCCAATTTTTGCACCTGGTGTTTATTGTCAGAAGGACACACATTTGCCCGGTAATTCTGAGTCTACCTTAACAATTTGGATTTCTCTAGTACATACCCCAATGTCTTGAGTGTTAGCATTTACCATCTGCTTAATGTTGACAGGAAGAAAGTTGATGCATGGTGGGAAAGCTTCAAGACAATGGTTCCATGTTAAATAATGGGTTTGAAAATAAAATATAAAAGGATGAGAAGTGCACAAGCCTAAATTTGAGTTTCTGTTGACCTGAGGTATTTTGCTGATACCATCCTGTGTAAGTCAATGATTGGAAGTGGCTTCACTTCAAACTGTCTACTGTGGTAAAATATAGAATAGGTTGTTTTACACTTCCAGCAAACCAAATGTTAAAAGAAAATCACTTCCACATAATGAAATAAGTTTTCCACCACTAGCTGGTGCTAAAGCTATAGCAAAGAAAGAACCCAATTTTTCTGAAATAGTATATTTGACGGAAAATTTTACCTGCAATCCTGTGAAGCAGCTTGAGACATTTCACTACATTTAATGACACAATTTTAAGTTCAAGTTGTTTTGTACTACACCAGCAAACAGCTTTTATCTGTTTCTCAGTCAGTGTTGAAGTAGATGTTTACATATAATTCTATGGTTTGACTTCTTGAGTCACAAGATACCATAGTGGCTGTTCCAGCAGCGATGAAGTGGACAAAAGAATTATGTAGAACTTGTAATTATCACTGCATGGCCTCCTGGGAGGGAAAGGTTCATTTTAAAAGAATAATTAGTGATCAGAAAAATTTACAGGAGAAAGAGCAGGTGAATGTGACTAATTGGATAACTCTTTCAAAAGGCAAGGGCAGGCATGATGACTACTCCTGTTCTAAATTTCTCTAATTCTATACTTGACTATATTACACTGTGATTCTATTAGCATGATTATTACTTTGAACTGCACATTTTAAAATTGAATTTGCTTCTCAATTTGTGTTTTATTTTATTGTATTGACATACAGCGTGGGTTAGGCCCTTCTGTCTCTTCATGGCACACTGCCCAGCAAAACCTCGATTTCATCCCAGCCTAATCACGGGACAATTTACAATGACCAGTTAAACTATCAACCATGTCTTTGGACTGTGGGAGGAAACCCACGTGGTCACGGGGAGGACATACAAACTCCTTAAGAGGCAGCGGAGGGAATTGAGCCTGGGTTGCTGGTACTGTAGAGCGTTGTGCTTTAATGTTAGAACAAGTCTTATTCCTTCAATGTTAGAACAACGATAAGTTATTTTTGTTTGTTGGTGTAATATGAATGTTGCTGGCATTCCTGATGTTTGTTATTCATTGAAATGTCCCTGAATCAAGGATGAAGTTGAAAGTTAACCACGTCGGTGAGTCTGTGGTCAAATACAGGCCAGAATGGGTAAGAAAAGCAATCAGGTAGTTTCGTGCTTACATTTATTGAGACTGGCAGATTTTCTATAAGTTCCAGATTTATTTAGTTACTTGAGTTCAAACTCCATTGCTGTCACATTGGGATTCCACTAGGAGTCTATGGATGAAAAGTCTAGAACCTGGATATGTATCTACTTAATGATTCTCCTGCCACTGTACTACAAGGTCAATGTGATCTCAAGTGACTTCAGCATTTCAGTCCAAATTTATTTAGTCAGTTCCACTGGTACATCCAATATGCTCCTGAAGCAGTCAATCTATTTCAGATTTTAAAATGTGAGAGGTTACCAGGCAAGCAGTGGGAACATTCAAAGGAGTGCTCAAACTTAACATTGAAAAAATGCAACTTCCCCATTGATGCCTCAGAATTCCTGGTGCACGACGCTTCAGTGAGGAGAGGGCACTTTCAGGATGGGATTTAGAACTTGTGTGTGTAAGCTGGGAGCACACAGAACGTTAAATAAACAACAGAAGGAGTGTACTACCTCACAGACTTACCTGTTCACCTGCTCCAGGCAACTGCAGTTCCTGCATTGATTTCATGAGTCACCCAAGAACCTATAAATCTAGACTGTAATCAAGTCAACCCCCATACCAGGCAATTCCCTATGAGGAGGAAAAACCACTGAGCAAAACAGTGTGTTGGACCTCTCACTCAGAATAAAAGCTTGTTAAAATCTGGTCTTTGCAAAATATTGGACCTTGACTGCGGCCAAAATTTACTATTGGAGAGACACCTCCTCCAATTGCAACTGCTTCATTTCTGGCCTTGTTCTTTCTTGTTCTATCAAGGTCTTTGTCATCCAAACAAAAACTTCTCATTTTGTTCTTTTCACTTCTCTGTAGTAATTCGAAAATCACTTCACCCTTAGCATCTGCCCAAAGATTATTAACCAAAATCATTAATTTTTGTTCACCTTCTGAATTACTAAAATAGTAAATAGTGGATCAATTTTCAGGCTAAAAATCTACATGCATACAAATTGTAAGATCAGATGGAATAACCTTTTGTTCTGGGTCCCCAATACTGGTAAGGATACACGGCATAAACATGGCATTGTTGGTTTAAAGAGTTCAGAAGTAGCCCAAGGACTAATGCCTTTTTCTCACATACTGTATATGCTCATATACATTCTGTATATTTATTGCTCATCCCTGATTACCCTTGAGGTGATGGTGAACTATTGTCTTGAAAACATTACATTCTGTGCAGTAAGCATTCCCCCCTTATTCTGTAGGGGATTGGAATTTAATCCTAATCTCAATGGCTTTTCACACAGTTTTAGACCACCTGAATAATACAAACACCTACAGTATGTCAGGATGCTGTTCATCAATTATAGCTCAGCATTTAACACCATCATTCCCACAATCCTGATTGAGAAGTTACAAAATCTGGGCCTCTGTATCTCCCTCTGCAATTGGATCCACTACTTCCTAATTTATGTGGATTGGTAATAATATCTCCTTCTCCTCCTTACTGATGCTCAACATTGGAGCACCTCAGGGGTGTGTGGTTAGCCCTCTGCTGTACTCTCTCTGTGCCAATGACCGAGTGGCTAGGCATAGCTCAATTACCATCTATCAATTTGCTGATGATACAATCATTGTTGGTAGAATCTCAGGTTGAGACAAGAGGGTGTACTGGAGCGAAATATGCCAACTAGTGGAGTGGTGTCGCAGCAAAAATCTTGCACTCAGCATCAGTAAGACGAAAGAGCTGATTATGGACTCCAGGAAGGGTAAGATGATGGAAAATACACCAATCCTCATAGAGGGATTGGAACTGGAGAGAGTGAGCAGTTTCAAGTTCCTGGGTGTCAAAATCTCTGAGGACCTAACCTGGTCCCAACATATCAATGAGTTATAAGGAAGGCAAGACAGAAACTAGAAAGAGATTTGGTATGTCAACAAATACACTCAAAAACTTCTATGGATGTACCATGGAGAGTACAGTATTCTGACAGGCTGCATCACTGTCTGGTATGGGGGTGCTACTGTACAGGACTGAAAGGAGTTGCAGAGGCTCGTAAATTTAGTCAGCTCTATCTTGGGTACTAGCCTACAAAGTACCCAGGACTAAATCTTCAAGGAGTGGTGTCCGAGAAAGGCAGCGTCCATTATTAAGGACCTCCAGCACTCAGAACATGCCCCTTTCTCCCTACTACCATCAGCTGGCACACACCTGAAGGCACACACTCAGTGATTCGGGAACAGCTTCTTCCCATCCATTTCCTAAATGGACATTGAACCCATGCACACTACTTCATTTTTTAAATATACAATTATTTGTTTTTTTGCACGATTTTAACCTACTCAATATACATATACTGTAATTTGAATTACTTATTTTAGTATCTTATTATTGTTTTTCTTCTTCTATATTATGTATTGCATTGAACAAATGCTAAGTTAACAAATTTCACAACACATGCTAGTGATAATAAACCTGATTCTCATTCTGAATAAATTAAGAAACAACAATAAATTTCTGGACGTAGTGCTTCCTGTTTTGGAGGGGAAATTGGATGGGTTGGTATCTTCATGATCCTGATGCTCATGTTTTTCTAAATGGTTTCAAGCTTGTTTGGGAAACCTAGTCAGGTAACTTCAGTGCATCACCTGGATGGTACACACTCTGTAGTCACGGCGTGCAGGTAGATGTGGACGTGAACATTTCAGGTGACAGATGAGGGATTGTAAACAATGGTGGTGTTTTGCCAAGAGGAAATGTTGTGCTTCTGGAAGCTGCACTCAAACACTTGACCCATGCAATACACACTCAATGACCACATTATTAGATACAGGAGTGGAACCCAGTGTGCTCTTCTCTGCTGTAGCCCATCCACTTCAAGGTTCAACATGTGCATTCTGAGATGCTCTTCTACACATCACTGTTGTAACCCATGGTATTTGAGTTATAGTCGCCTTTTTGTTAGCTTGAATTTCTCTGGCCATTCTCCTCTGACCTCTCTCATTAATAAGGTGTTTTTAACCGCAGAACTACCATTCACTAGTTGTTTTAAAACATTTTTCACACCATTCTCTATAAACTGTAGGTAATATTGTGTGTGAAAACCCCTTCATTTTCTGCGAAACTCAAACCACCCCGTCTGCCACCAACAATCAATGTCACTTAGATCACATTTCTTCACCATTCTGATGTTTGGTCTGAATAACAACTGAACTGCTTGACGATCTGCATGTTTTCAAGCATTGGGTTTTTGCCACAATTGGTAGAATAGATAGTTGCAGTAACAAGTTACCTAATGAAGAGGCCGCTGAGTGGATGTGGTGGGAATGTTTCATGGAATTACAAAGTGTGTTATTTGCTGCGGGATAACCCATCTCTGACCTGTTGTAGCCATAGTTTAAACCTTAAGCTACCAGTGACCCCTGTGATGTAAATGAACATAATTCAACAATGTTCTAGCCATTGAAAATCGGAGGGACATTGTTAAATTTACTTATGTTTGTATGGGTTGTTGCTGGGAATACATAATGTTTGAAAGATACTTGCCATTTATTAACAGCCATTTTGGCCAGATGCTGCTTTCTGTAGGCACAAACTGCAATATTATCTGAGAAGTTGTGAGTCATCTTGGAGCCATCATCATCAAAGACTCACATTCCTGTCCTTATAATGGTGGGAATGCCCTTGATGAAGCAGCTAAAGATCGGCCCAGGAAACGATTGTGAAACATCACCTGTGTAATCATGGAAACAAGATGACAATCTTTATTTTGCCTGTAATAGCAGGTAATTCACTTCTTGCCCATTGGGTTTGGAAGTAGTTGTTAAAAACAAAATGGCGGTGTGTGTTTATATATATAAAATAATTCAATTAAAATAGTGCAAAACAAATAATATAAAAAAAAGTGATGTGGTGTTCATTGATTCAATGTCTATTTAGGAATCAGATAGCAGAGGGGAAGAAGCTGTTCCTGAATCGCTGAGTGTGTGCCTTCAGCTTCTGTACCTTACGGTAATAATGCAAAGAGCTCTTGAGGCAGGTCTGAAAAAGCACATGGCAGACTTGGAACTCGATGCAGCACTGGAAATTCTGGAACAGTCCTGAGACAGATCTGAAAAAATACGAGGCAGACCTCTCGAGGGCAGGGCTCATGTATATCTTTATAAACATTGGAACTAATTTTGTTCCACCTTAAAATAGTATAACTACCGCTAATTTAAAAAATCATAATAATGCAATAACAAAGTAACAAATTTAATATTCCAATTACTTACACTCTTGAAAATTATTCAATAATTTGAAATATTAAAGAATCATGACCTAATACAGCAAATATGCATGCATTGTAAAGACGAAAACTATCTATTGACTTCTAAAAGTCATAATCGTTTAGTATTTTGTTAAGAAACTGTGTCTGTGAAAGCCAATTACGGAAATATTTATTTAAACCATAATTAATCCACAGGATTTTGGCAGTCACACACAATTCTTTTACTTCATTTGCACATTCATGCAGTACTGGTTGAAATGGAGGGATTGACATCAAACAGCACAGGGACACCATATTCCAGTTAATTTCTCTTGGCATAAGAATGCCACCAAAGTAAGGGGCACATACAAATCAAAGTGAATTGATGTGACTAATAGGACAACTCTGTTCTATTACAGTGTGTCAGAACTGTAGGAACGTGAAAAAACTCCATCAATGTTGACTTCTGACTCCTTCATATGTGGATGAATATCAACTTGGAACCCCGATTCTTCACACTGTTTCAGCAAGGTAGAAATGTTGTTTTGAGACAGTCGCAAATATCTGAAATATATAATAAGAGTGGATTATTGACTGAAGATTATAAGTGTTTTGATGAATATTAATCACAGAGATTCTATAAATATCAACCTTCAGTAAATTTATGACTTTTCTCAAGATTTGTTCAGAATTGAATCACAAAACAATTACAAAAGTGGCCATTTGTTCTATCTTACAGAGTCATAGAAAAGTACAGCACAAAAACAGGCCCTTTGGCCCATCTAGTCCATGCTGAAAACTTATAAACTGCTATTCACATTGATCTGCACCGGTACCATAGCGCTCCATATCCAAGAATCCATGTACCATCTATGTTCACTTCAGCATTGAAATGGAGCTTACATGCACTGCTTGTGTTGGCAGCTTGTTCCACACCCTTTGATTGAAGAAGTTTCCCTTCATGTTCCCCTAAAACTTTTCACCTTTCACCCTTAACCCATGACCTCTGGTTGTAATCCCACCCATTCTCAATGGAAACAGCCTGCTTGCACTTACCCTATCTATACCCCTCACAATTTTATATACCTCTATCAAATCTCCTTTCAATACCTTCTAAGGAAAAAAGTCCTAACTTAATCAAGCTTTCCCTGTAGTCAGGTCTTCAGACCTGCAATATCCTTGTAAATTTTCTCTGTACACTTTCAGCATTAATTACATCTTTCCTATAGGCAGATGATCAAAACTGCACATTACTCCAAATTAGACCTCACCGAAGTCTTTTACAAGCTCAACATAATATCCCATTTCCTGTACTCAATGCTTTGGTTTATGAAAGCCAATGTGCCAAAAGCTTCCTTTACAACCCTATCAGCTATGCCACCACCTTCAATGAATTCTGGGTCTGTATTCCCAGATTCCTTTGTTCTACCACCCTTCTCAGAGCCCTGCCGTTCTCTGTGTAAGACCTACCCTGACTGGTGCTACTGAAGAACACCTCCTCACACTTGTCCGCACTAAATTCCATCTGCCATTTTTCCAGCAGATGCAGGTCTCCTTGCAAGCCATGATACCCTTTCTCAATGTCCACTACATCCACAATCTTGGCGTCATCCACAGATTTGCTGATCCAGTTAACCACATTGTCATCCAGATCGTTGATATAGATGACAAACAACAATGGATCCAGCTCCGATCCCTGCGGCACTCCACTAGTCGCAAGGCTACAGAAAGAGAGGCAGCCATCTACTAACACTCAGTGGCTTCTTCCACAAAGCCAATGTCTAATCCAATTTATTACCTCGTCTTGAATGCTGAGCCGCTGAACCTTCTTGACCAACCTCCCATGCAGGAACTTGTCAAATGCCTTGCTAAAGTGCATCGACTTTCCTGGTAACTTCGTTCAAAAACTCAGTATGGTTAGACATGACCTACAGTATGTTACACAAAGCCATGCTGACTATCCTTAATCAGTCTTTGTCTGTCCAAATGCTCACATGTCCGGTCCCCTAGATAACCTTCCAATAACTTTCCCACTACTGATGTCAGGCTCACCAGCCTATAACTTCCTGGGTTATTTTTAGAGCCTTTCTTAAACAGCGGAACAACACTGGCTATCCACCAATCCTCTAGTACTTCATCTGTGGCTAAGGATGATTTAAGTACCTCCTCTAGGGCCACAACAATTTTTGCACTTGCCTCCCAAAGGATTTGAGAGAACACCTTGTCAGGCCCTGGGGATTATCCACCTTAATTTGCCTCAGGGAAGCAAAACACCTCCTCCTCTGTAATCTGTATAGGGTTCATGAAGTTGATGCTGTTCTGCCTCACTTCAATAGACTGTGTCTGTCTCCTGAGTGAATACTGATACAAAAAATACATTTAAGATCTTCCCCATCTCTTTTGGCTCCACACACCATTCTGATTTTGTCCTTTGCAATCGTTTTGCTCTTAACATATTTGTAGGATCTCTTAGGAGTCTCCTTCACTTTGTCTGCCAGGGCAACCTCATACCTTCTTCCAGCCCTCCTGATTTCTTTATTAAGTGTACTCTTGCATTTCTTATGCTCAATCAGCACCTCATTTGTTCCTACCTGCCTATACCTGCTAAGCACCTTTTATTTTTAAACTGGGGCCTCAATAACCAGGGTCTTTGGAATTACCACAACTTTCCCTTCAGTAACTCTAAACCGTAGGATGTTACGATGACCACTTGCTAGATATTTCTGCCCTTACATTTGGAGACACAAGAGAGTGCAGGAGCTGGAATCTGAAGCACCAAACAATGTGCTCAAAGTCAAAAGTCAATTTATTTTATTTTATTGAGTTATAGCGTGGAGTAGGCCTTTGTGCTGAGCCGGCCAGAAATCTCCTAGCCTAATCATGGGACAATTTACAATGACCAATTAACCTACCAATTGGTACATCTTTGGATTATGGGCGGGAAACCGGAGCACCCGTAGGAAATCCACGTGGTCACGGGGAGAACATACAAACTCCTGACAGGCAGTGGCCGGAATTGAACCTGTGTTGCTGGTACTGTAAAGCACTGTGCTAACCACTATGCCACCGTGCTGCCCCCAAAGTCAAAGCAAATTTATTATCAAAGTACGTATATGTCACCACAAGATACATTTTCTTGCAGTGATCAGCGTCTCTGAGGGGAAAGGAACTGTTGATATTTCCGGTTGAAACTATTACATTTGCCTCATTTGGCCTGTCCTACTTCCTAGGACTGAATTGAACAATGCTGCTCTCCTCATTAAGCCAGAAACTTAATGGTTGAGAGGGTTTCCCTCAGTACAGTCCAGGAGCTCATCCACATCTTTACCCTAAATTTGAGGACATTATTTATAACGTTATAAGAGTTAACCTGGTGAATAGATTCACAGATTAAACAAATATGCCATGTAAATTTTGCTGGGTTATTTTGACACAATTAAACAAACAATGCAACTTAAGATATCTTCTCATAAATCAGTTTCACTCAATGCAATTTTGGCTTTGTTTCAAGTTCTTAATCTCTTGCCCAATTCCTTCAAATCTGCCTGCAGGATCTCATTCTCTCATGTATGGTACTACTATCAATATACATCACGACTTCTGCAGCTGCTCAGTAACCCCCTCAAGCTTGGAACCAAGGAGTTAACACACCAACTTGGAGGCACATCTTTGACGGCAGAAATCGCTATTTTCTCCTTTAACTGCAGAAATCCCAATAAACAATTGCTCTTTAGCCCTTTCTCAGAACATGTCTAGTTGTGTAACCCCATTTCTGCTTTAGTCTGAGCTCTGGCTGCATTCTCCATGGGAAATTGTCAGTGCGAAGAACTGAATACAGGTTAGACGGTAAGATGGCCTCCCAACTGCTCTCCTTGTCAGACTGGTAGTCACCAATTCCCACTCTGCCTGTACTTTCTTGTTATGCCGGGTAACCACCTCAGGAACAATGCTGCTGAGGAAGCACTCAGACTCACAGATGGACCTTGGAGATGCCAGCCTTTTGCTAAGTGTCTAAAACACTGAGGTAAATCTCCTTCAGTTGACAACGCTGCCTGCATCTGTAGTGACAACCACATTCGTACCAGATGCACCCAGCTGCAGCTCCCCAAAGAATGTGATAAGGAACTGAAGCTGCAGCTCGGTGACCTTCAGCTCATACAGGAAGCTGATGAGATGATAGACACAGGGTACACAGGGAGACAGTAACCCCCAAGTTGTGGGAGGCAGGAAAATGTGTGACTGTCGGGGGAGGGAGGGGAAATGAGCAGCCAGTGTAGAATAACCCTGCAGCTGTTCCTCTCAATAATTATACCGTTTAGGGTACTGCTCAGGGAGATGACCTACCCAGGGGGAACTACACTGACCAGGTCTCTAGCACTTAGTCTGGCATTGTGGCTCAGAATGGAAGGGACGAGAAGACTGCAGTAGTGATGGGGGATTCAGAAGTGAGAGGAATAAACATGAGAATCCTTTGGCATGATAGAAACACCCGGATGATATATGGTGCCTCCCAGATGCCAGGGTCCGGTACATCTTGGTACATTCTAAAGGGGAAGGGTGAGCAGCCAGATGTCTTGATACATATTGGCACCCATGACATAGGTAAGAAAAGCGAGGAGGTCCTTAAGAGAGAGCTCAGGGAGCTAGGTTAAAAAGGTGAGAAGCAGGACCTCCAGGGTAGCAATCTCTGGATTGCTGCCAGTCCAGTGCCACATGCCAGAAAGGATAAGAATAGGATGTCTGGTAGATCAATGCATAGCTGAGAAACTGGTGCAGGGGACAAAGCTTTAGATTTCTGGATCATTGGGATCTCTTTGTGGGAAGGTATGACCTGTACAAAAGGGCTGGGTCACACCTGATTCCGAGGGGGACCAATATCCTTGCTGACGGGTTTCCTAGAGCTGTTGGGGATGGTTTAAACTAATTTAGCAGTGGGATGGGAACTGGAGTGATAGGGTTGAGGACAGGGATGTTGGTTTACAAGCAGAAGCAGTGTGTAGTGAGACTGTCAGGAAGGATAGACAGATGATAGGGCAAAATTGCAGTCAGTGGGATGAGTGGTAGTGTAGAAGCGGGACAAAATCAAAAAGGGTGTTGGATACATGACTGAAGTCTTTATATTTGAATGCACAACGTATAGAGAATAAAGAGGATGATCTTGTAGCACAGTTAAGAGATTAGCAGGCATGAAATTGTGGGTATCACTGAGTCATGGATGAAAAGAGATAATAGTTGAGAGCTTAACGTTCAAGGATACATGTTGTATCGAAAGGACAGGCAAGTAGACAGAGGGGGTAGTGTACCTCTGTTGGTAAAAATATTAAATCAAATCCTGAGAATGAGGTGACATAGGATTGAAAGATGTAGGATCCTTGTCAGTAGAGTTGAGGAACTGCAAGAATAAAAAAAATCCCTGATAGGAGTTATATACAGGCCACTGGAGAGTGGCCGAGATGTAGGCTGCAAATTACAATGCCATCTTGGACAATGTCTCCCATCCACTCCGTAATGTACTGGTCAGGCACAGGAATACGTTCAGCCAGAGACTCATTCCATTAAGATGCAACACTGAGCGTCATAGGAAGTCATTCCTGCCTGTGGTCATCAAACTTTACAACTCCTCCCTCAAAGTGTCAGACACCCTGAGCCAATAGGCTGGTCCTGGACTTATTTCCACTTGGAATAATTTACTTATTATTATTTAATTATTTATGGTTTTATATTGCTATATTTCTACACTGTTCTTGGTTGGTGGGACTGTAACAAAACCCAATTTCCCTCAGGATCAATAAAATATGTCTGTCTGTCTGTCAAGGGGAGATAGAAAAGTCTTGTCAAAAGGGTAATGTTAAAATAGTCAAGGGGGAAGAGTTTAAAGGGAACATTGGGGGTGGGCTTCTTCACACAGAGAATGGTGGGAGTGTGGAATGAGCTGCCAGATGAAGTGGTAAATGCGGGCTCACTTTTAACATTTAAGAAAAACTTGGGCAGGTACATGGATGAGAGGGGTATGGAGGGATATGGTCCAGGTGAAGGTCAGTGGGAGTAGGCAGACAAATGGCTCAGCAAAGCCACGAAGGGCCAAAAGGCCTGTTTCTGTGTTGTAATTTTCTATGGTTCTATGGGTTTTCAATATGCAGGTAGATTGGGAAAATCAGGTTTGGTGCAGGACTCCAAGTGGATATTTTGTAGAATGCCTATAAGATGGCTTTTTAAAGCAACTTGTGGTTGAGTCGTTGGCACAGGTGATGACCACTGGGTGTATTTATGACAAAGGCTGATAGGTTCTTGATTAGTCAGGGTGTGAAAGGTGACAGGGGAAGGCAGGTAAATGGGCTTGAGAGGGAAATGGATCATCCATGATGAATTTCTGCTCCCATGTCTCCTGGTCTAACTCCATTTACAAGTTTGCAGATGATACGACCATAATTGACCCTATCTCAAATAATAAGACCATAAAACATAGGAGCAGAACTAGGCCATTTGGACTGTTGAGTCTGTTCCGCCATTCAGTCATGGCTAATAATTTTTCCCCTCCTCAGCCCCACTCCCTGTATCTTTTCATGCCATGTCTAAACAAGAACCTATCAAGCTCTGCCTTAAATACATCCAACAACCTGGCCTCCACAGCTGTCTGTGGTAATAAGTTCCACAAATTCACCATCCTCTGGCTAAAAAAATTTCTCCTCATCTCTGTTTTAAATGGATGCCCCCCTATTCTGAGGCTGTTCCCTCTTCCCCTAGACTCCCCCACCATGGGAAACATCCTTTCCACATCTACTCTTTCTGGGCCTTACAATATTTGAAAGGCTTCAATGAGAACCCCGTTATCCTTCTAACTTCCAGCGAGCCCAGACCCAGAAGTATCAAACATTCTATGTATGATAACCCTTTCATTCCTGGAATCATCCTTGTGAACCTCTTCTGAACCCTCGCCAATGCCAGGGTTCTAAGGTGAGGGGCCCAAACTGTTCACAATACTCAATGTGAGGCCTCAGCAGTGCCTTATAAAGCCTCAGCATCACATCCCTGCTCTTGAATTCTAGACCTCTTGAAATGAATGCTAACATTGCATTTGTCTTCCTCACCACTGACTCTACCTGCAAGTTAATTTTTAGGTTGTTCTACACAAGGACTCCCAAGTCCCTTTGCATCTAAGATTTTTGGATTTTCTCCCCATTTAGAAAATAGTCTGCACATTTATTTCTACTACCAAAGTGTGTGACCATGAATATTCCAACATTTCATTTGCCACTCTCTTGCCCATTCTTCTAATCTGTCTAAGTCCTTCTGCAGCCTATCTGTTGCCTCAATACTACCTGCCCCTCCATCAATCTTTGTATCATGTGCAAACTTGGCAACAAAGCCATCTATTCCATCATCTAAATCATTGATATACAGCATAAAAAGAAGCAGTGACAACACTGACCCCTGCAGAACACCGCTAGTCACTGACAGCCAAAAAGGATCCTTTTATTCCCATTCACTGCCTCCTACCGATCAGCCAATGCTCTAACCATGTTAATAACTTTCCTGTAATACCATGGGCTCTTAACTTGGTAAGCAGTCTTATGTGTGGCAGATTGTCAAAGGCCTTCTGAAAGTCCAAATATACAACATCCACTGCATCCCCTTTATCTATCCTACTTGTAATCTCCTCACAGAATTCCAACAGGTTTGTCAGGCAAGATTTTCCCTTAAGGAAACCATGCCTTCTTAGTCCTATCTTGTCCTGTGTCGCCAAGTACTCCCTAGCCTCATCCTTAATAATTGACTCCAACATCTTCCCAACCACTGAGGGCAGGCTAACTGGTCTATTTTTTTTCTGCTGCCTTCCTCTTTTTTTTTAAATAGTGGAGTGACACTTGCAATATTCCAGTTCTCTGGCTGCATGCCAGAGTCCAATGATTTTTGAAAGATCATTACTAATGCCTCCAAATCTCTAACGCTACCTCTTTCAGGACCCTAGGGTACAGTTCAACTGGTCCAGGTGACCTATATACCCTTGGGTCTTTCTGCTTTTTGAGCACCTTTTCCCTTGTAATAGTAACTGCACTCATTTCTCTTCCCTCACACCCTTCAACTGCTATTGTCTTCCATAGTGAAGACAGATGCAAAATACTAATTTAGTTCATCTGCCATCTCCTTGGCCCCTATTATTATTTCTCTGGCCTCATTTTCTAGTGGTCCTATATCCACTCTCATCTCTCTCTTATGTTTTACATACTTTTTACTGTCCACTTTGATATTGTTTGCTAACTTGCTTTCATATTTCATCTTTCCCTCCTAATGATTCTTTTAGGTACTCTCCATAGGGGTTTAAAAGCTTCCCAATTCTCTGTCTTCCCACCAATTTTTGCTTTATTGAATGTCTGCTCGTTTGCTTTTATATTAGCTTTGATTTCCCTTGTCAACCACAGTTGTACTATTTTGCTACTTGAGTATTTTTTTGTGGTTTGGAATACATCTAAACTGCACCTTCCTTATTTTTCCTAGAAACTCATGCCATTGCTGCTCAGCTGTCATCACTACCAACATCTCCTTCCAATTACTTCTGCCAACTCCTCTCTCAAACTACTGTAATTTCCTCTACTCCACTGAAATACTGTTACATCAGACTTTACTTTCTCTCTATCAAATTTCAAATAGAACTAAATCATATTGTGATCACTGCCTCCTAAGAGTTCCTTTACCTTAAGCTCCCTAATCATCTCCAGTTCATTACATAACACCCAATCCAGTATAGCTGATCTTTCAGTAGGCTCAATGATAAACTGCTCTAAAAAGCCATCTCATAGGCAATCAACAAACTCGCTCTCTTGAGATCCACTTCCAAACTGATTGTTCCAATTGACCTGCATGTTGAAATCTCCCATGACTGTCATAACATTGCCCTTTTGACATGCCTTTTCTATTTCCTGTTGTAATCTGTGGTCCACATCCGAACTACTTTTTGGAGGCCTGTATATAACTGCTATCAGGGTCCTTTTACCATTGCAGTTTCTTAACTCAATCCACAAGGATTCAACATCTTCCGATCCTATGTCACATCTTTCTACTGACTTGATGCCATTCTTTACCGGCAGAGCCATGCCACCCCCTCTGCCTACCTTCCTATCCCTCCGATACAACGTGCAAACTTGGACATTTAGCTCCCACTACAATTATCCTTTAGCCACGATTCAGCGATGGCCACAACATCATGCCTGACTATCTGTAATATTGCAACAAAATCATCCAACTTATTTCTTATACTCCATGCATTGAGATATAACACTTTGAATACTGTATTTGATACCCTTTTTTATTCTGCATCCCTAATACACTGATACTTACCAGTGCTTTTTTAAAAATATCCATCCTATCCTGAGTCCTTTCACACTGGTTCCCAAACTCCTGCCAAATTAGTTTAAAACCTCAACAGCTCTAACAAACCATGAGAATATTGGTTCCCTTTGGGTTCAGGTGCAGCCCGTTATTTTTAAACACCTCATACCTTCCACAGAAGAGATCCCAATAATCTAAGAACTGGAAGCTCTGCTCCCTGCACCTGCTTCTCAGCCACACATTAATTTGCCATATCATCCTGTTTCTACCCTAACTGGTGCATGGCACAGGTAGCAATCCAGAAATTACTACCTGGGAGATCCTGCTTCTCTGCTTTCTACCTAGCTCTCTAAGTTCTCTCTTCAGGACCTCGTTGCTTTTCCTTCCTATGTCATTGGTACCAATATATACCAAGACATCTGGCTACTCTCCCTCCCTCTCCAAAATGTTGTGGATGTGATCCGCGATGGCTCTGGGGTTAATGATGAGTCAGAGTGCTAGAAGGAGAGAGCACTTCATGTCATAACAATAACCGTCCCTTCAATGTCACCAAAACCACAGAGCTGGTCATTGACTTCAAGAAGTGGGGCAGTGTACATGCTCCTGTCTACATCAACAGTGCTGAGGTTGAGAGAGTTGAGAGCAAGTTTCTAGGTCTGACCACACAGATGCCATGGCCAAGAAATCTCACCAATGCCTCTGCTTTCTCAGAAGGCTAGAGAAACTTGGCATGTCCCCTTGAGCCATGACCAACTTTTATCAATGGACCCTAGAGAACATCCAGTCTGAATGCATAACAGCTTGGTATAGCAAATGCTCTGCATGAGACTGCCAGAAGAGTTGTGGACATGGCTCAGCACATCATGGAAACCAGTCTCCACTCTATGAAGCGATGAATTTAAGTGAAGGTGTATGTAATTTTGTACACCCAATGTTAAAATTATGTACCTTGGCATATAACTGTTGTTGATTGCTGTCAATCATTTTGATCTCTACTCAAAGCACAGTGACATTATCCAGTACTGCTAAAACAGGGAATTGGGAAGAAGCTGGATTTTGCAAATACATTGTAAAGCAAGGAAGAAAATTAAGTTGTGAAAGTTGGTATAGGTTGACCTGAATGTGAACTTAGCCACAGTATGGGGTTAATGAGGAACAATTAGAATCATTTAAACACGTACAAACAAGCTGGATGAACTCAGCAGGTCGGGCAGCATCCGTTGAAAGGAGCAGTCAGCGTTTTGGGCCGAGACCCTTTGTCAGGACATGTCAAATTAGTATAATTTTATTTGTTTATTTCTTAACTTCTAGATGATCACTTCAGTTAGTTTGTTACCTGCATCGTAGAGCCTCTTCTGGCTTGAGTGCTTTTGCACCTGCTGATTGAACTTTAACTTTCTCATTGGTGATCCTTGAAAGCATCTCATTTAGATTTTTATTCAAGGTAAGAAATCCATTTGAAGACTCTCGTGAGTCAGTGACATATTTACTCCCTCCTGCAGAAAGGACCTTTGACAAAGAAGGCATCTTTGTGATTGTTCCACGGCTGTCCAGATTGCTGGGCATTTGGCTTGAACGGGAATATGAGGTGTTATATTTACTCAGTTTGGACAGATTGACACTTCCTAGCCCACTATTCATGTTCTTGGTCAGGCTGTCTGTGTTCTTAGAGGCTGACGTGTTAATAGGCGAACTTAATCTGCTAAATGGTTCTGTAGATCTTAAAGTTGACTGTCCTGCAGAAGAATGATTTTCTGTTACTAAATGCTTTTATTTGTTTCGAGATACAGCATTGTATCAGGCCCTTCCAGTCTAACAAGCCTGCACCATCCAGTTACACCCATGTGACCAATTAACCCATGTGTCTTTGGAATGTGGTAGGGAAGTGGAGAACCTGGAAGAAACCTATGTAGTCACATGGAGAACGTACAAATTCCTTACAGATTGCGCTAATCACTAAGCTACTGTACCGCCCTGTTTCTTTAGTTTTAAAGTAGCATTGTATAATTAGTAATAAATTGTAAACACATCATGAAAGTACACAGTGCCATAAATTCAACAAATACTGTCGCAGTAATATAACTAATACTTAACTGCAGTGTTTCATAGGAGGTAATCAGAAAATGACATTTTTTTTCTTAGCGATCAATTTTCTTTACCCTCTTCTTCACTGTCGTGGATACAACAGACACACCAGTGGTGTTTGCATACATGACAGAAGTGTGGGTACTGCATAAAAATCATGATAGCATGTGTCAATCTTGGTGGGAAGCAGTGATAGATCGGGAGTCTGATTCCAGCCTCAGATTTGCTTAAAACAGCTATTGCTAAACAAGAATCAGCAGCAAGTACGTGGCTAATTCTGTCACCTCCACACATTTTATTTCCCATCTGAGAGGGACTAATTCCAAATGGCACAGTGATTGATTGTGGCAGTGGAAAGCTGAATTGTGCATCATGAAATATTTGATGTGCTGATTGCAGTTCTTGTAAACTGCTAAGTTAATGTACGGATTCAGGCAATATTTTACATCATTAAATTGAAAGAAGATGCTTGTATTTATATCAATGTGTTTACAAACCTCACAACATTAACAAAGTACATTTAAAGTTCACTCTTTGTTGGAATGTAGCCAAAACAAGGCAGGCAGCAGAGAGGATAAATGTGATAGGAACCAGGTAATCCATTTTTTATCAATTTGCTAAAATTTTTTGAGGGATAAAAGTTGACCTGGCATTTGAACTGATAAAACACTTAATCTTCTGTGGACATAACTGCCTTTTGCGTCCACCTGAGGGGGCAGGGGTAACCTTTGTTGAAAGTTTCATCTCAAAGGTAGAACTCCTGACAAACAGTACTTCTTCAGTTGGATACTGATGTGTTCACCCTAGTTTTTATGTGCAAATTACTGGAGTGAGGCTTGAACCTGAGGCCACCAGATTCCACTTGTATAAACAAGATGCTGAGGTTCTTTTTGCAGGTAAGACTACATTTCTGACCTTTGTTTCAGCACATCCACCATTTTAGGAGTGGAAAGACCATCAAAGGAATGGAGTTGCCACTACCCCTAGACCTTCCTCCAAATATCCATGTGCGCATTCAAAATGTGCACTCATCAGTCACATATATATATAACACCAAACCCCTAGGTTGGGAAAAGGCAAAGACACATTAAAAAAAATTCTTTGTGGATAGATAGTATTTCTTTTTTTCTGAGTGTATGGTGTTGTCCATGGAATGAGGATATGTGTTATCAAAATACTTTGCAACAAGTCAAAAGACATTTTCATCAGAGCAAAAAGTAAAATATAATTGGGAAGTGTTGCTATCATGTGCCAGTGAACTATACAGAGTGCTCATCTTGACCACACCTGGTCTCTTTCTGGTCCCTGAGTGACAGGTAGGTCTTTTACACAGCACAGCGAGAAGCAATTTAATGTCACGTATCTCCCTCAAGTAAAGGGGAGAGAATGGAAAGCTGATTTTTTTTAGCCTCAAAAGGAGGTATCTGTAGAGTAATGTATAAGATTGCAAATGGAAAGTGAAGATTCACAGGATGTGATTTACTTTCAGGACACAGGTTTAAATTTGGGACTGACGACAGGAAGTTCAACATTAGAAGACATGAACAACTCACTTCTGTACCGAATGATGGAGGTAAAAACCTGAAAATCTTTGAAGAAGCAACAAAGTGTAACAATTATGTGAGGTGGAGGCTTGTTTTTGATGGATGAATCAGATGCCATTTCGAAACTCATCGATCATCCTTACTGTTTTGGACATTTCAACTAACAGATAACTTTTAAGTGACAAAATAGTTGAATGATTTTGTTAGTGCATTTTTTCAGGACCACTTACTGTTTCTATCTTTTTAATGTTTCTGTGTCTCCACCGTCCCTTCACTATGCTTAAAGTCTATGATAGTTCTGGATTACAGTTATATCAGAAACTCTCTTCCATCATACAGGCAATGGTAGATCAGGGTATGTCTGCTGAGTGCAATCTTGTCCCAAGACCACCACAGAGACACTCTCTCTGAAATGGTTGCAGTATTTTCACCTAATGTGTATATCTTATTGATATTCCCTTTCATTAACTGGGGGGGGGGGTGGGGTGGGGTGGGTGGGTAAAGTTAGATGCATCACAGCCACAGTAAAGATTACCTTGTAATTGTGTACTGGTTCATTTTATCACCAACTCTTCCTTTTCAACATACCCACAACAAGACGTGTAATTGTTTTAGTAACTTAGACTTCGATTATCAACTATGGCAATGCTTAGCTTTTAATATTTATACAAGAAGCAATACAAATCAGAAAATTATTTTCACTATTCCTACCAATCCTCTTTGTGGGGTTCTGAAGAAAGCTCGCAAATTTTGGAAGATGGTCTCCAAACTGACTGCTCCCAGCTCCTGAAGATGACTGTACTGATACTTGATGGTTTTCTACAGCTGTTCTCTTAGCAACTTTCTCTGGCAACTTTGAAAACAGAATAGTTACTATCTATTTATTGTACTTTCACAGTCGCACCCCCCCCCCCCCCAGCCTCATCATAACTGTTGTGCCGAGTGAACATAAAACTCATGCATGAAATGATAGTCAGAAAACCTGCATCAGATTTGAGTGGGCATCCAACAACTTAATTTGGCCTGTCTTTTGTCTGTAATCGGTTTTATGACACATCACCTCAGAATTGAGACAAGCTCTGACTATCTTTTTAACCTGAATATGACCTAACTATTGTTGGTAGTATCTCAGTTGGAGATTAGAGGGTGTACAGGAGTGAGATATGCCAACTAGTGGAGTGGTGCCGCAGCAACAACCTTGCACTCAACGTCAGTAAGACAAAAGAGCTGATTGTGGACTTCAGGAAGGGTAAGACAAAGGAACACATACCAATCCACAGAGGGATCAGAAGTGGAGAGAGTGAGCAGTTTCAAGTTCCTGGGTATCAAGATCTCTGAGGACCTAACCTGGTCCCAACATATCGATGCAGTTGTAAAGAAGGCAAGATAGCGAATATTCTTCATTAGGAGTTTGAAGAGATTTTGTATGTCAACAAATACACTCAAAAACTTTTATAGATGTACTATGGAGAGCATTCTGTCAGGCTGCAACACTGTCTGGTATGGGGGGCAGGGGTGGAGGGAGCTACTGCACAGGACCAAAAGAACCTGCAGAGGTTTGTAAATTCAGTCAGCTCCATCTTGGGTACTAGCCGACAAAGTTCCCAGGACATCTTCAAGGAGCGGTGTCTCAGAAAGGCAGTATCTATTATTAAGGACCTCCAGCACCCAGGGCATGCCCTTTTCTCACTGTTACCATCAGCTGGGAGGAACAGAAGCCTGACGGCACACACTCAGCGATTCAGGAACAGCTTCTTCCCTTCTGCCATCCTATTCCTAAATGGACATTGAACCTGTGAACTCTACTTCACTTTTTAAATATATATTATTTCTTTTTTTCACATTTTTAATCTATTCAATATATTATACTGCAATTGATTTATTTATATCTTTCTTTTTCCTTCTATATTATGAATTGCATTGAACTGCTGCTGCTAAGTTAACAAATTTCACAACACTTGCTGGTGATAATAAGCCTGATTCTGATTCCTTAAAAGCACTACTGGTGGGCATAGAAGAGTCTGCCAATAATGTAGACAGTGTGGTGAACACTTTCCTTCATTGGTCAGGGCATTGAGTACACAAGTTGGAAAGTCATGCTACAGCTGTACAAGATGTTGGTGAGACCATACTTGGAGTATTGTGTACCGTTCTGGTCATGGTGTATGAAGGATGTGATTAATCTAGAGAGGGTGCAGAAAAAATTCACGTGGATGTTAGTCATGTGAAGGTTTGAGTCTTAAGGAAAGATTGGAAAGATTAGGACTGATTGCTCTGGAGTAAAGGAGGCTGAGGGGCTTAGATAGGGTAGAGACTCCCGGTCTTTCTCTCAGTGTGGACTTAGCTAAAACTGGAGAGCATAACTTTAAGGCGACTCGGGAAAGATTTAAAGGGCATCTCACGGATATGTTTTTCCCACACAGTGGTTGATGGGTATATGGAATGAACTGCCAAATGAAGTAAGAGATCAGGTACAATTACAAGGTTTGAAAGAAATTTGAACACCGACATGGACAGGATAGGTTTAGACTAGAGAGATATGTGCCAAACACAGCAAAATGGAACTGTCTTGGGCAGGACAGGTAAAAGTGGGACACAAAGTCCTGTTTCCATGCAGCCTAGCTCTGCGACTCTATAAACCCCCTCCAGCCTTCTCTCAGGATTGCAACCTCCACCCAATGTCTCACCTTTCTTTTACCACCCTTCTGTTCTCCCTCCAGCATGTCCATCTCTCACCTGCTTAGCCCTCAGGTTTTTGACAAGGCTGAAAGCTGGATGAAATTGGTCAGGTTCTGATCTGGAAGCTAAGGAAGAATGCCTAGTTAGTGTTTGCAACTCACTGTAAAACTGATGATGAGACTTGAGAGTCAAGCTGGAGATGGTTGCTTGTGTATTGTATGTAGTGGTACAGCTGCTAGGGCTGCTACCTCATAGCTCCAGTTACCCAGGTTCAATCCTGATCTCTGCTTCTGCCCATGTGAATTTTGCATGTTCCCCTTGTGACTATGTAGATTTCCTCCATGATCCAATTTTCTTTCCACATTCCAAGGACATGGAGGCTATTCGGCCACTATAAATTGCCTCTACTGTGTAAGGAAATCTATGTGGGAAGAAGAAAATGTAAGTTTGTTGTATTTTGTGACCATAGCCCACTTACTTCAAGGTTCAATGTGCTGTTCAGTGATGTTCTTCTGCACACCACTGTTGTAACATGTGATTATTTGAGTTACTGTCGCTTTCCCATTAGCTTGAACTAGTCTGGCCATTCTCTTTTTGACGTCACTTATTAACTAAGCATTTTTGCCCACAAAACTGTTGCTCACTGGATGATTTTTTTTTCAACTTGCACCACTTTCTGTAAACTCTAAAATCTGTTGTGCGTGAAAATCTCAGGAGATCAGCAGTTTCTGAGATACACAAACCACCCTGTCTGGCACCAACAATCATTCCATGGTCAAACTCACTTAGATCACATTTCTTCCCCATTCTGATGTTTGGTCTCAACAACAACTGAACCTCCTGAGCATATCTACATGCTTTTATGTTTTGAGTTGCTGCCATAAGATTGGCTGATTATATATTTGCATTAACAAGCAGGTATACAGGTGTAACCAATGAAGTGGCCAGAGTGTATCGGATTAATGTAATGTAAATGGCTGATTGATAATTGGAAATGGTAACATTTATTATTAAATGTTGTTTATTATTTATTGTAATGCCGGTACTGTTTTTGTGCACTTTATGCAGTCCAGCGTAGATCTGTAGTCTAGTATAGCTTTCTGTTTTTTTTTATTACATAGTTCAGTCTAGATTTTGTACTGTGTCATGTAAACTATGGTCCTGAAAAATGTTGTCTCATTTTTACTATGCACTGTACCAGCAGTTATGGTCGAAATGACAATAAAAGTTGACTTGACTTGAACAGGCGGAAGGGCTTTTGTTTTACCGTGATCTATCACCATTTTTGACAGGAGTTTAAACAATAGGATATGCCCTATGCATTTTCTGATATTTGAATGTTGAAGTCAGCTGACAATCTTACATAAATTTTGCTGACTTATTAAAGGTCACTATTAATTCCAAATACCTGTCAGGAAGATTATGCCTGAAGACACACACTCAGTGATTCAGGAACAGCTTTTTCCCCTCTGCCATCTGATTCCTAATTGGACACCGAACCCATGAACACTACCTCACTTTTAAAAAATATATTATTTCTTTCTTTGCACAATTTTAAATTTATTCAATATACATATACTGTAATTGATTTACTTATTTATTTTTACTTTTTTTCTTCTATAGTATGTATTACATTGAACTGTTTCTGTCAAGTTAACAAATTTCACATCACGTGCCAGTGATAATAAACCTGATTCTGATTCTAGTGCAGGCAACAAGAATGTGCAATATTATAATGAGGTCACGAGTCCATCTTATTGTCCAAGAAGTTTGTTTAAGCATCTTATAACAGCAGGATTGAAACTGTTCTTGAGCCTGGGTGGTATGTGCTTTTAGACTTTTGCATCTTAAGCCTGACAGAGAGAGAAGAGAAGGTCCTGGGTGGAGGAGATCTTGGATTATGCTGGCTGCTTCACTGAAGGAGTGAAAAGTATAGACTGAGGCTTTCGAGGGGAGGCTTGTTTCCATGATGTGCTGAGCCGAACTCACAACTCTCTGCTGTTCCTTGTGGCCATATACAGTTACCATACCAATCCATTATGCATCCAGATAAACTATTCTCTGTGGTGTATCAGTAAATATCGGTAAGGATTGATAGGGCAGTCGTTTTCATCAAGGAGAGGGCCATGCCAGTCATATCAAAGAGGCCTAAATCCAATCTGCCACAAACTGCCAAATCATGGGAGGCAAGGAGGAAGATGCAGTTCCCGGAGGCGGTACAAACCACACTTCGACCAGACATCGTACTGTCGTCCAAGACAAGAAAATCATCCTGTTGGAACTCTCAGTGCCATGGGAGGAAGGATGCAAGGAGGCTGACGAGAGGAAGGCCCTGAAATACCAGTCCTTGGTCCAGGAGTGCAGGGACAAAGGATGGAAGACGTAGCTATTCCCTGTGGAGATCGGCTACAGAGGGCTCCCAGGAATGTTGGCATGGAGGTTGCTGTCTGTGCTGGGCCTTGACAAAAAGAGGAGGATCCAAGCAGCTCACAGGATGGGGGAGTCTTGCTGGATATAGAACACGAGAGAGGAGTTGAGCTGGAAGTCAGGAGCAGATGGGCAGTGCCTTGGCCACCACTGCTGACCTGCCAGCTGGAGAGTGTTACCTCATCAGGTAACTGAAGAGAGCAACCCAGTGTCAATTGAATTGGGATACTTCAAATTTCTTGGTCTCCTGAGGAGTTAGATGTGTTGTGAGCTTTCTTGACCATGACATGAACATGGTTCATTCATAGGCACTTGAATCTCTCAACCTCAAAAGCATTGATATGGACAAGTGCATGAGCACTGCCCTCCTCACTGAATAGATTGATGCATTGAACAGGTAACAAAACAGATGTAGGAAAAAACAATGTTTACTCTAATTGCTTTAGGTGAAGAGATGCGGAAGGAGGCTTGCCAGGAATTTTCAGTGCAACAGACCAAATGGCCAAGTGCCTTTTTCTGTGCTGTAGGTTCCATTTATCTTCTAAATACCCCTGAATTGGGTGAATTCTTTGCTGCCTTTCTCACCAATAGCATTTGGTCATAATTCTGCCCTAGTCTAATGAAAATGTTGGAAGGAATTGGTTACCTCCAGAACATAGACTGGAACATTAATCTGCATGGAGCAATTTTACATCAAACTTTGCATCAATGTATATATTCAAGGAACATACATGGCCACCAATTATTTTCTTAAAGTAACATCCTCAAAGAAATTGTATACTAGAGATTGTTATCCAGGAAACAAAATATGTTTGGAGAGGCAAAGAATTGAATGGATGGTAGTTATTGTGCAGGATTCCCTAAAGATTAATTTGCAGGTTGAGTCAAGGGTGAGGAAGGCAAATGCAATGTTAGCTATCTTTTTAAGAGGACTGGAATATAAAAGCAAAGATGTAATGTTGAGGTTTTATAAAGCACTGGTGAGGCCTCACTTCAAAGGTTCATTTATTATCTTCTTCTCTAGATAGCCATGAAACCAAGAAAAGAAAGGCAGGATGGTCATCAACCTCCAAATCCCTCCTTCCTGCACACCAGGATGAACAAAAACAGAACAGGCACATCAACCCCCAAATGCCCCTCCTCTGCACACAAAAAAAGAGAAAAATTGGGCAAAAAGCACAGAATACAAAAATAACAATAAGATTGAAAAAAACTCAACAATCCCAGTCGACATCCAAAACGCAGGAAGCCTGGGCAACATTCTCCTCTCTGTATCAAAGCGATCTCACCGGTGATAAAAAGCCAGTCTCCTCTATTCGTTGTAGAGCAATTACACCTGTGATGAAAAGGCAGTCTACCCTCTCCGGCAGCAGAGAGATCACCCCAGCGATAAGATAGGTAATCAGCGTTTCAATCTCCCTTGTCGCTTTAATTGGTGAACAATGGAAGCTTTAATCGGTGAAATGGAGTCAAACAGTGGCTTTCAGCCTTCTCACCAAGAGGCTTCTGCATGCTTCCTCAGCCTCCCAAGTCCCCTCGGAGACTGTAGAGCGCTGAAACACCCAAACAATCTCCAAACTGAAAATCACAGGCTCCAGAATCACACACGAGACAAAAAACATAAAAGACATAAAAGTAGTGAAATATATGGTTTCATGATTTATCCAGAAGATGTTGACTGAAGGAGTGTTGCACACAGGTGCCATCTTAACCAGGTGTCAACTATACTGTGCAATTTTGGGCTCCTTATCTAAAAAAGAATGTGTTAAGATTAGAGAGGGTTCAAAGGAGCTTTATGAAAATGATTCCAGAATTGAAAGGGTTGTCATATGAAGAGTGTTTGAGGCTCTGGGCCTATGCTCACTGGAATTCAGAGAAACCAAGGGTGACCTAGTTGAAGCCTATCGAATGTTGAAAGGCCTTGATAATAGTGGATGTGGAGAGGATGTTTCCTATGGTGAGGGAGTGTAAGTCTAGATGACAGAGCCTCAGAATAGAGGGGCATCCTTTTAGAATGGAGGTGAGGAGGAATTTCTTCAGCCAGAAAGTGGTGAATCTGTGGAATTTGTTGCCATAGGCTGCTGTGGAGGCCGTCTCTGGGTATATTTAAGGCAGAGGTTCTTAGGTTCTTGATCGGTCAAGGCAAGAAGGGATACAGGGAGAAGGTGGGAGATTGGAGCAGAGAGGGAAAATGGATCAGCCATGATGAAATGGTGGAGCAGACTTGATGGGCCAAGTGGCCTAATTCTGCTTCGATATCTTATGGCCTAAGCCGAAATAAGGGACAGATAATCAGAAACACTCATTTTTACAATATCAATTATTATGGAATATTGATCTCTATGGTTGTAACAGGATAATGTCTTATCAGTTGTTATATACAGATAAACTATTCAATGCTTTCTTCTGAGTTTTGAGATAAACCGTAAAATTACAAACAGTACAATTAACAGGAGACAAGACATTCCAACCCACCTTTTGTCTGTTAATGAGAACCTTCTGATTTGAAATTGTCTTTAGTTTTTCCAAATTCTTTTCAACTTTTTCTTTCTCCATTCTTCTAGACTGCCTATTCAGGTAATTCATACGATCCAATGCCCGTGTGGTTTTCACTAGCTGTGGTAGGCAAACAGGGGAAGCAGCAAATATATTTATGGCATAAATACAACAGCATGTCTTTCATTCTTTCTTTCCCATGAAACATTTAACTCGGAAGACCTATTTGTATTTTCTTATATGTGCTATCTTCATATACTTTTTTTTAATACCGTCAATCATTATTTACCATTTATTCAAGAAAAGGGAGCATGTACAGAATATCTGAATGATATTTTCCCCAATCATGAAGAAAAATTTAATAAGCTACATGTATATTGCTTTTCTAGTATAAGATTATATTTTGCATCTTCACCCAGGCAATAATTTGGTGGAGCCAAACTATATTTTCTGGAATGATATCTACAAAAGAAAAAAAATTGTGGGTGGGTGGATGAAATCTCGATTGTCATCTCAGTTAGTTTGGAAGTTAAAAATGACCCTAGTGGTGCTTGACAGCAGATGCAGGGAACCTTTAAATGCTTTGTTGATGTGAATGCTTATTTTTCCAGTTAAACTATGTTCATTAACGATGCCCCACTGCAATGGAAGGTTGAGAATTTATGACACAGGTGTCTAAAGTGGAGCAGACCTCAGGAGATGTATATTTTTCGGGACAGTTCAAGCGGAAAAAGCCCAAATGGATCTTTATTTAATCATCTCTTTGTGCTAGAAAATGTATGTGTATACACAGACCATGCAAAATATTTGCAAAGTGGAATTAAGCAAAAATGATTTTAGACTCTTAAGGGTCTTCGTGGCATTAAATCCCAAGGTAGCATTTCCTGGCTGGAAATTTCAGGGAGGGATACTTTAAACTTCCAATTAAATGTGAAAATTTCCCACAGTTCTTTGTCATATTCATGGAATGTATGCTTTGTCGGCTAATGCAATATTTAATCGCCCATCCTTATGAAAACTTGGTGGTGAATTGCCTTCTTGAACCACTGCAGTCTTGGATGTTGTCACTGAGAGTGTGCCAGGATTTTGACCCAGTGATGGTGAAGTTGTGGTAATATAATTCCGAGTGAGGATGGTGGTTGACTTAAAGGACAACCTTGCTGGTGGTGTTCCCACATTTTTGCTGCCCTTTCCTTGTAGGTGGAAGAGGTCGTGGATTTGAAAGGCGCTGTCCAAGGAGCCTGAGTGAGTTAATGCAGCGCGTCCTGCAGATAGCAAAAAAAAGGTGCAGCGGCCAAAAAGTCATGACTTTGATAGAATGATTTAACTCTTAAATATATGTCATGGATTTTAAATTTTGCCATGCTTTCAAAGTATATTTTCAAGCAGATATTAAGAGAGGTTCATTATATAGTTCTGGACCACTGAAAGGATATATAGCAGATCAACACAATGTTGTGATAAGAACATTGGAAACAGGACTAGGTGTATCTGAAAGATTCCAGAGTATTATAACTCAACAAGATCATGATTGATCTAGGCTTGACCTGTTATACCTCCACAGCTCTCCCAAATAACCACAACACCCTAAGAGAAGAAACTTCTTCTCCTCTCCGACTTAAATGAATGGCCCCTTATTCTAAACTGTCCTTCCCTGGGCGTGGATAGTCTCACCAGAGGATCATCAAACCTGTCAATCTGTGTCAGAATCTCTAAGAATTCTAATGCAGTAGGGCACAACTTACACACTCTTCATATATCAGACCTCTCGACTCAGAAAGCAACACAAAGCATTTTTTCTTCAGTGTACAGTATATCCTTTTCTAAAAATAGTCAAATCTCTACACGATACTCCAGGTGTGGTCTCATCAGCACACTTCTATGCTTTTATTCTTGATATCCCTTAGATTAAAAAGCAGTATTTCATCAGCTATCCTAAATGTTATACCTGTCTGCCAACTATTTGTCCTTCATGCTCCAGAATCCCAGATCCTTTTAATAGTAACCTGTTTTTCTTTTTTTCCACATTTTCCCACAAGGTGCCCCATCTGATGATTCTTTACCCACTTACATAACCTATTGATGTGCCTTTGCAGTTTTTCTGTATCCTCACTATTCGCATATCTTTGCATCATCAGCAAATCTCGCTACTGGACACTCAGTCTTTTTATCCAGGTCATTAATAAAGATGAAAGTAGTTGAGGTGCCAGCGATGATCATGTGACATTTCAATAGTTACTGATTACCAATGTAAAAATGAAGTACTTATACCAACACACCGCTTCTCGTTAGTTAGCCAACCTCTTCTCCAAGTATAATACCAGCAACTCCATGTGTTTTCTGTCATCTTGTACAGTCACCACTTACTAGGCATCTTATCAAGTGCCTTCCTGAATTCCAAATACCCAAATTTAATCATTTTTCTCTTACCCATCCAGCATGATCCCCTTTTCACCAATGATGCTAACTTTGCCTGTTTTATTATTTTCTAGATATTACTTCCAACAAGTGTCTCCACACATTCTGTCATGAACATAGCATGTTCTCAATATCCAGCAGAACAACACAAGTAACAACAACAACAGCAGAAATAAAGCAAAACTACAGTAGCACAGCAACCCCCTTTTCTCCCACCATTTCTCACACACATGCAGGTCTCCAACCCCAGAACAGGGTGGCTCTGGGCCTCTGATCTCCAGTTCCTGGCCCAGACTCAGAGACATCAGGCTTCCAACTTCCATTACAAGCCTTTTTCCAGTGACAAATGTGATGCACCATCAATAACTCACACTGAGACGTAAGGCGAGATATCGGCTTTTATTGACTGGAAGAAGGAACCAGGAGTGAGTGTCCATCACACTATGTCCTGGAGACTGAGGCCGAGCGTCAGGCCTCAGATCGCCTTTATACAGGGGCCTGTGGGAGGAGCCACAGGAGCAGTCAGCAGGGGGCGTGTCCAGACAGGCACATAGTTCACCACAAAATGTTAGGCTAAATGACTTATAGGCTATGACTTTCTGTTCCCTTCTTTTCTAAGATTGTCCTACTTTCCCTGGATAACGTGTAGCAAAAAAAAATTACTCCAATTACTGTTTAAAGAAGTATGCTATCCTATATAAGGCCTATTACCATTGTCACTTTGTGCCCTCTCTCACAAAGAGTTTGTCTTAATATCCTATTTCCATGTTCTAATTTGTGTATTAGTGTTGACACTTTGGCTATTCTGCATTGTCTTCCTCTTACATCTGATCACTTTATAAAATAAGTAGCTGTACAAGCAACTCTGCAGAATGAACTGTAATTAAGGGTTTGATAATTCTGGATGTGGTAATAGACACATCAGCTTCCCCTTTGAAAGCAATTATATGGATGCAGAATTGTAAAATCCCTTCACTTTAATAGCTGTTCTATTGCAGGAGCAGTATGAATCAAAGAGAGTATCTCTTGGGTGTTGGACCTTAGCCTAACTCAGTTAATCTTGTTACTGCAGAAATTGTGAATGATGTCTTTGAAAGGTAAAGTACTGACAATGATTTCTACAACTTCAAAAAGCTGAAACTTTTACAAGGAGCAAGTGGGCTTGTGCTTTTCCTCAGCAGATGAAAGATCACTGGGAAGCTGCAGGTGGCAGATTGTTGGGTGCACTCAGTAACAAACCGATCCTTCTGTTCCCTTAATTCCAAAGGCTATATACTCACCTATACTTATTGCAGTGGAAATCCAGCTGATGGGGACAGAGGACAATGAAGAGAAGGAACACATGTCCTTGAATCATGCTTCTCAAAATCTCTGCAGTTGTTCAATCAGCATCTCGTCCTTCTTTGATCCCTTTCCCCCAAAAAAATCCTAATTATTCTCCAGCCCAAAAATTCTCCTTTTTAGTCTCCATTTGCCCCTCACTTTCAAATTCACAAACATTAATATCCCTTACAATCTAATTTTCCATTCCTAATCTCCCTTTCCTCTTTGTTTTTGTCACTCTTAAAACAGCTACAAGTGCATTCTCTACAGAGATGTGATTATCCAGATTTAGATTAATTTATCAGATGTACATTGAAACAACAGCGAAGTGCATCATTTGTGGTAACAACAAATACAACCCAAGAAGATTATGGGGGTCACAACACATTCTGGCATAAATGTAGTGTTCACTTAGATGCAGTATCTGCTATTACAGTGTGTTGCTATTTGCTCAACAGTTGTTATTTGTAATTAATGTGTCCAGTTCTGTCTGTGACTTTAAATGTAAACTTTCCACAAGCTGCTCTTCTCAGGTACAGTATACCTTTGATCAAACTAAATTTTGTCTCTTTTTTTCCCAAAATCAGGTTTAATATCATTGCCATATGTCATGAAATTTGTTGTTTGGTTTCAGCAGTACATTGCCATACATAAAAATTACTGTAGATAACGAAGATAGATAAATAAATAAACAGCACAAAAAGAGCAAAATAGTTGGGTAATGTTCAAGGACTGTTCAGAAATCTGAATACAGAGGGAAGAACATCATCATCATTGTGCGCCATGTTGTAGGATGTGGGTGATCATGGGCTTTCTATGACCATGATTGTTCTTGGCAAATATTTATACAGAATTGGTTTACCATTGCTTTCTTCTGAGCAGTGTCTTTACAAGATCGGGTCACCCCAGCCACTATCAATACTCTTCAGAGATTGTCTGCCTGGCCTCAGTGGTTGTGAAACCAGACTTGTGATATGCACCAACTGCTCATTCGACCATGCACCACCTGCTCCCATGGCTTCCTGTGACCCTGATCGGTGGGGTGCGCTAAGCAGGTGCTACACCTTGCCTAAGAGTGACCTGCAGTCTAGTGAAGGAAAGGAAGGAGCACCTTACACTTCCTGTGGTAGAGGCGTATCTCTACCCTCCCCCCAAATAAACATAGCAAGTTCTCAGTATGCAGCAGAACATCACAACAAAACAAAACTACAACAGCACGACACACCCCTTTTCTCCCCACCCAGACTAGTCTCCAACCCCAGGACAGGCTTACTCTGGGCTTCCAATCTCCAGTTTCTGGCCCAGACTCGTAGACATTAGGCTTCTGACTTCCTTGACCTTTGAGCTTAACCCCAGAACTCACCAGTCACAGGACTTTGAACTCCAGGCCTCGAACTCCTGACTCACATGGGCTTCTGATACTTGAACTAGCTGATCTAGAGTGTTGTCCCTGGGCTGGACTCGTAGACTTGCAGACATTGGGCCACTGACTTCCAGACACTCCAAGATCGGACCTCGACTTCTGGACTCATCAGTTTTGGTCTTCGCCCTTCAGGCATTAACTGCATGGACCTCTAATCCGGGACTCTCTGAACTGGGAGAGTCACCAGCCCTTATCCATGGAGCCTGCCAACCAAATCCCCATCCACGGGACAACTGGCCTTCTACTACGGAGCGCTCAGATGCTCTTGACCTCTTCTCTGCCTCCTCTTCCAACTCTTCATTTACAGTCTTTAACCTCCAAATCCCCTCATCCCTAAACCCTAACCCGTCCTCAAAACAATTCCTGTGAACTCAGCTCTCTGAGCCACGGCCTCGACAGAGACTACAGCTTGGCACCAACTTGAGCAGAAGTGAGGGATCAAGGATTATTGCAACATTTGGCTCATTGAGTTGAGTCTGTGTACCAGGAGAGATGCCATTGCTCCCATTTACTTTATACTCTCTCAACAGCCACACAAATTATTCTCTCAAGTACCTGTCCAAAGCCCTATTGAAGGTGTGGTTTGATGATACAGAATTCTATATCCTAATTACTCTCAAGTAAAAGAGTAACTACTACTTTTTCACATCGCTTTGCACTTTTCTCCAACTTTTGCCTCCTGGTCCAAGTGGGAACAGAACTCTCTCTTGATCTTGTTGAAACCAGTCATGGTCATGTGGGGTGCCACTTTGACTCAGGATGTTTGAACACGAGAGATAGAAGCAGATGGAGAGTAGACAGCGTGCCCCTTCACTCACTGCATTGTTTAGGAAAATTATGGGAGATCTCCAGGTTTCCACCTGACACCTGTATCCCTGGATTTCACTGGGTTCCACAAATCCATTGCTTTTTGTTTGTTACTGAAAACCCTACTCATGATGTTTGACACCATCATCTGAGACCAGCCCCCTGGGCTTTAAACTGGCCTTCTCTAGCCCCTTCAGAATCTTACAACGTCAATGCTGATTCTCTTGAAGTATGTACCCATTTTACACAATCTTTCCTCTCAGGACAACCCAGTCATCTAAGGAGGATTGTATTATATCTAGGGTAAGAACATTTAAGCTCAGATAATTATTAGCTTACCAAAGCCCAATACGTTGTGTCACTGAGACAAAAGGAGAATCAGCACAGAAGAAGCCCTTTCTGCATTGACCATCAACCACCCATTTATACAAATTCTACATTAATTTTATTCTTTGCATGTTTGCTTCAACTCCCCCCAGATTCCACAACTCACCTACACTGTAGGGACAATCTACACCGCCAATTAACCTACTAGCCCACACATTACTGGGAGACGGGAGGAAGCTGGAACACCCGGAGGAAACCCATGCAGCCCCAGACAGCACCTGAGGTCAGGCTTGAACCTGGATCTCAGGCGCTGTGAGGCGGTGGCTCGACTAGTTTTATAGATTAATTATATCTAATGTGGCACCTTTTGAAAAATGAAATATGGCACATCAACAGATTCTTTTTTTATCCTGCTAGCTATACCATTCATCAATAAACAAATTAATCAGTCAAAATTATTCTATCAGAGAACCTGTAATCACTTCCTTCAAAATAAACCATGAGATTAGCCCAATGTCTCATGTCAAGTTTACCAATTTGTAGTTTGTTTTCTTTTTCTTTTTGTAGGATTAGCAATATTAAATGTTAGTATTCTACAGCTTATCCATGCACTATCTAGGTTGTGACCACTTCCAATGTTCTTGGATGCACGCCATCAGATCCAGGTGATTTCGATCTTTAGACTCATTAGTTTCTCCAGTGTTTTTTTTTACTTCTATTAATTATGTTCCTCACTCTTATTAAGCCACTTGGTTCCCTGCTATGTCTGGAATGGTTTTCGTGTCTTCTACTGTGAAGGTAGATGAAAAACGCTCCTTTAGCTATCTGTTTATTCCCCACCACAATATCTCCTGCCTTAATCTCAATGAGACCCCTATTTATCTTAATGATCTATTCCTTTTAATATACTTGAGGAAGCTCTTACAAAGTGTCTTTGTACTTCCTGCTAATTTACTCCCATTTATGCGTTATTCCTTTGGGTTCACGTGATGTACTTGGCACAACAATTGGAACAATTAAGGCATTTTGGAGTGCAACCAGGAAACAATTTTTCATACAAAGCACTGTGGAAATCTGGAACTTGCTCCCTTAAAATGCTACAGATGTCAAATGAAATTTCCAAGACTGAGATTTAATTTTTTTTTTGGTTGAGGGTTTCAAGGGAAATAGAGTTGAGGTGCAGATCAAACACAATCTAATTAACAGTCTCAAGAGGATGGACGCTCCACTGCTGTCCCCATAACCATTATTGGCAAACACATAAATAGAAGCCTCAGATCATAATGGAAATAACAGTCCTACCATCACTGGAAATCTGGTGCAAGTGAACCCACTCAGGAGGCACCCTCAAAATGATTACTAATTATATATTTGAATCAGGATCAGAATCAAGTTTAATACCACTGGCAGATTTTCTGAAATTTGTTGTTTTGCAGAAGCAATCCATTGCAATACATAGTAATAAAACTATAAATTACAACACGTATATCAAAAAAATTAATACCGTAGTGCAAAAAGAGAGGGATAAAATACTGAGGAAGCGTTAATGAGTTCATTGTCCGTTCAGAAATCTGATTGTGTATGGGAAGAAGCTGTTCCTGGAACACTGAGTGTGTGTCTTCAGGCTTCTGTACCTTCTTCTTGGGTAGCAATGAGAAAAGAGCATGTCCTGGGTGATGGGAGTCCTTAATGATGGATACCACCATTTGAGGCATTGCCTTTTGAAGGTGTGTGGATGCTGGGGAGGCTAGCACCCATGATGGAGCTGGCTAAGTGTGCAACTTTCTGCAGCCTTTTCTGGTCCTATGCCCTTCTATAACAGATGGTGATGCAGCCAGTTAGGACGCTCACCACAGTACATCTGTAGAAATTTGCGAGTACTTTCGGTGACATATCAACTGTTCTCAAACTCCAGATGAAATATAGCCGCTGTCAGTAATTGCATCAATATATTCAGCCCAGGATAGATCTTCAGAGATGCTGACACCCAAGAACTTGAAACTGCTCACCCTTTCCACTTCTGATCCCTCAGTGAAGACATGCTGTGTTCTCCTGTCTTACCCTTTCTGAAGTCCACAATCAATTCTTTGGTCTTAGTGGTGTCGAGTGCAAGGTTGTTGCTATGACACCACTCAACAAGCAGATCTGTCTTGCTCCTGTATGCCCTCTCATGACTGTATGAAATTCTGCCAAAAATAGTTCTGTTGTCAGCAAATTTATAGATGGTGTGCCTTGCCACATAGTTGTGGGTATAGAGCAGTGCACTAAGCATGCATCCTTGAGGTGCGCCAATGTCGATTGTCAGTGAGGAAGAGATATTATTTCTGATCCACACTGATTGTGGTCTCCAGTCGCAGAGGTCCAGGTTTTGAAGCTTTTTGATTAGAACTGAGAGTAAGATTGTTGAGTAGGCAAATTGCAGTGGGCTCTTGCTTAAGCAGAAGTTGATTCTAGCCATGACAAACCTCCCAAAGTACTCCATCGCAGTAAATGTGAATGCCGCTGGATGAGAGTCATTGACCCAAAGATTCGGTGTAAACCAAGTGTCACTGAGTTTGATAGTTTCTCTTTGGTATTTTTCCAGTGTATTTCCATCCCTTCTTGCTTATTATTGGATTCTTTCATCAGTGTGATTTGAGGCAGTCAGATATAGGTTGGTGCTCCATAGTGGTGTGAGGGAATTGAATTGTGTACAAGATATGATTTACAAAAGACTGCTCAATGAATTATTAAAAATAGAAAATATGTGTACTACATCAGATCAACTGCAGCTCAAGAAAAGCAGCTATGATCTGCACAAAGCTATCAAGCCTGTGAAACAACAATATAGGGAGAGGATTGAGTGAAGATTCACAACAAATAGCACACGTGACTTGTGGCGAGGGTTACAAACCATTGCAGACTTCAAGCCAAGCATTGTGATGCTGCCAACATTGCGGCCTCTGTCCCAGAGGAGCTCAATTGCTTTTTGCTAGGTTTGATGTCATTAACTCTGAGCCTCCGAGGGAAGACACAGCCACAACCTGCAACCTGGTCATTTCTGAGGCTGAGGTATGCAGATGTTTCCAACGGGGTGGACAGTCGCAAGGCTGCGAGACCCGATGGCATCCCAGGGCGAGTACTTAGGATGTGCGCAGCATTTTAATCTCTCTTTCTCCCAGTGTAGAGTGCCCTCCTGCTTCAAATTATCCACTATTGTCTCTGTAACAAAAACGACCAAGGTAACATGCCTGAACGACTGGCGTCCTGTCGCACTCACCTCAATAATAAGCAAACGCTTTGACAGGCTGGTCAAGGATTACATCTGCAGCTTGCTACCACCCAAAATGGATCCCCTACAATTCGACTACTGATACAACTGATCGACAGACGACACAATAGCCACTACTCTACATACTATCCTTACACATCTGGAGAAGAATGATGCTTATGTGAGAACACTGTACTTGGACAACAGTTCAGCATTCAATACCATAATTCCAACCAGGCTT
This sequence comes from Hypanus sabinus, assembly GCF_030144855.1. NCBI lineage: Eukaryota > Metazoa > Chordata > Chondrichthyes > Myliobatiformes > Dasyatidae > Hypanus > Hypanus sabinus. The sequence goes on from NC_082722.1 coordinate 40,244,372, forward strand.
AACATGAAGCTCAGAGACCTCTGCCTTGACACTGACTTGTGCAGCTGGATCCTGGACTTCCTGTCAGATCGCCAGCAGGTGGTAAGAGTGGGCTCCCTCACCTCCAATCCTCTGAATCTCAATACAGCAGCTCCTCAGGACTGTGTAGTGAGTCCCCTCCTTTATTCCCTGTATACCCATGACTGTATCGCTGCCCACAGCTCCAAAATACTAATTAAACTTGCCAACGACACTCCATTGATTGGCCTTATCTCAAACAATAATGAGGTGGTCTACAGGGAGAGGTCATCTCTCTGATACAGTGGTGTCAAGAAAACAACCTCTCCCTCAATGTCGCAAACACAAAGGAGCTGGTTGTGGATTACATTAGGAATGGAAATGAGCTAACCCCTAATGACATCAATGGATCTGGGGTTGAGAGGTTAAACAGCTTCAAGTTCTTCGGCATCCACATCATCGAGGACCTCACGTGATCTGTACACACTAGCTGTGTGGTGAGAAAGGCACAAAAGTGCCTCTTTCACCTCAGAGGTTGAGGAAGTTTGGTATGGGCCCCCAAATCCTAAGAACCTTCTCCAGGGGCACAATTAAGAGCATTACTGCCTGGTATGGGAACTGTACCTCCCTTAATCGCAGGACTCTGCAGAGAGTGGTGCAGACAGCCCATCACATCTGTTGTTGTGAATTTCCCATGATTCAGGACACTTACAAGGACAGGAGTGTAAAAAAGGGCCCTTAGGATCATTGGGGACCCAAGCCATCCCAACCACAATCTATTCCAGCTGCTACCATCCAGGAAGCAGTATTGCAGCATAAAACCAGGCTCCGGGACAGCTTCTTCCACCAGGCCATCAGACTTGATGAACTCACGCTGATTTGAGTGTACTCTACATTACATTAGCTGTTCTATTTATTTCATACATCCTCATGTGTGTGAAGGATGTAAGAAATAATGTCAATTCAATTCAATATGTGCAGTGTCTGTAAAGAAAGAGAAAGCATGTTAACATTTTAGTCTGTGATGAAGACTTTTTCTGTCCATCGCATATGGATCAAATGCATTGTTCCTCTGCTAGCACTGAGGGATACAGAGGATGTAAACCATAGCCAAGAAACTGGGCTGATTAGCAATGTATCAGCCATGAAGGTTGAAGTGCCTTGCATAGTGGTGGCTCTGACTGGTGATTTGTAGAGGAGAGGGTGTTTGGGAATCACATCCTACTGGAGTGGTAAAGAATACAGTATGAACTGCCCTTGCTAGTCTTGTTTCCTCTGTAGATCCAAACATTGCAAGCTTTCTTGGGTAGCAGGGAACAGTGCTTGACATTGTGATGCAATGATATAAAAGTTGCATCTGTCAAGTATTTAATTCTAATTTCCTATTATGTTTTCATACAAGCTTCGTGCGGAGGAGCTAAAAAAGATGGTGCCAGAGGGTTTTGTGGACCCAGGCAACTTCTTCCAGTTCATCCGCGAAACAGCTAATTCTTCTTTTCTCATGTCCTTCTCTTCTTTTCAAGGTGGCTGGGGTCCTGTCAAAGTCTGTGATCTACAGCTACAGCTCAAGCTGAGTGGTGAGTTCTCAGACTAGTCGTGTGGCCTGGTGGTTCGATATCTCTTGGAATGCCTGGAAGGTGTGGCCCTGTAGACAACCTCGCTCCTCACTGACTGAAGCGTTGTAGGAGACCGAGATTTTGGGACAGCAGGCAGTGTGCACTGCTGTCGATAAAAGGCCCCTGTACCAGAGCAATTCCCCTCCCTCTCTTTCTTTTGATGGTGAGCGACAGCCTGCCAATCCTCGAGTCGGAGGGCTCAGAGAAGCAATGCAGAAGATTGTAACATCAGAACAATAAGCTGCTGGTTTCCCACTCTCATTTTTGCAGCAGTGATTTCTCTCTCCCTCACTGGTGAAAGTGAGCCTATCATGAGATACCCAAGTGTTGGGTTGTGGATTGTAGTTTTCGATTGAGGCCTCTTTGCTATTACTTGCATGGTGGGGGGGGGGGGGATTAGGGTCGATGCTTCTGCTGCTGCTTGTGCCTGGCAGGGGGGAGGGGCCTTGGGGTTTCTGACGTTTCCATCATTCATCCTTTGGGGTTTTTTGTTGCATAGTGTCTGTAAAGAGTAAGAATTTCAGGTTGTATAATGTACTGTATACATTCTCTGATATTAAACTAAACCATTTGATTTAAATATGGTAGTGGAAGCTTGCTATTATTATTTATTACTGTTGCAAAGAGTTGTCTTTCTGCTAGTTGTGGGTGGATGAGATGGATCCCCCAAAGGTGATATGGAGTAGGAATGGGAGAGATAAAGGACAAGATTTTAAGGCAAGGTTTTCCCTTAAGTTTTGGAAGTAGTGGTCATAGGAATTCCTGGTTATGCACAAACTGGCTGAGAACTGATAATTAGATGATAAAGAGGTGGATGAGCAACAGACTCTACAAAGTGTACAAACATTTCCATTGACTGGAGAAAGATCTAAGGTTGATGAACTAGGAAGCCATAAACATAAGAGATTCTTCAGGTGCTGGAAATACAGAGTAATACACAACACTGGAAGAACTCAGCAGGTCAGGCAGCATCTAGGGAAAGGAATGAAGAATTGACATCTTGGGCCAAAACCTTTCATCAGAACTCAAAAAGCCAGTATTTTCTGAACTCTCATATAACCATATAACATTTACAGCATGGAAACAGGCCATCTCGGCCCTTCTAGTCCGTGCCGACGCTTACACTCATCTAGTCCCACTCACCCGCACTCAGCCCATAACCCTCCATTCCCTTCCTGTCCAGATACCGATCCAATTTTACTTTAAATAACAATACCGAACCTGCCTCTACCACTTCTACTGGAAGCTCATTCCACACAGCTACCACTCTCTGAGTAAAGAAATTCCCCCTCGTGTTACCCTTAAACTTTTGCCCCCTAACTCTCAAATCATGTCCTCTTGTTTGAATCTCCCCTACTCTCAATGGAAAATGCCTATCCATATCAACTCGATCTATCCCCCTCAAACAGATGTTTTCTGCCACCTTACAACCTTTAATATCAGATTTTGGTACATCAAGAATAAAATATGGGATTGACCTTTGCAAATGATTTATGACAGATAATAAAGACAGAATGTCCCGAATGTGGTAATCTTAATGCCAGATTCTCCTATCCAAAGTTCAAAGTAAATTTAATATCAAAGTGCATATATGTCACCATATACAACCCTGAAGTTCATTGTCTTGTGGGCATACTCAGTAAATCCAAAGAATAATAACCATAACAGAATCAATGAAAGACCGTACCTACTTGGCTGTTATACAAAGCCAAGCCTGAAATATAGAAAACTAACTTGATGCAATGGACGAATAGCACACTCCTGAAACCACTGTAGTCGAGACACATCTACTGCACCAGAACAAGGAAAATGTTAGAAAACACATGAATGTTATGCAAATGTTTAATGATGTAACAGTGCAGCAGTCAAGCAGATGGAAGTTAGACGGTAGTGACAATGTGTGATAGACAGCGACAATGAGTGATAACTCAGGCCTCCTGAACACAAACTTAAAACTCACAAATTAGAGAAATAAAATATGTCTGAGTTGTTTCTTAGGGAAAATAACGTGGCACAAAACATACTTTGTTTGCAAAACTTAACAGTAGTGGAGTCCTTGTACCTTAAACATACTTAGATAGCAGATCATATATATATATATATATATATATATATATATATACACACACACACACACACACATATATATATATATATATACACACACACACACATATATATATATATACACACACACACACACACATATATATATATATACACACACACACATATATATATATATATATACACACACACACACACACACACACACACACACACACAGAAGTGAGGCAGTTAGCTTTTTTGACAAGTGAGTTTCCTTGACCCATTCCCGCTGCAATGTTTTCCTCCAAATATTCATTGGACTTTCTTTTGCAAATTAGTTGAATCAGATTACAAATTACAAATTCTAAATCCTGATTTAAATCAATTAATTGTCCCGTGGAGTCTTCAGCAGTTTTCCCTGTCACATTTAATCCCTGCCTGTGGTTCTCAAACCCTTTCGGGGCCTGAAGCATCTCCGCATGTCCTTCTCTAGTGTAAGAAGCTCAGCTTGGCTAGTGGATCAATAGCACCCCATTCCTGTCAAACTGGTAAATCACTTCAGCCTGCTGTGAATGGGAAATCTTTAGATAAATTTAAGTTTTCTTTTGTTAAGTAAATGTAATTGGAGAAAATACCACCAAAAATGAAAGTTGTGCCAAGTATTATCAAAATATAGATTATTTCTGTAAAAGGAAATTTGAATATATATTTTGGTATTATTTGAGAAGTATGTGTAATATAAGGCTGGGAGGAAAATAATTTTAAAATGAGTAATACAACCATGGCATTAAGTGTTTTTGTTACAACTATTGTAATACGGGTAACTGAGCACCTGTTTTCCCGAATCATTCAGTTTAACATCCAACGTGAGACTTTTAAAGAATGATCTTCAGCAGAGGGTCTTGGTGACGACTGAAGTGGGATGTATCCCAGGTAAGCAGTTCCCACCATAGATGCCGCCTGACCCGCTGAGCTCCTCCAGCATTTTGGTCCAGATCTCCGTCATCTGCAACCTCTCTCGTGGCCCTGAAGAGCGAGTCGGGGAGCTGAAGCCGGCATTTGCCCATGTCCTGTCCTGAACCTCCCCCTTTCAGGTTCCCACCTACCTGGCATGTCTCCCTCTCGTTGTGCACCTTTAGAATTCGCGCGTTTTTGCCGTCGATCCAGTCCGGGCAGCGGCCTCCCATGCCCGCTCCACCCCACGGCGGCCGCCACCTTCTCCTGCGGGGAAAGGTGGCAGCTTCCTGCCTGCAAGTCCATTGTGACGTGACCGTGTGACCCAGGGGCAGTGGCCGGGGCCGGGGCCGGGGGAGCGCACCCTGTCCGCTGTCCCAGTAGCGCAACGACTCGGTACTCCCTACCGCTAACTCAAAATGTGACGCCGCGCTCCCCAGCGTGCCCAGATCAACAAACGCTGACTGGCTTGCTGAAATAAGCTCATTAACGTGGGAACAGTTAAATACTTTATTCATAAGATTTGTAAATATACATCATAATGTTGGTGCTCTCAGTGCAAGACGTCCATCCAGCTTTGCCTTAAAAGTATTCAAAGAATTTGCTTCCATCACTCTATATTGAGATGGGTTATCAACAGCAAATGAGCCCTGGTTCTGGATTCTCCCAGAGGAATCATTCACTCCACATTCACCTTGTTACAATCCTTTGGGATCTTATATATTTAAATCAAGTCCCCCATCCCTCTTCTAACCTCCAGTGAAGACATGTCCAGCTTATCCAGCTTTCCCTCCTGCTCCAGGTGCGGAGAACGCAATGTGACGGGATCTCCCAGTGGCCACCCATTTTAATTCTACTTCCCATTCCTATTCTGACATGTCAGCCCATGGCCGCCTCTACTGTCATGATGAGGTCACGCTCAGGTTGGAGGAGCAACATCTTATATTCCAGCAGGGTAGCATCTAATCTGATGGCATGAACATCAATTCCTCAAACTTATGGTAATGCCCCACCCACCTTCACCATTCCCCAGTCCCATTTCCCACTCTCCTCTTATCTCCTTACCTGCACATCACCCCCTCTAGTGCTCCTCCCCTTTACCTTTTTTTCATTACTTTCTGTCCTCGCCCTTCAGATTCCCCCTTCCCCAGCCCTTCATCTCTTTCAACAATTGACATCCCTGCCCTTCACCCACTCCCGTTGGTTTCACCTATCACCTACTACCTTGTATTTCCTCCTCCCCTCCCCCACCTTCTTACTCTGACTTCTCATCTTTTTTCACAATCCTGTTGAAGGGTCTCAGCCCAAAACATCTACTGTCTACACTTTTCCATAGTTGCTGCCTGGCCTGCTGAGTTCCACTAACATTTTGTGTGTGTTGCTTGCCTATTCCATGTTATCTTTTGTCCCAAATACATCATTCTATTTGCTTGCAAGAGTTATGTTATATTATAAGACCATAAGACATAGGAGCAGAATTAGGCCATTTGGCCCATCGAGTCTGCTCCACCATTCAATCATGGTCAATCCTTTTTATTTCTCCTCAGTCCCACTCCCCAGCCTTCTCCCCATAACCTTTGATGCCATGTCCAACCAAGAACCAATCAAGCTCTGCCTTAAATATACCAAATGACCTGGCCTCCATAGATGGCTATGGTAACAAATTCCACAAATTCACCACCCTCTGACTAAAGAAATTTCCCCACATCTCAGTTTTAAATAGTCCCACTTGGTGGCGCAGTAATATCAGCGCCAGACTCTGGAGCGAAGTTTCCCAAGTTCGAATCCAAGTCGGGTTGAGCGTCGAGCTAGCAGCTCAGCCTCGTAAAAACAAGAATAACTTGCTATGGAAACACTGTCAAAAGATGGTGCCCTGATAACTCCACTGCCAAGTTAAGGGCTATTCTTCTTCTTCAGTTTTAAATGGATGCTCCTCTATCTTGAGGCTGTGGCCTCTTGTCCTAGACTCCCCATCATGGGAAACATTCTTCCCACACCTACACTATTCGAAAGGTTTCAATGAGATCCACCCTTATCCTTCTAAATTCCATTGAGTACAGACCCAGAACTATCAAACGTTCTTTGTATAATAACCCTTTCATTCCTGAGATCATCTTTGTGAACCTCCTCTGAACCCTCTCCATTACCAACACATTTTTTATTAGATGAGAAGCTCAAAACTGTTCACGATACTCAAGGTGAGGCCCCAGTGCTTTATAAAGCCTCAGCATCACATCCCTGCTCTTGTATTCTAGACCTCTTGAAACTGAAACCTAACATTGCATTTGCCTTCCTCTCCACTGACTTTACCTGCAAGTTAGCCTTTAGGGTGTTTTGCACAAGGACTCCCAAGTCCCTTTGCATCTCAAATTTTTGGGTTTTCTCCCCATTTAGAAAATAGTCTGCACATTTTTTCTACTACTAAAACACATGACCATGCATTTTACAACATTGTGTTTCATTTATTTCACAGTGACTAACAAGGGATGTTAAGGACTACAGAAAAACCAAAGGTAGCAAGAATGGGAAGTTGGATGATTGAGAAGCTTTTAAAAATCCAACAAAGGGCAATGAAAAAAGCTTGTAAGAATGGAAAGGATGAAATATGAGGGCAAACTAGCCAATAATATAAAGCAGGATACCAAAAGTTTTTTCAGTTATATTAAGAGCAAAAAGGGAGGGGAGAGTTGATATTGGACCACTGGAAAGTGATGCTGGTGAGGTAGTAATGGGGGAACAAAGAAATGGCAGATGAACTTAATAGGTACTTTGCATCTGTCTTCACTGTGGAAGACACTAGCAGTGTGCCAGAGGTCCATGAGTGTCAGGGAGCACAGTGTTATTACAAAGGAAAAAATGCTAGGCAAACTCAAAGGTCTTAAGGTGGATAAGTCACCTGAGCAAGGTGGACTACATCCCAGAGTCCTGAGAGAGATTGCTGAAGAGATAACAGATGCATTGGTCATGATCTTTCAAGAATTATTTGAATCTGGCATGGAACCAGAGGACTGGAAGATTGCAAATGTCACTCCACTCTTTAAAAAAGGAGGAAGGCAAAAGAAAGGAAATTATAGGCCAGTTAGCCTAACTTTAGTGGTTGGGAGAGTGTTGGAGTCTATTATTAATGATGAGGTTTTCAGGTACTTGGAGAGTAATGATAAAATAAATCAAAGTCAGCATGGTTTCTGTAAAGGGAAACCTTGTCTGACAGATCTGTTAGAGTTCTTCGAAGAAGTATCAAGCAGGGTGGATAAAGGAGAGGTAGTGGATGTCATTTACTTGGATTTTCAGAAGGCATTTGGTAAGGCGCTACGCATGAGGCTGCTTAACAAGGTGAATCTGTGGTGTTACAGGAGAGATACTGGCATGGATAGAGGAATGGCTGACAGGCAGGAGGGAGAGAATGGGAATAAAAGGAGTCTTTTCTGGTTGGCTGTTGGTGACTAGTGGTGTTCCTCAGGGGTCAGTATTGGGTCTGTTGCTTCTCGTATTGTTTGTCAATGATTTAGATAATAGAACCATAGAACACTACAGCACGGAAAACAGGCCATTTGGCCCTTCTAGTCTGTGCTGAAACTTTATTCCTCTAGTCCCATTGACCTGCACCCAGCCCATAACCCTCCAGACCTCTCCCATCCAAGTATCTATCCAATTTATTCTGAAAATTTGAGTGAGTCTGCATTTACTACGTCAGATGGCAGCTCGTTCTACACTCCCACCACTCTCTGAGTGAAGAAGTTCCCCCTAAACCTTTCTCTTTTCACCCTAAAGCCATGTCCTCTCGTATTTATCTCTCCTAATATCCCTCGAAAACCAAGGTTCCCTATGCCTGTTAACTTTGCCTTTAATCCTGGCAGGAACATGCAAACTGTGCACTCTCAAAATTTTGCCTTTGAAGGCCTTCCACTTACTGAACACGTCCTTGCCAGAAAACAACTTATCCCAATCCACTCTTCCTAGATCCTTTCTCATTTCCTCATAATTGGCCCTTCTCCAATTAGAACCTCAACTTGAGGACCAGAGCTCTCCTTTTCCATAATTAACTTGAAACTAATGACATTATGGTCACTGGACCCAAAATGTTCACCTTCTGTAACCTGACCTGTTTGGTTCCCTAATAGGAGATCAAGTATTGCATCATAATGGAATTTAAAAATTAGAAGAATGGGCAAAAAAGTGGCAGATGGAATACAGTGTTGAGAAATGTATAATAATGCATTTTGGTAAAATGAACAATAGTATAGACTATTATCTAAATAGGGAGAAGGTTCAAACTTCAGAGGTGCAGAATGAATTAGGGGTCCTCGTGCAAGGCTCTCAGAAAGTTAATTTACAGGTTGAGTCTGTGGTAAAGAAGGCAAATACAATGTTGGCATTTATTTCAAGGGGAACTGAATATAAAAGTAAGGAGATAATGCTGAGCCTTTATAAGACACTGGTCAGGCTGCACTTGGAGTATTGTCAATAGTTTTGGGCCCCATATCTCAGAAAGGATGTATTGTCATTGGAGAGAGTCCAGAGGAGGTTCATGAGGATGATTCCAGGAATGAAGGGGTTAACACATGAGGAGCGTTTGGCAGCTATGTGCTTGTGCTCACTGGAATTTATAAGGGTGTGTGGGAATCTCATTGAGACCTACTGAATGTTGAAAGGACTAGATAGGGTAGATGTGAAGAGGATGTTTCCAATGGTGGGGGTATCCAGAACTAGAGGGCACAGCCTCAAAATTGAGGGGTAACCTTTTAGAACAGAGGTAAGGAGGAATTCTTTTAGCCAGAGAGTAGTAAGTCTGTGGAATGCTCTGCGTTAGACTGTGGTAGAGGCCAAGTTTGTGTGTATATTTGAGGAAGTTGACTGTTTTCTGATCTGTCAGGGCATTAAAGGTTATGGCGAGAAGGCAGGTATATGGGATTCAGTGGGATGTGGAATCAGCCATTATGGAATGGTGGAGCAGTCTCAATGGGCTGAATGGCATAATTCTGCTCTCATGTCTTACGGTGTATGGTCTTATCTGCCACTTTCTTGCCCATTCTGCTAATCTGTCTAAGTCCTTCTGCATCCTATCTGTTTCCTTGACATTACGTTCCCCTCCAGTAGTCTTTGTATCAGCCATCTATTCCATCATCTAAATCATTGATATACAGCATAAAAAGAAGCAGTCACAACACCGACCACTGCGGAACATCACCACTCACTGGCAGCCAACCAGAACAAGATCCACTTGCTGCCTCCTACCAATTGACCAATGCTCTAACCATGCCAATAACTTTCCCGTAAAACCATGGTCTCTTAACTTGGTTAGCAGCCTAACATGTGGCACTTTGTCAAAGGCCTTCTTTAAGTCCAAATATACAACATCCACTGCATCTCCTTTACTTGTAATTTCCTCAACGAATTCCAACAGGTTCATCAAGCAAGACTTTTCCTTAAGGAAACCATACTGACTTTGACCGATCTTGTCCTGTGCCATATCCGAATGACAAAAATTTACTCACATACATACCATGAGCAATTTGTTTGAGATGTTTTCACATAACTTCCGGCCTCTCAGCATGCATTGGTGGAACAAACTGGTTTCCCCACACAGAGCCCATGCAGAAATATCACCTTATCTTGTAGTACCAGGCATCAGAAGGCAAGTTTCATTGAGTTGATAATCTTCCAGCAATATTTCACATTGGTCGCTGTGCATCCTTGGGAACAGTCAATGGAGTGCAGTGCTGTGCTAAACAACTGTTTAGAATGAACCACAACACAGACATTGCATCCCTCTTTAGGCAAGCACTCATTCCAGAATGATGGGTTCAAACCTACCGAAACTTCCTTATTGCAGCCTGTGCTAGTGCTGAGATTCCACCTGAGCAGCCAGGAAGAGACCAGATTGGTTCTTACCCCACCAGTCTAGCAAGGAGTTGGTGCTTGTTTGAATGTTCTGGCGGTGAGAAAAGCTGGCAGGGTCTTCTGTTTCTTTTTCCCGCAGGACCTTCAAGACTTTCCCTTCAGATCACTGCCTGTTAACTTGTGTTGTGGTACACAATGGTCCAGGTGAAGGGAATGTTCTGCATAATGTGGAAAGAACTCATTCTTCAGCATGTTGGGAAAAGTTAGAACTTCAGCATGTCCATAAGATCATAATTCATAGGAACAGAGTTAGGGCATTTGGCACATCGAGTGTGCTCCGCCATTCAAATGTGGCTGATTTATTTTCCCTGTCAACCCAATTCTCCTGCCTTCTCCTGCAATCTTTGACACCCTTATTAATTACAGACAGACAGACATACTTTATTGATCCCAAGGGAAACTGGGTTTTGTTACAGCCGCACCAACCAAGAATAGTGTAGAAATATAGCAATATAAAACCATAAATAATTAAATAATAATGTTAATCATGCCAAGTGGAAATAAGTCCAGGACTAGCCTATTGGCTCAGGGTGTCTGACACTCCAAGGGAGGAGTTGTAAAGTTTGATGGCCACAGGTAGGAATGACTTCCTATGACACTCAGTGTTACATCTCGGTGGAATGAGTCTCTGGCTGAATGAACTCCTGTGCCTAACCAGTACATTATGGAGTGGATGGGAGTCATTGTCCAAGATGGCATGCAACTTAGACAGCATCCTCTTTTTAGACACCACCGTCAGAGAGTCCAGTTCCACCCCTACAACATCACTGGTCTTACAAATGAGTTTGTTGATTCTGTTGGTGTCCGCTACCAGTCAAGACCTATCCAACCTCTACTTTGAATATGCCCAATGATTTGGCATCCAGAGCCACCCGTGGCAATGAATTCCTCTGACCCTCTGCTTAAGGAATTTCCTCCTCATCTCTATTGTAAAGGGATGTCCTTCTATTCTAAGGCTGTGCCTTCTGGTCCTAGACCACCCCCCCCCCTCCACCACTATTGGAAACATCCTCTCTACATCCACTGTACTCAGGCCTTTCAATATTCAGTAAGTTTGTAAGTTTCAATGAGGACCCCCCCACCATATTCTTCTAAAGTCCAATGAATACAGGGCCCAGAGCCGTCAAACACTCCTCATATATTAACCCTTTCATTTCCTGAATAATTCTCGTGAACTTTCTCTGGACCCCCTTCAATGCCAGCACATCCTTTCTTGGATATGGGGCCCAAAGCTGCTCACAATACTCCAAATGTGGTCTGACCAATGCCTTATAAAGACTCAGTGTTACATCCTTGCTCTTATATTCTTGTTATGTCAAAATACCTACAGCGGATTCCAATTAATTGGGCCATCAGTTAATTGGGGCAGCTGCTTATTTAGGACAACTCTTAAAGAGATTGAGAAAGTAATCAGGATTTCCTTCATTTATTTGGGATACTATGCTGCCTATTTGGTACAGGAGATAAGTCACTCACGTGCAGTTGTGTGGCCATTGGACACTACACCATGCTCAGAGCAAAAAGTAGTGCTAATTGCATGTGCCTGTGTTATGTTATCCATTTGGGCTGATGGACGGCGAATCAAAAAATAGTGATATTTGATAATACTACTTTTTTAAAATTTTGGCTTTAAATTTTTTTTGAGGCCCTCACCATAAAAAGATTTGACACCAGCTGAAAAAATTACCCTTCTGTAGCAATTAAAAGCCATCCACCAAACACCACTCATCGTCAGCTGGCAGAGATAAATGGAGTGCTGAAATCTAAAATTATATGATAGATAAACTGTGAGAACAATGGACATTTAGCAAGGGAACATCCCAAAAATGAAAGTGTGAAGGTCAGGATCCAGATGTTGAAGAGTCCCTTAATAAATGGTTTTCCATTGTAACTGGCTGGTGTGTGCGTCGATGGACCAGTGTTCACAAACAAGTCACAGAAGCTAGCTAAGAATTCACTAGGGGATGGGTGGGTTGATGTATGATGAGAGGTTGAGTAGATTGGGACTCTATACTTTGGAGTTCCAAAGAATGAGAGGCGATCTTATTGAAACATATAAGATTGTGAAGGGGCTTGATCGGGTGGATGTGGGGAGAATGTTCCCAATGATGGGTGAAACTAGGACTAGGGGGCATAATCTTAAAATAAAGGGATGCCGTTCCAGGACTGAGATGAGGAGAAATTTCTTCACTCAGAGGGTAGTGGGGCTGTGAAATTTACTGCCCCAGAGAGCTGTGGAAGCTACTATACTCAATAAATTCAAAACGGAGATCGACTTTTTCCTGGATAAAAATGGCATTAGGGGATGCGGTGAGCGAGCAAGTAAGTGGACATGAGGCTAGGTTTAGATCAGCCATGTGATCTCCTGGACCAGTTTTCGATAGCCTGGATGGGTCGGAGAGGAATTTTCTAGATTTTTTCTCAATTGGCAAATCGTTTTTTTTCCCGGGTGATCACATGGGTTTGGGCGGGATGAACAATAAAATAAAATGGGCGGGATGAATAATAAAATAAAATGGGCGGCATGGTGCCCTGTTGGTTGGCACTGTTGCCTTGTGGGATTCGGTGAAAACTAGAGTTAAGATTGGATCAGCCATGATCTTGTTGAATGGCGGAGCAGGCTTGAGGGGCCAATAGGCCTACTCCTGCTCCTATCTCTTATGTTCTTATGTAAGCGTGGTCACAAAAATTTTAAAGCAATGGATGGTTGGTTATCTCAGCGGAAATGTATACACCACATTAACTTCAAGAAAGTGCTCAGTGAGAAAGGTAGTGCTGATCCGGTAAGAGCAAAGACGTGGAAATCTACGCATTTCCCTGAATTGCTTCAAAAATTTTGTACAGATGCTATGTACAATGCTTCTCATGGTTCAATTCCTAATCTTTTGTCTCCCCCTTGTTCTTGTAGGTAGTGGTGACATGGTGTCCTTCATGACACTAGCTCAAAGAAGGTGCTAGGAAAACCAGGTCTCACAGGAACAACGACAACTCATTTGGTAAGGCACAAAATGCAGAAGGTTATCCAAACAAACAACGTGTTAGGACACAGGAGTTGCTTACAGTGAGCCAAGTGAATTGAACAGTTTACTTATTAGTCCAATCACGTACCACCCTGACTACATATCTCCCTCATTCTGAATTCTATTCATTGGAAACTCTGCTGCAAATTGCATTCACAAGGATTTTCATGATTCAGTAAGGTTGCTAACCTGAATGCTATTTAAAAATCAACAATGAAAAGACAAAGTCTGGAAGGTTTCTTAAGATATAGTCATGAACTGGGAATATGGTTTTGCTTGTATTTTTACTGCAAATCCCAAAATATTATGTTGTTATTATAAATGCATATTCCTATAAAAGATCCTAAAAGCTTGTGTTGAATGGCAGGAAAATTTCATCCACCATTGTCTAGATATGTTTCACTTTCGTTTATAAACGTACTATATAACCTACCACCCAGACACTAATCCAGAAGAATCTGAGAGGCAAGACTGCCCTCTAGTAATGGAGAAAGAGGCTCACTGCCATGAAACATGGGCTGCATGGGGATATCCTCAGCAACTACTCTTTCTCCAGAATCCTGGCATAAATTTGCACCCAGAATGGAAATACTTAACAGGAAGACACAAGCAGATAAACTGAGAATCTCAGTTTTAAGAAGGATTCGATTGCCTCTGTTCATTAGTTTTCAGGATTCAATCTGTAATATCAAATGTGCACTAAACATGACACTGTTGTTGTCAGAGGCTAGAGGAGCGCAGGAAAGTTTGAATAAGTGTGGTACTGCTGACTAATGATTACATGGGGACAAGATGGATTGGAGTGCTGTGCTGTTTCATTGTTTGACAGAAAGCCCTTTTATTTGAAAATGGGAGAAAAAAGTAGAAAGGTCATGCTGTCAGAAGACTTTTTCCTCAGTAAAATGTGCCATAATGTCTTTTGCAACGAATACAGTGTGAATTTCCTTTACTCAACAATGAGACTTGCCTTACATAATGATGTCAAAAATGCTGACATGGCACAAAAAAATTCCTCGTGTCACTTTCTGAATGCAAAAAGTTGTGTGGGAGAACATATAATTGGAAGCAACGCACCTTCTGCCCCAAGACCAAAGTAATTGTGGTACATTTAAATATTTAAAACTGATTCCCAAAAATACCATTGTAGCAGTTACCTTAATATTGTATAGGAGATATGGTCTGCTGATTGTGCATTGGACTACTAAGTAATTCACACTTCCAACTGAAGCTTCTTTATGGTATTTCAAAGAGAATTTAACCTTTTGTCTCCATTAATGAAGTCACAGTACGAGGGGTTCTACTCAGATCAGCTCAGGAACTGATAAAGTCCATCAGAAGATGGTAGTTTTCTATGCTGAAGCCCAGCTAGTAGGAATCGAGGTGCACAGTCAATTAGACCTTGGTGTTAGCTTCACCAAGCTCAGAGGTGGAAGACTTCTGGCCTTTTATGGCCTGGTGCAGTCCAGTGTCTGTCTCTCTCGCTCTCTGTTTGTTTGATTCTCTCTCCCCTCTCTCCCCCTTTCTCTTTCACCCACTCTCCCATTCTCCCATCCTTTCCCTCTCCCTTTCTGTCTCTTGTCCTGCCCTTACATGATCAAAGTGCAAAGTAAATCTATTATCAAAGTACAAATGTGTCACCCTGAGATTCATTTTCTTGCAGGCATTCACAAAGAAGCACAAAAGAGTCGATGAAAAACTGCACACAAAGGCAAACAGCCAATGTGCAAAAGAGAACAAATTTTGCAAGTAAAATAAAAAAAATAACAAAACAACAATAATAATAAATAAATCAGAAATAAATATTGAGAACAATAATTGTAGAGTCCTTGAAAGTGAGTCCATAGATTGTGGAATCAGTTCAGTGTTGGGGTGAATAAAGTTGTCCATTTCTGGTTCAGGAGCCCAATGGCTGAGGGGCAGTAAGTGTCCCTGAACCTGGTAGTGGGATTCCCAAGGCTCTCGTACCTCCTTCCTGATTTAGCAATGAAAAGGGAGTATGGCTTGGATAGTGGGGATCCTTGATGAAGGATGCCACTCTCTTGTGATAACACTTCTTGTAGATGTGCTCAGAGGTGGTGAGGTCTTTACCAGTGACGGACTGAGCTGCGTTAACTGCTTTTTGTAGGCTCCTCTGTTCAAGGACGTTGGTGTTTCCTCACCAGACCGCGATGCAACCAGTCAGTATACTCTCCACTGTGCATCTATAGAAGTTTGTCGAAGTTTTAGATGAAATGCTGAATCATCACAAACCTTCAAGAAAGTAGAGGTGTTGCGCTGCCTTCTTTGTAGTTGCACTTTCGTGCTGGGCCAGAACAAATCCTCTGAAAGAAAACACTGAGGAATTTAAAAGTTACTGACCCTCTCCGCCTCCGATACCTTGATGAGGATTAGCTCATGGACCTCTGGTTTGTTGTTGTAGCACCTTTCAGCTAGATTTTACACCACCTTTGACTTCGCCAACAGCAGTGGTGTTGTCAGCATTGGAACTGAGCTTAGCCTCACAGTCATAAGTATAAAGTGAGTAGAGCAGGAGGCTGAGCCACAGCATCTGTGTTGATGTTAAATGTGAAGGAGATGTTACATCTCTCTATGTGACCAGTGTAGCCTAGCTGCTTTAGATGAAATCTTTAGTACTAGTTAGTTACAAGAGCTGTGTGAAAGAACGTGAGCGTAATTAGCACAAGAATAAGATGAATGTTTGTTTGAGCTTTGCTAGCTTTCACATTACATTGTGTTAACGAATAACGTAAAGTTCAATATTTGATTCTCTGTGCAGCAATAATAAAACATGCAAAATAAACAAGTATTTTATTTTTTTCAGTGGATCTGTTGCAGTAAATGTAAAATTGGATTGCATTTTGAAAGCGTTATTGTTATCAAATCTTTAAGTGATATTCCTGGGGAATTTTTTAATTTATCAAGTACTGATTCTTCCACAGAATTACTGTGTGAGACTGTAAATGCTTCTTTTGTTCCTTTATCCCAGGTCAAAAACCATGACCATACCATTGACTAGCTATTGCATTATCTAATCAAATGAACAGTATGCACAGAACAACACACACAAAATGCTGGAGGAGCTCAGTAGATCAGGCAGCATCTATGGAGGGCAACAAACAGTTGACATTTCAGGCTGAGACCCTTTAGGCTGAGTCCTCATGAGTTCTTTCAGCATTTTGCGTGTGCTGCTTTGAATTTCCAGATCTGCAAAATCTCTTGTCAGTATGCATGTTTGCCCAGGTTTCCTCCCACCCCCACACCTAGATTCCTTACATCAGATGTTTAAGCCTTAGAATAGTTTATGGGGACAACTTCTTTACCAAGATTACAGTAGATCTTTCCGGAAAGATGACAAAGCCTCCTGTTTATTTCACTGTGTTCCAACAAACAACTACACTTTGCATTATGACATTTTAGCATCATAGAATGAAAGCATCCAAATGGATTTCACAGGGATGTTGATCAACAATGAAAGTGATGCCAGAGAGTAAAGAGATCAGGTTGGATGGCTGAAGGTTTGGTCTATAGTTGGTATCTTACAGGAGGAAACAAAGGAAGAGTTTTAAGGAGAAAACAGCAAAGCTCAGGGCTCTGGTATTCAAAAACAGTTGTGAAACTTTAAAATGTCTGGATGAGCAGGAGAAAATTTTTTGTTAAACACTGATAACTCAGAAGATATCAGGGCTGGGTGAGATTTTGATGATATTGTGAAATAAGATTAACATGATATCTGAAGAGAAAGATAGACTTCTTGAACAAATGATTCAATAGTTTAGTGAGAGCAGTAAGTTGGCTTTCTGTTAGTTAGCTCTTGTGTTAGCTCTTTCTGCAGATGCTACCTGATCTGATGATATTTTTTTCCAGCATTTCCCTTTCCTTGTTTTAGGTTTCTAACACCTGAAGTTGTTTTAGTTTTCTAGCACCTGAAGTTGTTAAAACAAAAAAAATCTTTTACTTTAAGGTGGTGTAATAGGATTTTTCTTTTGTGTTGAATAATAATGAAGCACACATTAGAATTCCTCTAAGGTTTACCGTCCTGACACAGTGCAAGGTAACAAAGTAGTGAGAGGCAGCTCATGTTAATGAATAAGCTTTGGGAAATCTAAGAACCATCTTAAGAATCTGGCTTTCTTTCCTCTTTTTGCAGGTGTTGCTGAGGTTTACTTATTTCAGGCCTGCAATGCCACTGTGTAGTCTAGTGTGAAATCCACAAGAAAAACTGTAAATTGACTCTTCAGTGTAGGTTCGGGTTGTCTGTGATTGATCGCTGTAATATCTCTTCAGTATTCTATATCAGGAAGTATTAAATCAATGCAAAAAAAGAAGTGCAGGGCTGAATACCAGAGTATTCTGATTCAGAAGCTGTCAGAATTAATATCTTTAATTGTACTTATTGGATGAGTAATGCAATCATTGGGTACAATTGTTAAAATAAAATCAAAGAGGAAGCAATATATATGACATAATTAGAAACAAGAAGCCGCTTGTGATTTTGTCATCGCAAAATTACCTAGTGCATGATTATCCTCTATTACTATATTCAAAATTATAGCATTTTCAGTGCATAGTCAGATTTGAGTATTGCAAAAGAGCTTGGTTATATTTTAACAATCAGCCTGATATAACATCTACATTTTCATTATTTTAAACAAACTTGAAGCTGCTATATAGAAGGAAATAACTCAACAGTACAGTATATTTACCAGGTGCCTCATAAAGTATTGCCAAAAACATAGACTGATGGGCAGTTGTTTCTGGATTTGAAATGTCTATGGTAAAGCCTATCGAGCAGTTTAGGAGATGTGACGAGCTGAGAAACACAAGCATTTTGCTCAAGCAGGTAGCCAAGTAGAACAATCAAGGCGGCATAAGGTAATAGGCTGGAGCTCAGCATGTTGTTGTACAAGCACCACAATAAGATAACACATGAACAGATACAGAGGAATCCATTGACAAGCAAACAAAGAGTACACAGAAAGAGCCGGATGAGAATAATTTGGAGCAGGCTTTTGTTATTTGTAAGGACTTGTTATGCCACCTCTGTTTTTAAGTTTAATGTTTGGATTTAGAAATAAACAACATCTCTATAACTGCTACAAATTTTCTAAGAACTATATAATTGTGCAAGTTGGTGGAGGAACTAGTTTAAATTTTGAATTTAAATACTAATACTGTTTGCTGAACAAGGGAACGTTGGAAATTCCTACGTCATTAGAAACAGAAGTGTAATATTTAAACAGGGTGACATTTCAACTGCAGGTATGTTTATAAAATTGTAGAATATGAAGCAAAGATTATTTTTGTTTATCTCCAGGCAGAAAGTAAAGCAGAAACTATTTATTTTTGGGAACGAATCAGTCAGAGGCACAGATGTGCCAGCCTCCTGTGCACCAGTGTGACCTGACATGAGTTGGGAGACTGCTTCGCCGAGCATCTACGCTCTGTCCGCCAGAACAAGTGGGATTCCCCCAGAGGCCACCCATTTAATTCCACTTCCCATTCCCATATGTCTATCCACGGTCTCCTCCACTATCGTGATGAGGCCACACTTAGGTTGGAGGAACAACAAGTTGTATTCTGTTTGGATAGCCTCCAACATGATGGCATGAACATCGATTTCTCAAACTTCTGGTAATGCCCCCAACACCTCCTCTTCTCCATTTCCCATCCCCTTGTCCCCCTCTCACCTTATTGCCTTGCCCAACCATTGTCTCCCTCTGGAGCTTCTTCACCTTTTTCTTTCTTCCATGGCTTTCCATCTCTTTCACCAATCAACTTCCCAGCACTTTACTTCATCCCTCCCGCTCCAGGTTTCACCTACCACCTGGTGGTTTTCTCTCTCCTTCCCCCACCTTTTAAATCTACCCCTCATCTTTTTTTTCCGAAGGGTTTTGGCCCGAAACACCAACTGCATTTTTTTTCCATAGATGCTCCCTGGCCTGCTGAGTTCCTCCAGCATTGTGTGTGTGTGTGTGTGTGTGTGTGTGTGAGTCCTTTTCAGTGTATGTGAATTGAAGGAGTTGTCTGAGCATTGATAGCTCAATGATGGGCAACATGATGCACTGAGAGATTGGTCAATTGGTGAAATCTTACAGGAAATCATTCAAAAATGGCTCCTAACTGAAGCACAAATTACACGTAAAAGACCGGTTGAAGTAGCTCTATCAATGGAAACAGCAGACAGAGGCTCAACTGAGTTGCAATTCGGAATATGCATGAACAAAATTGTAATGACTAAACAGAAACCAAGGCTGGTCAAACAAATTGTGTTACTGCTGCGGCAGAGGCTCACATACACCAGACCAATGGAGATTTAAAGGCAAAACTTGCAGAAAATTCAACAGAGAAGGACACATACAAAGAGCATGTCGGGTAGACAAAAATAAGTGGACTGCACAGGGAAGAGAAAAAAATTCAAGTTAAAGTTTTAGAAAAAACACTAATCTATGTGCTGTTGATGAAAAACCTGGCTGTGATGAGAGTGACAAAGACCGGGTAGGCTTGAAGTTTATAATGTGAAAACTAGCAAGACAAACAATATGGGTTACGCCAGAAGGGAACAACAAGTTAATTAGAATGGATTTGGACATTGCTTTGGCTGTTTCAATCAATATACAAAGTATGTTTGAATGACATTTCAAAGATATGAAACTGAATTCTGCAGGTATCCATCTAACAATTTATGCCAGAGAAAAGATAACTGCTGTGGGAATGATGTTTGTAACAGTAAAGTACAACAACCAACATGCTACATTGAGCTTGTATGTGTTAAAAAACAGGAGGGCGAGCATTGTTGGGGTGTCATCTGCTGAAACAACTACAACTTGATTGGACACCCATCCACTATTTGCATGCCACATCCCCTGTGATAGAGTCAACTGAATGTGATTTAAGAAAGGTACTGGATGATGCCATAACTGTCTCTATGCGGTACACCATGAACTGTTGCCCAACAGAGGGCAAGCAGGTGTTGCTGCCAACCTCTGTGCTTCTGGTTGGAAAGCATGTTGGACCAAGGAAGGACTGTGCTGCTCAAAGGAATCATGAAAGTGACATAAGCAGTGGTCCAATTACAACATGCAACAGCAGGCAACATATCTGAAAAAGCTTCTTCTATGTTAATCAGGCAGTTACTAGCAAAACGTCACTTGATTTTAAACTGGAAGGAAGTTCAAGGACCTTAGGAAAGTTGCAAGCATTCGGCTTTTGTGAGTATAAAGAACCAGAATCTATTGTGCATGAATTAAGGTTATCGCATGAACTTCAAGCGGGAGACAAAAACCTGCTTGTAAAAGTAATACAAAGACCAAAGCCGAACTGGATGAATGGACGGCCGAAAAGAAAGGAGTCCATGGAGAGGATTTGTCATATAATGTTCTGGATGAGAAAATGAAGAGATCAGACCATAAAGGGAGCAATAGAAGGATTAATAAGACAATGCACCAATGAACCTTCCCAAGATCAAGATGCATATCTTGGAAAGAAGAAAGAGGAAAAGAAAGAGCAGGCTCTTTTGTTCCATAAGGGCTATGGAAATAGAAGATGATGGACTGGACCAAATTTCTCAAGAAATTAGCAACTTAAAAGGTACTCACAAGGAACTAGAAAAAAAAAGGAGGGTGAGAAAAGTTGAAAAGGAGAAAAGAGATAGAGAGAAAGAACATAAACAAGAAAGAGAAAAGCAATAAAGAGAAAATCAATGTGAGAAAGAAGGAAAGTGAGAATGAAAGTGCGAGCAGGATTGGGACCATGAGTGAGACAATAACAGGCATCGTGAGAGAACCAAGATGAGGTGGGGGGGGGGTGATCGAAAAGGGGATTGAGAGTGGGATAAAGGCAAAGAAAGAAGCTGGGACCAGGAAAGAAGTAAGGATCAAAGTAAACCCAGAGATAAAAGCCAAGAAACCACTTTCTGCAGACTTGGAGTCATCTCCTACAACCACAACTGAGGGAGCTCCAGAACCTGAGGCTGTTTCACAGCCACAAGTCTAACCTGCCAAGCAGAGTGGCCTTCCAGAGTGCCCCAGTGACCAGTGGTGTGCCTCAGGGATCTGTTCTGTGACCCCTACTCTTCGTGAATTTTATAAATGACCTGGATGAGGAAGTGGAGGGATGAGTTAGTAAATTTGCTGATGACACAAAGGTTGAGGGTATTGTGGATCGTGTGGAGGGCTGTCAGAGGTTACAGTGGGACATCGATAGGATGCAAAACTGGGCTGAGAAGTGGCAGATGGAGTTCAACCCAGATAAGTGTGAGATGGTTCATTTTGGTAGGTCAGATATGATGGCGGAATATAGTGTTAATGGTAAGACCGGTTGGCAGTGTGGAGGATCAGTGGGATCTTGAGGTCCAAGTCGACAGTACACTCAAAACTGCTGCACAGGTTCACTCTGTGGTTAAGATGGCATAGGGCGCATTGGCCTTCATCAACTGTGGGATGGAGTTTAAGAGCCGAGAGGTAATGTTGCAGCTATATAGGACCCTGGTCAGACCCCACATGGAGTACTGTGCTCAGGTCTGGTCACTTCACTACAGGAAGGATGTGGAAACTATAGAAAGGGTGCAGAGGAGATTTATGAGGATGTTGCCTGGATTGGGGAGCATGCCTTATGAGAAAAGGTTGAGTGAACTCAGCCTTTTCTCCTTGGAGTGATGGAGGATGAAAGGTGACCTGATAGAGGTGTATAAGATGATGAGAGGCATTGATTGTGTGGATAGTCAGAGGCTTTCCCAGGGCTGAAATGACTAACATGAGAGGGTACAGTTTCACGGTGCTTGGAAGTAGGTACAGAGGAGATGTCAGGGGTAAGTTTTTATGCCAAGAGTTGTGAGTGCGTGGAATGGGCTGCTGGCTATGGTGGTGGAGGTGGATACAACAGGGTCTTTTAAGAGACTCCTGGATAGGTATATGAAAAATAGAGGGCTGTGGGTAATACCAGGGAATTTCTAAGTTAAGGACATGTTTGGCACAGCTTTGTGGGCCGAAAGGCCTGTATTGTGCTGTAAGTTATATGGGGGGGGGGGAGGGGGAGAGGAGGAGAGAGAGAGAGAGAGAGAGAGAGAGAGAGAAAAAGTTGAGATATTTTCTATATTCATTTGGAGTTTATAGCTAAGCAGGGAAGAGTGTTGATTATTTAATTTTTCAGAAATATTTGAATATAATTGTAAATATATTGTCTGATTAAGCATACTTCGTTCAAATAATTCATTCTGGTTATATGTACAAAGAATATGATTGCAGTACATCATCATCGTATGTACACATCTCGCTTAAAGTAAAAATGAAACTAAGCCATATTCTCTTGGCCTCCTGTCTTTTTCTTGCAATTAGAATCATGTTTTGGAGTTACAAAACATAATGATTCCAGGTTACCAAGTAAATATTAATGTTGTTACAAACCCCGTAACTGGGTCACTTACCAGCAAAGATGGAGACGTCCATTGAAGTCTGATGATACTATTTTTAACAGTATTTATTAGTAAAAAATACACAAAAATAATATCAATGCAAATAAACAGTTAATCAATACTTAACCTAAAAGTGCGGGTATAATAATATTCAATAAGAAGTAAGCTCTATCGTTGTCTAGGGGATAATGTATTGTCTGATTGAAGTATATAGTTCGTTCAGTTCATACAGGCTGCAGCCGTTGGGGACCGCTGTGTTGCAATTGATGGAGAGAGAGAGAGAGATTTGGAGAAAAACTTGCCGGCTTTCCTTTTATGATTTCGATCCGTCAGGAGTCCCATTGGTGTGGCCGTTCACTTGTGGCCTCTCCTTTAGCTAAACCGTTCTTCTGTGGTGAGCCCGCCAACCCAGGCAAGGGAGGACGCACACGAGCCCCCACCGGCTTTTGCTATAAAACGCTGTCACTGGTTTCTCCTGGTGTGTCTAAAGGGGTTGTTCCCCATTCCCTTCTTTTATCCTTACTCACGGGGTCTCAGATGTCAATCAGGTTGGGATGATGCAATCCCTCAACCAGACCACTCTGGTTGTCCCCTGAGGGGTTTCAATTAATAGTACAGTACTCAATACACAATTCTGTCGCCAAGAGACAATGGCCATTTTCAGTGGTTCTGTTTTGCTGAGGTCAGGACACATTCCAAACCTTGTGTATTCTGGATGTCTCTCTCTCTCATTTCCTGGGTCCAAGACCCGAATTAATAGCGATCTTGCGATTCTCAAAAAGGAGGGGGCGACTTTGTACCCTTCAGCCCCTCAGAGTTGCGTCACATTCGTGACAATGCCCACAGACAATACACAGAAAATATCCCCCAAAAAAGTGTCTGTAAATAAATGTGTCCTACTCTTCATCCTCTTTTTCCAATCCTGCTGAAGGGTCTTGGCCCGAAACGTCGACTGTACTCTTTCTCAAAGATGATGTCTGGCCTGTTGAGTTCCTTCATTTTGTGTGCGTTGCTTGGACTTCCAGCATCTGCAGATTTTCTCTTGTTTGTCCATAAAATAATGCCTATTTGCCAATGCATACTCCACTTAACAGATTTCAGAAAATTTAATGATATTGTTTATGGTTTGTGAGACTTGAATATTGTGTACAGCTTTTGACCATTATAAAAAAAATGCCTTTGTCACAGAGGAACTACAGATCTGGTGGGTTTGACATATGATAGGAGATTGAAATTATTGAGGCTGTATTCTCTGGATTCTTAAGAATACAAGGAGATATTTTTTCAAAAGATAGACAATGCCTGAAGGGCATAGAAGCTAGCTGTTTTCCCTAGACATGGAATTTAAGATCATGGAGCAGAGTTTTGGAATGAGGGATATACTGTTTATGACTAGATGAGGATAAATTTCTTCACTCAGATGATGATTAATTTGTGGAATTCTCTGCCTTGGAGAATTGTGAAGGCTTCGTCCCTTTGCTTATTTACAAGTTTCAGGACATTAAGGGGATTGGGGACAAAGATGTACTGGTGATTCATGGTGACATTTTGCAAACAAAACGCAAAACTTCGAGATACTCCTTTTCTGAAATATTATTGCTGCAATCTACTGTCTGCAGCCTGTATTTTTCCTTTAAGTAACGTACTTTTAAACCAGCTAAACGAACTAGTGGTTTTACAGTCTTCTGAAGGACTTGGATCAGAACACATTTGGCCCACTTAGTCTGCTCCACAATTTCATCATAGCTGATCAAATTTTCCTCGTACCCTCAATTTCCTGCCTTGACCCACTCCCACCCTCGCACCCTTGACCAATCAAGAATCTATCAACCTCTGCCTTAAATATACATACTGACTTAGCCCCCACAGTTGCCTGTGGCTACAAATGGCACAGATTCACCACTCTCTGGCTGTAGACTTGGTGGACTTAACTCTCAAGAATGCAGGTACAGCACCTTTAAGCAGACCGAGGCACATCACCACAACCAGAAAAGGAGGAGGAGAACAGGACTCCAAGCCAGATTGAAATCCTCTACTCATTATCTTGTTAACAAATGTACAGTCACTGGAAAACAGGATTGAAGACTTACGGGCAAGAATTGGAGGGTAATGTGAAATTGCTGCAGTCTGTGTTTCACAGAGACATGGCTAACTCAAGACAAGACAGGTTCAGTGATATGACCCAAAGTCTTTTGTATGATGGATGGACCAGACTGCTGTTTCGGAGAAGGCAAAAGGTGTAGCCTGTGTTCAGACATGGCCTTCTTGTTGCACTCTTGTTTCGCCGACCTGTAACGTCTAATGGTTAGTTGCTGACCATATATATCAAGAGAGTTCTCCATGCTCCTGACTGCAGTTTACATACCGTCAAAGGCCAGTGTTAAGTAGGCACTCAAGGATTTGTGTGCCTCAGTCAGCAAACAGGAAACAGCCTACCCTGACGCCTTTCCAATTATTGTCGAGTACTTCTGTTTGGTTTTGTTTGAAGAAATCTCTACCCAAATATCATCATCAGATCACTAGAAGTTCCAACACTCAGCTTTACTATCATAAGGAATGCTTACTGTTCAATCACTAGACTGTGTTTTGGGAAATCTGGCCACCTGTCTGTCCTCCTCCTTCCCACATACTGGTAGACGCTAAAGAGCAAAACTCCAGAAGTAAGGACATTGGAGAGGTGCAACTATGGGTTTGTTTTGATTCATGGACTGGGTCATGGTTAGGGGCTCATCAGAGGATCTGAACAAATATGCTATGGTTGTCACAGACTTTATAGAAATAGTCACAGATGAGTGTGTGCCCACAAAATCATTCAGTGCGTTCCCCAACTAGAAGCCCTTGATGAACCATGTGATCCACAGTGTGCAGAGGGTCAGATTAGTGTTGTTCAGGACTAGCAACCAAAGAAACTACAAGAGGTCCAGGAGAGAGATCAGTGGGGAGGGATAAATGGACAAGGGGGGTTACTGTTACACAGAGCTCTGATATAGAGTCTTGACATGAAGACAGGGTTTTCATGGAATAACTTGAAACTGGAGCTGAACTTAGAACTAATGGTTCTAAACAGTCAGGAAACAAAGTTATCACATGAGAATAGACCAAAGAACTGGCAACCAGTAGTTGTGACACCAGTCTCTGATGGAAACCAGGTGTGCTGTAATTAAGTGAACTAGTGGCAATTGGGAATCTAACGACTGGATTTTAAGGCATAATCAAGGAGATAGGAGCGAGATGGGGGACAGCCAGATGGGACCATGACAGTTGCATAGGGAGCAATCCCTGTGGAAAGAGAAAAGGCTGGAGGGAAAGATGTGCTTGGTGGTGGAATTCTGTTGGAGATGGCAGAAGTTACAGAGAAATATGTGCTGGACGTGGAGTCTAGTGGGTGGTAGACGAGGACAAGAGGAACCCTATCCATGGTGGAGTGGTGGGTCATTCAGTGTTATCATTTCAGAGAATCTGTCCTGGGTGCAGCATGTATGTGCCATTGCAAAGAAGCACAGTAGCATGTCTACTTTCTTAGAAGTATGCAAAATTTCTGCAGGTCCTCTAAAAATTTGACAGATTTCTATAGAAGTGTGGCATCAAGGCCTCTGATGGAAACACCAATGCCCTTGATTGGAAAAGTCTACAAAAGGTAGTGGATGCAGCCCAGTCTATCACGGGTAAAGCCCTCCTCATCATTGAGCACATCTACATGGACCCCTGTTGCAGGAAAGCAGCATCCATCATCAAGGAGCCTGACCTTCCAGGCCATGCTCTCTTCTTGCTTTTGCCATCAGGAAAGATATACAGGAGCATCAGGACCCACATCACCAGGTTCAGGAACAATCATTTACCCCTGAGCTATCAGGTTCTTAAACCAGAGGGGATAACTTCACTCAACTTTACCTAACCTATCACTGAATTTTTACCTCAACCTATGACCTCATTTTCAAGGGCTCTTCATCTCACGTTCTCAACATTTATTTACTTATTTACTTATGTATTATTATATTTTTATTTTTTTCTCAGCTCAAGCTGGTAAAACCTAAGGTACGGGCATAGCAAAATATACTTATTTCTCAATTGTTAGAAACTTCTGGACTATTCTAGTAATGTAGCTTTCTGGAGATTTACATAAATATTACTGTGTAGGCCTAATTGTTTAACACTATTGTGTAGGCAGGGACTTTGGTGTGATAACATTTGATGATATTACTATTGGGACAATGTATATCCTGTTCATGTTCCATAGTCTTTCAATTTCCTCTTTTAATTCAGCATATTTCTGGTGTTTTTCACTTATTGATTTCTGTATGCTGTGTGTTTGGAAGGGCTTTATCTATTAAGAAAGTTGTTCTTGGATGTTTATCCGGTAATATTATATCTGGATGGTTATTATGGATTAACCTATCTGTAAAAATGAATTGATTGTAATATAATTTGTAAGACTCTGACTCTAAAATTCAATCAGGCTTGTATTTATAGGAAAGGTATGGTGTCTTTTATGAGTTTGTACTTTAAAGCAAGATTTTTTTGAATGATATCGGCCACTTGATTGTGCCTGAGTAAGTAATCAGATTGAGTTAAACCGTTGGATTGTTTCTGGTTTCTCTTGGCATTTTCTGCATATATTGTCTTGAATTTGTTAGTCTTTTATTCTGTATGTTGAGAATTTTTTTTGTGTTAACCACCTGGTTCTGTATTGCCAAGAGGAACTCCTTTGTTTCTGGGTAGAGGTCTCCAACTCTGAGCAAGGTGTTTGATGCTTCCTTACTGATGTCTAGTTTGCTCAGATCAGGGGGACATTTTCCTTGGAGGGTCATGTTCTTCCACTGGTTAATCTTTTCTTTGTACTGATAATTTCTTCATTTATCTGGATTGTGCTTTAATTTATGTTTAGTTGTGTGTACTTCTTATCAGAATTGCATCTGCTCACCTGGAGTGCTGAATTGGGTGTTTTTTTATGAAAATATATCCTTAGAGATTTTATTTGACTACTGTGTAAATTTTTAATGTCTGTTATTTCTCTTCCTCGTTCTTTCCTAGGTAGTGTTAACCTAAGTGTATTCAAGTTTACGTAGTGTTTTTTATTAAATTTATCATTTCAGTTCTTATTTTCCTTTGTAAATTTTTCAGAATGGTTTCAGACCAAGATAATATTGTTATGGTCCAGTCCAGAGCCTGCTTTCCGGGTCTTGATCCGGTCTTGTAGCCATCCCTCCTTTCACCCTTAAGCCTAAATAGGATCGTCTTGGTTTAAGGAGGTAAGGAGGTGCACCTGAGACCTATCGGCTTGCAGGTGGATATAAGGGGCTCTGGGACTGAGTCTAGTTGTTTGGGGGGGGGGGGTCGTGGTGGTGCTGGTGGTGATGGTCGTGCTGTTTCTCTTGTACCTGCTGTTCCGTCTGGTTTGCCTTATTCGTGCCGTTGCGCTGTTCGCCTGGCTATCCTGTTTTGACCCCGGCTTGGAGTACCCACTGTTAATCATCTAGTTCTGTAAGTCTGTTCTTGTAGTCACCCTGGACCGAGCTCCCTTCCGATCCCTTGCCTCCGTAAGCAGGCTGGACTGCCATTGCCCTGTGGGGGGACTCTGACCTTTTCCTACCCCTCTCTTCCAACGGGTGGTGCCCCGCAACCTGCTCAGGTGCTCCACGTCTTGCCCAGGCCCTGTGTTCCTGCCTGGGTTGCCGGGCCCTGCCCAGAAATAATGTGGCCTGCCCAGGGGGCTATCCTCCCAGCATTCCTTGTCCCATAGACCCATCCTTTGGCCTAGCCAAGGTCCTGCCTTTACCATGAACTCCAGGGTCCTGCCTTCGCCATGAAATCTCTGAACCCCAGGATCACTGTTGCATGCCACAGTCTCCCCATCTTGTTCTATCCTTTAGTTGTTCCTGTCCACCCCTAGTACTTCAGTGCCTGCGTCCTGCACTTAGGTCCAGTCTCCACGTCCCCTTGTGACAAATATAACAAAAGATAACATTAATATGGGTTTTGCAAAAGTATTTATTGGCTTTATTCTATTTTTACTATTGAGCTCTGTTTGGTAGATTTTTTTAAGCCTTGAAGTAAATTCTGTCAAAAGTTTTCCCTTTATTATTTATGTTATTATTGTTTTTTTCTTACTTTTTGTACTTGTACATTTAGTTGTCTTTTGCACGTTGGTTGTCTGTTCTGTTGTGTACGGTCCTCCATTGAATGTATTGTGCTTCTTGTATTTTCTGTGAATGCCTACAAATCTCAGATTTGTATACAGTGTACTTTGAATTAACTTTGAACTTTCTAAGGAACACTGCTGAGAAGTGGTTGAAGTAAGTCATGAACCTAAGAAATGGGAAGGCTTGCTTCAAGAGTCAGATAGCTTACTCTTGCTTTTATTTCTTAGTTGTTATGATACAACATGACCTTAGTTTTGAAAGTATGCAGAATTCCCTCCATAGGACAATTGAAAAATGTGAGCATATCGGGGCAGTTTATAAATAGCAATATCAGTGAATTGGTGAGTGCAGCCTCACACCCCTTTTTCCCTCTTTCTCCGCTATTTGAGAAGCAGTTGGAGATGTGGGCTCGAACTGCCTGCGAATCCCTCAACCTACTCATATTGGAGGCTGAGCGCTGGTTATATGAATGTTTTCTTTTAGCTGCTCCTCAAAACAATTTATTTCAAAGTCTTTATTTCAAGTCTTAATAACTTAGATGATCTGATAACTATTATACACATAGGAAGCACCTTGATAATAGAACACCGGTGTGTCCTTTCTAAGCTGTTCATCATAAAATATGAGTCATGCTGATTGTAATGGTTGTAACTGGGCTATCTCAATGATGTATGTTGGCGCAGCTCTTTTAATAAAAAGCGTACCCATGGAGCAACACCAAAGATCACTGGAACACCAAACATTAGATCGAAGTGATATGCATTTTAAAGTGTTGCCTCACCAACCAATGTAGGCAGCCTGGAGGAAATGTCGACCTTGCTTAAAATAAAGCAGCCAGCTTCCATGAGAAGCTGCCAGATGTGTCTTGAATTTGAGCAGTGTTGCTGCACAGTGAGAATCCTCACAATCAGACACTGCTGGCCCTTGCTGGGCAGCTCGCAGAGCAGGCAAATTGCCGAAGTCGGACATCAGGGGAGTTGCTCATACGGCCTGGAGTCGTCAGTCAAAGGTAAGCATAATGGCCTGGAGATAGATATGGATTTTGATGCTGCTGTTTTTCTCAATAAGAATTTGAGTTTTTCAAAGCTTTGCTAATTACACGCTGCAACATGAAATGCATCTGATTTTCCATTTGGTATTTCTCATGCCAAAAACCGAATCTTGCTATTATTTGTTGTTTAAATTCTCACCATATGAATTTCTGTCAAATGATTTAACTGACATTGAGATCTTCGACTATAAACAAAATTCAAGCATTCTTTGGATCTATTTTAAAGACGCCTCTCAGGTTTCTTTTAAGGACTTCATATGAGGTCTTCCAGTAACATCTTCAAGTAAACTCCAGAAAGACATATAGGCAGAAGAGAGCAGAAGTATAGAAGATTCATTGTGTTAGAAGTGAGGTGACAGATTCAGTCATAGAGACACAGAAAAGTACAGCACAGAAACCGGCCCTTAGGCCCATCTAGTCCATGCCAGACCATTTAAACTGCCTACTCCCATCGATCTGCACTGGGACCATAGCCCACCATACCCTGGCCATCCATGTACCCATCCAAACTTCTCTTAAACATTGAAATCGAGCTCGCATGCACCGCTTATGCTGGCAGCTCATTCTATAATTCTGACTGAAGAAGTTTTCCCTCATGTTCTCCTTAAACTTTTCACTTCTCACCCTTAACCTATGACCTCTAGTTGTAGTTCCATCTAACTTCTGTGGAATTAGCCTGCTTCCATTTACCCTATCTGTACCCTTCATAATTTTGTATACCTCTATCAAATCTCTTCTTAACCTTCTATGATCTAAGGAATAAAGTCCTAATATATTTAATCCTTTATAACTCAGGTCCTCCAGACCCAGCAACACACTTGTAAATTTTTCTGGTAGTCTTTCAACCTTATTTGGCCAAAACTGCACACAATACTCCAAATTATATCTCATCAATGTCTTCTACAACTTCAACATAACATCCCATCTCCTGTTCTCAGTACGTTGATTTATGAGGGCCAATGTGTCAAACGCTTTCTTTACGATCCCGTCAACCCGTGACCCCACTTGCAATGAATCATAGACCTGTATTCCCAGATCACTTTGTTCTACCACACTCCTCAGTGCCCTAATGTTTACTGTGTAGGGCATACCCTGGTTGTTCTTACCGAAGTGCAACTCCTTGCAATTGTCTGGATTAAATTCTTATTGTCATTTTTTCAGCCCATTTTCCCATCTGGTCCAGATCCCTCTGCATGCCATGATAGCCTTCCTTGCTGACCACTACACCCCCAATCTTGGTGTCACCCACCAATGTGCTAATCCACTTAACCACATTATCATTCAGATCATCGAAATAGATGACAAGAAGAACAACACCTCAAAGCCATGCTGACCGTCCCTAATCAGTCCCTTTCTATCCTAAATGCTCATATATCTGATCCCCCTAGAATACCTCCCAATAACTTTCCTACTACTGATGACAGGTTCACCGGCCTATAATTTCCTGGTTTACTTTCAGAGCCTTTCTTAAACAGTGGAACAACATTGGCTACCCTGATACCTCACCTGTTGCTAATGATGATTTAAATATCTTTACTCAGGACCCAGCAATTTCTGCACAGGGTTTGCGGGAACACCTTGTCAGGTCCTGGGGATTTATCCACCCTCATTTGCCTTTGGACAGCAAACACCTCCTCCTCTGTAATCTGTACAGGATCCTTGAAGTTGATGCCTCTTCTCTTCACTGCTATCGACTCTGAGTCTGTTTCCTGAGTAAATACAGATGCAAAAAAAATCATTTCTTTTTGGCTACACTCAAAGGTTATCTTTCTGATCTTCCAGAGGTCTAATTTTGCCTCTTACAATCTTTTTGCTCTTAACCTGTCTGTAGAATTCCCTGGGATTCTCCTTCACCTTGTTAGCTCGGGCAACCTCATGCTGCCTTTTAGCCCTCCTGATTTCATTCTTCAGTGTTCTCTTCCATTTCTTGTACTCCATATGTACCTCATTTGTTCCTACCTACCTATATCTATGTGCCTCCTTTTTTTTTCTCAATCAGGGCCTCAATACCTTTTGAAAACCAAGGTTTGCTACACAGGTATTTTTTACCTTTTTATTCTGATAAGCACATACAAGCTTTGTACTCTCATAATTACACTTTTGAAGCCCCCGGACTTCCAAAATACACCTTTGCCAGAGAACAGCTGGTCCTAGTCCTCACATGCCAGATCCTTTCTCATACCATCAAAATTGTTGAGTTAAAGTCTGTCCCGAGCCTTATAGGCTCATCAGGCCGGTGCTTATGCTGGTTTCTGTGGCGTGAAGCAACTGAGAGTATGAGACTCCCCTTCCCCGCCCCCCTCCACCGGATAGGACGGCAGTCTTTCACAAGCATTTTGCCAGTACCCATTTTCAGCTGGGTGGACTGGAGCAATGTGTGGTTAAGTGTCTTTCTCAAGGACACAACACGCTGCCTTGGCTGGGGCTCAAACTCGTGACCTTCAGATCGCTAGTCCAACACCTTAACCACTTGGCCACGTACCACATCAAAATTGGCCTTTCTCTAATTTAGAGTTTCAACCCAAGTACCAGACTTGCATATTTGCTTTGGAACTAATGGCACTGTGATCATTAGATGCAAAGTGTTCCCCGACACAAGCTTCTTTCTCCTCTCCCGTCTCAATCCCTAATAGCAGATCAATAGCCCAATCTCTCACTGGGACTTTTACATACTGATTAAGGAGTCTTTCCTGAACACATTTGACAAACTCTATCCCACTGAGTCCTTTTACAGTACAGGAGTCCCAGTCAATATGTGGAAAGTTAAAACAACCTACCATTACAACCTCGAGGAAATCTGCAGATGTTGGAAATTCAAGCAAAACTTGTGTTACCATTACAACCTTGTGTCTCTTGCAGGTCTGAAATCTCTCTAAAAATTCGTTCCTTTAAATCCCCTGCACCATTGGGTGGTCTGTAATGTAAACACATTAACATGGCCTTGCCTTTCTTATTCCCCAGTTCCATCCATAATGCTTCACTGGACGAGTTTTCCAGTTTGTCCCGACTGAGCAATGCTGTGACATTTGCCCTGACTAGTAATGTCACCCCTTCTCCTTTAATCCCCCCTGCCCTGTCACATCAAAATCAACGGATCCCCAGACTATTGAGCTGCTAGACCTGTCCCTACTGCGATCAAGTCTCACTAATGGCTACAATATCCTAATTCTAGGTGTTGGTCCATGCCCTGAGCTCATCCTCCTTTCCTACGATAGTTCTTGCATTGAAGTAAATCTTGCTCAGGACGTTGGTCGCACCATGCTCAACCTTTTGATTCCTGACTTTGTCTGCGGTCTTAACAACAACTGACTCCACAACCTCTCCACTATCTGTTCTGGCACTCTGGTTCCCATCCCCCTCTAACTCTAGTTTAACATTCTCCTCCCTCCCCTCCACCTCCGTGCAGCACGAGCAAACTTTCCCACTAGGTTATTGGTCCCCTTCCTGTTCAGGAGAAACTGTCTCTTCTATACAGGCCTCAGCTTCCCTGGAAGAGAGCCCAATGATCCAAAAATCTGAAGCCCTCCCTCCTACTCCAACTCCCTGGCCACACATTAAACTATATAATCTTTCTATTTCTGGCCTCATTAGCATGTGGCATAGGATGTAATCCTGAGATCACAACCCTGGAGGTCCTGCCCTTAAATTTAGCACCTAACACCCTGAATTTGCTTTGCAGAACCTCTTCACTCTTCCTACCTATATCATTGGTGCCTACATGGACCATGGCCTCTGGCTGTTCACCCTCCTACTTAAGCAGGCTGATGACTTGATCCAAGATCAAGTCCTAGACCCTGGCACCCGGGAGGCAGTATTTAGGACTGCTACTTCTCAGGTCTGACCCCGATCTTGGATGCTGCCTGGATGGACTGTGCATATTTCCCCTGCAATCTTCTGGGTTTTGCCCCATGTGTATATGTTTCTCGCCCATGTCTGGAGATGTGCTGTTGGTTATTTGGCTTCTCTGCAGCTGAGTTCTAGGGCAAATGGTGTGCATGTGAGATAGAATAAATTGCAAGGTTTTTGGGAATTAAGTGGAGGTGTAATGGGACAAATGGAACTGTCCTGTCAGAGACAGGACATAATGGGCTAAATGACCCCGCCCATAATAATAATAATAATAAGTAAGTCAGAGATGATATTCCAAATATGTGTTTCCAGCTCAAAGAGTGCTTGATCCAGTTTCTAGAAAATTAATTGGTTTCACTAGGAGCATCCATAGCCAGAACCCCCTAGCATTTTGGATGCAGACATGGGACTATTATTTCATTTGGGGAATTTATGGAAAAATTTGGGAGCAATAAACACTCAAATTCAATTGAATTAATTCCAGGGAAACGAAATGGGATTTGAATCTATAATTAGCTTGTAGACAGCAAATGAGCATGGGAGACCTTCAGAAATGAGGTGGTAGGGGGGTAAAGAGTGGGCAAGTTTTCATGAGTAAGAAAGGGCTAGAGTTTCCAAGCTAAATAAAAATGCAGAGACTGCAGTGGAGCTGAAATGGAAGCCTGAGATTTGTGATAAGAATCAGCCTCACAATACAGTGGAGACCAATATAGAATACAAAAAGGACAATTGCAAATCAAATATGAGGGACTAAGGTAGTGTAGGATTAGATTAGATGCAACATAAAAGGAAACTAGAAGTATTTTGTGAAGTATAATAGTAAAGAGGTAATGCAAAGTTGCTCTGAATGTCTGGAACATAATTGAAGTACTAAATGGTTTTGCTGATGTGGTTGAATAGGCAATGTTACAGTATAAGAAATTTGATTAAATAGTCAAGTATTCCAGTAGGCTTTGAAATAACATGCATTTTTAGCCAGCAAAGAGTATGGGGGGGGGGGGGGAATTGAGTTTTGCTTCTTTGTTTCTGTAAACTATGTGTCTGTGCTAATCAATGTGTCTGAATTATTTGATGAAGTATCATGAAAGTTGATGAAAGATACTTAAAAATGTGCTTTGGAAGTGATAAAAAGTACAAAATAGATGATAGGTGAAAGAGAAATTATGGCATTAAAACACAATGGGACAGTATTTATCAAACTGGCTCAGAAGTAGAAATGAGAAGTAGGTGCAGAACGATCATTTACCAGATGGGAGCATGGGAAACAGGAGCAGGCCAATTAGCATTTCAAGGTAGCCCTGCTATTCACAAATCTACTAATAAAATACATCTATAAAACCTCTTCTATACAAAGGTTATGGTTCTTCCAATCTCAAGTTCCCAAATAGCCTGTGATCCTTGACTTCCTTGTAGATTAAATGTCTGTTAATCTCCATTTTGAATACATTCAGTGACTCTGTGATGCACCATCAATAACTCTGAGACATGGGTTAAGGTAGGCTTTTATTGGCTGGAAGAAAGTACAAGCAGCAAGTGACCATCACACGACATCCTGGAGACTGAGGAAGGGTCTGTGGCTCCAATCGCCTTTATACCGGGGTCTGTGGGAGGAGCCACAGGAGCAGTCAGCGGGGGTGGGGGTCGTGTCCAGACAGGTATATGTAGTTCACCACACTCTGTTTCCAAACTCTCTGGGTGGCGAATTCCAAAGAGTCACAACCTTCTGAGAGAGTCAACTCCTCCTCACTTCAATCTGAAATGAATGAAATTTGTTCTGAAATTATATCCATGATTCCACATGCTCCCACTTGGGGTAGCATCTTTTTCAACATCCACCATTGTCAACCCCCCACCGAGTCTTTCACATTTCAATAAGATCCTATCTTATCAAACTCCAAAAGAGTGTAGGCCCAACTATTTCAAAGTTGAAATTTGATAGCCCCTCTATTCCCAGGAATCAACCTAGCGAAGCTTCATTCCAATGCAGGTAAATTAAACTTTATTCAGTATCTTCTAGGCATAGTCTCTTCAAGCCCTGTAAAATTACATCAATCCTTCCTAACTTTTCTATTCAATAGCCCTTGCAATAGATGATTACATTGCATCAGCCTTCCTAGTTACTTGTTGCACCTATTTGCCAATCCTTTGTGTTTGATGTACTAATATCCCAGATTCCTTTGTACCACATTTATAACCCTCTTTCTGTTTAAATAAATGACAAAAATGTGGATTATTATTAGATTACGTTTCAGACATCTGGGAAATCTGGGAACATCACAGCAATATATGCTGCTGCCCAGGTGACACTGGGCATAATTTTTCTATGCTGAAGGTTGGTTTGAGATTGTTTGCAGCCCATCCAGTGGAAAAGTTACAGTAGTTTCAGGGAGTATGGGCCTTTCTCAGTTGCTGGATTATTCACAAGTACAGTGTATCAACATTGAAAGTGATCATTGAAGCTTTGTGAGAGAGAAAGCATTCTTAGTGAAGAAGGCCATTAATGAATATTCATTTGATTAGTGAGCATTTAAATTATGCATTCTTTAACTTAATTATTCTTTATTAGCTCACCATATTGTAGCTCTTAAGAGATCTCTTAGAAATTGCTTCACAACATACTTTGATGTGAATTTTATGACAGCATTGCTGTGTTTCTCTGCATAATGTTGTTCTAAAACTGGCACTTTTGATTATATTCTGGCTGTGTAGCCTCCAACCTGATGTCATGAACACAGATTTCTTCAACTTCTGGTAATGGCAACCCCCCCCCCCCCCCCCCCCACCATTCCCCATGCCCTTTCCCTCTCACCTTATCTCCTTGCTTACTCATCACCTGGCTCTGGTCCTCCTCCCACTTTTCTTTCTTCCATGGCCTTCTCCAGCCCTGTTTCTCTTTCATCAATCAACTTCCCAGCTCTTTACTCCACCCCTCCCCCTCCCAGTTTCACCTATCACCTTGAGTTTATCCCTCCCTCCCCCACCACCTTTTAACTCCTCATTTTTTCCCCTCCAGTCCTGATGAAGGGTCTCGGCCCGAAACATCAATTGTATTCTTTCCATAGATGCTGCCTGGCCCGCTGAGTTCTGCCAGCATTTTGTGTGTGTCGCTTGGATTTCCAGCATTTGCAGATTTTCTCTTGTTTGCAACTTTTGATTCAGTGTGGCATACCTTGTTCATGTGGCGTGCTCCGCTGGGAAGGCTGTATGGTGAGTGCATGCTTGTGTTCTCCTTGTGTAATAGTGAGCAGGAGAGTGTGAGATGTGATCAGCAGCAATAGACTGGAATAATTCTCAGGCTAGAAGCCAGAGTGGCTGATTCTGACCTCCAAAGGAAAGGGTGTGCTTTGCATTCGCAAAGGTTCAAGTTCATAATTGTTAAAAACGATACTTTTATTAAACATTCACGTGCTCACAAATATATAAACATCTGTCATCTTAATGTGGGCAAAAGGCAAAAGAACCCATTATTGAAAAAGAGCTGCTAATAGGAGATTTTATACTGTTGTCTACATGTACCCCCTCATTTGCAGTAGATCTCATTTTAGGGCTCATCTTTGTCTATCTGTGAAATGGAGTCATTTATTCTGGAACCAACCATGAAGACTGAAGTACATTGTGAACTTCTTCACCTTGCCATTCTGAATGGCAGGTCTTGAGCAGAACCAATGGTGAAACCTGTAATTCACAGAAATGCATTGGGCTGGAAATTTATTCACGCAGCTCTGGAAAAAAAACACTTTGCACTTTGGCTAGTGCAACTTTGAACACATTTATGTCATGAAATTAGTCTTGTTTTACAGTAGGGTTTTCATTCTCTGCAGTCTTAGGGTGAGAAGAGATCACAAATTGCCAAAAAAAAATTGAAAAAAACATGCTTTGAATTTTGCCATGTGGAATTACATAGGTTCAGGAGAAAATAGGTTTAGTAAAATCTTGTCATTCTATTCATAATTTATATCTGTCCTTTTCCAGAACAGCAAGGTTGAAAATTTCACTGAAAATAAATTTTGCATGTTGCAATCTGATTTATGTAACTTAGATGAATTTTGTACCAAAAAGCTGTGCTACAGAGAATGAAACCCTTCTGTTTAATAAAATTACCCTTTTTAACTATTATGAACTTGAACTTTTTCAAATGCATAGCAATTCTCTAAAGGAACAATAGTTAAAGAAGATAAATGAAAGAGTATGTTTTTATTAGAAAAGTCGATCAAAAGATTGCAAAATCATATTTACAACAGTGTAGTATGAAACTCACAATAAGGATGATAGTGGTTGTTTCCTTTATATAAAGCATATAAATGTGCCAGTCTTGGAACTGTTCCTACCATCATATTTGGCAGCCTGACAAATTCCATCTCTAACACCTGAGGTTCTTCATGAACACCAGATAATCATTTAGTTTAATAAAAACAGACTGAAACCCATTAAGATCAAAGCCAAGAGTAAGCTAGTAAAATTGGAAAGCCATTGACAACCACAAGACGTATCAATATCACTGGTGAGGTGATGCTGATGAGGGGTATGCTACTTGAGTACATGTGCTCAGTCACAAAGACTCCCAAATTTTGCCTGGGACGCTGGAATAGAGCAGAAGGAAGGTATACATTAGATTGGGGGGGGGGGATCCTCTAAAATGTGAGCAAAATCTGTCCATCATGGTGTTCAACAGCAAGAACAGTACAGGAGCATTTTGAAGGTGAAACAGTTAGAGACAGAATCTAACCGGCATTAACTTGCTGTGCCAAACTGACTGTCTTGGAAAGGCGCAGGAGAGTTTGTTTCTCTTGTACTGGTCTCAGTCCTCATCAGCACATTCTCCAGGAATGATACTCCTTCCAACAGAGGGCCTTTATCTATAAGTTCAAAGGGCTACTGCTTATCTATACTCCCTGGACTTTATGAAGCTGGGAATTAAAAGTTTTGAGCTATGGGGAAAGTCTATTTTGCAATTAACCTAATTTGTGTTTGTAAATTAGGTCAAATTAGCATAACTCATCCAAGCCTTTTTAAAATAGGACTTAAAGCTTTGTGAGTTCTAGGGAAAAGTGTATTGTCTAATTACCCTAATTTACATGTGATTTACATAATGACATTTCTACCAATTATACTCTTCAAATTCTGGAAAGGAAGGATCATTTATTTGATTAAATAGAAAAGTACATATTGACCTAGTTCCTTTCTCACCTATTCAGTGCTGTTCCTTTGACAAAGGCTGTTAACTCTATCTACAGTACTGTTCCCCAGCACACAGGAGGAGGAGTTCTTCAAAACAAATAGGATATCAGTTTATTGCTTTTATTAAGAGTGATTTGATACACTGCCTTTCATATAAGGACTTTTTGATTGCTGGATTGATCAAAGGGTTAATGTGCTTTGTGCTGCAGACGCGATCATCTTTTTGTGAACACTCATCATTCCCAGCAGAACAGACAACTCACTTAATGATGGGCCATAAGAAAATTCGGTACTTACAGAGAATGCACACGGCTATATACTGATAGGGACAAGGATATTTCCTTTGCAAGTAAACAATTGCATTCCTCTTTATGATTCCTACTTGTACAGTGCCTGCTGCTGCCATTCTATCCTTCCCAGTGGGATTGCCTGTGCTCACAGATTACTTTGTGGCTGGCACTATGATCATCTGACAAATATTGCGCGTCTGTGAAGTAGAATAAGCCTGGCAGTTTTTCCTCACTTCTCTACTGCTATCTAGTGCCCCATATGAGTATTTGTGAAAAATGAAGAAGGAAACCAATTTTCCATGACTGATCTGAACATTGGAGTTATCCTACAGTTCAGCTTGTTTAGTTCTGCTCATATTTTATTTGCCCTCTTTTGGTGCGCTCCATGTGCCCTTCACCTGGTGTCATTTCCCATTCGAGTTCTTGAAAAATTTTGTGAAATTAGGCAAAAATGTTAATGCGGCTGTGGTGACTTTCAAAATGATTTGCGCTCTGAACTTGCCGTTTGTGAAGTTCCCAGTGTCTTTGCTGCAGTGATTGCTGGGAAGGAGGACATGAAAGGAGCTCACTTCTCGGCGGTAACAGACCAGCTGCTGAAAACACGGCAGTGGCAATGGGTGGGGCAGGGGAATAGAATGGAAGAGTGCGGCAGCATTCTCCAGCCCAAGTCTCCTGTGGGCCCACGCCACCATCAAGTAAAGCATTACCTGATATGGCAGTACCATACACTCAGGGGCACGTCATAAACTACTGGAATCACAGTCACGTTTGTGCTTTGTCCCATGAACCGAATCCTTTGTTTGCATTCAGCTTTGTTTATTAATAAGCAGCATTATCAAGGATGTAGTTAGATCTTCAGTTTTCATGCAAAAGAATTTATTTGCTTTATTCAGGAGTGGCATTCATTAGGAGAAATTGTTTTTGTAATGTCAGTGCAAGAAAGTGAAACATCACTAACATTTCCATTTGAAAATGTTCAGCTTGTGCTACCCGACATAATGAGTTAAACAATAGACCACTATATATGGAGGGGTGTGGGGTTGATAGGGTGTTGAAGCTGATCACGGTTTGTGGCCAAGATTGTAGAATTGTACTATAACACCTGCTGGTCAGTCGTAGGTGATCATTACAGATTGTCTGCAGGAGGGTCCTGCTGGATTATAAAAACTGATGTGTAAAAAAAAAGGAGTTGACTATCCTGGGATGTAGTTGATTTCTCTAAGGATTCAACTCCTGCAAGCATTTCATTTCATGCTGAATCTAACATCCTTTTCACCTCCAGCTTGTCAGGTAGAGGAGACAAAGTGTTTTGTACATCACCTTTCAACAGAAGATTGTAATTAACAGAATGCTGAGAAAGGGTATACAGTCAGACCTATATTTGTAAGTAAAGGGCTCTAATGAGATTGAAACGATTCAAGGCACTAGCTGTTTTCAATTCTTGTCATGTAATATCATGCATTTGTAATTTCAATTCATTCTTCTAAATAAAGACTCATGCTATCTATATTATAGTAGATCAGATAGAATTTGATTTAAGGGATTAGTCTTTAGATACTTTAATGAAAGGAACTGTTGTTTGTGCAAAAAATCTGTTTGTACTTCAGCCTGTGTTTAACACATTGTGAGTCATCTTGTGCAGTAATAAGTCTGTCCTGTCAGTTGTTAAGAATTGAAACTACCCCATTGTATCTGAGAGAACACTGACAGAACTAAGCAACTAAGTTAAATGGATTTCATCATCACTTCAGCAAGGTCTATCTCAGTTTTGCAAAACCCAGAAACACTAATTGAGCCAAAAAGGATGGACTTTTCAGGTTATTTTGTCGCAACTATGCCTCAGTACTTTACCTGCAGGTGAGGCATTACATCAATATTTCCCATTGTAACAAAATCATTAGATATCCTTCAGCTTCAAGTGACCCAACTCATTCTATCCAATAACTTCAAAAACAGAATATGTTTTACTAACATTCAAAATGCTAAACTTCTCTTTATTCTGAATAGTATTTGTGCTATTTTAATCCTCTTTTGGGCCAGATATCCTCCTTCAAAAACAATGATCGCTTTAATCCTTCCTGTTCAATTGGTTTTGTTCCAACTCGTGCCTTTATGACAGGATGTTTGGAGCTTCTTGCATATGCAGTCATTTTTCCCCTTCCTTTCCTGCACTTCTATGTCTGGTGCTAATTAAAATGAAGTTTCACCTCATCTTAATTCATTTTGGCTTTGTGAAAGCAGGTAAGTGACCGCAGTTGATTCCCAAAGACAGCTGAAGAACAGGTGGCCTCACATCTGGTGCTGCCGCCAAGGACAGAAGGATTGACCTTTAGCAAATTATTTTAAAATATGTTTTCAATCACTATAAACCTTTTTATAATTTTATGAATGTAATTTTGTGGAGATATGATGAAAGATTTGAATATTTTTCACACAGGCTTCCACTCTATGTCTTGGATCCTCCTAGACTGCGGAGGGTACAAAGATAGGTTAACATCGATGAGATAACGGACCAAAACATGATTTATTTAAATAGTTATATTTACAGTTTTTGTGTCTTGATTGGCATGGATTTTTCAAGTGAAAGGACTCTGGAGTCATTTATTTTCCTTTATATCAGGGGTTAAAGAAGTGATAGGTTTGAATTGCAGGTTGTAATGTGCTGGGACTTGCTGAGCAGAAACCGAGCGAGACAAATGACAATGGGGCATCTCCCTGCAAAATGGACGACAACAGTTTCTCCATGATTACTTACATATCCTTGGGGAAAGGTTTGATTAGCTCCATTCATATGATCTATGTAAATCAGTAGTTTCCAAAAGTGGGCAATATCATCTCTCCCCGTTTG
This sequence comes from Hypanus sabinus, assembly GCF_030144855.1. Lineage (NCBI taxonomy): Eukaryota > Metazoa > Chordata > Chondrichthyes > Myliobatiformes > Dasyatidae > Hypanus > Hypanus sabinus. Next base: position 40,286,674 of record NC_082722.1, read on the forward strand.
CATTGTGAGCTTTTAAGGGGGCAATAAGGATTAAAGGAGTGTTGGAAGTGGGTGCTGGTAGCAAGGGGCCATCTGAGGGATTACAGGCTTAATTTAAGAAGTAAGTTCCTCATTATAAACATTTGATCTTCAGTGCCTCATAACAGATTGCAATGATCACATTACCACCTCATAATTTGCTAACCCACCATTCTGTTAGACTTTGCTCGAAGTGCGTAATGGTTATTGAAAAGCAATGTGACACTCTGTTTACGGCAGAGACCCTTCAGCAGGACTGGAGAGAAAAAGATGAGGAGCAGGAGGGGAGGAAGATCTGGCTCGCATCAATGACTACCATCATCTCTCCAAGTAGCCAGGGCCGTCAGGAACTGAGCATGGGGGAGGGGGGTCCTGTTACAACAAGCACCCAATTGTGCTGGCTTCTGGGGTTACATGTTCTAACTCTCCGGAATATGGATAGCTGGCATGCTCGCTTTAAAGATTCAGGCCTACTTGCTAAATGGCGGTCACGTTTTGGTGCCGGGATTTAATATTTAAAGAGCACCTGAACTGAAGTTTGGTGCTCAATCATCAGCTCTACTTGGAAAGGGTGCAGAGGAGATTTTGTAAATGTTGGATGTTGCCTGGATTGGAGAGCATGCCTTATGAGAATAGGTTGAGTGAACTGAGCCTTTTCTCCCTGGATCAATGGAGGATGAGAGGTGAATTGATGGAGGATGATGAGAGGCATTGATCGTGTGGATAGTCAGAGGCTTTTTTCCAGTGTTGAAATGGTTGCCACAAGAGGGCACAGGTTTAAGGCGCTGGGGAGTAGGTACAGAGGAGATGTCAGGGGTAAGTTTTTTACTCAGAGAGTGGTGAGTGCTTGAAATGGGCTGTCAGCAACAGTGGTGGAGGCGGATATGATAGGGTCTTTCAAGAGGCTTTTAGATAGGTATGTGGAGCTTAGCAAAATAGAGGGCTATGGGTAAACCAAGTAATTTCTAAGGTAGGCTCATGTTCGGCACAACTTTGTGGGCCGAAGGGCCTGTATTGTGCTGTAGGTTTTCTATGTTTCTATTACCATCTAGCGCCTAGGATTCTGTTCTCATTTCAATCTAGCATTATGTCTCGATTCTAGCCTCGGATATCCCAGCACTTGGGTCCACAAGACCATAAGACATAGGAGCAGATTTAGGCCATTCAGCCAATTGAGTCTGCTCCACCATTCCATCATGGCTGCTCCCAGATCCCACTCAGCCCCATACACCTGCCTTCTTGTCATATCCTATGATGCCCAGACTGATCCAGAAACTATCAACTTCCACCTTAAATACACCCACGGACTTGGCCTCCACCACAGACTGTGACAGAGCATTCACAGACTTACTACTCTCTGGCTAATAAAATTCCTCTTTACCTCTGTTCGAAATAGTCACCCCTCAAATTTGAGGCTATGTCCTCTAGTTCTGGATACCCTCACCATAGAAAACATCCTCTCCACATCCACCCTTTCTACCCTATCTCGTCCATTCAACTTTTGGTAGGTTTTAAAGAGATCCCCCCACCCCTGCCATCCTGCATTCTTCTAAATTCCAGTGAGTACAGGCCCAAAACTGCCAAACACTCCTCATATGTTAACTCTTTCATTCCTGGAATCATCCTCATGAACCTCCTCTGGACTCTCTCCAATGACAACACATTTTTTCTGAGATATTCGGCCTAAAATTGTTGACAACACTCCAAGTGTGGCCTGACTAGTGTCTTATAAAGGTTCATCGTTATCTCCTTAATCTAACCTAGGTATCTCATCACACAGATGAGCGCAACACCTTTTATACACACTTGGAAAGGAAGAATAAAATTACAGCTATGAGGATACTTGCAGCATCCGGTGACCATATGATTTATGTCTCGGAGGCCAACTTCAGAATATCTTTCAAGAGGGTGAACCCTAGCAAGGTGGCAGTTCTTGATGGTGTACCTGATAGGGCTCTGAAAACCTATGTCAACCAGCTGGAGGGTGTGTTCAAAGACATCTTCAATCTCTTATTGCTACAGTCCGAAATTCCCACCTGCTTCAAAAGGGCGACAATCATACCAGTGCCCAAGAAGAGCAGGGTGAGCTGCCTTAATGACTATTGTCCAGTAGCACTCACATCTACAGTAATGACGTATTTTGCGAGGTTGGTCATGGCTAGAATCAACTTCTGCCTAAGCAAGAACCTGGACTCTCTGCAATTTGCCTATTGCCACAATAGGTCCAGAACGGATGCATTTTCATAGCTCTTCACTGGGCTATGTTAAGTTGTCTCCTGGACAATACTAATACTTATATCAGGTTACTGTTTATTGACTGCAGCTCTGCATTTAAATGGTTCAAATGTTTATTATCAGAGAATGTATACAGTGTACAACCTGAAATACTTGTCTTCGCAGACAACCATGAAAAACAGCGGAACCCCAAATCAATGAACTGCAAAGCCCCCCTCTCTCCTCCCCCACGCAAGCATCAACGCAACAACCTCCCACACGTTTCAGCGAAAAGTGCCAGCACCCACCACCCACCGAGCAATAGCAAAGCACCCAAAGAGAGACCATAATCTGCAGTCACCATGAACTATTGTTTACCCGACAGTTCGACATACCACAGGCTCTCCTCTCTCGCTAACAAGGGACAGAGAGATATCACCTATTTTCACAGCAAAAGGAGAGACTGACAGTCGCTGTTATGATATTACAGTCCGCCGCGTTGCTTTTCCATGCATCCACCACAGCGAAAGCATGATGTTCCATCTCCCACGACGTCTCATCGGCAACACTGGCCTGAAATTGGGCGTGACAGGGCCACACCCAGGAGGCGCCATCTTCCATGCCGTGTCTGGAGAATGTTGGAAAACGGTTGGCCAACAAGCTTCAGGAATGGGAACTCATCTATTGTTAAATAAAACACAATTTCAGTGCCAATTGCAGTTCAGGACCTTGGCAGAAACCCAAAAACCTTCTAAAGGAATCAAAACAGACATTAAAGAGAGGAGTTAAGCTGTTTTCCCATAGATGAACTTGACAAGGCAGCCATTTGGCGCCGTCGTAATCTAAACACAGTCATTTCTACAGTTCTGATTTTAAAAAAAGCTCAAAAACTTGGGCCACTATACGGCCCTCTACAACTGGATTTTTGGCTTCCTCACCAGAAGACCACAGTCTTGGCAGATTGGAAATAACATCACCTCACTGATAATCAGTGCTGGTGCACCTCAGGGATGTGTGCTTTGCCCATGCTCTACTCAGTCTGTACCCATGACTGTGTGGCTAGGCACAACTCAGATACCATCTACAAGTTTGCTGATGACTCAGCTATTGTTGGTAGAAATTTCAGATGGTGATGGGAAGGTGTACAGGAGCAAAATAGATCAGCTGGTTGAGCGATGTCGTAGCAGCAACCTTGCACTCAACATCAGTAAGGCCAAAGAACTGATTGTGGACTTCAGGAAGGGTAAGATGAAGGAAAACACACCAATACTTATTGAGGGATCAGAAGAGGAAAGGGTGAGAAACTTCAAATTCCTGGATGTCAACATCTCTGAGGATCTATCCTGGGCCCAACATATCAATGCAGTTACAAAGAAGCCATGACAGTGGCTATATTTCATTAGGAGTTTGAGGAGGTTTGGTTTGTCATCAAAGACACTTGCAGATTTCTACAGATATACCGTGGAGAGCATTCTGACTGGTTGCATCACTGCCTTGTATGGGGGTCCACTGCATGGGATCAAAATAAGCTGCAGAAAGTTGTGAATTCAGTCAGCTCCATCATGGGCACTGGTTTCCCCAGCATCTGGGACATCTTCAAGGAGAGATGCCTCAAAAAGGCAGCATAAATCATTAAGAAACCCCATCACCTGGGACATGGTCTCTTCTCCTTACTACCATCAAGAAGGAGGTACATGAGCCTGAAGGCACACACCCAATGATCCAGAAACAGCTTTCTTCCCCTCTGTCATCAGATTTCTGAATGGACTTTGAACCCATGGACACTACCTCACTACTTTCTTTATAAATACTTACTATGATACGCAGTTTTTATTATGTATTGCGATGTAATGCTGCTGCATACCAACAAATTTCATGACATATGCCAGTGATAGCAAACCTGATTTTGATTTGGATATTTTTTGCAATTATTTGTCACTGCTTTGAATTTGCAGTTCCTATTTTCTTTCACTGTGCATCGTATATCAAAATTCTTTACAGTTTTTATGTAATGGCTGGAAATGCGGGGGTGGGGGTGGGGGTGAGTGGTGTGGCTGTTGGGGACATGGTCTGGGAGCCAAAAGGGTGGTAATGCAAGAAAGTTTGGGAACACTGATGGAGATCTAATGATGTCTTCACACCCACCATCTTGACTCCAGATAGCAATAATCCATACTATTTGTTCTGATGGAGTTGTCTGGGTCCTGACAGATCCCTTTCTTCACCAGTGGTGGCAGGTCTAGGACCTACACTCTGGTACTGTTAAATGCAGGAGTATGACCTTACTGACTGACCATGGAGGACTTGGGCTGTGGAATCACCTGCATCAAACAATTCATAACAGCCTTCAGCATGAGCAACAGATTAACAGCCTCAAGAAATGCCATGCAGTAGCTTACAGCGTCTGATTTAATTGATGTATGTAGCCATATATAAGCAAAAGAACAAATACCTATTACAAAAATCTTTACAGGGAGATCAGTTTTTTTTTTCATTCAAGGGATGTGGACATCACTGTTAGTGCAAATGAATTTCTTTCCAGACCCAAGTCAGTAACACCCTTGAATTCCCCCAATTATTTTTAAAGCTACTCTTTCTCTGCTCTCTACATATCCGCCTGAAAATACGTGGAGGTGAGTTAAATGTTTCTAAAGTTCAAAGTAAATTTATTATCAAGTGCATATATGTCACCATGTACAACCCTGAGATTCATTTCCTTGTGGGCATTCTCAATACATCCATAACAGACTAATAACCATAATAGAAGCAAAGACAACACTAACTTAGACTTTTAACCAGTGTGCAAAAGACAACAAACTATGCAAATACAAAAGAAAGAAATAATAATAATGCATAAATATTGAGTACATGAGATGAAGAGTCCTTGAAAGTGAATCCATAGGTTGTGGAAACATTTCAAAGATGGGAAAAGTGAAGTTGAGTGAAGTTATCCCTTTTGGTTGAAAGGTACTAACTGTTCCTGAACCAGTTGGTGCGAGTCCTGAGCACTTGTACCTTCTTCCTGCTGGCAGCAGCAAGAAAAGAGATGTCTTGGTTGGAGGCAGTCTCTGAGGTTCGATGCTGCATTCCTGCAACAACGTTTCATGCAGATGTGCTCAGTGGTGGGAAGGGCTTTATCCACGATGGACTAGGCTGTATCCACTAATTTCTGTAGGATTTTCTGCTCAAGGGCATTGGTGTTTCCATACCAGGCTGTGAAGCAGCCAGTCAATACACTCTTCACTACACATCTGTAGAAGTTTGTTAAAATTTTAGATGTCATGCTGAATCTTTGCAATCACTAAAGGAAGCAGAGGCACTGCCATGCTTTCTTCATAATTGCACTTATGTGCTGGGCCCAGGACAGGTCCTTCGAAATTATAACACTGAGGAATTTAACGTTGCTGTCCATTTCCACCTCTGACCTTCTGGTTTCCTCCTCCTGAAGTTAATCAGCTCCTTGGTATTGTTGACGTTGAGTAGAGGTTGCTGTTATGACAGCTTTCAAATTCCCTTCTACATGCTGATTCATCACCATCTTTGAATCGGCCTATGACAGTGGTGTCATCACCAAACTTGAATATGGCATTGGAGCTGTGCTTAGCCACACAGTCATAAGTGTAAAGTGAGTAGAGCAAGGGGCTAAGCACCCAGCCTTGTGGTGCACCTGTGCTGATGGAGATTGTGGAGGAAATGTTGCCCATCCGAACTGACTGGTGACTGTAAGTCAGGAAATTGAGGGCCCAGTTGCACAAGGAGGTATTGAGGCCATGGTGTTGAGACTTACTGATAAATTTTGAGGGGCTGATGACATTGAATGACTAACATCCTGCTGTATGCATCTTATTGATCTTGTCTTCTGTAATTTGATAGTGATATTAACTAAATTACATGACCTAGAAATACTGTAATTATATTGCTGTAAGTGAAATTCTTTACTCTCTCCAGAATTTGGGAATGCAGCAGTTTAAGCCTGTACTAACATGAATATTCATTGTTTTCAAACTGTTTGGCATTTGATTTATTTGTTTCCTCTTTAATGGCCCCAGGATTTTCCTGGAAGGAGGAAAGTGCGAAGGATGCACAGCTCGTCAAATGTGCAAGTCAAGCTTTGACTTGTGATCAAGAAGTGATCCCCTGGGTCATCACAAGTTTCTGGCTGCATTTGGCTGCTCCACTGTTAGCTTTGCAAAAGTGGCATTTCGTACTGTTTTCTGTGAAGTGTTGCATTTCTGCATTAATTACTGTTAAACCACGGGGCTGGGAGTGAGGATGGCTGCACATTTCCATTGATAGAGTGTGACAGATAGGTTCAGAGATAGGGAGGTCACTGTGCCTGCAATGATTAGTAAGAATAAAATATTTTTGTTGAGACCAAATTAAATAAGTAAATAAATTTTTCTCTCACCCAGAATTTAAAGAGCTTTTTATACCCTTTGTTAGATCAAATGTAAGATTGCAGCAGTTAAAGAATGGAAAACGAAAGAGATTCTGCAGTTGCTGGAAATCTAGAGCAACACACAAAATGCTGGAGGAACTTAGCAGGTTAGGTGGCCTCTGTGGAGGGAAATAAACTGTTGATGTTTTGGGCTGAGACCTTTCATTAAGGAGTTCTGGAGATCAGGTGTTAACAATGGGATATGGGAGTTTGTTCAGCTAAGGCACACTCTGTGAGTATGGCGATGTACAGACCTTCTAGTTGTTCACTGCTGTACTTGACCAAGTATGTCATCGAGTCATTGAGTTGCAGAGACATCTTGCAGAAACATCAATGTACTCTAATCCTACACTTCTCCCAGTTTATTCTTCCCATGTTCTCAACAATGACTCCTCCCAGATTGTATCACTTGCTTACATACTGGAGACCAATTTATCCTCCTATCTGTAGGATCTGAGAGGAAAACCCACATGGTGAATGTGCAAACAGACCCTGGCAATGTGAGGCAGTGGCTCTAACAGCTGCACCACTGTGTTGACACTTGTGTGAACCCACTGGCAGAACTCACAAGATCGGTCATTGTAGCATGATGAACGAGAGGGGAGAGGATACACTTAATGCTTTGGGATTGGGGACAAACATGGTCAGGGTAAGCAGCTGAACACAGGTGGCACCCTGGCACAGCTATTGGAGTCAGTAACTCCCTGCTCCGTTGCCCTGCGTTCACGCTGCTGCTGTTGGTGTGGAGTTTAAATGTTTTCCCTGTGGCTGCATGGGCTTCGTCTCAGCGTTCTTGCTTCCTCCCAAAGATGTGTGAGCTGGTAGGTTAACCGACTGCTGTAAATTGTGCATAGTCTGTCGATGAGTGGAAATTTATAGGGAGGGTGGGACAGTGCTGGTAGAAATTTGTGAAAAATAAAATGTAAGATGCATGCTTGATCGTTGGCATATACCTGATAGCCTGTAGGGCCTGTTTTCCTGTTGTACAGTTTATCGTCTAGACTTTCTTGAGGCATCTTCAGGGAAACCTATCTAAAGATACAGTATATAAAATTAGCTGCTTGTTCCTTCTCTGGTCCATTATTCCTCACCCAGGAGCGACTGCTACCACTGCACTGCTTGGACAAGTACTTGAACTGCAGATAAGATCCCAGCCTGAATTTGCATATCACCTGGTTTTGCCCGGACTTCCCCATTTAGCCTTTTAAAAGAGCAGATTAGAATTTGGATCCACCTTGTAGAAAGTGTGATCCGTGGAGGTAACACTCATTCATCAGTGGAGGTAACACAAGTTCAAGGTGGCATCTGATGTGGGTGGGCAAAGCAAAGGAGAGGTAAAATTCAAGCCATTTTTTTCTTTTAAAATTGCAGCAGCATGAAGCATTTTGAGAAACTTCTTTGTGTTTTATAAGTAGAAGACTTATGAGTCCCAGAAAACAGTAAATTGAATCTTTTTGCAAAAATCAGGCAAATATGAATTTCCAGAAAGTACTGTCTGTGGATCTATCGGTTTCTTTAGATTAAATAAAAACACTACCTAGCTTTAGGCTTGTGCCAAAGAAGCTGTGACTTCATCGTCCCGTTTCCTTTTCTGGTTGTCATGTGCCACACTTGCTGTTCAATTTGAACAATGAGAGCCTGTGAAGATCTAGGTTCTTCATTAAAGAAGGGTGACCATGGGAGTTCTAAACTCCAGGTTATTGAACACAGAGGTAGATTTTATCCAGGAAAGGAAAGGTGAGTGAGTTTAATCAGCTGACGTAACAAAGCTTTCTGCTCAAGAACAGATACTGAAATACATTTAAAAAGAAACGACTACTTATTCTCATCCGCAAATAAGTACAGATGTGTTATAGTAGAGACAAGCAGCATGTGAGACATGAGTTAAGGGCAGCCTCCAGGTCCATTTGCAGCTTAGAACAGTTTAGGAGGTAGGATCAGGTTAAAGTGCTCCAGTCAGGTTTTTGGAGTATCTCCTATGTGCTTCCATTATTTTCCTGCAGCTTTGGCAGCTGGATGAGTAAGAATGGGAAAATTAGAGCAAAAAAAACTTTAAAAATATTGGGGAGAAAAGGAAAAGAACACCTCAGTAGGAGTTAGATATAACTTTAATGGTTTTGCATGACACATTTCTGCCTGCTGTTTCAATAGAGATATTATCTCATTTATTTTGAATATTTTGTTTCTTCATTAAAATAGTAGACCAGTGAGTAATGCAATAGCAGCATGCTGCTAACAGTGCTGGCGGGAAATTTAGCACTAGTGACAAAGAATAAAATCCCTTCTGCGTTTCAAGTCATCTTGGAGAGAGAATTCTAAAGTTGCCTCTTAAGGTTTGAGTTCATTTTGTGTTTTGTGAATGCGTTTGAATTTCTTCATCTGTTTTCAATCACTTTACAGACCTGAAGTGCATGTAGCCCATATGACTATAAGGTATAGAAGCAGAATTAGGCCATTGTATTATTTTTAGTGATTAGATTACTTATTAGCAGCTGAAATAATTATTGTTGTTCACATTCATGTTTCTCATTCCTACTGAAGCAACTGCATTAACAAGCGGTGTATAGTTTGAGTCAGAAGGTACTTACAATTTCATAAATCTAATTAAGTTGCACAGAGAAGTGGACATCTTACTTTTTAACCAAACTCAATAAGATACAGATCAAGACACAAAAGATTCCAGCATTTGAAGTCTCTTGCGTCTCCAGAATAAATGTAGGCCTATGTGTACTGCATACTCTGTTAGTTTCCATATTTCCATTGGAGGCCACATGAACATGGTTCAGCAGGTTGATTATTGGGTTTAATATGTGAAGAGAGGTCATTTGATTTTAGAAGAATGAAAGATTATTTTATTGAACCTATTTAATATTCTGAGGAAGATTGACAGATTGGATGCTGAGAGAATAGTGGTGTTTAGAACAAGAGGCTGATTTTCTGAATAAGAGATCGCCCTTTTAAAGAATGATAAAGAACAGTTTCTTCTCTGAGTGTTGCAAATCTTCAAAATTCTTTAAACTAGAGAGCTGGGAGGTGGAGTCACAGAGTATATTTTAGGGGGAGTATATTTGAACTGCAAGGAATTGAGAGATCTGAGGAAAGAGAGCAGGAAAATGGGTTGAGTCCAAAGCCATAATCTCCCTAAAAGGTGAGCAGGCACCACAAGCTGATTGGCCTTTTGCTAGATCTTCCTTCTTATGTTTTTTTTAATGTTACTTGCATGGTCATTAAAGGTCAGTAAGTCAGGTGAACCACCATAGCCACAATCTTTCCACCATTCAACTAATGTTGCTTGCTCCTAACAAGACTTTTATCCCAAGAAGCTTAGTGTGTTGTTGGTTCCAAACACAGAGAGATGAAGAGCTTTTGTGAAGAGAAGGCAGTGAAGTTTGTGTGTGAATTCTTTCTGCACTTATTAAAGAAGATATGGTCCAAAGCAAAACAAATTGGTAAATGTGCAAGGATAAAAAAAGAACATTGTGGGAATCATATATATGCTACCAAATAGTATCCAGGATGTGGGTTTGAGATTGCAAAGGGAGCTGGAAAAGGCATGTAATAAGGGTAATGGTACAGTTATAATGGGGGACTTCCATATGCAAGAGGATTGGAAAAATCAGGTTGCTGTTGGATCTCAACAGAGGGAATTTGTTGAATGCCTATGAGATGGCTTTTTAGAACAGCTTGTGCTTGCCTACTCAGGGAAAGGTTATCTTAGATTGAGTGTTGTGTAATAACCCAAATAACAATAGGGAGCTTAATGCAAAGGAACCCTTAGGAGGCAGTGATCATAATATAATTGAATTCATACTGCATTTGGAGAGGGAGATGCATAAGTCTCATGTATCAGTATCACAATGGAATAAGGGGAATTACAGAGGCATGAGACAGGAGCTTGCCCAGGTGGATTGGAGGAAGATACTGGTGGGGATGATAGCAGATCAGAGATGGCTGAAGATTCTGGGAATAGTTCACAAGGCACAGGACATATATGTCCCACAGTTCTTAAAGGACAGGGCTAGGCAACCGTCACTGACAAAAGAAGTTAAGGACTGCATAAAAGCCAAGGTAAGTTCATATAAGGTAGCAAAAGTGAATGGGAAGTCAGATCATTGGGAAGCTTTAAAATCCAACAAAAGGCAACTGAGAAAAGCTATAAGAAGGGAAAAGATGAAATATGAGGGCAGACTAGCCAATAATATAAAGCAGGATACCAGAAGATATTTTCAGTTATATTAGGAGTAAAATGGAGGTGAGAGTTGACCATTGGAAAATGATGCTGGTGAGGTAATGGGGGATAAAGAAATGGCAGATGAGCTTAATGGATACATTGCATCTGTCTTCACCGTGGAAGACACTAGTAGTGTGCCAGAGGTCTGTGAGTGTCAGAGAGCAGGAGTGAGTGTTATTGCTATTACAGAGGAAAACATGCCAGGCAAACTCAAAGGTCTTAAGGTGGATAAGTCACCTGAGCTAGAGGGACTACATCCCAGAGTCCTGAGGGAGGTTGCTGAAGAGACAATGGATGCATTGATCATGATCTTTCAAAAATCACTTGGTTCTGGCATAGTCCCGTGGACTGGAAGATTGCAAATGTCACTCCACTCCTTAAGAAGGAAGGACGGTAAAAGAAAGGAAATTATAAGCCAGTTAGCCTAATTCAAGTGGTCCGGAAAGTGTTGGAGTCTATTACAGTATTAAGGTTGAGGTTTTGAAATTTTAGCTGTTTCTCTTTTCACAGATGTTGTCTGACTGGTCGAGTGTTTCCAGCATTTCCCGAAAGTGGCTATCTGATTAGATCCAATGAGGCAAGGGCAAAACTACTGAAAGATGTATCATATTCTCCACAACTGCATTCGTTGTAAGAAGAGAATTGTTTTATTTACACAAGGGCATAGAGAGAGGTTTGAGGGGGATCTTAGAGAAGATTGCACAGGTGTGAGCATTGGTAGGCTAAATGATGAGGGAGGGTGTGGGTGAAGATCAGATTATTGGGGGGCAAAGGTCAGAATCTTTACATTAGTTCACATAGAGGGCATGTTATCCAAAGCTTTTTGAGGGAGGTGGGACTTTGGTGGAGTGGAGATCATAACTTGAGAAAGTTTTATTTGTTTGCAAGGTGATGATGGATTCTATGAAGACTTACTTTTATTCCAGTTACTGTTTTCAGATTTGTGCAACCAATTCTGAATGAAGAGATGGCGGGACTTCTCAATCAATATCACCAGTAATGCTAATTTGTCACTTACTCAGATTTAGTGCACCAAAATCTACTTCACTGACTAATTCCAAAATAAAGTATCAAACATGGTTTGACTAGCCAAAAGGATGTTTTCTTTTTGACTGGTGTCATCTTTGTTTTTGCTTGTAGTGTTAATTATGCAGAAACATATAGGAATCTTAAAACTGAAAATCTAGTAGCAGCATACACAGAAATATATAGCAAATGTTAGATAACAGAGGGCTTCAAGATCTATGAAAGATGGAACACAACAGTGCTATCAATGAAACAAGAATTGCTATTAAAAACTTTTCTGGAGCAGAAACATTTTTGAAGTCTCCATCAGAAAATATTTGATTAGATGAGGCACCAAGTCATGTTCAAAGTACAGTTGATTATTGGATTTCATACTGTTGAGTGGCAGGCTATGCATTAATATTAACATTGTAGGATATGAAACATTTTGCTGTGTTCATAAAATGTTTATTGGTGCAAATGGCAGTGAGGATACTTTGCTCCCAAATCCCTTAACATTGTTTAATAATAAACTAAATTGATGTGCAGGCAATGATTTTTCAAGTTTAAAGGCACATATTTTGTTGGGAGGTATCAAGATATGTCTAACATTGGGAATGAACACGAGATGGTTAATCTAAAGTATTGAACTGTCTTGATCCGTCCACCGAAGAGCTGGATAGCTATTTCTGTTTCCTGAATCATCATATTAGACACTAATTAGGTTATTTGTTGAAGGGGGTTGGAATATTATATCAGGAAAATGTTAATGTATGCAAGGTTGCATATTGAAACTAATTTTCAGTAATGACAGATCAGCAATGGCCAGGAAAAACAATGAATAGGAACAATTGTGAGCTGAGAAACATAATCACATTAATTGTTTCTGACCTCCATTTCTTTATTCAATATCTTTTTATAAAATTTAGGTTCATTTTCTGCAACTGATGATTGCACTGTTTGCTCATCAGGAATATTGACTTATCCACACACTCATGTCACAACAACCATAAGTGGTTTGTCAGACTTTTGAAAAGTAGATATGTCTTTCTATGTGAATTGATTTATTGTGATTTATTTTAAAAGTAGAACTGGAGGCATCTTTTGGTCTCCCTTACTTGGAAGTAAATCTGACCCTCTTTCTGAGACTAAAGCAGCTTCTGAATTTTAGGCTGCTGTTTTTTGCACATTATGTTGCAATTGAAATAAAATTGTTAGTCACGTGACCATGAAATTTCATTCAGAATGCAGCTCGTGGAATCAGCTTGCTTAGGGAAATAGCCTTATTTCTATTACTGAAAGTTAAACACATTGTGAGGGAACATAAATCATAATGATGCTATAGCATTCTGTGTCAGTGCAGAGAATGGTCAAAGGGCTCGGTGAGACATGATCATTTTTAGTATTGAACCATCCTCAAACACAGAACATTAAGGATGGTGTCTGAAATATGGATACAAAGTGAAAATGTATTTAGAGGCTGTATAGGACCATGGCATTAAATGATTAAAGGTCTGACTGGTATTTGAGCAAAATGGGAAGGCTGCATTGAGTGTGCATGTGTTTGTTCTGCCACCTTCTTTGCCAGCAGCATTTATTATTTGACCTTTTGTATTTGTTTTAATCTTCTATCAGTCTGTATCATCTATAAGCTAGCTAGCTTGTTCTTCTTTTTAGTTTGACTCTCTGCTGCCTTCTTATTGATCCCTTCTTGCTATCAGTGCTAATTTCACAAATGTGAGAAACAAAGAAAATCGCAATGATGAAAGGCATATGGTTGGAAGTGAAGAACAAATGACATGACCATATACATTCCTAGCAAAGAAGCAGGGAGGATGGAACCACAATACAAAGTAGCGTAATGGGAGAGAATTCGGGAAGATATCGGTCATCAAATCGAGCAGGATGAACAAGCAACAAAGGCAGTAAAATGGCAACAGAAAAATGTGAAAAAATTAGAAAGGGTCAAATTAATGACTAAAAGGAAGGTGATATATCCGATGCTGACTTCTTGGAAGTTATGTGTGATGCTTCCACTCTGCTGTGCACGTTCACTATTTTAAAGAAAACACAAGGGTATGACTGTGTGGACAATTCCATTAAACAAGGTAATTGTCAACTGCAGGACATGAACCTAAACTCAATAAAAGGCTTCAAATAATGACGTGAAGGCAAGGAAGGATAAATATTGTTGTGTCTTTTAGCTTACAGTTTAAGACAGAAATACAATGTAACTTATAACTTGTGAGAAGCCAGCTCATCCCAGCTCAGTGGTGAACTTCGAAATTTCAGACTTGGGATACATGAGCAAAAGGCATGAAAGTTGCAGAATGATTTTTAATCTGTCTTCTCAATGAAATTGAGATGCCCAAAACTGTGCATCACCATCGTAATGTTGGATCAGATTTAAACTGGTGGCATCCCTCTTTAAGTAACCAAGTAGGCTAATCTAACATTATCAAAGCCCAATTGCTATTTTAATATGCCGTAGTCTGAGCAGTGAGCTGGTCTGGGGGTGGGGGGGGGGGGGTGGGGTGGTAACTAAATGCATGGCTTCTTGTATCATTATTTTATCTTTTCTTCATGTCCAAGAGGACCTGGAATGTCCTTGCAACATATTTAGGACTTGCTCCAGCAATGTGTTATTGAGTACAAATATTAGTAATATATTTTGAGAATTGTTCAGCTGTATTATATAACAATATTTCTGATCTTAAAAAGTGGAATGAAGAGGATACATTCAGTTCTGTCATTGGTAAGGGTGTCAAAGGTTAAGGTGAGAAGGCAGGAGAATGGGATCGAGAGAGAAAATAAATGAATCATGATTGAATGGCAGAGCAGACTCAACACACCAAATGGTCTAATTCTGCTTCTAAGTATTATGATCTTATGGTCTTAAATAGTTGAATTGGAATCCTTGGTTGAACCTCTGCTTCACCAGTAAAAATTTGATTTATATGGTTACATTTGTTTATTTTGAAACCTTGGTGCTTTTTAGAGCTTTTTAGAGCTTAATCTTTTGAATCTTTTGACAAGCAGGCTTTCTTTATCACTATCACTTGGTCACCGATATCCAAACTGGGTGAGAAGTTTACATCGTCAAATCAGTTTCTGTGTGATCCTCCTGCACTAAATTTGCACCCTCTGGGTGCTCTGGTTTCCTCCCACCGTCCTGGTTGGTAGGTTAATAGGTCATTGTAAATCGTCCAGTGATTGGGCTAGGGTGACATTGGGGGTTTCTGGGCAGTGTGGTTTGAAGAGTCAGAAGGGCCTGTTCTGAACTGTACCTCAATAAAATAAATTAAGAAAATAAAGCCTGACCATTCTATTAATTTGCTGTACGGAGTGAGTTCAATGCAAATACTACACCTTGGTGGCATATATTGCACTTGGTGTAAGTGTTGCCAATATTGTAGCCCAACAATGAGGGGCATTAGTGATAGTAGTGGGCCTCCAATTGTGCTATCTGTGTTTTCTAAATCTTCAACAATAACACGTACATGAAGTGTTGTAGCATGTGATGTTATATCAACATCAAAACTTCTGACACGATAGTTCCCCTTGGAAAACAGCACAGCACGGAAAGACAGCAGACAGTACACAAAGTGAAATCACCTAGCGGAAGAAGAAGGAGGAGAAAACAGAATAGGTATTTGTGTATCTTGAGCAGACTTGGTTTCCAAATACTTGGGGCAGTCTTCTGCCCACCCAGCTAAGAGTGCAAACTCTGATACTTGGGATGAAAGAGTCATGGGTAAGATAATTCCTGGATGAATGCAATGGGTTTGACTCAACTTCATGGATTCCAAGACCTTATCTGAAAGAGTGAAAACACAAGCACACTTTAAGGGCTTGGAGTTACAAATCAAGTAGAAGAATGAGGAGCAATGGTGAACCAGCTGAGTTTTTCAAACAATACAGGTTTTTTTGTGCTGAGATGTTTTTTGTAATTAACTTCATTTAAAATTCCCAGCTGGGACTGAAGTTCTCATTTGTTGATTGAAAGTCCAGCTTTCCATGTTACTGGTCTGGAATCATAATCACCATACTGCTACTGATCGGCCACCTCATCCTTGGGTGTCTTTAGTGCTATTTGTGGTATACTAACTTTTTTGAAGCTATGTTGGTACCTTTCTGTATGCAGAAACCGAAACTACTGAGCCTGTATCCACCCAATCTTGAGGACAGCTACCTTAAAGTAGAAGGTAATACCTAGACTGTGTATTGATTTTTCATACACTCAATGGACATGCATTCCACTTCACTTTGTATTGAGTTAGCTGAACATTTATTTTTGTTGTGTTGTTTTAGGAAGCAGCTTGCGTACATTATAGTGTCATAATAAAGTACTCTGAATTAGTTGTCTATATTGACTTGTTACTGTTGATATGATCCTTTACTACCACTTCTCTAATCCTGCAAAGTGGTATTTTTTCCGTGGATTCCCATAGTTTTCCTCCAAACTGCGGCAGAACATTGAGGTGCAGGTCCATAGCTTCTTGAAAATGGCGACACAAGTACGAAAGGTTGGAAAGAAGAGTTAAGGGCTACTTGCCTTTATTGGATATGGTGATGAGGATAAAAGCTAGGAAGTCATATTGCCATAATGTAAAAGTTTGGTTAGGCTGTAGTTGAGGCACTGAGGACAGTTTTGGTTCTTACATTACAGGAAGGATGTGGAGGTTTTGGAGATGGTAATGAAAAGGTTCATCAGGATGTTGCCTAGATTAGGGAGTATCTGCTATAAGGGAAGTTTATACAGACTTGGATAATTTTCTTTGGAGGCTGAGAGGCAACCTGATAGAAATATATTAAATAATGAGAGAGATTGGACATCCAGAGTCTGTTTTCTAGGATGGAAATGTCAAATACTAGAAGGTATAAGTTTAAGATGAGAGCAAGAAAGTTTAAAGGAGTCACTAGGCCATAAGACCTAGGAGCAGAATTAGGCCATTTGACTTAGTCAGTCTGCACCACCATTCTATCATGGCTGATCTATTATCGCTCTCAACCCCACTTTTGTGCCTTCTCCCCATAATCTTTGACACCCTGATTAATCAAGAACCTATCAACATCCGTCCCAATGACCCGGCTTGCAGAGCTGTCTGTACCAAAGAATTCTACAGATTCACCACTGGCTAAAGAAATATTTCCTCATCTCTATTCTGAATGGACGCCCCTTACTTCTGAGGTTGTGCCCTCTGGTCCTAGACTCCCCCATGACAGGAAATATCTTTTCCACTTCCACTCTCTGCAGACCTTTCAATATTTGATGTTTCAATCAGATCCCACCCCCCTCCCCAACACCCCCCATTCTTCTAAACTCCAGTATGTACAGGCTCAGAACCATCAAACACGCCTCATAAGTTAACCCTTTTACTTTTGGGATAAAACTTGTAAACCTCCTTTGGATGCTCTCCAATGCCAGAACATCCTTTCTTAGCTAAAGGGCCCAGATACTCCCAAGAGCAATACTCCAAGTGTGGTCTGACCAATGCCTTAGAAAGCCTCTGTATTACATCCTTGCTTCTGTATTCTGTCCTCTCAAAATTAATGCTAACATTGCAGCTGCCTTCCTTACCATCAAGTCAGCCCACAAGGTAACCTTTAGGGAATCCTGCACGGAGACTTCCAAGACCCTCAGCACCTCTGAGTTTGGCATTTTCTCCCCATTTATAAAATAGTCCACGCCTTTACTCCTTTTGGCAGACTGCATGATCATACACTTCCCTACGTTATAAACCATCTGCCACTTCTTTACCCATTGCCCCAATCTGTTTAAGTCCTTCTGTAGACACTTTGCTTCCTCAACACTGTCTCCCCTTCTAGCTATCTTTGCATCAAGTTGTATGAATCAAGTTTTTACATAATGGTAGGTGCCCGGATCACGCAGTCAGCTGAATGTCTTGCAGTAAATGAGTCACCACTTAAAGCCCCTAATGCCTTTCTACCATCTGCACGGCACCAAAAGGAGTGTGATGGAATATTCTCCACTTGCTTAACAAGTGCAGAATTAAGCCTGATGTAGGACAAAGTCACCACTTGATTTTCATCCCATCTTCCACTTTAATTATTCACTCACTCCGTAATTTGGACATTGTAATTGTAGAGGGTGCCATCTGCAGGATGCATTGTGGGAGTTCACCAAAATTTCCTGACAGCACTTACCCAAATCATGATCTCTGCCAGGTAGAGGCAGAAAGAGCAATGACACCGATTGTAGGTTTTCCCTAAGTCAGTACCATTCTGATAAAGAGAGATATATCACAATATTATTATTGTTGCTGGATCAAAATCCTGGAACTCTCAGTTGTACCATGGAATTTGCACAACAAATTTTGCTGTTGATCAAAAGCACAGCTCACCACCAGATTCTGAGAAACACTGAAGGATGGCCAATGGCCAGCGATGCTCTTTCCCCAGGTATGAACGCAAGAGTGGGCTTACACAGATGCAATGAAATTCTCGCAATGTGTGATTTATGTCATGTTGAAATTGCTTGTAAGTAAGTTTATTTTGAAAGTAAAAATGTTACTAAATATCCTTTATGCTTTCCTATTTTTATTACAAGTAAATCTATTACGAAATGCTTTTTCAGGAAAATGCAAGATGAAGACATACGCCCACTGCCCATAATGCGGGACACAAAAATAATGCCAGTTGAAAGTCATATTCTGAATTCAGGTTACAGATTCTGAGCATGGCTTAAATTTTTGCAATATACATGATCATCTCCCAACAATTTACTATGAAAATATTTTGTTTTCGTGTTCAACGTGGTCTATTCTGTGCCTCCAACACTCTGGAATGGACTGTAAGGTGTATGAACAACCCTATTTTACACAGGAGAAAGATTATCCATACAATGGATTTCTTATTCTGCTTCAAAGTTATTGAGAAACAGAGAGAAGGGATAGTGGCTTATCCAAAAGCATATCAACTCATAAGCATAATTATTTTGCCTCATATAGATCTCTCTCATGAAGTAAAGACAAGATTTCATTAAAAAATACTATAACAGTAGATGATAGAAAATTCAGCTGTAAATTTAAAGCACCAAACCGGTAAACTCATTTTACATTAACAGTGGCCTGCTTCCCTTGTTTTAACTGCCTGATGCCACTTGCTATACTTGCTTTGGTTCACCAGATGGTGGTATTGGTACAGGAACTATTGGATGTGTCTTTAGATGCCTGAGGGAAAGGATGTTTGAAGATCAAGAACTTCAACACATAAAACATAGTACAACATATTACAAGCCCTTCAGCCCACAATGTTGTGCCGACCCTCAAACCCTGCCTCCCATATAACCCCTCCCACCTTAAATTCCTCCATATACCTGTCTAATAGTCTCTTAGACTTCACTAGTGTATCTGCCTCCACCACTGACTCAGGCAGTAATGCAACACAATGGTTTAGTAGACACCTGTGATTCCTACCTACCTCCATGTTTCTGTGATTTTGGATTTCCTACAGTAGGCACCTTAAATCATTGGACTCATACCACAACTTCAGTCTCCGTAAAATCCTGTAACAGCAGGGCAAGCAAGTCTTGTCGAAGGGCCTGAGAAGTACTTTTTTCTATAGATGCTGCCTGGCCTGCTGCGTTCCTGCAGCATTTTGTGTGTGTTAACCCAATGTTAGTATCTTTTCCCAGGCTAACATCCCCAGTACTGAGGATCTAATTGCAGTCAATGGGCTCTGATATCAGAACATGGGGTTTCTCACATGTCTGACACCTAGTTACTACAACAGACACGCTACTCTGAATTAGGGGAAGTGGTTGATGAAATGCAAGATTCTCACTAATTCCTGGCATTCCACAGAAGGAGAGACAGAGCATTTCAGCACTGTGAATTTGGCCGATTGTGTTAAGGGAACAGTGGAGCTCAGAGTAAGCAACAGAAAGGGTGGATCACCTCACACACAACCACCTCATCAGGTTCCTCCTGCTCCATTTGCGTGAGACTTTACATTTCCCACGTGTTAGTCTTATCACTCACCCCAGATACCATAGGATTTGAGTAGAAGCAGATCACCCTCAGTCTTAAGGCTCTGCTGAAGAAGAAAGAAATAAAACAACTGAAAATGCTGTAAGTGAAATCAGAAAGTACTGGAAGTACCCAGCAGGTCATGCAAGGGCTGTGAGAAACAGAACCAGTCACCTGAAGAAAAATCATTGACCCGAATCATTCATCCTCTTTGTTTCCCCACTTGCGGCTGCTGGATCTGCTGGGTATTTCCGTCACTTCCTGTTTTTATCACCCAAAACTAATGGAATGGGGAGCTCCAGAGCACCTGAAATGCAAATGGATTGATAGGTCAGATATTTAACAGAGACTCAGGTGCTACCTGTGTGGTCTTTGCACATTTCCCCTGTACCCATATTTCATTTTTTCTAAGTGATTTGGTTTTTTCCCACCTCCTTAAGGTGTGTGGTTTAGGAGGTTAATTGGTCACTGTAACTTCCTCTTAAGGTGTAGGTGAGTGGTAGAATCAGAAGACTTGATAAGAATATAGATAGAATAAGATTATAGGGTTAATTTAGGATTAGTACAAATGGGAGGTTTGTGGTCAGGATGGACTCAGTGGGTTGAAGTATCTGTTTTTCTCTGCTGTATCTGTCTATAACTCTAAGAGACCTGTGGGGGGTGGGGGAGGAATTTGAGTTGATGTCCTGTTTAAGCTGTGCCCTAAATAAAGATGGCTTCAGAAGGTCAGCAAAGTGCAACTGTGAAAATCATGGGCTTCGAGGAGGAAACTCTATTGCTTTGTCTTTGACAACTGGCTGTCTTAACGCTAGTTCCAACTAAACAAAAGTAACATTGAAAAGTGGCAAGGATGGTTAATGAACATGAAATGTTGCCATTTTACCTAAAACATAATGCCTTTGTTACATTACTGGTTATCTTTATTTTTTTTTAGCTTTCTTATCTCACTGACATTGCTGGTAGAGGATTTTGCAGAGATGGAAGTGGTGGCATCACTCCAATGATTAAAGGTGCCTGTTTGGTTTTTGTTAAGTTGCTAAATGGGATGCCTAACCTTCTGATAAACAGGTAGATGAGAGACAGGCCAGTGGAGTAGTTGAGTGGCCAGAGTCATGCAATGGCACTGACAGAAATCGGAGTGGTTTATGCAAATACGATAGTGGTGTTTAGAGGCTGTTAGATGGACACATGAATATACAAAGAGTTGATGGATATGGATCATGCACTGGGAGAAGAGAATTAACTTAATTAGGCATTGTATTCAGCACAGACACTGTGGGCTTAAGGGCCTGTTCCTGAGCTGTACTGTTCTATGTTCTAAAGTTGGCACATAGCAGGATGTAAAAACCCTTTTTAAAAGATATTCCTTGTTCTGCAGATAACAAACATTGTTCTGTAAACTTTTATAAAGAACCAAGTCTAAGCACTCAGTGAGCTAGATGGTTTTCCAGTATTGTTGTTTTCATGTCAAGCTCCCTATGACCGTAGTCTGAAAGCCCCACTATCGAGGGCCACTACTTCCTACAGTCAGGTGTGTCCTTCTTGGTTCCAGTCTTTGAAACTGCTTTGGTTTCCTTGCAGCTTGAGCTCTACCTTCCTTGTGTTTGTGTTATCAGAGACTCTACAGAGAGAAAAGGGTGGCAGATTGTGTGCAGTCCCGGCCACGTACCTACAGGAAGGATATCAATAAGATTGAAAGAGTGCCCAGAACATTTACTAGGATGTTGATGGGACTTGAGGACCCGAGTGATAGAGAAAGGTTGAATAGGTTACAACTTTACTTCCTAGAGTATAGAAGATTGAGGTGAGAGTTGCCAGAGGTATACAAAATTATGAGGGGTATAGATAGGGTAAATGCGAGCTGGCTTTTTCCTCTGAGGTTGGCTGAGACCAGAATGAAAGGTCATGGGTTAAGGGTGAAAGGGGAAATGTTTAAGGGAAACACAATAAGGAAGTTCCTCACTCAGAGGGTCACGAGAGAGTGGAGTGAGCTACCCGCAGAAGTGGTGGATGTAGGTTTGATTTAAACATTTGAGAGAAATTCGGAGAAGTACATGGATGGGAGGGGTATGGAGGGTATGTTCTGGGTGCAGGTCAATGGGACTAAGCAGAATCACAAACAAAAGAAAATCTGCAGACGCTGGAAATCCAAGCAACGCACACACAAAATGCTGGAGGAACTCAGCAGTCAGGCTTCTCGTCTTTTTTCCTCCAGTCCTGCTGAAGGGTCTCAGCCTGAAACGTCGACTGCGCTCTTTTCCATAGATGCTGCCTGGCCTTTCGAGTTCCTCCAGCATTTTTGTGGAACTGAGCAGAATAATAGCTTGGCATAGATTAGATGGGCCAAAAGGCCTGTTCCTATGCTGTAGTCATTCTGTGACTCTATGACAGATGGTATTGTGCCGGGAGAGAGATGGATGGAGGGAGCAGACTCTAGCTGCTGTTATTGACCTATCCACTGCTTCTTTCCTTTGGAGAGACATGGATACAAATTCAATGAGATGCCAGCATTGCTTTCCCTTTTGTCTTTTCACCCCTCAGAGGATGAATATACAGCAGGGGCTCTGAAACTTAATTGGGCATGGTTGTTGGATACATTGTGAAAAGTTTGCTATTCTCCTTTCCTTGATGCAGTTAAATCTGGAGAAAAAAAAGAAAGTAAAGGGAAAAGTGTTCATTGATAAAACTGGTCTACTGAGAAACTATATCCCTTTGCATCTTCTGAGTGATCTAAATCAAATCTTACAATATAACTTTATTTATGGCAATATACTCACCATTAATTGTAGCCTGCACAGCACATTGCCATGGAGACCAAAAAAAAAAACCTCTGCTGTGTAAATACATGCTTTTGGCTGGTTATGTTTTGTAATAATGACAGCTTTTGAAATCTCTGTTTGAAGTAAACCGTCTCTGTGCTCATATCTTGAAAATACTTTCTCTTTAGAGCGAGGTTAAGTCATGTACATGTTGGAAGTGATTGAAACAGAAGTAAAGCAGAAGCAGGAAGAGATGAGAGTCAAGCTAACATAAGCCATTCTCCATGTCGTTTGTTTTTGCTATGTGATCTTGGAAAATAGTGTCACATCAAGTACCTAAAACACCCTTTGCTTTCACCTTAAGTTTGAAAGCAGTTTTGTAAGATGTTTAAACATGAAAACAAGAGAGAATTGTTCCACACCTGAATCAGTTTTTAACTCAATTTGGAAAAGCAAACTGTGAGAAAATGCATTCAAATGTTATTTGTGCAGACTTTAAAAAAAAGGACAGAAGTAAATCACATTGGCCCTTGATCCTGTGCCTCCATTCAATAAGATCATATTTGATCTGATCTTTGATACCAGTATTCCTGTCTGATTCCAAGAGCTCTTGATTCCCTTGTAGTCCAAATAATCCATCTCAACATTGAATATTGTGGAGGATTCAAATTTGTAGAGAGATCACAGACTGTGGGACATAAGGTTGTGATAGCTGGTGATTTTATGTTTCCACATTTTGATTGGAACTCCCATATTGCAAAAGGGCTGGATGGGATAGTGTTTGTTAAATGTGTTCAGGGAAGTGTCCTTGATCAGTACATAAGAGGTCCCAACTAGAGAGAGTCTGATACTAGACCTCCTATTAGGGTATGAGACTGGGCAGGTGACAGAAGTTTGTGTAGGGGAACACTAGGTATTTAGTGATCATAATGCCATTGGTTTCAAGCTAGTTATGGAAAAGGATAGGTTGAGATTCTAAATTAGAAAAAGGCCAATTTTGATGGTATCAGAAGGATCTGGCAAATGTGGATTGGGACAGGTTGTTTTCTGGCAAAGATGTCCTTGGGAAGTGAAATCTTGTAAGTACAGAGTTTGTATTTTCCTGTCAGAATAGAAGGCAAGGATAACAGAGAATTTTGAAGAGATATTGAGGCCCTGGTTAAGAAAAAGAAGGAGGTGCATAGCAAGTGTAGGCAGGTAGGAACAACTGAGGTACTTGAGGATTTTATGAAAAGCAAGAGAAATATAATCAGGAGGGGTAAAAGAAGGCATGAAGTTGCTCCAGCAGACAAGGTGAAAGAGCATCCTAAGGGCTTCTGCAGTTATTTTAAGAGCAAAAGGGACAAAAATTGGTCCTCTGGAAGATCAGAGAGGTCATCTATGTGTGGAGCTGAAAGTGATGGCGGTGATCGTAAAAAGATTTTTTGCATTAGTATTTAATCAGGAGACAGACACAGAGTCTATAGACTTGAGGCAAAGGGGCATCAACTTTCTGGACCCTATGCAGATTACAGAGAAGGAGCTGTTTGCTGATTTGAAGCAAATTAGGGTGGATAAATCCTCAGGTCCTGACAATGAGTTCCCTCAAACCTTGTGAGAGGCAGGTGCAGAAATTGCAGAGTGCCTACCAGAGATATTGGGAACATCCTTAGTCACAGGTGAGGTGCTGGAGGACTGGAGGATAGTTAATGGTGTTCCACTCTTTAAGAAAGGCTCTAGGAATAAGCCAGGATATTATAGGCTGGTGAGCCTGACTTCAGTCATGGGAAAGTTATTGGAAGGTATTCTAAGGACTGTGTGTATATATACACACACACATACAGTATATGTGTATTTGGATAGCCAGGGATTAATTAGGGATAGTCAACATGATTTTCTGAATGGTAACATGTGTCTAACCAATCTTATGGAATTTTTAGAGGAAGTTATCAGGAAAATTGATGAAGGCAAGCCAGTGGATGTTGTCTACATGGACTTTGGCAAGGCATTTGACAAGGTCCTGCATGGGAGGTTGGTCAGGAAGGTTCAATCGCTTGGCATCGAAGATGAGGTAGTAAATTGGATTGGACACTGGCTTTGTGGATGAAATCTGAAAGTGGTGGTAGATGGTTGCTCTCTGATTGGATGCCTGTGACTTGTGGTGTGCCGCAGGGATCAGTGCTACATCCATTGTTGTTCGTCATCTGTATCAACAATCTGGATTAAAAAGTGGTAAACTGGATCACTGAATTTGCAGATGACACCAAGATTGGGGGTGTAGTGGACAGCGAGGAAGACTATCGAAACTTTCAGTGGGACTTGGACTAGGTCATGTAATGGGCTGAAAGATGGCAGATGGCATTTAATGCAGACAAGTGTGGGTTGTTGCACTTTGGGAGAACCAACCAGGGTACATCTTCTGCAGTGAGTGGTAGGGCACCAAGGAGTGTGGTAAAACAGAGGAATCTGGGAATACAGATCCATAATTCCAGGTAGATAAGGTCATAAAGAAAGGTTTTGGCACATTTACATTCGTGAATCAATGTACTGAGTACAGGAGTTGGGATGTTTTGTTGAAATTTTATATGAAGTCCAAGTTGGAATATTGTGTGCAATTTTGGTCACCTACCTACAGGAAAGATATAAATAAGATTGAAAGAGTGCAGAGAAAATTTTTGAGGATGTTGCCCGGACTTGAAGACCTGAGTTATAAGGAAAAGTTGAATGGGTTAAGACTTTATTCCTTGGAACATAGAAGATTGATGGGAGATTTGATAGAGGAATACAAAATTATGAGATGTATAGATAGAGTAAATGCAAGCAGGCTTTTTCCCTGAGTTTGGGTGAGACTGGAACTAGCGATCATGGGTTAAGGGTGAAAAGTGAAATGTAAGGGAGAACTTCTTCACTCAGCGGATGGTGAGAGTATAGAATGGACAGCCATTGCAAGTGGTGGATGTGGGGTTGACTTCAACATTTAAGAGAAATTTGGTTAGGCACATGGTTGGAAGAGGCATGGTGGATGATGGTCCAAGTGCAGGTTGATGGGACCAGCAGATTAATAGTTTAGCATGGACTAGATGGGCCCAAGGGCCTGTTTCAGTGCTATGACTCTAAGAGTGCACTCCTCTTGATGTATTCTACCCAATGCAAATTGAAGGTCTCCTTATTATGGCAAAGATGAACCAAAGGGAAACCAAAAAAGACACCACACTGTCTCAGGTTCACATGGCAACCCCAAATGGCCGGAATATGCAGCAGAAATTCCAGTTGCCCCGGTTTTATCAACACCAGGATGAACATGCCCTCGATGGGGCTGCCTTATGTGGGGATTGAGAGTTGCTGTCCCATCCAAGCTGAGAGCTTAATTGTTGGAGGAGCTATATGGCAGTCATCTAGCCATGGTCAAAATGAAAATGCTGCTTGAAGCGTTGTTGTGGCCTGAGATAGATCAGCAGATCGAGCAGCTGTTTGGGATGCCAACACATCCAGAACTTATCGAAAGCAATGTCTCACCATCCCTGGGAATGGCCTGCATTGCTCTGACAGAGGATTCATGTAGATTTTGCCAGACCATTCATTGGCACCAATATGTTGGTAGTAGTGGATGCAACTACAATGTGGCCAGATGTGTTCCAAGTAGCTTGGATTATAGCCTCTTAAACTGCTGATGTGTTGAGAAGCCTCTTCTCAAGGACTAGTGTTCCAGAACAATTAGTAGTAACAATGGACCACAGTCAATCCAGAAAATGAATGGAATAAGTCATATTACATCTATACTGTATCACCGAGCTATAAATGGCTTGGCGTAACGGTTTATCCCAAGTCCAAAGAGCACACTGCAAGCACGTTACATTGAGAATGGATCAGAAGCTTGCCAATTTCCTCCTTAAATATCGCAATACAGCGCACTCCACAGCCAGTCACTAGCTATGTTGTTTCACTGTTGTCCCTTGTGCTCTCACCTGGACTTCCTCAAACCCAGTCTCAGAAGGACACACATCTGAGACAAAATGAGAGCTTCTCAAATGAGGAGGTTCAATACTTCAATCCTGGACAAGCAGTCCTGATGAGGCCTACAGAGCTGATCAAAATTGGGGACTTGGAAAGATTAAGAACAGAACTGGACAACTTTCCACACAGTGGAGATTGCTGTTTCATGTCATCTGGAGATGACACTTTGATCAGTTGAGGAGAGCAGAGCCAATTGTTGGAGAAGAAAGATGTAGAGAGCTGCCAGACCACTTCCTGCAGTCCCAGAGTCAACCCTACAACCTCCATGGAGGAGGTTCCAGAACTTGAGTTTGTTTCACTGCCACAAGTCTCACCTGCCAATCAGAGTGACCCCCTCCTCATTGTCCGGAAAGATGTTATCCCACAAGAGCAAGAAATCCTCTACGGTGATTAAATCTTTAGGCCTGAATGGCACAAGTTAAAATTTACTGTGCTGTGGATTTCTATATAATACATTATGAGGTGAGAAAAGATGAAAGGTTAGAGGAAGAAGGTGGGAGGAGGGAGGGAGAAGTCCAAAGTGGTAGATGATAGGTGAAACAAGGAGAGGGGGAGAGGTGAGGCAGATGGAAGAAGAGAGAGAAGGGGATGGCATTTTTACAAGTGACTGGGTGGGAATAGGTATATACAAGTGATAGAGGTGGAGGAGACATATTTCTCCACTGCATCTGCCCTCAGGATGAGGCTTTTCATTTCAGAACTAATGGGATGTCCTTCTTCTTCCAAGAAGGGGGCTTTTCTTCCTCCACCGTCAATGCTGCTCCCACTCGCTTCTCTTCCACTTTGCGCACATCTACCCTTACTCTATCCTCCCACCACCCTAACAGGAATAGGGTTCTTATTGTCTTCGGTCCTCAACTACTACCCCACTAGCCTCCACGTCCATCACATAATTCTCTGTAACTTCCACCATCTCCAATGGGTTCCCACTATCAAGCACATCTTTCCCTCTTCCCCCTCCCTTGTCCATTTGTCCCTCCCCACTGGTACTTACCCTTGCAAGTGGAACAAATGCCACACCTGTCCTACACCTCCTTCCTTACTACCATTTAGGGCCTCAAACGTTCCTTCCAGGTGAGGTGACATTTCACTTGTGAGTCTGTTGGGGTAATCTATTGTATCCATTGCTCCCGGTGTGGCTTCCTGTGTATCGGTGAGACCCGATGTAGATTGGGAAACCGCTTCACCAAGCACTGGCACTCCTTCCGCCAGAAAAATCGGTATCTCCTGGTGGCACCCATTTCATTTCTACTTCCCATTTCCATTCTGACATGTCAGTCCATGGCCTCTTCTACTGCCACAAGGAGGCCACACTCAAGTTGGGGTAGCCTCCAACCTGATGGCATGAACATCGATTTCTTGAATTTATGTTGATTGCCCCCCTTCACCATTTCCCTATTCCCCCATTTCTGTTTTCCTTTCTCATCTTTTCTCTCCTTACCTGCTAATCACCTCCTTCTGGTGCTCCTACCGCTTCTCTTTCTACCATGATCTTCTACTCTCTCCTATCAGATTACCCTTTCTCCAGCCCTTTATCTCTTTCACCAATCAACTTCCCAGCTCTTTATTTTACCCCCTCCCCCGGTTTCACCTATTACCTACCAAGTTGTACTTCCTTCTCCTCTCCCCCCACCACCCCACCCCCAACTTCTTGGTCTGGCTTATCATCTTTCTTTCCAGTCCTGATGAAGGGTCTTAGCCCAACATGTTGACTGCTTGCTCTTCCATAGATGCTGCCTGGTCTGCTGAGTTCCTCCAGCATTTTGTTGCTTGGATTTCCAGCATATGCAGATTTTCTCAAATACAGTATACGTGATCACTAGAGAGAAGTATATTATATATTTGAGTTGAAGCTGATAGCTAAGCAGAGGGGAGTATAGTGTATTTACTATTTGAGTAATATTGTAAATACATTTTTGTCAAAGCATTTGTTTACATAATGCATTATGAGTTGTATGTAAGGAGTATGTGAATGTCATACATCCGTACACCACCATGTCATATGTGAGCGCCTCACTAAAAAAAGGAAAAAGAAGCTAAGTAGACCACTTCCCAGTTCCGGTGTTTTCTATCAATTAGTTTCTGGAGTTGCAGAACATAATAATTTTATCTTGCATTTTTCTCAATGCCAAGAAGTATAGGGTCCAGGAAACCAATGTTTCAATGTTGCAAATGCTCCTTTCCCTGCAATGTGTCATTGTTCCTTTATCTTTGATATCGTCTTGTCCACAGAGTGGTTCCTATGATGCAATGTTAAGTGGAATATTCTGCTCTCCTACTTCCCATTCCTAATACGGAATGGACCACTGAAGCTCAGGTAAGCAGAGACCTGAGCATTATTGCTGACTTGTACTCTGCACTACTGTTGGGAATGATCACAGGATGGAATATCAAGGAGTCATCTGGTAGGGATGTGGGTTGGTGAATATAGCGTCTTTCGTCAACAGTATCCAAACATTGTGGAACTGCTAGAACTGCACCAAATCTGAAGTGACCTACCTCTTTACCACCTCCCATGCAGGAATTTCATCCTGGTGAGTGAAAATCTTAGATACCTAATTCTGGTTAGACAAGCTTGGTTTAGTCGTATTTGGGTAAGTATACTGAGGAGGCCTAAAGACAGACTTCCTCTGTATAATAAGATCGTGAGTAAAATGGTTATTGTGGTTTCCCTTCTTCAACCTATTTGTTTAATCCAAATTTGTTTAATTTGTTTAGGGGTGTGCCCAAAATTGCTGATTAGACTTTTGATTTAAAATTTTGAAATTTAAGGCTCTTGGGCTTCAGGTATCTCACTTTCACCCCATGATTGTACATGGATACGCTCCTGCTGTGACTATCTCTGATAATTTCAGCTAACTCTTGCTTCATCCACTAGATGGAGACCTATGCAATAATAAAGATCTTCATGAGCTAATGATTCCAGTTCCAGAGGCAAAGAGGGTGTTGGTGGGGCGGGGAGGGTGGGGGAAGTGGGTGGTAGGATTTGGGCTGTGAATGGCTGGGTGTAGATGTGGACAATGGGGTTAAATGCACCAGAAGTTATCAATGCCAACTACCCATAGATTTCTGAATTTATTCTAGGGTTGAAAGGGTGCCTGTGACACCCTAACAGCCAGGGGAATGAGGGGAGTGACGTCAAAAGCTAAGTACTAATTAAGAGAAAGTTTGGTATATTTAATCTTTTTACTCTGCAAAAAACACAGGGACATTGGACAGAGGCTCAATGTCGACACTCAAACTTAACAATAATCTTTGCAGTCTCACAGTGTCTGGCTAGGGCTTTCTTCAGAGAGATTATAAAGAAATTGAATGGCCAACTAAAGAGTATTTTCTTAGAAGGTGAGCTAATATGAGTAATATTTAAGGATCTGCTGTTCCCTTTCCAAACTTTAGAGATATGGGTTCAAGAACTACAACAGGCCACTCTACAGAGCTCTGTAGAGAAGAGATGTTTCAGCAGGGAGAACCAATTTGTGGGAGGCTATTCCTGCCAGACAATGTAGACAGGCTGAGTGTCCAGTTGGTAAAATGGTGCTTTATCAGAGCCACCACTTTAATATCCCCTATGACCATTGTCCCTCACTTACTGTGCTGCTAGCAGTAAGCTGCTGAACACCCTGCTGTCAATGTAAGGAACAATGTATAGCCGAGGCTGTGGTATCACCTTTCCTGTTAAGGCTAGTGCACCTCAGTGAGTGGGCACGAGCGTGGTTGCTGCTTCTTCCAGACAAAATGATAACATTGGGGTGCAATGCACAGCTAGCAGAGTTGCTGCCTCACTGTGCCAGGGACTCAGAGCTTCCATGTGAGGCAACACTTCGAGTTGTACATTGTATTCGGTGCTCCTAATGCAGCCTCCTCTATTTTGGCGAAACCCAGTGTAAATTGGGGGACTGCTTTGCTAAGTACATTTATTCACCAAAAGAGGAACTTCGCAGTGGCCAACCATTTAAAATCCTATCCCCATTCCTGTTCCAACATGTTGGTCCATGGCCTCCTCTTTTGCCACAATGGGATCGCTCTCAGGGTGGGAGAGCAACACCTCATACTATGTCTGGGTAGCCTCCAACCTGATGACATGAACATCAATTTCTCCCTCCCCATTCACTCTTTTTCCATTCCCCATTCTAGCCTCTTAGCTCTTAACATAAGAACATAAGAAATAGGAGCAGGAGTAGGCCATCCAGCCCATTGAGCTTGCCCCGCCATTCAATAAGATCATGGCTGATCTGTCCGTAAACTCAGCTCCATCTACTTGCCTTTTCCCCATAACTCTTAATTCCCCTACTATGTAAAAATCTTTCTAACTGTTTCTTAAACATATTTAGTGATGAAGCCTCAACTGCTTCCCTGGGCAGAGAATTCCACAGATTCACCACTCTCTGGGAAAAACAGTTTCTCCTCATCTCTGTCCTAAATCTTCTCACCTGAACCTTGAAGCAATGTCCCCTAGTTCTAGTCTCACAAATGGAAACAACTTTCCCACTTCTATCTTATCTATCCCTTTCAAAATTTTGTATTTTTCTATAAGATCCCTTCTCATTCTTCTGAATTCCAGAGAGTATAGTCCCAGCAACTCAATCTCTCCTCATAGGTTAACCCCTTCATTTCTAGAATCAACCTGGTGAACCTCCTCTGCACTGCTTCCAAAGCCAGTGTATCCTTCCTCAAATATGGAGAACAGAACTGCACACAGTATTCCATCTGCAACTTCTTAGTCATCTCTGCATCCTGTATATATCCAATTATAATCAATAACAACCTATACTATCCACAACATGACCAACCTCTGTGCCATTGGCAAACTTACTAACCCACCCTTCCACTTCCTCATCTAAATCAGTTAACAAAATCAAAAAGAGCAGGTGACCCAGAACAGATCCCTGAAAGACACCACGAGTCATGAACCTCCAGGCAGAATAAGGTCCATATACTACCACTATCTACCTTCTGTGGGCAAGCCAATACCGAATCCCCACAGCCAAGTTTCGCTGGATCCCATGTCTCGAGCCTTTCTGAGTGAGCTTATCATGGGGAACATTGTCGAGCAGCTTACTAAAATCTATGTCTACATCCACCACTCCACTTTTAACTTATTTTTTCACTTCCTCAAGAAAGTCAATTAAGATCATGAGGCATGACCTTTCCCTCAGAAAGACTATACTTCTCCAAGTGCTAGTAAATCCCATCTCTGAGAATCCTCTCCAATAATTTACCCACCACTGATGTAAGATACTATGGTCTATAATTCCCAGGCTTATCCCTATTTTTTGAATCACTTGAGGGGAGATGATGAAAATGTGGGGATAATAGGATTAATATAGGATTAGTATAAATTGGTGGTTAGCTGGCATGGATTTTGCGAGTCAAAGGACTGTGTTCCATTCTGTAATCCTCTATGATTTTAAGACCACCATTACCAAATGCCCCCAATTCTTTTGTTAAATTGTATTGTTATTCTCATTCATTAATCTTCCCTTTCCTTGCTTTTTAAAAACTATTTGTTATTTGTTTTCTGGGATCCAGGCAGCATTGGTAAGGTCGGCAAGCACTGCCTATCAATAATTGTCTTTATGAAGATGGTGGTGAGCTCCTTTCCTGAACTGCTGAAGTCCTTTTGTGAAGGCTATTGTTAGATAGAGAGACACAATGACGATGAAGGGAAGGCAGTATATTCTGAAGTCAGGATGGATGTGACAGAGTGGGCACTGCAGGAACAGTAGGTGGTATTCCATTGTGCCTGCTGCCCTTGTCCTTCTTGTCAAAAGTAGATGTCAACAAAATTCAGTTGAAGTGAGTTTTATAGCAGAGGTTGTTGAGTGGCTTTGAAAACCATACACACAAGAGATTCTGCAGATGATGGAAATCTTGAGCAACAGGCCCAAAATGCTGAAGGAACTCAGCAGGTTCAGTAGCAGCAATGGAGAGGAATAAACAGTTGACAGTTAAGGCCGAGACCCCTCCTCAGATAATGATGAGTCATGAAGAGTTTCATCCCAAAAAGTCAGCTGTTTGTTCCTCTCCATAGATGCTGTCTACCTTGCAGAGTTTCTCCAGTGTTTTGTGTGTGATTGAAAACCGTCCACTTGTCACAATGAATCTGAAACTTTCAGAAATATCACTGTGGACCATTCTGAGCAAGCTCCCAAGATTAACAATTGAATAATAATGGAAGTACCAATAATAATCAACTGTGCTGCTGAGAAGCTGCAGTTTGGAAGAAGAGGCATTATCATTGTGAATGGCCGTGGAATATGAAGATGAGAAAATAAAATTTGCAGATTGGTGTCATATATAACATCAGATCAGTTCCTTCATATTTTCAGTGGAATTACTCAGGCAATGTGAAAGAACGGCTTTATGGTTTATGGTTAAATAGGGACAAGTAATCTTTTGTGGGATCACAGATGTGTTATCTCCACCTCTTCAATTTCAGTTCCATTGGGGAGGCTGTAGCTAAAGATGGCAGGGATTAAGGTACTTGAGGACATCAAGCAATGTAAGTTCAACTATTATGCAATAGAAAGGCATTATAGATTTTGAAGTACCGCAGATCGCTGTTATCACAGCAGATTAACCATGTGATTGATAACTTGTGTTAAAGGTCTCC
The DNA here is from genome assembly GCF_030144855.1 of Hypanus sabinus. NCBI lineage: Eukaryota > Metazoa > Chordata > Chondrichthyes > Myliobatiformes > Dasyatidae > Hypanus > Hypanus sabinus. The sequence continues at coordinate 40,319,936 of NC_082722.1, forward strand.
CATTTATCATACTTTATTGTGCCATGTTGTCACCAGTCTTTTCTCTGGAGAGTCATCTGATGAAGATTTCATATGGAATATTGGACAATCTGTTGACTTTATGATGTGGAGAGAGCTTCCACTGAAGATTCCTTCCAGAGCCCTAGAAAATAAATTTAATCAGGACAGAAAACATATTTTACTGTAGCAGCCTGACTTTGATTAGCCAGAGTGAAAATGATATCTTCAGCTTTCATATACTGGTTTATCCCAAGAATTTTGAAAAATCAATGGCCTCAAACTTCTCAGGAACTGCCAGAACTTTTTAGCAGAAATACAGGAAAAATCCATTGATACAGCATACTCAGAACTTTTATATGTCAAAGTGGCAGATTTTCCTGGTTTTTGGATGGTATTCCTGTTAATAATAGAGAAGCCTGAGGCCCACACCTCCAGGTTCAGGAGTTGTTACTTTCCTACGTCCATCAGGTTCTTGAACTGACTAGCACAACGTTAATCCTACCTCAGTACCAGAACACTGTAGACTACACGCTCTTGCACGACCTCTTCAAAGGTTCAAAGGTTCATTTATTATTATCAAAGCATGTATCCACATACATCTCTGAAATTTGCCTTCTCCAGATAGCCATGAAACTAAGAAAGAGCACGAAAGTCATTCAGAGAGAAACATCAAACCTACCACCCGGCAAAAAAACAGAACGGCATCCCAATCATCAGCCCCCAAAACCACACAACATGGAACAGGAACATCAACCCCTAAAAGCTGCCTGCCCCTGCATAGGAAAGCTAACAGAACACAGCAGAACATCAACCCCCAAATACCCTCCTCTCTCACAACAAAATGGGAAAGGAACAGGTGATAAAAAGCCCAGGATACAAAAACTATACGCCTGAAAAAGTCCTTAGTTTATAAGTGCAATAATCCAATCCATAAACACAGAACCAGAATACCACCCTATGATATCACTGACGTTAATTGAAAGAGAGGGACACCACGTGAGGCGGAGAGGCCGACTTGCCTGCCACGTGAGCCACACGACAATAGGCTGCTCACGGATTCCTTCTCCGGCTGCGATCAAAATGAAGGCAACTGGCACTGAACTCTTCCGCATTCTCCTTCATGTCTCAATCTTCCTCGGCACTTTAGTCGGTGATTATTGGATGCTTTAACCAGTGAAATGGAGTTGAACATTGGCTGGAGCCCTGTCTTGAAGTTTCTCCGCATCAAGGCTGTTTGAGTACGTGCTCGTTTCCTGGAATATTCTCGGAGACAAAAAAGCACCGGATCTCTCAAATAATCTCCGAACTGTAAATTGTAGGCTATAACAGTCCCAGAACACATACTTAAGGTGAAAAACAGATGTAAACGAAGTTAAAAAAAATTCTGTGAGTTATCTTGAAGATGTCAACCGAAAGAGCATTGTATGCTGGTGCCATCTTAACTGGAAGATGGACTTATATTTAACTGTTTTTTTTAAGCACTAATATTTCTCTTGTTCTGTGTAATCTTTTTTTCCCTTCACTGTCTTGTGTAATTGATGTGTGTTGATATCTGAATGTACGTGCCTGTGATGCTGCTGCATTCAAATTTTTCATTGCACCTGCACCTGACAGGTGCAATGCACCTGTGCATATGAAATAAGCTCAACTTAAAACCTCAGTGAGTCCGTTCATTTTTATCATGTAGTAATTACATACTAGGATAATTAGCTCATAGTGAACCTGGTACGTTTAGAGGTAGTGCAGGAAACAGATCCCCAGGGAGTTTAAAAAGAGTAAGGGAACACGGAGCAGGGGAGGTACTACTTGTGAGCCAGATGCAAAATCATCAGGATTTCTGATCAACCGGATAGAAGTTTATCAGAATTTCACCTCATCATTCCTGAATTTACAGAGCTGGCCTTCAGGCATTTCTATGAGCACCCCCTCCCCCACCCACCCCACTCACACCTGTGTCCCAGTGGTGGAGTGTGAATATGCAGCAATTATGCAACAGTTCCACTGCAATAACACATACGAAATGTCGGAGAAACTCAGCAGGTCAGGCAGCATCTACAGAGAGGAATAAACAATTGACATTTCTGGCTGAGACCCTTCATTGGGCCTTTCTCTCCAGACCTGATGTTGGCCCAAAATGTTGATTGTTTATCCCTTTCCATAGACTCTGCCTGAGCTGCTGCTCAGTTTCTCTGGCATTTTGTATGTGTTACTCTGGATTTCTAGCACCTGTGTTTATGATTTGCAGTGCCACTGGGAAATCTGTCATCTGACTGTTACTAGGAACAGCAACCTCATTCATCTGAAGAGCATGGAATAACTACAAGTGGGAGAGGACAAGACCTGATGCAAAGTTTTGGCCTGAAATACTGACAATTCATTTCCTTCCACAGATACTGCTCAACTTCTGAGTTCTTCTGGGAAAATAGGTGTTACTCCAGATTCCAGCATCTACAGCCTCTTGTTTCTCTAGGGTAAGTACATTACCGATTTTGAATGAACTGAATTTGTTTTAATATTTTTAATGTGTTTTCAATTGATTAAATTTTAATTCTTTTCTGAAATGATTTGAATAATTTCTGGTACTTCAATTATTTAGCTCATGATTTTTTTTGAATATTAAGTCTTTCTGAATGCCTGTGGAGTACTTTAGCCTGCTGCAGAAAGTTTATTTTCAGCAGTTTCAGGGGAAGAGCTTGCTTTTCTTTGCACCTCTCAGCTCCTTGAATTTTGGATCAAGATGTCTTTGAACAGAAAGTCTTTACTGGTGGGCCCAGAGAAGATAAACCTGTACTTCACCTGGATTTTCCATTAATCTCCATTTTAATCACTGCTTCTCACGTCTTACATATCTCTAATTGGTTTTGAGTATAAAGGTTTGGGTTGACCTTTTCTTATCCCTCTGGCAACAGACATTATAACTTAAGTAAAAATTCAGTCGGTGCAGAACAACGATCACGTCTAAATGTGCATTGTCAACCATGTTCTAAACACTGATACCCTGGCCAGTGATATGGTATCTCGTGAAACGTCTTTTTATATACAGAAATTGTATTTGGTCCCCAGTAATATATGGTTGTTCCTGGAGTCATTTCTTCCATGTTTAGTATTTTCAGTTTTACAACTGAATCTGTATAAACCGTGAGTACCAGTAAGTGTATTTTAGCAGTGAGTCTGCTAGAACTGTGACTGTATGTACGTGCTGTTGGTAAAATAGGTTAGTAGGATTTGGCCTATCACTGAAGCTGGTGTTTGCCTATTCTGGTTCACTTGAACTACTGGATGTGATAAAATCTATGGGATAGTTGTAGATCTGTGCAACAGGATTATTTGATAGTGATGTTCAAGAGGCTTTTCGATGGGCCCGTGCATTTTCAGGGATGGGGGTACGTGATCTGGATTATATGTAGGCAGAAGGGATTAGTTTAATTTGGCATCATACTCAGCACACACAGACAAGGCTTGCTTTTGAGCTCTACTGTTCTGTTTTATGAATAAATCTGTTCAAATGCATTAACACCTATCCATTAACGCAGAGGTGTTGATGCTAGAGAAACAATGGACAAACCACTGTACAAAATATAGAACAATTTTGATTTCTTCTTACTTTGTACTCTTTAAGTAGACTAAATATGTCTAAAGTCCGACAGATCATTTTTTTGTCTTAATACAGAGCAGACTAGGCTCATGAAAGTTCGGCATTTACCAGGTTATTTTATTTTATTGAGATACAGCATGGACTAGGCCTTTCTAACCTTCCGAGCCATGCTGCCTAGCACTCCCCTGATTTAATTCTAGGCTAATCACAGGACACTTGGGCTGCGAGAGGAAACCCGAGCACCTGGATGAATCCCACGCGGTCATGGGGAGAACGTGCAAGCTCCTTACAGGCCGTGGTTGGAATTGAACCCGGGTTGCCTGTACTGCAAAGCGCTGTGTTAACCTCTATGCTACCATGCCACCCAGGCTATTTTAATACTGATTAGATGCGGTTTGGCTTCTGGTAGGTCTGCATTCTGACTAAACAGGTAAGATGTTTATGTAAATGGTATTCACATATTTCCTGTGTATTTGTATGGAGAGAACAGCTAGCAGGTGATTATTTTAATATTTATGGGACTTCTATAAAACGTTACCATTTTTTGACCAGACTCGTCTTGCTTCATATAGACTGAGAACTTACTTCATGAATAATGAACTGAGGACATGTAGAAGTACCAGCAAAGATTAATCTCACCTGTATTTTGACTAGCTTTGTACTTTAAAAAAAAACTCAACAGAATTATTTAAAACTCATGAATATTTAAGTATGTATGTGGGAGTTGCTAAGTTTGTAAGTCAACAAACAGTTCCCACATTCCGAATAAACTGTGTTACCTGAGGCAGAGCATTTTAAGTGTGAAGAATTCATTTTTACTGACAGCAATTCCAGCTGTCTGGGCTTCCATTTGGAAAATGACCCAGTGACATGGTTTGCCTCAATTATGTGATGTGATCATGAGAGTAGTATATGGTCATCCACTTGTTAATTGATTAATGATAATTGATTATTAGATTTCATTACAGCTGAAGGCTCTTTTGTGGCATTGTTGGAATTATAGGATAGCAATGTTTAAGCTGTGAATCAAATATTGGGCATTAATTTTTCTCTTTATATGTAACAACATACCTTTATTATCAGGTGGATGGCTACTGGAAAAAGGAAGGGAAGAAAATTAGGCTTGGTATAAACGAGAAACATAAAGACTGGAATCTGGAGAAAGAGCAAGCTAACTACCGGAGAAGCCCAATGGGTCAAGCAGTAGCTGTGCAGCAAAAGGCTAACTGACATTTTGGGTTGCAACCCAGCATCAGGACTGACAGTGTGGAGTGACAGTATGAAGAGGTGAGGGGGCGAGGGTGAAAGGTGGGACCAGGTGGAGGACGTTGGGCAAATGGAGCCGGAAGAGGGAGGGTGACGAGGAGTAAAGAGATCGAAACTGGTGCGTGACAAATGGCAATGGATAAGGGGAAAAAAATTAGGCATTACATCCATGTGTTGGAGAGGAGGGGGGGAGCTTGTTATTAGGGATAGAAACTACATGGTGGTAAGTGCAGAAAGATTACTGAAGGAATTCTGCCCACTTGGCTCCAGTTGTTCTTTTATATAACTATCTGCATTTATCATGTACCAGTCTTTATCTCGAAGCTCCCCTACCACCCTCCACCTTGCTCCTTCACCCTACCTCAACTATCTTCCTGTGCTTGTGATTACATTTTGCTCCCAGTATTTTTTAAAACTTTAAGCTGGAATCCCTACTACATTTATTTCTGGACAGAAACTCTTGAACTTTTTAACATCTTCATCTTCCATTTACATATTTCCAAAACCTAGCCAAGTCTTTGATCTGTTATTTGATTGCAAACAATTAATCTGTTGAAATAACTCTTTTGTGTCACTGCAGCCAATTCATTTCCAGTTCGATAGCTGCTATCTTCTGGGCAATTACTTGCCCTGCTTCATTACTGAGATGTACATCTACATGGCATTCAAAGTTCTGATTAAAAAAACTGCCTCATATACATCTGAAGAATATTCAATCTACCTTGGGTAAATTGCGCCACAATTCCAGCTTCATTACCACTGTAAACTGACAAAGCAAATCTCTCAGAATATCCGCAAATCTCATTCTTGATCTCCTTGACATGATTCTTTACTGAACTCCTGAGAGAGTAATTAAAACATTATTTCTTAATTTCACTCTGACAGAAATGGTCTGAATGCCACCTTGTGAAACTGTTCCTTGCTTTGCTTGTAATTTTTTCTTTTATTACATAAATGCTATCGTTTTTTACTTCATCGCATCCCTTAAATTTTTACAGGAATGCTCGACAGTATATTTGGTGTCCCAAGTCAAGTATCTATCAGTATTAAGCCACTAATAGTTTTAGCAGGAATTATTAGCTTCAGGCAGAAAACTAGTCCATCAATTTCCTTGTCCACTGGCAAAGGATCAAAAACAGCCTACTTTAATAGCTAGATTTCATTTAAACTCAGCAAATAATTTATTTTGAATGGGAAGAAGTAGCAAACAAGAAGATATGGAGGCTGCTGCTAACATTCGGTGTGTGTTTGGCTACTAAAATGACACTGAAGAGAAAATCAGGCATGGTCTATGAATGGCGCAGCAAGCAGAGAGGGGCAAGTCATCCATTCCTTCTTTTCCTTCATTCACTATCTCACCCGTATCTGGAACCCAAGGATCAAGGCCATCTGCTGCCTTTTAGATTGCTTTAATTTATGCTGAAATTTCTCTCTCTTGATCTTGATTACCTTCAGTTCCTCACTTGTTCATCTCTTGTTACCCTACTTTACATGGTATTCTTTGTGTTTTACCGATACAAAGCATTTGCATAATCTCTGACATTTCCTTATCCCCCATTATGTCTCATATATCTGCACCCAAATGACTTTTAACACTTGCTTTTTTTTGTACATGTAAAAATGCTCCAGTTATTGTTGCAGATCTTACTAATTTAATTTCATATTGTTTCTTTACGTCAATAATTTAGGCATCCACTCTAGTTCTTTAATCCTCAGACTTACTACGCTGCCTGGCAACACTTCAACACTTTTCTATAAAATCACTTCATTGTCAACATTCTTCCTGTGAAAATTCACTTCTCTGTGGAATTAATATTTTTTTGGGAATAAAGGAATATTTATTTGATTGTTTGCTGTTGTGAAGGAAATTTTTGTGTAATTTACAAATCAGGCAACTTCCTCTTCACAAATATGGAATTAATTAAAAACTCAACTTTTAAGTTACCGTAAACAACCTTAACATAAACTTTTATCCTATTCTGATTATTTTACTCAAGGGATTAATTACTTAGAGTTTACAAATTTACTCTTACTGATCATACAAGGTGAAATGTAAAATAGACATCCCACTTGCTTTTTTTCCAAGAAGCTTTTTTTTGGATACATTCAGTGAACCCTCTCTCCAGTTGTTTATTTTTCAATTGATTTGGACATGTTTCCTCTGCCCTTACTGCTCCATACTGGGATATTTAATTCCTAACCTTGGTCACCATGCAACCATATCTCTGGAATGATAGTTAGATCATACTTATTTCTCTTTGCCATTAATTCTTCTTTGTTGTTACAAATGTAGTGCACATTCAGATAAAACCCCTTTATTTCAATCCTTTACAATTTTTCCTTGACTCAGCCTTGTTCATTGACGTTTCATGGTCATTAAACACACAGTCCCTTCCTTTGACATTTTGTTTATCATTAATCATATTGCTTTTTTTATTCTCTGACTTTTTAAATCTTTTAGCTGACTTACCCCACTTTCTTTCTTGATTGTTCTGTTTTATTCTGAAAGCTACAGGCCCCTGTTTGACTTATGGAATTACGTATGTTTAATAAGGTGAAAGAAGTTAAGATTCTGTCTGTATGTGCTGATCGTAGCACAATATCAATGCCACTAACACACACCCTCTCTCTATCTCTCTCTGCCTGCCTCTATTTCCGACTCCCTATCTCTCCCCAACCTCTGAGATGTTTTTTCAGAGGCAATTGCCGAAACACTGAGCACATTTGTGTGTGGAACAGTCCCAGCTTTGAGCACCCACCTGAGGATCTGAGCTTCAGCAAGGTGCCATGCATGAGGCTGCTTAACAAGAGCCCATGGCATTACAGGAAAGATTCTAGCATGAACAGAGCATTGGCTGACTAGCAAGGGGCAAAGAATGGGAATAAAGTGAGCCTTTTCTGGTTGGCTGCTAGTGACCAGTGGTGTTCCACAGGGGTCTGCGTTGGGACCACTTCTTTTTACATTGCATGTCAATGAGTTGGATGATGGAATTGATGGCTTTGCAGCAAAGTTTGCAGATGATATGAATATAGGTGGAGGGGCAGGTAGTGTTGAGGAATCAGAGACGCTATCGTAGGACTTAGACAGATTAGGAAAATGGGCAAAGACATAACCTATGGAATATGGTCAAGTGCTTTAGTAGAAGAAATAAAGGCCTAGTCTATTTTCTAAATGAAGTGGAAGTTAAAAAAAAATCTGACGGGCAAAGGGACTAGGGAGTCCTTGTGCTGGATTCCCTTAAGGGTAATTTGTAGGTTGAGTCTGCGATGAGGAAGCTAATGCTATGTTATCATTCATTTTGAGAGGACGAGAATGCAGATGCACTGGAGACTTTATAAAGCACTGGAGGGGCCTCACTTTGAGTATTGTGAGCAATTTCGGGCCCCTTATCTAAGAAAGGATGTACTGACACTGGAGAGGGTTTAAAGGAGGTTCACAAAAATGATTCCCAGTTTGACAGGTTTATCAGATGAAGAGTATTTGATGGCTCTGGGCCTCCACTCACTGGAATTCATAAGAACGACGGGAGACCTCATTGAAACCTGTCAAATGTGGAAAGGCTTTGACAGAGTGGATGTAGAGAGAATGTTTCCTGTGGTGGGGTAGTCTAAGACCAGAGGCCACAGCCTTGGAATGGAGATGAGAAGGAATTTCTTTAGCCAGATAGTGGTGAATCTGTGGAATTCGTTGCCACAGGAAGCTGTGGAAGCCCTGTCTTTATGTATATTAAAGTTAGAGGATGATAGATTCTTGATTGGCCAGGGCATGAAGGGATATGGGGAGAAGGCAGAAGACTGGGGCTGAGAGGTCAAATTGGATCAGCCATGATGAAATGGTCCTACCATGAAATTAAACTACCATTCAGAGCCTTAAGCAACCCTTCCAGGTGAGGCGACACTTCACCTGTGAGTATGTTGGGGTCATTTACTGTGTTTTGTGCTCCCGGTGTGGTTTCCTATATATCAGTGAGACACAATGCAGATTGGGAGACCGTGTTGCCAAATATCTATTCTCCGTCCACCAGAACAAACAGGATCTCCCAGTGGCCACCCATTTTAATTGCTCTTCCTATTCCCATTCCGATCTGCCATCCACGGCTTCCTCCACTGTCAGGATGAAGCCACATTTAGGATGGCAGAACAACAACTTGTATTCCATTTGGGTAGCCTCCAACCTGATGGCATGAACTTCTGGCAATGCCCCCCCCCATCACACCCCTCCTTCTCCATTTCCCATCCCCTTTCCCCTCTCTTTCCTTACCTCCTTGCCCACTCATCACCTCCCTCTGGTGCTCCCCCCCCACTTTTTCTTTCTTCCATGGCCTTCTGTCTCTTTCACCAATCAACTTCCCAGCTCTCTACCTCCCCCTCCAGGTTTCACCTATTACCTTGTGTTTCTTTCTCCCCTCACCCCCCTACTTTTAAATCTACTCCTCAGCTTTTTATTGCCGGTCCTGCTAAAGGGTTTCGGCCCAAAATGTTGACTGTACTTTTTTCCATAGATGCTGCCTGGCCTGCTGAGTTCCTCCAGCATTTTGTGTGTGTTGCTCGGACTTCCAGCATCTGCAGATTTTGTCTTGTTTGTCATAAAATGGTGGAGCAGAGTTGATGGGCCAAATGCCTAATTCTGTTCTTATATCTTATGGTCTTATGCTCTTAACTATTTTTCACCAAGTGTTCTTTTGATCAGCATTCACAGACTAAGGTCCTGATTACACCCTGTTGGCTTCACTAAGTCAACCATGTGACCTGCTGGACTCCAGAAACAAACTCTTTTCAGGACTTTTCATGGAAACAGATTGACTAGGTGAACAGATGAAATGGATCAGAATTGTATACACACAGATTCCTGGGGACTCCTTGTCTATCTCTGTTTAAAGTGGAGATGGAGTGTTCAGGGTGCCAGAGAGAGCCATGAATCCATGCAGTGGGTCGAGCTAGAAGTCCAATGTAATTGGCAGATTGAGTACACCATCTTACCACTGCCCACTGGGCATCAGCCATAGCAGATTCTACGTGTCTCAAACTGGCCAAACAGTCACCTCAGAATGGAAGCAAGTCATCCTCAATCCCAAGGGATTGAAAGAAGCTTCCTTGAATTTTGGGAAGCAGTTGTTTGATTTGTTGAATGCAAGAGGTGAGCACGTATGATAGACCTCCTTAATGCTGCACTAATTAACCCCAAACTTCAGGAAGTAGGCTACTGGTGGATCCCCAAACCGGCTGGCAATAAATGTGCTAAAAGAAGTTGTACTTTGAATGTCAAATTCAATTTCTTTAGATATCCTTCAGGTCCATTTTTACTCTTTCTTGGGGCTGCAAATTATTGTAGGCCAGTTTTGTATTTGGTGATTGTAAGATTAAATCGGCAGAATGAATACACCGTTGATCTGTCCGGCCACCCAGTCGAATCGTGAAGGAGAGAGGAGGCCACTCCCAGGTCCATGAGAGAGATTTTTAAAAAAGGAGCATTCACGGTGTTTGGCACTTTTCCGGTAGCCCAGTCAAATTGGGAACAAGATCGGAGGCAACTCCCAGGATCATGAGTGAAATTTGAAAAAGGAGTGCTCACAGCTTTTGCCGTTCTCTGGTGGCTTAGTCGAATTGCAATTTATAAGCAAAGGTAAATAAAAATAATGCAGGGACAAGCAGGAATCCCATTGTGAGAGAGGACCATTGTTGGAGTGCAGAGGCTTTGGTTCATTAGGCTTGGGTGAGAGCAGGCTTAGGCGAGGTAAGTATCTGCTAAATTTTTTCTTCTTCTAATAGTATATATTTAGTGCAGTGACGATGGCTTCAGGGGCAGCGTTGTCTTCTTTGTATGAAATGGGGGAATTCTGGGAGACCTCCAGCCTCCTGGATAACCACATCCACACCAATGCACAGAGCTGTAGCCCCTCGGAGGAACTAGAACTGCATCACGATGACCTTCAGCTCACATGGAAAGCTGAAGAGGTAAGAGATTGGAGCTACAGGGAGGTGGTCACCCCTAAGTTGCGGGAGGCAAGTACCTGGGTGACTGTCAGGAGAAGAAAGGGAAATGGGAAGTCAGCACAGAGTACCTCTATGGCCATTCCCATCATTGACAAGTATACCGCTTTGGATTCTGTTCAAGGGGACAACTTACCAGGGGGTTGCTGCAGCGGTCAGGTCTCTGAATCTGTGGCTCAGAAGAGAAGTGGGGAGGGCGAAAAGGCCTGCAGTACTTATAGGGAATTCCATAGTTAGAGGAGTAGAAACAAGATTAAAGGACATACGGATGGACATCTGTTAGAGGATGTGATGGAGACACCCGGATGGTAGGTTGCTTCCCAGGATTCAGGGTCAGGGATGTCTCAGATCAGGTGCACAGCATTCTAAAGGGGGAGGGTGAGCAGCCAGAAGTCTTGGTACATATTGACACCAAAGACATTGGTCGGAAAAGGGTTGAGGTCCTGAAGAGTGAATTTAGGGAGCTAGGTAGAAAGCTGAAAAACAGGACCCCAAGGGTAGTAATCTCTGGATTGCTGCTTGTGCCACGCATCAGTGATGGTAAGAACAGGATCATTTGGGAGAGTAATGTGTGGCTGAGGTACTGGTGCGGGGGCAGGGGTTCAGATTTCTGCATCAGTGGGATCTCTTCTGGGGACGGAATGACCTGCAGAAAGGGGATAGGTTATACTTCAACCCAAGAGGGACCAATATGCTTGTGGGCAGGTTTACTAGAGTTGTTGGAGAGCATTTAAACTGATTTGGCAGCAGGATGGGAAACAGTGATAGGGCTGAGGATGGTTCAAGAAGAAGCGGTGGGTAGTGAGACTCCCAGGAAGGACAAGCAGTTGATAGGGCAAGATTGCAACCAGTGGAATGAGTTGCAGTATAATGGGGACAAAATTGAAAAGGGTGATGAATACAGGAGTGAAGGTAGATTATTTGAATGCATGCAGAATGCACAATAAGGTAGATGACCTTGTAGCATAGTTAGAGATTGGCAGGCACCTCTTAGACATGGCTGAAAGAAGATTATAGGTGGGAGCTTAACATCAAGGATACACATAGTATTGAAAAGACAGGCAGGAAGGCAGAGGGGGCAGTGTTGCTCTGATGGTGAAAAATGAAATCACATCCTTAGAAAGAGGTGACATAGGATAGGAAGATGTAGAACCCTTGTGGGAAGAATTAAGGAAATACAAGGGTAAAAGGACACTGATAGGAGTTATACATACAGGCCTCTGAACACTAACCAGGGTGTGAGCTACAAATTACAACAGGAGCTAGAAAAGGGTTGTCAAAAGTACAATGTTATGTTAGTCATTAGGTATTTCAAGATGTGGGTAGATTGGGAAAGTCAGGTTGGTGCTGGATCCCAAGAGAAAGAATTTGTAGAATGCCTATGAGGTGACTTTTTAGAGCAGCTTGTGGTATCAGATTAGGTGTGGTGGAATGAATCAGATTTGCTTTGGGAGCTTAAGGTAAAGGAAACCTTAGGAGACAGTGATCTTAATATGATAGAATTCATCCTGCAATTTGAGGAGGAGAAGCCAAAGTCATAGGTATCAGTGTTACAGTGGAGTAAAAGGAATTACAGGGGCATGAGAGAGGAGCTGGCCAAAGTTGATAGGAAAAGAATATGTAGGGATGACAGCAGAGAAGCAATGGCTGGAGTTTCTGGGAGCAATTCAGAAGGCGCAGGATAGAAACATCTCAAAGAAGATGTATTCTAATGACAGGATGACACAACCACAGCTTACAAAGGAAGTCAAAGCCAACATCAAAAAACAAGAAAGGGCACATAATAGAGCAAAAATTGGTGGGAAGTGAGAGGATTGGGAAGCTTTTAAAAACCAACAGAAGACAACACAAAAAGCAAAGCAAAAAGATGAAATATGAAGATATGCTAGCCAAAAATATCAAAGAGGATACCAAAAGATTTTTCAGATATGTAAAAAGTAGAAGAGAGGTGGAAGTAGATACTGGACTGCTAGAAAATGATGCTGGATTGGTAGTAGTGGGGGACAAGCAAATGACAGATGAACTGAATAAGTATTTTGCATCAGTCTTCGCTGTGGAGTATACTTGAAGTATGCCAAATGTTTGAGAATGTCAGGGGCAGAAGTGAGTGCAGTTGTTATTACTAGAGAGATGGGGCTTGGGAAACTGAACTGTCTGAAGGTGGATAAGGACATGGACCAGGTGGGCTACACCCAGGCTCTGAAAGAGGTAGCTGAAGAGAATGCAGAGGCATTAGTAATGATCTTTCAAGAACCAATAGATACTGGATTGGTTCCAGTGGACTGGAAAATTGCAAATATTACTCCACTCGTTAAGAAGGGAGGGAGGCAGAAGAAAGGTAATTATAGGCAAAATTAGCCTGACCTCAGTGGTTGGGAAATTGTTGTTGATTGTTAAGGATGAGGTTTCGAGGTACTTGGAGGTACTGAATAAGAGGCTCTCACTTCTTCTACCATGGTTTCTGTAGAGTGGGTACTAGACTCTTTTAGTTGAAACCCTTGATTTGCAATCTTGGGGGCATTCTGTGCAGTCAATATTTTTATTTTCCATTCTGCAACAGTTTTACCTCATACTTTGTGAAAATCATCTTCAATGAACTGTCCTTCAATAGGTTTCAAAGGTACGTTTAATGTCAGAGAAATGTATACAATATACATCCTGAAATTCTTTATCTTCGCAAACATCCACGAAAACAGAGGAGTCCCCCAAAGAATGAATGACAGTTAAACATTAGAACCCCAAAGCCCCCCCCCACCCCGGCACCCCCCTCCCATGCACAAACAGCAGCAAGGCAATGACCCCCCACCCCCACCAGCAAAAAGCGTCAGCACCCTCCACTGAGCACTCAAGCATGCAGCAAGCATCAATAAAGACACAGACTTGCAGAATCCCAAAAACTACTTGTTCACCCGGTAATTTGACATACCACAGGCTCTCTCTCTCTCTCTATAGTAAGGGAAAAAGAGGTGTCCCCGTTTCACAGCGAGAGGGGAGACATAACAAACATCTTGCTGAGTTGTGATGTTACAAGTCTGTTGTGTCACTTTTTCCGAGCTCTGCACCTAGAAAATCAGCCCCAGAAAGGCTTGAGTCTCCACACAACCCCCGGCAGGTAATCCGCTGCTCCCGATGTTCTCTGTTCTCCCACAACACGTCAGTCAGGGGCACTGGCCTACAATCAGCATGTCTCTGGAGCCATGAAAATCCGGAACCCTGAGGGTGCTCTAGTCTTCCAGGCTGTGTCCTTGGGATATCAAAAAGCAGCTGGCTGTGAGATCCTGAGAGCGGGTCCTATTCCCACAAAGGACCGAAGACCGAGTGTAACTAGGTGTCAAACTGAGTGGTATCGCAGTGGCAAGGGGTCTAGTCAATTGGTCTTTATCCTCATTCCCCCCCATGATCCAACCCTTCCTCTTCCTGGAATGGAAGCTCAAAGTCCTGACCTTCAGATTTGCTCTACAAGGGCAGAATAGCACTGCAAGGCATTTCACCACGTCTCTGCAGACAGACAACAACTAGAGAATGTTCAGTAACTGTAACTGGTATATTATTGTCACATGTACTGCGAGGTACTAATGAAACTTTGTTTTGCACGCAATCCATATAGATTAGGGGTTCCCAACCTGGGGTCCTTGGATCTCTTGCTTAATGGTATTGGTTCCTGGCATAAGCAAGTTTGGGAGCCCCTGATATAGGTAGTTTCATCACATCAGTGTGTCAAGGTAGTACGGGGGGAAAGTAATAACAGAATGCAGGATAAAGTGTTACAGTTACAGAGAAAGTGCAGTGCAGACAGACAATAAGTTGCAAGGACATGACCAGGTAGATTGTGAAGTCAAGACTCCACCTTAATGCAAAAGGGAATCATTTGAACAGTGGGAGAGGAGCTGTCCTTGACGCTAGTGTGTTGTGCTTTCAGCCCTTTGCATCTTCTGCCCTTTGGAGGAGAGAAGAGAGAGATTGTCTGGGGTGGGGCGGTCTTTGATTATGCTGGCTGCTCTGCTGAGGCAGTGAGAAGTCTGATCAGAATCCATGGACTGGTTTCTGTGATATGCTGAACTGCATCCACAGCTCTCTGCAGTTTCCTGCAGTCACTGGTGGAGCAGTTCATGCAAACGAGTGCTTTCTTTATGACGCATTGAGAAAAATTGGTGAGGGTCAAAAGGGACTTGCTGAATTTCATTAGCATCCTGAGGGAGGGAAGGCATTGATGGGATTTCTTAGCAATGTCGTCTATGTGCTCGGACCAGGACCTCCAAGGTCTCAGTAGAGCCTAAAGGGCCTTGTGCTCTCCAGCATTGAGACAAGGCCATTTCAGTGGTGCTGGATACCTTGGTGCTTGCTCACATTCGATTGTGAGAGCTGGGCATTGGGGAACTAATTGCTACCACATAGATGATGGCATGGATGATGATACACAACAGTCTTCCACCAAACAGAAACAGAAGGGACAGCAGGAGCTGGGATCTGGAGTGAGAAAACAAGCAATGCCACAGGTACTCAGCAGGTCAGGCAGCATCCACGGAGGGAAATTTCAGATCTAGACCATTCAGCTGGATACATTCTACCTGGTCCACAAATTCCTCCGGTAGCTCATGGTGAAAGCAGTCATAATGTGCTTGTGTCAAATATAGTGAGATTATTTCCATTACCAGCTCTTACCCTTCTCTGGCCTCCCCTCTGCTCCCTTCTTTTCCCTTGCCCACCTTCATCTTTCCATTACTTCTTCTTCCCAATATCTGCTGCTATTTCTGCCCTTCTCCCCACCCATTGCCACCTTACACTCCCAGATCCTCATTGCCCTCTTCTCTGACTGTCATTACCTTTCATAGAATATAAGAACATAAGACATAGGAGCAGAATTAGGCCATTTGGCCCATGACCGTGGCATGTCTGTTGGTGCCAGATGGGGTGGTTTGAGTATCTCAGAAACTGCTAATCTCCTGGATTTTCATGCACAACAGTTTTATTGAAGTTTCAGCAAGTAATCAAGAAACAAACAACATCCAGCAAGCAGCGGTCCTGTGGGAGAGAATGCCTTGTTAATGCCTTGGTCAGACGAGAATGGCCAGAGTTGTTCAAGCTGACAGTAGCTCAAGTAACCACATGTTACAACAGTGCTGTGCAGAAGAGCATCTCTGAAGTGGATGGGCTGCAGTAGTGGAAGACCATGAACATGTAGTCAGTGACCACTTTATTAGGTACAGGAGCTACCGAGTGTATATACTCGATATATATACTGAGTGTATTAGCCACATGTACATCGAGACATACAGTGAGATTCATCATTTTGCATCATATCAAGTCAGATGGATTGTGAGAACAGAAGTACATCCTTATGCATGAGAGGACTTTTCGGTGGGTCAGAGACTGTCTTTGAGCCTGTCCTTGTATTCTTGAGCTGTTCAATCTACTGCTCAAAAGGAGGGGTGGGGAGAAGAGGATTCCCTGGTTATATTGGTGGCTTTAAAGGCCTGTAGGCTTATTGGTCTCTGTAAATTGCCCCTAGTGGATAGGTGAGGGGTAGAATATGGGGGAAGTTTAGGTGAATAATGGGAAGGTCTGTTAATGCTAGACAGGGTTTAAACTGGAGTTGCAGGGGGATGGGAACCACAGTGCCAGAACAGTTTGTGGAAAACTTGTGGAGGCAGATGTTGGTCAGACCCTAGACAGAGTGAGGAATCAAAAGGTTGAGCATGGTGCAACTAGTGTCCTGAACTTTATATATTTCAAAGCGAGGTTATTATAGGAAAGGCGTATGATAGTGCTGAAGATGAGGTAGCTAGCTTATAAACAGAGGCAATGTGTAGTGAAGAGGGCAAAATTGCAGTCAGCAGGATGAGTGGCAAAGTAAAATGTGGACAAAATCAAGAAGGATGAATACAGGACTGAAGGTGTTATATTTGAATGCTCGCAGTACATGGAATAAGGTCGATGAACTTGTAGCACGGTTCCAGATTGGCATGTTTGATGCTGTAGGCATCACTGAATCATGGCTGAAGGAAGATTATAGGTGGGAGCTTAATGTCCAAGGATACACATTATATTGAAAGGACAGGCAGGAAGGCAGAGGGGCAGCATTGCTTTGTTGGTAAAAAATGAAATCAAAAGGTGATAACACAAAAAGGCAGCATCCATCAATATGAAGCCCCATCACTCAGGACATGCCCTCTTCTCATTATTACCATTAGAGATGAGATACAGGAGCCCGAAGATACGCACTCAACCTTTTTAGGAACAGCTTCTTACCTCTCTGCCATCAGATTTCTAACCAATCTATGAATCCATGAGCACAACCGTCATGTGGGGGGGGGGGGGGTGATGTCTTATTTGCCGTTCAAAGCCGCTTCCACCATGTTGGTTGTTGATTGGCTCATTTAAATGGTGAAGCCACTCTTTCCTATTGGTTGGCTTGTTCACCGTGGCACTGATCACAGGTTCTGGGTGCCTCTGGGCTACAGGAATAGCACGTGCGAGAGACACAGTCTCTTTCCTTTGCCTCCAGACTGCTGCAGACTGAAGTCACGACTATTGGTGAAGGACCATTGTGAAAGAGTATTGCAGACATCGATGAAACCCCCCCACCCACCCCTGCATTTGTTTAAAAAAAAGCACATAGAAAACCTACAGCACAATACAGGCCCTTCAGCCCACAAAGCTGTGCCTAACATGGCCTTACCTTAGAAATTACCCAGGGTTACCCATAGCCCTCTATTTTCCTAAGCTCCATATACCTATCCAGGAGTCTCTTAAAAGACCCTATTGATTCCGCCTCCACCGCTGCTGGCAGCCCATTCCATGCACTCACCACTCTCCGTGTAAAAAGAAAACTTACCCCTGACATCTCCTCTGTATCTACTTCCAAGCACCTTAAAACTATGCCCTCTTGTGCTAGCCATTTCAGTCCTGGGAAAAAGCCTTTGACTATCTACACGATCAATGCCTCTCATCATCTTGTACACCTCTATCAGGTCACCTCTCCTCCTCCGCCGCTCCAAGGAAAAATGACAGTGTTCACTCAACCTATTCTCATAAGGCATGCTCCCCAATCCAGGCAACATCCTTGTACATCTCCTCTGCACCCTTTCTATAGTTTCCATGTCCTTCCTGTAGTGAGACAACCAGAACTGAGCACAGTACTCCAAGTGAGGGCTGACCAGGGTCCTATATAGCTGCAACATTACCTCTTAGCTCTTAAACTCAGTCCCATGATTGATGAAGGCCAATGCACCATATGCCTTCTTAACCACAGAGTCAACCTGCGTAGCAGCTTTGAGTGTCCTATGGACACAGACCCCAAGATCCCTCTGATCCTCCACATTAATGGTAAGAGTCTTACCATTAATGCTATATACTGCCATCATATTTGACCTACCAAAATGAACCACATCACACTTACCTGGCTTGAACTCCATCTGCTACTTCTCAGCTCAGTTTTGCATCCTTTCAATGTCCCACTGTAATCTCTGACAGCCCTCCACACTATGCGCAACACCTCCAACCTTTGTGTCATCAGCAAACTTACTAACCCATCCCTGCACTTCCTCATCCAGGTCATTTATAAAAATCACGAAAAGTAGGGGTCCCAAAACAGATCCCTGAGGCACTCCACTGGTCTGACCTCCATGCAGATTATGACCCATCTTCAACCATTCTTTGCCTTCTGTGGGCAAGCCAGTTCTGGATCCACAAAGCAATGTCCCCTTGGATCCCATGCCTCCTTACTTTCTCAGTGAGCCTTGCATGGGGTACCTTATCAAATGCCTTGCTGAAATCCATATACACTACATCTACTGCTCTACCTTCATCAATGTGTTTAGTCACATCCACAGAAAATACATTCAGGCTTGTAAGGCACAACCTGCCCTTGACAAAGCCATGCTGAGTATTCCTAATCATATTATACCTCTCCAAATGTTCATAAATCCTGCCTCTCAGGATCTTTTCCATCAACTTACAAACCACTGAAGTAAGACTCACTGGTCTATAATTTCCTGGGCTATCTCTACTCCCTTTCTTGAATAAGGGAAAAACATCCGCAGCCCTCCAATCCTCAGGAACTTCACCCGTCTCCATCGATGATGCAAAGATCCTCGCCAGAGGCTCAACAATCTCTTCTCTAGCCTCCCACAGTAGCCTGGGGTACATCTTGCCCAATGTTTTCCAAAAACTCCAGCACATCCTCTTCCTTAATATCTACATGCTCAAGCTTTTCAATCTGCTGCAAGTCATCCCTACAATTGCCAAGATTCTTTTCCATAGTAAATACTGAAGCAAAGTATTCATTAAGTACCTCTGCTATCTCCTCCAGTTCCATACACAGTTTTCCACTGTCACACTTGATTGGTCCTATTCTCTCACATCTTATCCTCTTGCTCTTCACATTCTTATAGAATGTCTTGGCATTTTCCTTAATCATGTCTGCCAAGGCCTTCTCATGGCCCCTTCTGGCTCTCCTAATTTCATTTTTAAGCTCCTTCCTGCTAGCCTTATCTTCTAGATCTCTATCATTACCTAGTTTTTTGAGCCTTTCATAAGCTCTTCTTTTCTTCTTGACTAGATTTACAACAGCCTTTGTACACCATGGTTCCTGTACCGTACCATCCTTCCCTATCTCTTTGGAATGTTCCTACGCAGAACCCCACGCAAAAATCCCCTGAATATATGCCATATTTCTTCTGTACGTTTCCCTAAGAACATCTGTTTCCAATTTATGCTTCCATGTAACTGCCTGATAACCTCATATTTCCCCTTACTGCAATTAAACATTTCCCTAACTTGTCTGTTCCTGTCCCTCTCAAGTGTTATGGTAAAGGAGATAGGATTGTGATCACTATCTCCAAAATGCTCTCCTACTGAGAGATCTGACACCTGACCAGGTTCATTTCCCAATACAAGATCAAGTACAGCCTCTCCTCTTGTAGATGTACTGACACATTGTGTCAAGAAACCTCCCTGAACACACCTAACAAACTCCACCACATCTAAACCCCTCACTCTAGGGAAATGCCAATCAATATTTGGGAAATTAAAATCTCCCACCACAACACCCCTGTAATTATTACTCCTTTCCAGAATCTGTTTCCCTATCTGCTTCTTGATGCCCCTGTTACTATTGGGTGGTCCATAAAAACACCCAGTAGAGTTATTGATCCCTTCCTATCCCTAACTTCCACCCACAGGGTCTCTGTAGACAACCCTGCATACTTAGTTAAGTATTTATTTGTAGCTTGTGTAGTTTTTCAGCTTTATAATGGGGAGATTTATTGGAGTACCCTTTAAGTTAAAGAGAACTCCTCTGTGTAGTTCAGAGAAGCTTCGATGAGCACTTGTTTAACTAAATGCCTAGTTTAGTGTTTCACTGTTCATTTATAAACAAATAGTTAATGTGTCTATTTGCAGTCTCTGTCTTTGGTTTCACTGGCTGGATCCTTGAATCTGCCTCCACATTACAACCACCAATGTTTTAGCTCTGTTTTGCACTACTTATTGTAATTTTTTCTGCGTTTTGCACCTTGGTCCCAGAGGGACGTTGTTTCATTTAGCTGTATACCTGTGGATGGTTGAATGACAATTAAACTTGAACTTGATCGTTTGAAATATAAGTACATCGAGGTAGCACAAAGGGAAAAGCAATAACAGAATGTAGAATATGGTTACAGGCAATATGCAACAAAGGTAGAAAAGAAGGTGAAGTGTCACCACTAGGTAGATTGTGAGAACAAGACCTCATCTCAACCATGCAAGTTCCATTCAAGAGTCCTATAACATCATGGGCTGAAGGGCCTGTACTGTGCTGTATGTTTCTGTGCTAACATAGAAAATTACAGAGCACTATGGGTCCTTTAGCCCACGATGTTGAGCTGACCTTTTAACCTACTCTAAGATCAATCTAACCCTTCCCTCCCACATAGCCTTTCCATTGTCCATGTGTCTGTCTTAAGAGTTCCTTTCATGTCTCTGCCTCTACTACCATCAGGCAGGGCATTCCATGCACACACCTACCACTCTGTGTAAAAAATGTAGCTCTAATTTTCCCCCTACTTTCCTCCAATCATCTTAAAACTACGTCTCCTCATTTTAACCATTTCTGCCCTGGGAAAAACACTCTATCTTTATACATCTATCAAGTCACCTCTCATCTTCCTTTGCTCCGAAGACAAAAGCCCTAGTTCACACTAATTCCTAAGACATGCCCCCTCCCCAGTCCAGGCAGCATCTTGGTAAGTCTCCTCTGCACCCTCTCCAAAGGTTCCACATCCTTTCTATAATGAAGTGACTGGCTGTCCTTGAGCCTGTTGGTACATGTTTTCAAGGTTGTTTGTCTTGACAGGAGAGGGGAGAAGAATGTATGTTTGAGGTGAGAGGGGGTCTTTGATACTGTATGTGATAAATAAATCAGAATTTGGATCTGCAGGTCAGGCAGATCTCTCTGGAGAGAATAAAGAGTTGACATTTCAGGCCGAGGCCCTTCATTAGGACTCCTCCCGACGAAGGGTCTTGGCTCGAAACATTGACTCGTTTTTCCTCTCCATAGATGCTGCCTGACCTGCTGTGGCCCTCCAGCATTTCAGTGTGCCGTAGATGTTAGTGCGAGTTTGAAGATCAATTCCAGCACCACAAGGAGTTTGTACGTTCTCCCTGGGACCACGTGGGTTTCCTCCCACAGGCAAAGTCATAACAGTGAGTAGATTAGTTGGCCATCGTAAACTGTGTTGTGGTTAGGCTAGTGTTAAAACATAGGTTGCTGGGTGGTGTGGCTCATTCTTGTTGGAAGGGCCTATTCTGTGCTGTATTTATTTTATAAACAAACAAATGAATAGCTTTTTGTGTGTTACTCTTGATCTTCAGCATCTGCAGAATCTCTAGTGCATATGAATCTGCCTGAATCCTTTGTTCTGACCTCTGCTGTTTTACTTCCCCCACACCCCAACCCTCTGCAGACTCCATCAATGGCATCCAGGAGTCACCAGTCTGAGTGAATGCATTGGTTCGCCATGCAGATGCCCACTGACCATTGCTTCACCATCGTCTTTAAGGGCCAGAAGGAGAACATGAACCTGGTGGCCACCTATGCCAAGGGGGCCTGGCACTGGACCTACGGGCTCACCAAACTTGAGAGACTCCAGAACGAATAAGAGTGAGAGAGAGCAGCTGGACCAGTATATTTTATGGAATATTGCACGGGAAGGAGGCGTGAGCCAGAGAGGGAGGGTGTCTTCTCTGCAGTGGCCCTCATGTCTACCCTACCCTGTGAAGGTCAAAAGCCACAGACACATGAGAATTACCTCCCCTCCAAATTGCGTTTCCTGGCACAAGATCATAAGGCAGTGGTTGTCAAACCTTTTTCTATTTGTGACCCACTTGTGACTTTCATTTACCTCTGTGGCCCTCGCCCTCCATTGTCCCATAGTACTTCAGTGCTAAAGACTTTTTTTGGTATTATTCTCATATAAAGTCAACATTTATCTGGTAATAGGTTATAGGAATTATTATATGTTAAAAATAATGTTTACAGATAGGTGTATTTGAAAAATAAATCTATTTCAAAGCTCTGAAAGGATACTCTTCCAACCTTCCAGCCAGCAATGAGAAAGTGCTTAATATTGTTATTTTGGGTATTTAGTGAAATCCTTGTGACTGATATAAACTACCGAGTTTTTGAATATCTGGTTGCAACTTGGTTAAAGAAAATCAAAGATCACCTCTTTTCACATCAAGAAGGTTAAGAGCTTTTGATAGCAGGTGAAGAGCTTGATTAAAACCACATTCAATGAGCTAAGAGGTGGGGAATCCAATTAAAATCAATTTTGCTTTCTCCCAGAGCTGTGAAAACTTACTTTGAATATCACTAGTTATCCAGAAACTTTGCTTGCTGAGTTTGAATTTTGCTTGAGCTCTTATATCACTGTGCAGCTCACTAAGACATTCTTGCAATGTGATGTCAACATCATTCATATTCACCCCAAATGGATCCAGCACCCAATCTGGATCAAGCATCTCCAGCAGGTCTCTGACCTGAAATTCCATTTCAGACTGCAATTGTTTCAAATGATCAAGATAGACAATCAGATCATCATCTTGCAATTCTAGTTCACAAGTGGCCAGTGAAGGAAATTGCAGCAACTCGAGACATTCAATATTGCTGCTGAGAAGTTTGAGTTTTCTAAAGAAAGCAGTGATAATAGCCTCTTTGTATGATGTGAGATTGCAGATTTTTCCTTCTAACTGTTTAATAAATTAAGTTTTTCAAATCTGACAAGTAAAATATGTCAAACTTAGCAGAGACAATTTGTTCTCCAAGCTGCTTATCACCTAGAAATGCTGTAAGACTATCCCGAAGTGCAACAAAGCGACAAGGGCAATTACCTTTTGATCAACATTGGACCTTTGTATACATCAGTACCCATTCAAAATCTACTTTGTTTTCCTCAAAAAGTTGTTGAGAAAGATGATCTTGAGGTGCATTTGGTTTGATGAAATTGACTGCCATTATTCCAGCAAGGATGTCGCGCAAACGCCCTCCCAACATTTCTGCAACCAAATACGGATGCTGGATGATACAGTGTATACAAATAATGTCAGGCACAGCATTCTTTTAAAGATCTTTTTTATCTTCCTACCAATGAAGCAGAACCACCAGTTGCACAAACTATTATATATTCCAGCAGAATATTGCTTTCCAAGCAATAGCTCAAGATTTTGTCAAAAAATTCCACTTTTGGTACTTGTCATAAACGTTTGGAAAAAGTATTTCCTCACTGCTATAATCTCACACTGGTATAATATCAGTTTTGAATATATATGTAAAAATAAAACTGTATCTTAGGCAGTTCTTAGATAGGTGTCATAAATATATTTTAAAATATTATACATGCAAATTATAAGTGGCAATAAAAACTTTGTGCTCACCAAAAAAAACCTTCCTTTCAAAATATGATAAGTATCAGGGATCTTACAGAAGTTGTAGTGGTAGGTAGTTATCAAGTGGTAGACTTCATGCAGTTCTTTCCTCTCTGCAGTTGAGCCATTTCTGGCGGATGATCCTACTCCACCAACTGCAGTCTTCGTGTCACGTTTTACAAGTACTATAATAAGCATGGGTCAATGAAAGGCAAACGGAACCAGCCTCTTGCTGCATACTCACTGACTTGCCCTACTGTAGACAGCCCTGCCCAATCCTCAGTTTGTCCATAATACTCATAAGCGTTTAAATGAGATTACTACAACACAGGCTATACCAGCCTTTCCATATTAATCCCCCTTTGATAAAGGTTTTGATAAGGAAACTCTGGCAACTTCTGACAGTCTTTCAGTTGGAATTAGATGCAGATGATTCCTTATGAACATGTAATTATCTATAGCAAAGTAATCATAATCACTAGCTGATGGAGCATGTTGCAGGGTATCCTGGTAAGTCATGCACGCCTACTTGCTGTATAATCAGTGATTTGCGGGTGGATGTGGAACAGAGTTCAGTGGGCCACCCTGCAGGGTGTGAATGGTGTCCATGGTAAAGCAGGAGCAGAGATAATGACTGACCCGATCCCAAAAAAGGCTAGGCTGTTTTCCTGCCTTGTGTGCATTATCTAGCATATTTTCCCTTTCATTTATTCAGGGTTCTGATTAAATTACTTAAATGAACTTCTTTTTTATTTATATATATTTAATAATATTTATTCAAAACAGTGAACTAGGCAGAGAGCCCCATGTTCCCAGTTTCTTGTGGCTCCAAGGAAGTCTGATATAGCCACTGGGTGGTGCCATATGACCCACATTGAGAACCACTAGTCTCCGTAGTTCGAGTCCAAATTAATTGGTGGGAAGAAGATTCCTTCTTCATCAGTCTAGTGCTGGGCAAAGTTGCCCACTCTCCTCTACCTTGCTTTGTGTTTGTAGAGAATCCTTTGCCATTTCCGTCAGGAAGGACTTGGGCAGAAGAGATATGATGTGGAGGCACTCAGATCAAAGCCTCTCAGTATATTGATGATGGCAGCATCCTCTGCTTGGATTCATAATTGATCTGTAAGTTGATTAGCATCTCAGGGGTCAGAGTCAATCGCAGGATGAGGACTTTGGTAATGGCTCATGATTGTCCAATCTTTCCAACTGAATGTGCTCGAGCCCTTGTCCAGAAGAGCAAGGATGTGCAGCAAAAATCAGCTGGAGCGGATAGGTGAGATCTAACAAAAGTTGGGATCGCTCTCAACAGCGGGTAAGAACTTGGTCATTATGTGCCAGGTGCTCTTAGTGTTGTTGTATGTGGCAAATGTGTAAGTCACACCCTGGTCCTGCACTGCGGCAGTCTCTCAAACCATTTTCTGTTGCATCTGAGGATCCAAGATGGAGCGCATCCAACAAATCATGATGAAGAGGGAAAGCTTACCAAACAGCACTCTCATTATCTGGCCAGCTTTTAATGGGGTTTATCAAAACCAATGTACACAAGTGTCAAGTGCCACGATAAATGTATAAATTGGATGATGCTATGAATGTAAAGAAAGTCACATGCTGTTTTGTATTACCTGGACATACTTTTGTTACAAATAGATTATATTTGAAAACAATGCATTAAAGAGCAAAAACAGTGGTATTTGCTGCAAAACAAAAGTAAAGGAAGAATGCACAAACAATTCCCATCAGCGAGCATGTTACTGTCCAGTGGTATTTGCATCCAGTCTTCTGCTATCTGTGGAGACATACGACACTGCAGATATACTGCAGTCTGGACTAAAACAAAAATGAGCTGCTGGAGGAACACGGTGGGTCAAGCAACATCTGTGGAAGGAAATGGGTGGTTGATGCTTTGGGTCAAGACCCTTCACTGGGACAGGATGGTGTTTGTTCATTTGTAGTCTATATTTGAAACCATACACAAAGCTATTTTCCGGAATTGACAATGTTATCGGAAATCCCGCATTTTCAATGTCACTCTCTCAACAGTGAGCAAGAATCAGCTGTCTCTGAGTCAGGTGAACTCAAGTAATTGATGCTGCAGACTGTAACATTGAAACAGTGAACTGTTGGCCTCCGTGTGGCAGGAGCCATATCTCTCTCTCCCTCGTTAATGAGAAAGAGAGCTTGTCTGAGATGTCAAAGTGTTAGGATGGAAAGTAGATTTTGATGGACTCTAGATGATGGTGTCTGGGGGATTTCTATTGCTTGCGTGGTGGGTGGTGAGGTGGGGTGGGGGAGTTTCACTTGTGTGTGGGAGAGGAGGCAGGGCTCTGGGGTTCTAACATTTTCCTGTCATTCATTCTTTGGGGTTTTTGATCTCTGTCTGTTTTGTGGATGTCCGTGATGAGTAAGGATATCAGGTTGTATACAGTATACATTATCTGACATTTAAATTGAACCATTGACCCATTCTTTTTGAACGTATCTTTATTTGAACATAAAAATGATAAAACAAAAAAAGTTGGACTGTGTACCAGCTAATCATTGCCATATCGAAATGATTATGAAAAGCACTATAGTGACCAGAATACTAAATAGCCCTCACATGAACAAGATCTCTGATACCATTTCTGAAAGCAACTATCACTTCTATGCCCCTGCTGCTCCTGATACTGTAGAGTACAGGACAAAATGTCATCTGCTGCTCAAGGGAGTCAAACCATTCAAATTCATCAGCTTTACAATAATTAATATTTCCATCTTCACCATCCCAACATTGATATCTGTCAGAACCTAACAATTCTAACAATGATTCAATGATGTGATTATTAGAGCTATTACTTATTGATCCTGCGGCCTGGGTTCAATATTGCCCCTCGTATGTAGGTGAGTGATAGAATGTGAGGTGGGAATTAGAGAGCATAAGTTTTATGGGAAGGTGAGTAGAATAATACTGGATTAATACATGGACGTCTGATGGAGCTTAGGCCTGATTGACCAAATGGCTTGTTGCTGTGCTATAAGATGCCACAGTGTCAAGTAGATTGGCCCTGCTAATACATCAGATGCTGGAAATCCTGCAACACACACAAAATGCTGGAGGAACTCAGCAGGCCAGGCAGCATCTGTCAAAATGAGTAAACAGTCGATGTTTTGGGCCGAGACCCTTCTCGCCTGAAAAGGAGGTGGGGAAGAAGGCAGAATACAAAGGTGGGGGTGGGGGGTGGGGAAGGAAGATAGCTAGAAGGTGATAGGTGAAGCCAGGTGGTTGGAAAGATAAAGGGCTGGAAAAGAAGGAATCTGATAGGAGAGGAGGGTGGGCCATTGGAGAAAGGGAAGGAGAAGGGACCCAGGGAGAGGTGATAGGCAGGTGAGAAGAGTTAAGAGGCCTGGCTGGGGAATAGAGGAAGAGGGAAGGAATATTTTTTTACTGGAAGGAGAAATTGATATTCATGCAATCAAGTTGGACGCTACCCAGACGGAATATAAGGCGTTGCTCCTCCATCCTAAGGATGGCTTCATCCTGGTACAAGAAGAGGCCATGGATTGACATGTTGGAATGGGGATTAAAATATTTTGTCACTGGGAAGTTTTACTTATGGTGGATAGAATGGAGGTGCTCGACGAAGCTGTCCTCCAATTTACTAAGGGTGTCACCAATGTAGAGGTGGCCACATTGGGAGCACTGGACACAGTAGATGGCAGGTTTGCAGGTGAAGTGTTGCCTCCTCTGGAATGGAGGTGAGGGAGGAGGTGAACGGGCGGGTGTAGCATCCCTGCTGCTGGCAGGGATAATTGCCAAGAGGGACGAATGGACAAAGCTATCATGGAAAGAGCGATCCCTGTGGAAAGTGGAGGGGTGGGGAGGTAAAGATATCTTTAGTGGTAAGGTCACTTTGGCGATGGTGGAAGTTGCCGAGGATGATGAGTTGGATGTTCTAAAATAAATTACTCATTTACTATCTTCACAAATAATGCAACATGGAAACCGGTCTTTAGACCCAATGCAACAATGCTGACCAAGTGGTCTTTTTGCTTGTACTTGGTTCCAATCCCTCTAATCATCTCCAATCCACAAACCTGTTCAAATGTTGTAGTTGTACCTGCCTCTACAGCTTTGTCTGGCAGCTTATGTATACCCACCACTCTCAGTGTGCAAAACTTACCCTCAGGTTCCCTTTAAGACTTTCCCCTCTCATCTTAAATCTGTGCTTAGTTTTCGACAACTCCACCATGGGAAAACGATTGCAACCAGCCACCTTGCCGATTCTCCTCACGATCATGTATACGGTAGCTCAGTCTATAAGGTCACCCTTGTGCTTTTATTGTTCCAGGGAAATCAGTCCCAGCCTATCCAGTCATTCTACAGAACTCCAGCCCTCCAATCCTGGCAATACCTTTGTGAATCCTTTCTGCACCTGTTCTAGAATACTCATATTCTTCTTATAGTATTGTGATTAAAACCATGCAATACTCCAAGCGTCAGCTCACCAAGCTGTAAAATTATATTGCAACTCCTACACTCAACACCTCATCCGATGAAGACAACCATGTCACACATCTTCTTCATTAGTTTGTCCACCTGTCTTGCAGCTTTCAGGGAACAACGTACTTGTATCTTTAGGTTGCTTTGTGTTGTAGCCTGGGGAACCGGGGAAAAATGCACACTCAGGACAACAACTGCTTTTTCTGGTTTTAATTCCTTTATCGGTTTTAATTCCTTTATCTGTTTTAGATGTTTAAGTGCCAGAAAAGGGTCTTAAAATAAAACGAACGATTTTACAATCAGCTCCCACTGTTACAATCTCCACTTAACCTTCGATCCACATACTTGTGTCTCGACCAATTGTGTATGCAGTATAAAAATACAAAGAAAATCGCACAAAGCTAATATAGTACTAATACAGTAGTGGCGATTCTGAAGGAACACAATACAAACAACATTAGAATCCCCCCAACTCTGTATCTTATACATCGCAGCAAAAAATGTAAGTGAATACATCTCACCTAAGACGTCTACTACTCTTTAGTACACACATGCTGAACCGCTGAACAGAGACTAAACATTCACGTTATGCGGCTACAAGCACAATCAGTCATGATACAATAAAGTTAGCTAAAAGGTACACTTTGGCACAAATTTTACTAGATATTGTCTGGTAGTTAAATTACAGGAAGACTGACCTGCTTGGCTGGTAAGAAACTTTGCAAGCCACGCTATCCAGTGTCGAGACCTTTACTCGTGAAAATCTAAAGCGTCCACGTGTAAAACATGTCAAATTACCAATATTCCCGATTCGCCAACAAGCATAAATGAATTCACATGGATATCGTCAATTAATGCTCACTTTTCCTCACCATGCCTAGCATCCCTGGGAGGAACTTGATTCCAACAGCCCACCAGCTTCAGTAAGAGAAAGCAAAATGGTCTCCCCGCTATCCCGCGGGTGCATAATGATGTCATCATCTCCATTTAAAGGCAAAAACAACTGTTCTAGCATTAGCCAGATGAATGCCTAAGTACACTTTTTACAATACTGAATAAGATTCGATGGCTACCCGGTTACATTTGTACTACAGAACTCTGCAGGGCCCTGTCATTCACTGGTTTCACTTCACACATGACTGAGTTGAATTCCATCTGCCATTCCTTTGCCCAATTTCCCACTTGTCTTGTTCATTGTCCGCTATACCATTAATGTTGGTGTCATCCATAAACATACCTATCATGTCACTTACATTCGCACGACAAACAAGGGATCCAGCTCCAATTCCTGTGGCGCACCACTGATCATTGACCAATCTGAAAAACAACCACCATTACCATCCTTCTACCAAGCCAAATTTGCATCCAATTGGCTAGCTCACCACGGATTCCATCTGGTCTCACATTCAGCACTACTCCACCAAATTCATGAGACAAGATTGCCAACACATAAAACCATGCTATCCCTTATCAATCCTAGACTTCCAGTACCTTGCATGTGGCAAATGAAAACTCCCCGCCTGGGTCCATCAATTTCTTCTCTTGCTTCCCACAACACCCTAGAATTTACTCAGTAAGTTCTGGAGAATTATTCACCTTTATGGATGGATATGCTTCAGGACATTATTGTTCTCTTTCCTGAGTTCCTTAGCTTTCACTGCAGGGTTGTGTAATTCACAACCACTATCATTGAGTTGGGGTTTCTCTTTAAGTCTGATGTGATGAGGTAATTATGTAGAAGTTTTATCATGCATTGCATTTAGTGTTTGGAGTGCAATAAATGAGTTGCTATGGCTTTTCTTATACATAAAATGCCTCCACCATTTTTATTTGTGAAACCTACATTGGTGGCCCCGGTGCACCAGGGTGCCTCCAGAGTTATTGACCATGTCAGCCAATGCAGTCGCTTTGAAACTACCAGTGTCTTGGGAGCAAATTGTGGTTGCTAGGTTTGGACAGGCCAGGGCCTCATTTGCGCTGCGAGAAATCACCGCTGACGACACCAAATTTTTCTACGTGGTGGCGTCCCTCAGCCACTCCATGGCTGCAAGCATGGTGAGACTCTACTAGAACACCCGCCCAAATCCAATAAACACCGACCATTGAAAACTCACCTTTTATGACTTCTGGACTATTAGAGTCTGAGTGCGCCAAACGGTTGCTCTGCTTGCCCAGCCTCGGCGATGTTAAGACATTGGAGCTGATGGAGCACATGCTGTATCTCCTGGGAAATCACCATCCTCATTTTATTCTTAAACAACTCTTCATGCAGCAAATGCCTGATCAAGTTTGCATAGCCTTTGCTAATGCACCCATTAAGGACTATAGGAAGCTTTCTAAAATGGCTGAAAGTCTACACTCAGCTAGGCAGCGGTGCATCATTCCTCCTCCTTTCTCGATCTCAATAAGCCTGGTCAGCAAGGCCCCCAATGTAAGGATGTTCACAGCTGCAAAAAGACGATGTGGGGCCTGTGTTTGTAGCATGATCACTTTTGTGTGAACGCTAGGAAGTGCCAACCAGCTTCGACAGTGCCAGCCCATCGGGATATCAGAGGCCTGTGAATAACGTGGGCTCCAGCTGCCAGGGTTGTCCACTGTTCATTTCAGGGCGACGTTTTGTTTGTGACACGGATACTCATGTGAGTGTGCTGCTCGCTTCGCCTATTGATGAGAAGACAAAGAGCAATGAAACCTCACTGGAGGCTGCCAATGGAAGCAGGATCCAGACTTACGGGACATGATGCGTGACGCTCTGCTTCACTGGGCATCGTTACAAATGGGACTTAGTCCTGGCTAAGGTGGCTGGACCTCAATGCAGATTTCCTGTGTGCCCAAGGACTGTTAGTGGATTTTAAGAACTGCCAGCTTGTGGATGTCAAGGACTTCGGATCATTACCCTGCTCTCCCGGCAAGTTCCTCCAATGACTCTCATCAAGTGCATACACCATCTCATGTGTGTTTACCCGACAGCTGGGCAAATTGCCAAACCTCACCAAGCCCACACTCTCCACTATAGACACAAAGCATGGGGTCAAGTGCCACATTTCTACAACTGGCCCACCAGTCCATGCCTGCATGCGAAGACTGGATCCAGAATAGCTGGCAACTGCAAAGGCTGAGCTTGCATTCATGCATTGTATGTCAGTCGAATAGCCCCTGGGCTTGGCTCCTCCACTTGGTCCCTAAGTCCAAGGTTGGTTGCCACCCAACTGGTGATTGCCAATGCCTTAATGAGGCCACATATCAAAGACATTGGTGCATTTAGCCAGAACATTAATTTTTTTCCAAAGTCAATCTAGTTAGGGGCTATCATCAGGTTCCTGTGTGCTTGGTGGACATTCCCAAAACAGCTGTGATAACCCTGTTCGGCCTCTTTGAGTATCTACATATATCATTTGGGCTGGAAAATACAGCACAGACTTTTTGACTGTCTATGGATGCTGTATTAAAATACTTAGATTTTCTTTTTGTTAACCTGGATGACATATTTGTTGCCAGTTCATCCAGATCTGAACACATATCTCATCTCTACACACTTTTTGAGCGCTTAAGCCAACACGGGTTGATTATTAGCCCTGTTAAGTGCCAGTTTGGGTTGTCAACATTGACTTCCTCGGCCATCACATCTCCACAGAAGGTGTGAAACCCCTCCCATCAAAAGTAGCCGGGTTTATGGATTTCCCACCGCCCTGCACTACTAAAAGATAACAGGAGTTATTTTAGGCATGGTGAATTTCTATCACCACTTCATTTTGTGAGCTTCCAAACTTATCCTTCACCTGTATGATGCGCTTAAAGACAATACCTCTAACCACATACTTAACTGGTCAGTAGACATGACCAGGCATTTGATGATATCAAACAAGCTCTTTCCAACGCTCCCCAATGCACCCATAGCCATTACTTCTGAGGCATCAGACTACGCTGTGGGTGCTGTGCATGATCAGCTGATCAGATGCGTGTGGCAGCCACTCACCTTCTTCTGCCAGCAGCTCTGTCCCTGCAGGACGTTCGACTGTGGGCTTCACAGTCTCTATCTGGCTGTCAGCCATTATCATTTTCTTCAAGGTCGCCATTTCACAGCGTTCATTGACCACAAACCCACTGTGTTCGTGATGGCCAAAAGATCGGTCTGAATGGCAACAACACTCACTGGCCTACATATCAGAGTTCACAATGGCTATATAACATATCAAGGGGAAAAGTAATGTCATGGCTGACTGCCTCTTATGGCCAGCTGTTGAGGCCGTACACATAGGGTTTGACAATGCCAGCATGACAGCTGGCCAAGCTACTGGCCAGAGGTCCAGGTAGTCAGAGGCCTGTGGTTGACAGACATCAAGTTTGGGGAAGCTGTGGTTCCTCCCTTGTGTGATGTTTCAATGGATTGCCCTCGCCCCCATAGTGACTGCAGACTGGAGGCGGACTGGTTTTGACTCCATACATGGCTTTTCGGACCCGGGCTAGAAGGCCTCACAGAAACTGGTTGCACTAAAGTTTGTATGGCAAGGCCTTAGAAGGGACGTGTGTGATTGGACTGCAGGGTATTTGGAGTAGAGTGCCAGTGGGCAAAAATTAACTGTCTTGTTCAGAAGCCACTGGCGCCTTTTGAGGTCCCTGAGTGATGGTTTGACCATGTCTATGTGGACTTTGTTGGTCCTCTTCCCCACTCCAGTGGTTTCATGCGCCTCATTACCATGATGGACCGTACCATCAGGAGACCAGGGGTCGTTTCTCTAGCATCGATGATGGCTACAGACATGACTTGTGCATTTATCAGCATCTGGGTTTCTTGGTTTGGCACCCCATCTGGTTTTCCCTTGGGCTGCGATAGCCCAGAACCTCAGCGTAAGGCTACATCACACCATGGTGTATCACCCAAAGTCCAATGGCCTATGTGAGTGGTTACATTGCTCCTTAAAGGCTGCTCTGAGGGCTTCCCTGACGGATGAGGTGTTGGCATGATCATCTCCCGTGGGTCCTGCTACAGCTCAGAACAGCTCCAAAAGCAGACTTGTAGTCGTCCGTGGCAGAGTTGGTATACTGACAGCGATTACAAGTGCCAGGTAATTTTATTCCTGATGTAACAACAGCCCTGCTGGTCTCTCAACAGTGTTCCACCCTCCTCAGTAAATTTAATTCCTTTTCACCTATTCCTACCTCCCATCATGGCATACAGCACACTTGGGTTCCTGTTGACTCACATTGTTTGTTTTCATCTGCCATGATGCACACCAACATCTCCTTAAGTCCCCTGACGTCGGCCCATTACACGTCTTGGAATGGGGACAAAAGATTTTATGATTGCGAAGAGGGGTAAGCCTGGAAGTATTTCGGTAGATTGACTTAAACTGGCCCACCAAGACTTGGACTATTCTGCTACCTTGCCCCTGGCATTAAGGCATGACCGTGACTGCATCAATGCACCTCTGGATGAGGCAGAGGCAACTGCTGTTACTCTACCCCTGGAACACAGGACCCGAGCTGGGTGGCTTGTTTGAGCTCTGGACATGCTCACAATACCAGTTTTGTCAGTTCTGAGGAGGACCTATGTAGGGTAATGTAATTGGTGGAAACGTACATAATTCTCAACCACTGACATTGAGTTGGGGCTTACTTAAGAGGCTGGTCTGACTGATGAGCAGTTTTTACTGCGCTTTGTGCTCTGTACTTGGAGTACAATAAGTGAATTGCTATGGCTTTTCTTAAACATAAAATGGCTCTGCTGCTTTTACTTACGAAAACCTATCCTACAACTCATTTGTCTGTAAATACAGATGAGAAGAATTCATTTAGGAGCTCACTCATCTCCAGTGGCTCCACATGTGGACAGCCACACAATCCTTAAGGGGACCTATTCTCTCCCTAGTTACTCTTTTGCTCTTAGAATTATTTTTAGAATCTCTTAGAATCCTTTTAAATCTTACCTGTCATGGATTTTGAATATCCACAATTTGTTTTCCTAATTTCCTTCATATTGTACTCCTACATCCCTTATATTCCTCAAGAGATTTGCTTGATCCCAGCTTTCAATACTGGGCATATGTCTCCTTTTTGTTCTTGACCGTAGCCTCAATATCCCTTTTCGGCCAGGGCTCCTCAATCCCTTCAGCCTTGCCATTCACCCTAATAGGAACACATTAGCCCTGAACTCTCCCCAACTAATGTTTCAATGCTCCCACTTTCATCTAGCACTGGAGTTGTGTTTACAGTGGTTGTCATGGCTCATCCTTAAGCTCCTCAATAAATGTATGTCACAGATTGATCCTCGGTAAATCAATGCCTTAAGACCCACTACAGTTACAATGTTATCTTCCTCCAATAAATTTCCACCCTGTTCATCTTCAGCCCCAATGAGAGACCCTCAGGTCAAATACAAAATACTAGAGGAGCTTAGCAGGTCAGGTAGCAGCTATGGAAATGAATATGGATATCTATGAAACTGGCGATGTTTCAGAATGAGACCTTTCACCAGGATAGGAAAGGAAGAGAGATGAAGCCAGAATAAGCAGTTGGGGTGGGTGGGGTGGGAGAATCCAAGCTAAAAAGTGATTGGTGAAGCCAGGTGAAGGGCAAGGTAGGATGAAGTGAGAAGCTGAAATGTAATTGGTAGAAAAGTCAAAGGTCTGAAGAAAAAGGAATCTGATAAGAAGATGGGATCTGAGGAGAGTGGACCATAGGAGAAAGGGAAGGAGGAAGAGCACCAGGGTGAGGTGATATGCAGGCAAGGAGAAAAGTAGACTTAAGAGGGGAGCCAGAAAGGGGAGGCAAGTGGGAGGGGAAAATTACCAGAAGTTAGAAATATCAGTGTTCATCCCATCCGGTTAGAGGCTACCCAGACAGAATATGAGGTGTTGCTCCTCCAACCTGAGAGCGGCCTCTTCTTGGCAGTACAGGAGGCCACGGACTGATATGTTGTAATGGAAATGCAGGATTAGAATTAAAATGGCTGGCCACATGGAAATCTGGTTTGTTGTGAATGGAGTGAAAATGCTCCACAAAGTGTTCCCCAATCTGGTCAGGTCTCACCAACGTAGACAGGAGCACTGGATACATTATACGATGCCAACAGATTCGCAGGTAAAGTGCTACCTCTCCTGGAAGGACTGTTTGGAACTCTGAGTGGAGATGAGGGAGGAGGTGAATGGGCAGGTATACCACTTCTTCGCCTTGTAGGGATAAGTGCCAGGAGGGAGGTTAGTGGGGAGGTATGAATGGACAAGGGAATCATAAAAAGGGAGAAAGTGGAGTGATGTAAAGATATGTTTGGCGGTAAGATCCCATTGAAAATGGTGGAAGTTGTGGAAAATGATATGCTGAATGCAGAGGCTCATGGGATGTAGGTAAAACAAGAGGAATTCTATCTCTATTAAGATAATGAAAAGATGGGATGAGAGCAGATGTCTGGTATTGTGCATTTAATACTTCAGTACTATTTGAGTAACCTTGTGTGTGTGTAAACTGTATATATATAGGCTGATTAAGCATTCTTGTTTGTTTAAATAATTAATTACAGGTTATGTATAAAAATATGTTATTGTATACATCATCATGCTACCATGTGATACATGCATGCTTTGCTTAAAAACGAAGCTAGAACTGCAGTCTCAAATCCTGTGCTTCCCTCTGAACAAATTTAATGCTTTGAAGTTACAAACATAATATCTGTGACGAGGTGTTTTTGAAATGAACCCAGAGCAGCCATCAACCTGTAAAAAGGCCATAAATGGACAAATTCAAGGTTCTTCAAGAGTGAGAACCAGGTGATACTAATCATTTGAAAGAATAAGAGCTGGCTGGCTACATCAGAATGATTAATGAGGTTGATTGCACAATGGGTAATTGGCTCATGTATACTGAGCCATTGGAGCAGTATTTTGAAACAAATGCAATAGCCAGTGAGAAGTGAGTACCAGTTTTGCCTAATGCATTAGTTTTAAAGGCGTACAGTTTGCTATGAAGTTTGACTGCTCCAACCAAACCAAGTGAGCTTTGCTGCTATTGTAAAAGTAATGCAGGAACACTTAGACACCAAGCCATTGTTGATTGCCAAATGCTTTAGGTTTCATAAGTGGAATCAAAAGGAAGGGGAGTCTGTTTCAGTGTATGGGGCCGAATTGAAGAGAGTAAGCAATGTCAGTTTGTTAATGGGTTTAGTGATACACTGAGAGATCATTCAGGTCGTGGAATCTTAAAGGAAAGCATTCACAAGCAACTCCTAACTGAAGCATAGCTTACATTTAAAAGAGCAGTAGTAAACATTGTTTCAATGGAAACAACAGAGAGCGATGCAACTGAGATGCAGTCAGGAATGAAAGTGAGTGTGAATAAAATTGTCTAAACAGAAACTGGCCTGGACACGTAAAAAGAGAATGCCGGGCAGACAAAAATAAAAGGACGGCACAGGGAAGAGAAAATGTTAAAAAGTGAAGTTGCAGTTTCAAAAAGAACACTAATCTGCATGCTGGTGATGAAAAAATAGATCATAATGAAAGTTACAGAGGATTGTGTAGCCTTGAAATTTGCAGTGTGAAAATTAACAATAGACAAGCAATATGGCTTATGTGAGAAGGAACAGAAAATTGATTAATATGAAACTAAACACTGTTTCAGTCATTTCACAAAATGAGTTTGAACGGCATTTCAAAAGTACTGAACTGGAACCTTCAGCCGTCCAACTCAGAACTTATACTGGAGAAAAGATAACTCCTGTGGGAATGGCATCCGCAACTGTGAAATACAATTCCCAAAAAGCCACATTGAAT
The DNA here is from genome assembly GCF_030144855.1 of Hypanus sabinus. Taxonomy (NCBI): domain Eukaryota; kingdom Metazoa; phylum Chordata; class Chondrichthyes; order Myliobatiformes; family Dasyatidae; genus Hypanus; species Hypanus sabinus. Next base: position 40,356,936 of record NC_082722.1, read on the forward strand.
GCATGTGTGGTAAAAACAGGATGACTAGCTTTTTGGGAATGTGTTTGACTAAGGCAACTGCATCTTACTTGGAGATCCATCCACAATTTCCATGCCACATTCTCTGCAATGAAGCCATATGAAAGCGAATTAAAAAAGATACTGGAAGATGCCACAACAGTGTTCAAGGATGGCATTGAAAAACTCAAACATATCAAGGGTAAATTGGTGTTAAGTGGAAGTTTTGCAGAGCTCAGCTGGATGAATGTGAGGCCAAAAGGAAAGGGGTCAAAGGAGATATGAAAACCGATGATTTATCAGATGTTGTGGATGAGGAAAGCAAGAGGAGAGATCAGATCATAAAGGGAGCGATAGGATTAGTAAGAGAATATTCCAGTAAACAAAATGGACCTTCTCAAGATCAAGTTGCACAAACTAGAAGAAGAAAAAGGAAGGATGAGATGGAAAGAATGCGAACATGAAAGAGAATGGTGTGAAAGAGAGAAGAGATGTGAGAATGAAAAAGAAAGGTATCAAAGTAGATCCAGAGAGAGAAAAGGAGAAGAAAGGTGTCTAAAGCTGTCAGAACCACCTCCTACAGTCTCAGAGCGATTTCCTACAACCAGCACGCAAGAGGCCTCAGAACCTGAAATTGTGTTCACAGCCACAACTCCCACCTGCCAAGCACAGGGATTCTTTTTGTCAGGTAAGATGATATCCCACAAGAGTAAGAAAGCCTCCATAACGATTAAATCTTTTGACCTAAATGGGACAATTTAAATTTACCATGCTGTGGATGTCTGTATATAGTAGTTGTATTAGATAGTATACTGTGTATGTAGTTGAGATTCATTCTATATTGAGTTGGATTTATGGCTGGGCAGGGAGGAGTGTTGTGTGTTTAATATTTATGTAATGTTTGAGTGATCTTGTGTATATTTTGGATGATGTATCATTGTTGTTCATTTACATAATTAATAGGTTAAATGTAAAAATACGTGAATTGCATACATCATCATGCTACCACATGATACTGTGTACCTCACTTGAACTAAGGACGAAGCCAGACCCACATTCCCAGACCTCTGTGTTTTCCTTTGAATTAGTTTAATGTTTTGAAGTTAGAAAGCACAGCATCCAGGAAATGGAGGAGATGCATGTGAGGCTAGCATAGTAGGTGGAGGAAGGGAAACACTATTCTTTGAAGAAGGAGGCTTCATATCACTATTGATTTGTTATAAAGTGATCAAAAACAGACCAGCATCCAGTGAAATTACCCTTTTAAAACTTGTGATTCTATTGGGAATTGTGAAAGCTGGTCAAAAAGAGGGCTGATAATCTATTTGGCATCTATGGGGGCAAGGGGGCATTTAACCCATGGACTTACAGGGAGGTGTTGGGCCCTGTAAAGCCCTTCCTGATTTTTGGTCTAAGATCTGGTACCGTACACTTATCTTGTAGCAACCCTAAAACTGAGACAATCAAATATTCCCATAAGGATTTCATCTATTTCAGTATTTTTAAATACTTCTAATTTTTAAAAAAATTAAAAAAAACATTTAAAAAATGTAAAACACACAAACTGCTGGAGGAACTCAACAGGCCAGGCTGCATCTATGGAAAAGAGTAAACAGCCAATGTTTTGGGCCGAGACTCCTCATCAATTCTGATGAAGTCATAGTACAGCACAGTACAGGCCCTTCAGCCCACAATGTTGTGCCGACCCTTAAATCCTGCCTCCCATATATCCCTGCACCTTAAATTCCTCCATATACCTGTCTAGTTCTCTCTTAAACTTCACTAGTGTATCTGCCTCCACCACTGACTCAGGCAGTGCATTCCACACACCAACCACTCTCTGAGTAAAAAACCTTCCTCTACTATCCCTCTAATATCCCTCTTGAACTTCCCTCCCCTTACCTTAAAGCCATGTCCTCTTGTACTGAGCAGTGGTGCCCTGGGGAAGAGGTGCTGGCTGTCCACTCTATCTATTCCTCTTAATATTTTGTATAATTATTCCTAAAGGTAATTTGTAGTAAGGTGGAATTGTCATGGCACTGTTAGGTTAACACATCTTGGTTCTGTTCCATAAATGAGAGTGAATGCATAACAAAAATTCTGCAAAAATCATGCTGAAATAACACTACAGTATAGTCCCATATTCCTGGAAGATTCTCACACCACATTAGCTACAGAGTGGAAACAGACTGCAGCGGGTGGCTTCACTGTAATACTGTAAGTTGGGAAATGCTGGCAGTTCTAGACTGAGTTGGTATTCCAGCACAAACATGAAAACCACAAACTTGCAGGCTGCTCCTTATCCCTGATTTCCCGATTGTGCTCTCCAGTGGCAAAGCAGCAAATTCCCAGGATTCAAGCTGGACATTTGCCTACAAATCTTAAGCAGGTTAGTGACTTCACTCATTTCAAAGGAGAGGAACAGGTGTGAGTGACCTGGGTAGGTTTTAGGTAACTTATGTTTGGTTTTACTTATTAGATTAACCTTGGTCTTAAAAGTTTATAAATGTTTTAAATTTAAATCTTCTCTCAAAATTACATTTTTAAAGTAAAATGCATTTTTGAACGTTCTTTTGAATGAGCAAGTGTGCTGTGAGTAGGATTTGATCAAGCAGCCAATGTTAGGAATCGTGCTCCATGTATTTCAGATGCTATGGGGGGGCAATAGATGAATTAAGGAGGGAGATATATCCAGTAGGGACCAAGTGCAGTCCAGCTGTGCATTGCAGGGGCAGTGGGAGGAGATAACTCAGATGGTGAATGCCTGAAGTCAAAGGCCTGGATACAAAGCTACAAAAATATTCATTGGCTTTCTGTATTTGAATAGCAAACATATCTTCAAATAAAGACAATTAATCCCAGGCACTGCTCAATGTTGCATCTTCCCATCATTCAACTTGCAGTGATCAATATACATCACGACTGAGTCATATGGTCTATCTTGCATTCTTGCCCTTAACAATGCTGCAAGTCTTGTGTATCGATCTCACACCTTGCACATGGTAGCGCCTTTTCAAACATGTCAACCACATCACCGAATTAAGGGTGCAGCTCTCCGACAGACTCCATTCTCTTGCAGATGTGCATGACCCTGTGAACAAGCAGGGACAGATTATTCTGTATTATCTAATCACAATAGAGGAGGCGTTACTATCTGAAAAACGTCATGTCCAGTGGCAGGCCTGAAATTTTTGAAAATAGCTGCATCAACTTCCTATCCCTCTTCACACCACACGTTCCATTTACCAGCGCAGACCTTTTATTTTTTTCTTTCTCCTACCAGGCCTAATCTCGTGCCTTTTTCTTTAAACGAGGCTATGTGAAGCTAGCAGTACTTTACCTTTGGTAAGTTCAGAAGTGAAGCAAAAATAAATTGCATAATGCTGCTGGGGCTGTAATTGTTAGCAATAATGCTATATTTATCACCAAAATGGTCTAAACAGCTGCGTGCATGATGATTCCTCTATTTAATCAGAATTGGTATTCAGAATTGGATAAATTATTTTTATCCTCCCAATATATTTCATCTAAACTACTCTAACTTAATTGCACAATCTCCCCATGGAGCATGCTGAGTTATTGTACATCTGATGGTAATGCATTTGTCTCCATACATCGCTGATTTACATTAGATTTTTTTCCTCCTTTAGATTGATTCCTGTATTTTAGTTGGACATTTCACACTGGGAGGTTCTCATAACTAAACAAGCTTCAGCCAAAAGACAGATGCAGCACTTGCTGTTGTTTTGGTGCAATAAAATTATCCTGTACTCAAAAAACGTCACTTTTCTTAGTGCTTTGTACCACACACACCTCTTCTCTAAAATTCTGTTTGAGGTATTCTCAAGCATTAATTTAATGTCAAAAAGTTAATTATTTAATTGCTTATATCACTTAAATCTACAGATATCACCGAGGCTAATGCAGGCAACAATTAAAGAAGAGGTTCTGTGACAGAATTCAATTTGAGATTTTCAATTTTTATAAAGTATTAATAATACGTTGTGCTGGGCCTTCATTACAAATCTACAAAACAAAAATACCAAGTTGGACAGATATTAGAGATGAAAGCTGTCCTGGGTCAATAGAAAAATGATTTGAAGGGTTTTTAATCATAGGCAGTGGAAATAATAAGCTTGACATCTTGTCATATCTGGCTAGTGAGTTGTCTAAGAAGACAAAGAATCAAATCAATTGTGCAGACCAATTCCATACGAAGGCGTAGTGTTGCTTATACAGTAACTGCTGTCAATAATAAAATCACAGAGTCAATACAACTAGAAAAAGGCTCTTCAGCCCAATTCATTCTTGCCAACCATGGTGCCAAGCAAGCTCATCATATCTGACCATGTTTGACCCATATCCCTCTAAACCCCTCTCATCCATATCTTGCCTTGAAAATAATTTAAGGTTTTACTTATAATTACTGATTTTGTTTGTAGGTCTTAAGAAAACTATCCCTAAATAATCTATAAGGATGGCTTGTATGAAATTGCATTCCTGATCACTAGTTTAATACTTAAACAAATGTTGTACAGATTATCAAAAGCAAGTAACGGCAAAACGCATCTACAATTGAATCCTCCAAAGCAAGATGAGTACATCAAGAAGGTCATCACCACATAAGGCCACAAGAGAATGATGTTATGAATTACCTGCAGCTCTAACTTGACTCAGTGCACATCTCCACCACCCACTTGCCAGTTTCAGACTACTGTTATTGTGGTTAGGCACCCAAACAAATATGGTTGTTGGTGAATAATTTCCAGTGGTCCAATCTTCTGATTGAAAAAAAATGGCAGTTCCACTCAGAATTGGCAGCTGGTATCCACAAACCAGACCGAGGTTCTGACCTCAGGGGCAGAACCTGAAGTTCCAAACTTCCCCTCGGCTGGTTGCTAAACCCAAGAAAAATGCTCTATGGTATCCCGCAGGAGTTGGAAGATTGCAGGCTCCTTTCCTCATCCAGTGAGAGGGAAATGTGTGGCATGGGCTGGTGATCCGGTCTAATGGATAGGTTCAATATTGCTGAATGCTATTGGACCAAATATTGAGATTCCTATGTAATGTCTATGCATGAATTGAGAGCCCACACACAAAATGCTGGAGGAATTCAGTAGGTCAGGCAACATCCATAGAAAGGTATAAAGTTTGATGTTTGGAGCCAAAGGTTAATAAACATGATCACAGTTTGATTTTTTAAATGAATAAGATCCTCAGATGGTTTAAATTCTAAAGGACAGAACTCAATTATGATAGTGAAACCTGAGTTAAGAACCGTGAAATGCTTTAGATGAGTATTGTAGAGAAGCACCATCAAAACGTTTTGCTCAGCCTTGGGTAGTCATTGAACCTGTGATAGCACAGACTCTCCTAGTCAGCTCTGACAGGTCTTTGAACAAAAGTTTTCCATCCATACAAATGGGGAATCATCGAAGATCCCGTGACTGATTATAGTGATAGGAAGTTGGATTTTTTATTGGTATCTTCAAAATACCCCTTCCTGACGACACCTGTAACACAATCTTTTTGCATTCACAATCTGTTGTGACTAGTGCAGCCAGATCAGCTCCAAGTTCAGGCACTCTGAAAGCCACCTGAAAGCTGTAGTTTTAATTAGATCTTATTCTCTCCTTTGCTGTATAAAAAATAAAATATATTAGCCATATATGTTATGGAAACTAATGATCAATGAGTACTTTTAAACATTGCTCAGATTATATAGGTAAGGAGATGTGGTGTGTGTGCATGTGAGAGAGAGGGGGGAGATAGAGAGGGGGAGAAGAAGGAAGAGAGAGGGGGACAGGGAGAGAGAGAGGGAGAGAGAGATCAACAATCTGAACAGATCTTGTTTTCCAGCAGTCCATTTATTAAAAGCAGTCGTGCCACCTTTACATTTCAGAATCAAAATCAGGTTTAATACCAATTGCATATGTTAGAGAGTCCTTCCTTGGTTTTATCCAGATAAGCCAGAAGGATGCTGAGAGTTTGGTTGAAGACATCTTGAAACAGCTAGAGAAGGACGAAATGGAGCTACAAGATTGTCGGTCACAGTGCTATGACAAGACTGCTCCGATGGCTGGACACAGAAGTGGTGTTCATCAAAGAATAAGTGAGAAAAACAACCTGGCAGTGTTTGTGAATTGCGACAATCATTCACTCAACTTGGTGGGTGTACATTCAGCCAAGCAGGATACAATGATGGCCACGTTTTTTAGAACCATCGAAGCTCTCTACGTGTTTTTCTCTCGTTCAACACAGCGCTGGGAAAAACCCAAAAACGCCGTGCCTGTGTTTGTTAAATCGGAGTCCGATACCAGGTGGAGTGCAAGGACAGAAGCAGTGAAGCCCTTCAACAGGTTACTTGAGGAGATACTTCAAATTCTTCAGGACATGATAGACAATGAAAACGAGACCAGTGAAGCAAGAAGTGATGCAAGGCAGCTGTGCAATCGTATGTTGAGTTACGATTTTCTGATTTTGCTAGGATTTTGGAATAAAGTACTCATTTGCATTGACTGTATTCAAAAGAATAGAGGATCCTAGCATGAACTTCCACGATGCTGACCTGGATTTGAAAGCTCTCCAAGATCATTTTTATGATGAAAGAGAAGTATTGGTCAGTGAGTCACTCGAAGAAGGAGTTGGTCTCTGTCAAGAATGGAATGTTGAAGTTGAAAGACGTCAGAGACAAAAGAAATGAATGGCTAATGAGAACTCGAAAGACACTGGGTTAACAGCTAAGGAGGAAATGGAAAGATTCATAAAGGGAACACTCGACTGTCTTCACAGAGAAATGGATGAAAGGTTAACTTGTTTGCACAACACTGATGACAAGTTTGGGTTCCTTCTCGATGTCGAGGGACTGTGTTACGGCGCCGACAGTAACAACCTAAAGAAGAAGTGTGAAAATTTGGGTGAATTGTACAGCTCTAATGTTGGTGGACAGCAGCTATATGAAGAAATTTTGGAGTGCAGAATGTTGCTATCAAGGCGGGTCAACATGAAAATATCAAGACCTGAAGGGCTTCTTGAATTTATTGTTCAGTATGGTGATGAGAGTGTGTTTCCCATTCTTCGCATCAGTTGATGCTAACCATCACAGTTTCCATCGCCAGCTGTGAGAGATCATTCAGCAAGTTAAAACTAATACTTTCATATTTGAGAGCCTCCATGGGTCAAGGCAGACTCTGTGATCTTGCTCTGCTGAGGGTAGAAAGAGAAGAATCTGAAAAAACTGACTTTGATCACATCATAGACCAATTTGCATCAGTGAAAGCAAGGAAGGTGCAGTTAGAATTTTCATGTAGTGCCATAATTTGTTAATTAAAAGATTAATGAGCTTGACTTGTATTTTTGAGCTGATATTATGGTAAAGTTACCTAAAAGATGGGTGTCAGATGTTTGGACAGGGGCGCAGTTTCAGTGCTTGCCATAGGCGCTGTTTTCCGTAGATACGCCTCTGCTTGTGGTATGAGTCCTGAGGCTCCTGTACCTTCTTCCTGATGGCAGCAGTGAGAAGAGAGCATGGCCTGGGTGGTGGGGGGCCTTTGATGATGGATGCTGCTGCCCTGAGACAGCACTCTGCATGGATGTGCTCAATAGTAGGGAGGGCTTTATCCATGATGGACTGGGCCTTATCCACATCTTTTTGTAGGCCTTTCCATTCAAGGCCATTGGTGTTTCCATACCAGGTCATGATGCAACCAGTCAATATTCTCTCCACCACACATCTGTAGAAGTTTGTCAATGTTTTAGGTGACTTTCTGAGTCTTTGCAGGCTCCTAAGAAATTAAAGGTGTTGCTGTGTTCATAATAGCACTTACATGCTGGACCCAGGACTGAAATGATAGCACTGAGGAATTTAAAGTTGCTGACTCTCTCCACCTTTGATCCTCTGATGATGACAGGCTCATGGACTGCACTCAACCCTGGAATATCTGGACAGTAAAGACCCTTTACTGCCCAGATGTTCCAGGGTTGAGTGCAGGGCCAGTGAAATGGCATCTGATGTTGACCTGTTGTGTCCATAGGCAAATTGGAGCAGTTCCAAGTCACTTCTCAGGCAGGAGTTAATATGTTTCATCACCAACCTTTCAAAGCACTTCATTACATTGGTTGTAAGTGCTTCTGGGTGATAGGCATTGAGGCAGGTTGCCACGTTCTTCTTAGGCACCGGTATAATTGAAACCTGCTTGAAGCAGGTGTGTAACTCAGGGAGGTAAAAGATATTGGTGAACATTCCAGTACTTGACCAGGTATCCTGTCTGGGCTGGATGTTATGTGTGGTTCAATCTCCTGAAGGATTCCCTCACATTGGCCTTAGGGAACGAAATCACAAGGTCATCAGGGGCTGTGGGATTTCTTGAAGGTGCCTCCATTCTTTGACAGTTGAAGGCAAAGGCATTGAGCTCATCTGGGAACGGATCCTTGTTACCTATACTGCCCGGTTTCACTTTATAGGAGGTGACAGAGTGCAAGCCCTGCCACAGCTGCCATGTGTTGCTCAAAGATTCAAGTCTGGTCCAGAGTTGCTATTTCACACATGAGATGGTTTTCCAGGGGTCATACCTGGACCTGTTGTATTTTAATTGGTTTCCACACCTAAATGCCACTGATCTGGCCCTCAGCAGTTTGCAGATCTAATAATGGCTCGTCCAGGGCTTCTGATTGGTGATTTTGTCTTGTTTATGACTGTTTTTATGAAATCTGTGACAATAATGGTGTATTTGTTCAGATCCTCTGATGAACTAAATGATCAGATTTTCCAAAATTCAGTCTAGGCATTCCTAATAGTAATAAAGCAGTAGTCGAGTGTGCTGCAAGTAATACGTTGATGATATTTGGGCAGAGATTTCTTTAAACAAACCTGACTGAAGTCCGAACAATGATTTGAAGTTGTTGAGATAGGCTGTTCCTTGTTTGCTGATCACAGCACTCAATACTTCAAGTGCCTGTTTAACAACTGCCTTTGGCGATATGTGAAGTGTGGTGTCATGTAAAGCAGAGAACACAGCAATCCCTCATCCCCCTCCAATGCAGGAATCTTACCTCAGCTCCTCAATCTTGCTATCCAGCAACTGTATATTTGCTAACAAGATGCTCAGTAGAAGAAGTTTCATGCCAGTGTTTTAGCCTGCCTTGGAGCCCTCCCCACTTCCCTCTTTTGTTTCCATGGTAATGCACCTTCTTCTGTTTAAAGGTGCTGTATCTGTGTGCTTGAGAGCGAAATGCACCGAGTCAGTCAGATGAATGTGAAATCAATAGTTCTTTAAGGCAATTCAAAAGTATGTTACATAGAAACACAGAAAGGAAATTCATAAAAGGAAATTCCAGCTGCAGATTGTAGAGAGAGTAGTTCAGAAGTATATTAGAAGTTTTGTCCATGGCACCCTCTCCTGACATGATGAGGTCACTGTTAAGATGGAGGAACAACACCTCATATTCTGGCATGAACAGTGATCTCCCCAACTTCCGATATTTTTTTCTGCTTTTCCTTCTCTCTTCTTCAATTGCTCACTTTGACCTCTTACCTCTGCCCCCCACCTGCCTATCTCCTCCCCTGCTGCCCCTCCTCCTTCCTTTTATCCCATGGCCCACTCTCCTCTCGTATCAGATTCCTTTTTCTCCTGTCCTTTGCCTTTTCCACTTATCATGTCCCAGCTTCTTAGTTCATCCACTCCCCCACCCATCTTCTAGCTTGTCCTCCTTCCCCTCACCCCCAACATTCTTATTATACCACCTTTCCCCTCTCTTTCCAGTCCTGATTTAGGACCTTGCCCCAAACTGTTGACTGTTAATTAATTTCTATAGCTGCTGCCTTACCTGCTGAGTCCCTCCAGCATTTTGTGTATGTTGTTCCAGATTTCCAGCAACTGTAGAATTTCCGAATAAGAAGTATATATTCAAAAATTAAATAAAATAAGTAGTGCAAAAGAGCAAAATAAAAGTAATGAGATAGTGTACATGGATTCATTGTCCCTTCAGAAGTCTGATGGCAGAGGGGAAGAAACTGTACGAAAGCACTCAATGTGTGACTTGAGGTTCCTCTTCCATCTCCTTGTTGGTAACAATGGGAAGAGGGTACGTCTTGGGTATTGGGGGTCCTTAATGATGGATGCCACCTTTTTGAGGCATTGCTTTTTGAAAATGTCCTTGATGCTGGTGGGGTTAGTGATCATGATGCTGTGTTTGTAAATTTCTGCAGCTTTTTCCAATCCCATGCAGTGGCTCCTTCATACCAGGCGTTAATACAACCACCTGGAATGCTCTCCGTGGTACATCTATAAAAATTTGTAAGAGTCTTTGGTGACATTCCAAACCTTCTCAAACTTCTAATACAATATAGCTGCTGTTGTGTCTTCTTTGTAATTGCATCAGTATGTTGTGACCAGGATAGATCTTCAGAGATGTTGACCCCTAGGAACTCGAAACTGCTTTCCCTTTCACCCTTTCCTTGATAAGAAATGTCTAGCTGCATCACCTAGATTGTTCTATTTTCTTATATTCACTCAATCTTATAGGTAGGTTATTATTACACAACCTTCAAGAATGTTCTTTGTTTGCGATCTAAGCAGTTATCCAAAAGTTGAGCAGTAAACACTGGGTTGGATTGAGCTGAACTTAGCTATGCCTTGTGATTGTTGTATTGCCGCAGCATGCTTCACAACGTCCCGATGGTTGCTATATTGCTTCAGCCACACCATGGACAAAGAGTAGGTTAGAAACTATGGTCCAATGCACAATTAAGCTGTTTGCCTTCTGATGACTCATGCTTTTCAACTAAACAAAGACATTTAGAAAATGTTAGTAAACTTTTTAAAATTAAACAAACTCAAAACTTAAGTTATTTTTAAACCACATTGAGCTGATGTAAATTAATTCAAACATTAAATGTATTTAAAACTTTAATTATCTTTTTAGCTAAAATGTAAACTGCATTCCAACAAAGGAATTGCATTAGATGTACATGATCTAATAGTCAATAAAGGAGCTATAGAGTCAGATACAAGGGGTGTATGTGTTATACATTTTTCATCTTTAAAACTGGCACAATGTAGTAAAAAACTGAAAAAGAATGCTAAACACGAGGAAATCTGCAGATGCTGGAAATTCAAACAACAACACATACAAAATGCTGGTAGAACACAGGCAGCATCTATAGGGAGAAGTGCTGTCGACATTTCAGGCTGAGACCCTTCGTCAGGACTAACCGAAAGGAAAGATAGTAGTGGGGAGAGGGGGAAATGCAAAATGATCGGAGAAGACTGGAGGGGGTGGGGTGAAGCTGAGAGCTGGAAAGGTGATTGGCGAAAGTGATACCGAGCTGGAGAAGGGAAAGGATCATAGGACGGGAGAAAGAAAGAAGAGGGGTGGGAGCACCAGAGGGAGATGGAGAACAGGCAAACAACTAAATATGTCAGGGATGGGGTAAGAAGGGGAGGAGGGGCATTAACGGAAGTTAGAGAAGTCAATGTTCATGCCATCAGGTTGGAGGCTACCCAGCCGGTATATAAGGTGTTGTTCCTCCAACCTGAGTTTGGATTCATTTTGACAATAGAGGAGGCCATGGATAGACATATCTGAATGGGAATGGGACGTGGAATTAAAATGTGTGGCCACTGGGAGATCCTGCTTTTTCCAGCGGACCGAGCATAGGTGTTCAACGAAACGGTCTCCCAGTCTGTGTCGGGTCTCACCAATATATAAAAGGTCACACCGGGAGCACCGGACGCAGTATACCACACCAGCCAACTCACAGGTGAAGTGTCGCCTCACCTGGAAGGACTGTCTGGGACCCTGAATGGTGGTGAGGGAGGAAGTGTAAGGGCAGGTGTAGCACTTGTTTCATTTGTGTGAAAAGAATGCTACGTTTGTAAAGGGGCTTGATGAACATATCACACTGTCATCTGAACTTGATGCATATAATTATTTTAATAAGGAATCCTGCACCTGAATCAAGATCTTTTCCAAAACTTACTGTTTGTGCACCTGAAAAGTCATTTCAAAATCCCACTCAACAGATTATATCCAGAGCAGCAGGAAATCATTTCACAAATAGCATTTAACGAGATCCCAACTTTCACCGAGGTAAGACAACCATTTATTGTTCTAAATTTGGTGAACTTTTGTCAATCAAGTACATTTAGAGTGTATTTATGAAGGACAGGAACTTATTTCTTAAGGTTATTTTGTTCTTCTTTGCTGTCCTCCTATGTTTTGGGCCTAATCTTGAGATCGATTTTGAGATTCAGCATTTTTTGATTTTCAAAGCCAAATATTAGCTTTTGTTGTATAAAGGAGTGTAATTTGCAAGATGGCTTTTTTAATAGGAGCAGTCTTTCCTGGAATAAAAATTGGAAGGTCATGCATAGTATCAGATAACTATGATTTCAATTTTTCTTGCCTTTTGCTCTTTCAATCCACTTTATGGGACATTAATAGCATGAATTAGTTTATTGTGTTTTGGAAGCATTTCAACCAAACTAACCAGGATCATGCCCATCTATGTCCTTTATGATTATCAGTACTTAAACCTTACCTACAAATACAATCGTGGTGATATTGGTTCACCTTTGAGATTATCTCCTGGTGTGCACCTTAACCTGAATCTCCTCTGTTTGGCAATCACGCTTCTGGACTCTGCTATATTGTACATCATGCCAATGTTAATTTTCTCATTAAATGTCTCCTTAAACCAACTTTTTTTGATTATAGTTGTTCACCTCCTTTAACTCTTCTCCAGGCTCCTGTTGAGTGCTATGAAATGCTGTGGGGTATTGTTGTTGTTGAATCTTTCAAAAACTTCATCATCTGTGGGAATGCAACATCCCACTGCATGAATTGATTCTGATCTTCTTGTAATAAATTAGTGAAAGTATTTCATTGCCTACTAAGGACATTAAGCAAGAGATCATATTTGGGTGTTCGAGGGACATGGGAAAAAGAAAACTACAGCTATGTTTTCAGCTTTTAGTCAATTTTTCAATTATTAGTTACTAATAATGTGACTAATTTAAAAATCATGAGAAAGATCACAAGATTATTAGCGCAGGTAACATGTAAAAATGCAAGAAATTGGTAGAAACTGCAGATAAAACAGTAGATATTTAAATATAAAGGCCAAGTACTGCAGTGAGAAACTGAATGAAGCTTTTCAGCTAAGTGAGCACACATATTTTTCTTGCATGATCAACATGAAAATATACAATCTACCTCAGCAAGTTTTCCCTAACTTTATTTAAATCTGTGCTTAAGATTGTACTTGCCGTTACGGTCTAAGGCTTATAATTAGTGCTGCAAAATGTGTGCTGGAATCAAAATCTAAAAGGAAAATGTAACTGATTCAGAGCAGCTTGCAGATGAAATTGGGCTGCACCACATTATCACAGCTGGAGCACTCCGTCTGTTTTGCATGTTAGTGCCCCTTCACAGGTTGTAGTCTCAGGAGTTGCTGGCTTCAACTAAACCCAATCTAACTTTCTGTTATTCAGATGTGGGGCTAGAAATTTGTTCATATGACTCTAATAAAATGGCACCACGCCCTTGCAAATTAATGGCCATTGGAAAATTCATTTCTTCATTTCCAGCTGAAATTTTCACTCATCCTAGCAGTTCAATTTTTCTGTGAAACTCTTTCAATAGTTATGCAACACACAAAATATGTCCACAGTAAGTTTTTTAACCTTACTGGAGTGAGGAATATTGCTTCTTATTTACTTACACCAGTTCCTTTGAGCTGGTGCTATTTAAAGAGCTGTCACACTCTTTGCTTTCACTGAGAACTCTGATCTCCAAAAACGTCAAACATAACCTGGATTGTTTTGCACGTGGAGGCCGGGTCCTGGTCACTCTCGGGTTCTTAACCTCAAGATTCTAATGAAACTCCACATCATGTAGGGAGACTACCTGTGTTCCAGTTTACAGAAATAGGCAGACTGCACATTAGGTTTGTCCTGCATTGCAGACTACCAAAAATGCAGAAACCTCCCTGACAGCTTCTTACTGTACAACCTACTGGCTGTAGGTTTGCTGAGTTCCTGTGATGCTCAGACACAAACTTTACTATTTTAGGTAGTCTCCATTGACTCTATGGTAGCACAATTCCACATTTCTTTCTATTATTATGGTATCTGTTCATTTAGTAGTACTCTCCCCTGTAGAAAGAATATTGCTGGCTCGTATTGTAACCTGGGTGTAAAGATTGCACTTGCTGCAGGAAATTTCAACACTTCAACAGGATACATTGGGCTGAGATTGGTAAGGTAAATCTGGTATTTTACAAATTTTAAATTTATTTAAAATTTATTTTTAAATTTATTGGTAGATTTCAACACAAGAACCTCAAATCAGCGTTCTATGAAATTTCAGTTGAGGTTTTATCTCCATGTGTGACTTGTACAGTATTAGAACAAACCACTTTACAAGGAGCAATTTCTATGCTCTGGTTTCTAATGAGTGGGTCATAATACATTAGGCACTTACACTCTGTGGCCACTTTCCAGATGCCTGCTCTTTAATGCAAATACCTAATCAGCCAATCATGTGACAGCAACTCACTGCATAAAAGCATGCAGACATGGTCATGAGGCTCAGTGTTGCTCAGACCAAACAACAGAATGGGGAAGAAATGTGATCGAAGTGACTTTGACTGGAATGAGTGTTGGTGCCAGACGGGTGGTTTGAGTATTTCAATAACGGCTATCCTTCTGGGGTTTACATGCACAACAGTCTCTAGAGTTTATAGAGAATGGTGTGAAATGCAGAAAAACATCCAGTGAGTGACAGTTCTGTGGGCAAAAATGTCCTGTTAATGAGAGAGATCAGGAGAATGGCCAGTCTGATTCAGCTTCACAGGAAAGTATACAGTAACTCAATAAGCACACGTTAAAACAGTGGTGTGCAACAGAGTATCTCTGGATGCACAAGACATTGAATCTTGAAGTGGATGGGCTACAGCAGCAGATGATGACACCGGGTTCCACTCCTGTACCTAATAAAATGGCCACTGAGTGCACATGTGGTGCTTGTCCAGATAACAAACCAGCCTTGGCCATGCACATGAAATAAACATGTAACCATATGCTTCAAATTTCTAGATAATATAAGACATTCTGTTGTGCTGCAAACAGAATTTCAACCAAATTAGGGCTACTGATGCCTAAAAACAGATGTCATCCTCTATGTTCAAACCCACTCTGTCTTTAGTGATTGCTTCCCTTTTTAAGCAAATGATGCAGGGTTCTGTTCAGTTGTTGCTGACAGATTTCCAGTAACGTGCCAAAGTGGCCACCTCTGAGCATATGTACTGAACATGATCAGGCTGTTTGTCTGTGGGAGATGTATTACGTATGAATGAGCTGGAGCAAGCCTTCAATAGCTTCAAGTTAATTCACTTTCATAGAATTTATATTTCAACTTTAAAAATACAAAACGTTTGGCATTGTTCTCTTAACTAGCAAACTTGCTTTTTTAATACCCAGAAAATCTTTCAGCTGCAATTCCATGCCCTGGATTTATTTTTATGTTCAATATATTAGAGTCTTAGAGAAGTACAGCACAGAAACAGGTGCTTCAGCTCATCCACTCTACGCTGAATCTATTGAAACTGCCTACTCCCATTGATCTATAGGGCATTGTCACGTTATGAGTGACAGGATATTTCTGATCAAAACACAAAAAAATTACTGACACTGAAACTCTTAAATAAATACAGAAAACGCTTTAAGCACAGTTTACCAGACAGCATTGATGAAGACAGAAATAAATTTAAAGGGAGAATCGTTAATTTTAGTTCTCATCTGAATTGGCCAAATCTGACAAAAAAAAGAGAAAAGTTTGTTATTTGAAACTTTTTTGAATTCAGCATTCAATCCTGAGGATTACAATGTTTCAGCTGAAAAGATGAGATGCTGTTCCTCAAGTTTACTTTGGGCTTTTGTAGGACAATGTGAGATACAAGACAGGGAAGTCAGAATAAGAACAGGAATGTGAATAATGCGCTCAGGGTCACTTATTGTCGACTGAACTGGGTGTTATATAAAGTAATTATTCATTCTGTGTCTGCTTGCTTCAGTGAGGATGAATCTACATTTTCAGCATGAAATTTAAAGTACAAACTTCAAAGTAAGTATATATTTGTCACCACATACGTTCTGCAGATCCATTTTCTTGTGGTATACTCAGTAAATCTACAGAATAGTAACCATAACAGAATTAATGAAAGACAACCCAATCTGGGTGTTCAATCGGAGTGCAGAGAGCAACAAATTGTGCAAGTATGAAAAAAAAGAAAGAACAATAATAAATAAATATTGAGAACATAAGATAAAGAGTCCTTGAAAGTGAATCAGTTGGTTGTGGGAACATTTCAATGATTGGGCAAGGGAAGTTGAGTGAAGTTATCCCCTTTGGTTAAGGGGTAGTGTTGTAATGTGAGTATTATTAAAAGTAAGTTAATGCTAATCGGGGAGCTGTTGGTAGCAAGAGGCGGGATCCGGGGTTGGCGGGGTCTTTTTACCCCCAGTATGCATTGTATATAGTTCCCCCACCCAGGCCACACAAGGTACCTGGAAGCCTCTGCATTGTAAATATCATTTGCCGTCCCAGATAAAGATGCTCTTTTGGCCATCAAGTTGTTGAATGGTCTTTTTGCAAAGTAGAAGTTACCACATATTTTTGGCGATGAGGTAAATTGGTTTTGTGGATGGGTCGGCCCCTTTTTGATCAGGAGCTGTGAGCAGGCGACGAACCTCGTGTTCGGATGGCTACGTTCGGAATGGTCGGTGTGTTCAACGAGCAAATCGAGGAGTGGCTGGAGTATGAGGAAAGGTTGGGGCACTTTTTCTGTGCTAATGGAATTACTGAGGAGGCTAAGAAGCGCTCTATTCTCGTCAGTGTGTGTGGGGCAAGGACGTACAAGCTGATAAGGAACTTAGCTATGCCGCAGAAACCGTGGAGAAATTCCATACGAGGAACTGGTCAAGCTTGTGGGGAACCACCACGATCCAAAGCCTTCGGTGATAGTTCAACGGTTCAAATTTCACGGCCATGTCCGGAAGCCAGGTCAGTCTGTGGGCGATTTTGTAGCTGAGCTTCGGCAGCTGTCGGAGCATTGCGATTTCGGAGCCGTGTTGGATGACATGCTCCGTGATAGATTAGTATGAGGTATTAATAATTCCGTTGTACAACGCCGCTTCTTGGGGGAAACCCCACTGTTGACTTTCAAGACAGCCCTAATTTCAAGGCATGGAGATGGCTGCTGATAATGCCAAGGATATACAGAAAGGATATGGGGGGTCGCAGTCGGCGGCAGTGCTCCAAGTC
Organism: Hypanus sabinus; assembly: GCF_030144855.1. Taxonomy (NCBI): domain Eukaryota; kingdom Metazoa; phylum Chordata; class Chondrichthyes; order Myliobatiformes; family Dasyatidae; genus Hypanus; species Hypanus sabinus. The sequence continues at coordinate 40,374,258 of NC_082722.1, forward strand.
AGGAGGGAGACTGGTAGACAGGAAAAGCAGGTGGAATGTTTTCGGTCTGGAGGAACGCACTATGCAAATGTTTGTAAATTCAAAGATACTGTCTGCCATGCTTGTAGCCAGAAGGGACATTTAGTTAAAAAGTGCAGGAGCATAAAGGGTGAGGTTAAGCCTGGGCAGGGGAAAGCTCAACAGACTCAGGCAGCCTCACACCACCTAAGGGAAGCAGACGAGGAGGCAGCGTGTGCCTACAACATGTTTGGGGTGGAAGCGGATGAGGGACCACCTGAACCACATTATGCCACAGTCACTGTCAAGGGAAAGGACATTAAGTTCGAGATTGATTCAGGGGCTACTGCATTGGTCATTAGTGAAGAGACCTACAGGAGGACATGGGGGTCCAATCTGCCTCCCATCAGACCATCTAAGCTCCAACTCAGGACCTATACGGGGCAGCCCATACTTCATTTAGGGGTGTTATATGTGGATATTTCAGCCGGGGGCCAGAAGGTTGAAGCCAGGCTGGTGATAGCTAAGGGCAGTGGGGCCAGTCTTTTGGGCCACAATTGGTTTCGCAAAATCCGGCTCAGCTGGCATGAATTTAAATATGCACACATGACGGAAGAGCGTGAGGTGCAGCGTGCAGATGAAGTTGCCGATGGCAATGTGAGTGACAGACATAGTCCGGACACATTTGAGAGTGAGCTCGCAGCACAGCTTGTGGCTCTTCAGTCTATTACAGGAGCAATTGAAGTTACCCCCTCGGCACTGAAAGCCAACACGCCACTTCTAGTACAGCGAAGCAATGACCGAGCTTTTGTACCACCTGCCCAGTTACAGCAAGGTGCATCTCAGCCTGATGATCCCGCCAACAGGAACCTGCAAGTGAAGCCAATCGTAACAATAGCAAATGGGGCACCCGCAGACGATGTAAGAACAGAGCCTCCAGGACCACCAGACAAGCAGTCAGAAAGCACTCTAAGTGATTTGACAATATTCTAGAGGCGGTGGCCCCCTGGGAATCCATGTGGTGCCTTTTAACTCTACGCTGAGTGGAAGATTCCTTGGCCTGAGTATTCGTGGTATTGAAGAGAACAGCCGTTCAAGAAAAGAGAACCTGCTCCAGGAGAATGAATGTATCATCAAAATCACTGACTGTGATTTAACAGACAAGACCTTTGTTCGAGCACAAGATGTTTTCCGAAACACATTGCGATCTCCTGCTGTTGACCTCCAGATAGTTCCAAGTTATAACAAGGAACTCTATGAAAAATTTGCAATTGGGTCTATTCTGAGCCACGGTTGTGACGATGGTTCAAAAACCGAAGTTCCCTCTTCAGTGTGTTCCAAGCTAGGTGGCAAACCTGCAGATGCCGTTTATCCCAATAATGCTGAGAATAGCTTGCCACCGATTTCAAAGAAGCTCAGTGGTCCAAAACAGTTAAGGAGCAATGACCCCTTAATGCATACCAGGAAAACATGTCCACCAGTGACTTTGCCAGAGAGAGAGAGACACTGGCAGAGGGGGCAGAGTTCCCTGAAGAGGATGGACATTCTCACGCGGACACACAGACCCCTCTCATGTCCCCAACAGTAGATCCACCCAAAACAACCTCACCAGCGGTGCCTGCTGGGTCACCGGGAGTAGTGCGTAGATCACAGTGCCCTCGCAAACCTCCTGACAGACTGAATCTTTGATTGGATAGTTTCTTTTGTTGTTAGATTGAATGTTGAATTTGGCATGATTTTTAGGAGTTTTTGTATTGGTAACCTGTTGCTAATGATACCACTGTTTTTATTTCCCAGTTCTTCTATATTTGGGGCATGTTGGATTTTAAAGGGGGAGAAGTGTTGTAATGTGAGTATTATTCTTTCTTTTTACAATATTTTTATTCAGAAGAAAAAAAATTTACAGAGTGCAACACATAGATACATCTCAACATGATTTGTGTACATTCATATATTGTAATAAAATTGATCAAAATGTTATAGCATAATACATAAAGGTATACCACTCTGTAATCAAAAATTTAAAGATAGGTCATACATCATAAAAGAAATTTTTTTATATATAAAAAAGTCAACCCCCTACCAACTACCAAAGAAAAAAGCTGATGGATGACAATGGATAATTAGAAAAAAAACATATTCGCTTAAGAATAGAAGATAAAAATATACATAAAAGTCTGTGCACTGTTAAACTTTATAAATTGGAAAAGTAATTTAGGAAAGGTCCCCAAATATCATAAAAAGATTGTTTCGAATTTAAGACTGAGCAGCAGATCTTTTCTAAATTTAAATATGACATAATATCAAGTAGCCATTGAAGATTTGTAGGAGGAGTAGACTCCTTCCATTTAAGCAAGATTGCTCTTCTTGCTAAAAGAGAGGTAAAAATTAAAACCTGTAGGTTAGGAGTATTTAAAGTTATATCTTCATTTGCAGTAATACCAAACAAGGCAGTAAGGGGATTTGGGTCAAATTGTACCCTAAAAAGTTGAGAGAAGGTATAAAATACTCCCCGCCAAAACTTTTCAATTGTAGGCCAAAACCAAAACATATGAATTAAAGAGGCATCTGCAGAGTTGTACTTATTACAAAGTGGAGAAACATTCGCGTAAAAATTGGAGAGCTTCTGTTCAGAAAGGTAAGCTCTATGAACCACTTTAAATTGCAGAAGAGAATGACGAGCACAGAAAGATGATTTATTAACCAGTTTAAGAATTTTGTTCCATCTATCATCAGAAATCTGACAATTTAGGTCATCCTCCCAAGCTTTTTTTATTTTATCTGAAAAGTCTTGTCTAGAATCAATCAACAAGTTATAGATACTGGTAATAGAACCATTAACAAAAGGTTTTAAATTTAAAAGCTCGTCCAGTAAATTTTTATCATGACCTATAGGAAAAGTAGCTAATTGGAAACATAGAAATTCTCTAATTTGAAGGTATCTGTAAAAATGTGATTGTGGGAGAGCAAATTTATTTGACAATTGGTCAAAAGAAGCAAGAGATCCTGAGATAAACAGGTCCCAAAAACACTTAATACCTAGTTCATCCCAATCTTTAAAGACTTTATCAGTCATGGAAGGGATGAAAAAAATAATTAAGGAGAATGGGAGATGATAATGAAAAATTCGCTAAACCAAAAAATTTTCTAAATTGAGACCAGATCCTTAAAGTTTGCTTAACAATTATGTTATCTGTTTTTTTATTTGCTGAGAAAGAAGAGTATGATCCAAGAAGAGAGACAATAGAGGAATTTTTTACAGAATTAACTTCTAAGGAGACCCATGATGGGCAATATTTATGATAAATATAATAGGACCAGAAAGTAATATTCCTTATATTGGCAGCCCAATAGTAAAACCTAAAATTGGGTATGGCTAGTCCACCCATCTCTTTATTTCTTTGTAAGTAAACTTTACTTAAACAAGCTTGTTTATTATTCCAAATATAAGAAGTTAAAATTGAATCTAAAGAATCAAAGTACGTCTTAGGAATAAAAATAGGTAAGGCCTGAAAAAGACATAAAAATTTAGGAAGAATCTTTATTTTAATCGAATTAATTCAGCCAATTAGGGATAAAGAAAGAGGGGACCATTTAGAAAGCGTCTTTTTCACATAATTCAATAAGGGGTTTAAGTTTTCTTTGAATAAATTCTTGAAGTTTTTAGTAATTGTTACACCTAAATATGTAAATTGACTTGTAACAACTTTGAATGGAAATTTGGCATTTGATGACATTAGGTCTTTTAAAGGAAATAGCTCACTTTTATGTAGGTTCAGTTTATATCCTGAAAAAGAACTAAACTGGGAGATTAAAGAAAGAGCCAAAGGCAAAGAAGTTTCAGTGTTAGAGATAAAAAGTAAAATATCATTAGTGTATAATGAAGTTTTATGAGACATACCTTCCCTTAGTATACCAGAAATGTCCTTAGCTTCTCGAAGTGCTATTGCTAAGGGTTCTATAGCTAAAGCAAAAAGTAAAGGATTAAGAGGACATCCTTGTCTAGTTCCCCGCTGTAATTTAAAGGGCTTAGAAATTTGGGAGTTAGTAATAACCTGACCGGTAGGAGACGAGTAGATTAATTTAACCCAATGAATAAAATTGGGCCCAAAATTAAACTTTTCTAAGGTCTTAAAAAGATAATTCCACTCAATCCTATCAAAGGCTTTTTCTGCATCTGATAATATACACTCTGATTTTTTTTTGGATGGTGAATATATCACATTCAATAACTGATGTATATTAAAATGTGAGTAGCGATTTTTAATAATTCCTGTCTGGTCATGTGATATAATAGATAGTAGAATATTTTCAAGTCTTCGGGCTAAGATTTTGGCTAAAATTTTTGCATCAACATTTAATAAAGAAATCGGTCTGTATGAAAAACATTCAGCTGGATTTTTTTTTAAGAATAAGAGAAATAAAAGCTTCATAAAAAGATTGAATGAGTTTACCTGATTTAAAGGACTCTGATAAAACAGAGGATAAATAAGGTGTAAGTAACGTAGTGAAAGTTTTATAGAACTCCCCAGGAAAGCCATCAGGTCCTGGGGTCTTACCAGAATGTAAAGCACATATAGCCTCAGCCACTTCTTCATTGGAAATAGGCTGATCTAACTGTGTTAGACTATCAGCAGACAATGTAGGAATGTTGATATTACTGAAAAGTGTTCATATAGGTGTCATCTGAAGAAGAGTCAGACTGATACAACTTAAGGTAAAAGTCTTTAAATACGTTGTTAATTTCAGAGTGGTCAGATGTCTTAGTTCCATTATCTTTAAAAATTTCTGTGATTTGACGATTAACTGTAAAAGATTTTAAGCGATTGGCTAATAAACTACCAGTTCTATCCCCGTGAATGTAAAATTGAGTTTTATCTCTCAACAGGTGTCATTCAATTGGGTAAATCAGCAGAAGATTATACTTGGATTGGATTTCAATACATAGATTATTATATAGACTTGGATCTAGAGATAGGGCATACTTTCAATCAAGATCTTTTAATATCACTGCTAGGTCAGACCTTTTTTTGTCAGCTTTTTTCTTTATATAGGTAGAGTAAGAGATAATTTCTCCACGAAATTATGCTTTAAAAGTATCCCAGACTATATTACCTGCAGTATCTCCTTTAAAATTTTCTTTAAAGATAAAAGTAATATGGTTTTCCAAAAACTTTAGGAAATTTTTATCAGATAACAATGATAAGTTAAAATGCCAACTTCTATTTGGTACAGAGTAAGCAGGTAATCTTAAAGCTTGCAGCACAGGTGCATAATCAGACAAAGCAATCTCCTTATAATCACAGGCTCATACCAGTGGAAGCAAGTTTCTATCTATAAAAAAAATAATCAATCCGAGAGTACATATGATGAACCTGAGAGAATTATGAATATTCCTTTTCTTGGGGGTGTAAAAAACGCCACACATCAAGAATAAAACATTGAGATAAAAAAGATTTAAAAAGTAAGACTGATTTATTAGTGACGGGGTTTTACTTGAAGAGCGGTCTAATATAGGGTCAAGCCCAAAATTAAAATCTCCACCCATCACTAAGGAATACCGATTCAAATCAGGCAGAAAAGAGAAAAGATGTTCAAAGAACAAGGAGTCATCTGTATTTGGAGAGTATACATTCGCAAATACGATTAGTTTATTCCCAAGACTACCCGAAGCAATAACAAAGCGCCCATTTGTATCAGGAATTACATTATGTTGAATAAAGGATAAATTCTGATCAAACAGGATAGAGACGCCTTTCGATCTAGATTGAGAGGGTGAGTGAAAATGTATACCCTTCCATCCTTTGAAAGAACGTGAAATATCATCTTTATGAATATAGGTTTCTTGGAGAAAGATTATATGAGTTTTAAGCTTCTGGATATAAGAGAAAATCTTATTTCGTTTAATAGGGTTATTTAGACCTTTCACATTAAAACTGAGTATATTAATAAAAGAATCCATCAAGTATCCTTTAGTAATGTATAAAAGGTAATCACAGACATGTAGATAGTGAATAAGTAAAACAGTAAAGATATCCAATCAGCTTTATAGAAGAACCCATTTCCCCCCTCCCTCCCCCCAAAGAGAGAAATCAGCCAAGAGAGGCTGAAGACTAATTCTAACGTTCCCAACCCAAAACTCCAGTGGCTCCAGAAAATATATATGCATAGCTGCACTGAATAAATGATTGTAAATATATATATTAAAAAAATCAAAGTAAATAAGTTTGCTAATTACGATAAAAAAAACCATGGGAAAATATAAGTATTAGTCTCGGTAAAAAAGCAAGGACAGAAAAGGAAAATCACTAAGTAAAACAACATATACTCGCGGGTGCAAAAAAAGAGCAAAGAAACAAATAGATAATTAAAAAGGGAAGTGGTTTAGATAGCTTCCTACATAACACTGAGAGAATATAACGTATTGTTTAAAAAGAGCTGCGAAAAGCAGCTAAAGAGAAAATGGATGCTGTCTGCCTGCATATTTTGCATAGTTTGAAAGACAACAAGGCGCCAGTTACTTAGTCAAACAAATGATTAAGACTTCATAAAACCAAGAAATCTTGTTATCAACAAAACGCCAATTACTTGATTGAACACCTGAAATTAAAACATTTAACATAAAACAACTCAGAGTTGAATTTAAGGATGGAGACTTTATAAAAGTTTCTTAGCTTCTTCAGGCTTCGTAAACCAAGAGACCTAATTATCAGAAGTAGTAACCATGAGTTTACACGGATCTCTGAGAGAAAGGTGACAGCCAAGCTTAAAAAGATCAGACATAATCTCTTTAAAAGCCTGTCTAGCTCTTAGAACTTCCAGTGGATAATCTTGTGTACAATGTCCTGTGTATGTTACTCAAAATGGCCTCTTTGGTTTGTTACAAGTAGGAATGCTTCTTTGTCGGATAAGTGTTTCTCTCGCGGTTGTTTCACTTTAGAATGGCTGATATTGTAATTGTATTCATTTGTTAATCAATGGGGAATGTTATTGTGTCTTGTGATGCTGGGAACTTGGGGGAGGGGTTTTCGCGGGTTTTTTGGTGGGAGGAGCGTGCGGGAGGAAGACGTCGAGGAAGGAGGACGTGCGCTGCACTGCTCGGAAGACCCCCGGGCGTGGTCCTAGGTGCGAAGACGTGGAGATCGGAGGCAAGCGACGAGGGTCGAATGGTTCGTTGATTGAGCTCCAACGAGTGCACTAAACAGACTGAACTTTGATAAGTTGGCGCCTTTTGTTTTTTTCCTTGTATATATATATATATTGCATTGCCTACTACTCTTTTAATTTTAGTAAACTCTTTAAAGTGTATGTCATAACGGTATTTGTTGTGGGTTTGATACTGTTGGCTGGCGCGAGGCATAAAACTCGATTCTCACAGCACCTGCGTGTACGGGAGGTAGGTTGGTGAGTGGCTGGATCTCCTTTTTCCCCTAGACATACACCAGCCTGTTGGGTAAGTGTTACATTTGTGGGGGCTCGTCCGGGATTGGATTGTCAGGGGCTGTGGAATCGCGCAGGCAGCAGAGCGGAGATGGACAGAGATAAGATTTTTTGTTGGTGCTAGTTTGAAGACGTATCAGTACAGTACGCATGCGTAGTGAGCGGAGTGGATTTTCGAGTTTCGGGAGACGCGATAGTGAGGGGTTTAAGTTCGGTGAAGGGTATTGGGCAGGTAGAATTGGTAGCTAGATGGTGTGGTAAAGAGGTAGAGTCTAGCTGGGTGTTGGTTCGTATGAGTGCTGACGTCAGGACGGTGGAACTGCCGGCGACGGTCAGTGTACCGGGGGAGGAGGGGCTGTGGGGGCTCCACTCCTACAAGGATGAGGCTGAGGAGACATCAGAGGAGGAGTTAGAGCTAGAGGTGGACCCCAGAGAGGTGCCCGGCACTAGTAAAGGGAGGTGGGAGGAGGGAGTTGTGACTAAGCCCCGCTCCCCAGGTAGGTGGAAGCCTCGGAGCTGGCAGCCGCACTTAATTCCCTGGTGGGAGTGGCCGAGAGGGTGAAACAGAGCCAAGCCTACTCCAGATGGGGAGGTGGACTATGAGACCTGGATCGAGCATACGTCTTTGATGTTAGAGGAGTGGCCAGGCTCAGAGGAGGAGAAGAGGCAGCGATTGGTGGGAAGTTTGAGGGGTTTAGCAGCCAAAACCGTCCGGGAGTTGAAAGCTGAGAAGCCTGGAGCCTCAGTGGAGGAATGCCTAGAAGTTTTGGAGGGAGCGTTTGGGTTGTCAGGGGAACCCTGGCTGCTTTTAGCAGAGTTCCAATGCCTGGAACAACGGAGGGGAAAAGCTCTCCAAGTACATATTTAGGATGGAGGGGATGCTCTCGGGGCTGCGGCGCCGGGGGGTAGTGAAAGCGACTGACGTGGCTAGCATGAGGATGAGTCAGATATTCAGTGGCTCTCTGGAGGAGGACAAGGTGGCGTGGACTATCCAGCAGGCTTATAGGAAAGGTCCCCCTCCATCCTTCGGGCAACTGATTAGAGAGGTGCGAGAGGAAGAGAGAGCGTTGGGGCAGAAAAGGGGCGCGGGCCTATGGGAGCGATCCTCAGCGATAGAGGAAGTGGTGGCTGGGTGGAGGAATGACAATGCTCCGGGGAGTAGGGAACCCCCTTTGGAGGGGAGGGACAGGGGAGGTACCTACTCTCAGGGGGGATCAGTGCAGTGGATTGGGAACAGGAGCCGTCCTGGGAGAGGAGGGGTGGCAGGCAGCGTGTGCTTTAACTGTGGGAAAGAGGGGCATTTCAGGTGGGACTGTGGAAGGCCGAGGGTGTGCTATAGCTGTGGAGAGGAGGGACACTTTAGGTGGGATTGTGAGAGACAAGGAGTCCCGCGGAGGACAAGCCCCCCTATGACTAAAAAGGGAGAGGTGTCGGGAAACAGGAGAGGCTCAGTGAGGGAACGGACTGGAGCCTCTGGAGGAACACGTTCCCAGAGATCAGCCGGAAGACCACCGGGTGCCCACGCCTCTATTCCGGATGGGCTGGTAGGACCCCGTGCCTGTGTGGGTCTACGGATAGAGGGAATTTACGCAAAAGCCGTTCTTGATACAGGATTGCAGGTGACCTTATTGTACCGGTCTTTCTACAATCAATATCTAAAGCATTTGCCCGTAACCCCATTTGACGCCGTGCAGATTTGGGGTGTGAGCGAGGGTGACTACCCGTACGATGGGTACCTATCGGTGAGATTGGAGTTCTCAGAGGGCGATGTGGGAGTGTCGGAAGCCATTGAGACGTTGGTGTTGGTGTGTCCTGACCCAGTGGAAACCGGTGGTGCTGCCCTCCTGGTGGGGACTAACTCCCCAGTTGTGCGACGGCTCCTGGGAGCTTGTAAGGAGAAAGGGGGGAAGACTTTCTGGAGACCCTCTCGGTGCATCCAGTGTTTCGAGCAGTGTTCGCAGAAGGGGTTGCCTCCCAAGGGCTGGACTCGGAGTATAAATGAGGGATGGTGTGGTGTATGCAGGCGAGGCCCAAGGTGATCCGACCAGGGGAGGTAGCACCAGTGATGGGGACCCCCAGATTCCCAGGAGTGCCGACGGGAGAAGCCCTGTTAGTAGACACCCCAGACGATCTTGAAGGGGAGACACGATTTCCGGGGGGGCGCTGGTGAGGCCCGAAGTGCAGAGACCAGGGGTGGCGAGGCGTATAGCTATAAGTGTCAGGAACACCACGGCAAGAGAAATCACCTTTAAGAGGGGAATGCTGCTGGCACATCTGTTCCCTGTGACGGTAATGTCTAGCGCACCAGTGAGGACCCCTAACAGGGAGGGATCGGAGCATCGAAGGGAGCTGACCGCTGAAGCCTTTAACTTCGGGGATTCCCCAGTGTTGCCGGAGTGGAAACGCAGGCTAGTGGAGAAGATGCTGAAGATGGAAACTGTTTTTTCTCGGGGCAAGTTTGATGTTGGCTGCGCCAAAAGCACTCGCCACACCATCCGGGTGACGGAGGACACCCCGTTCCGAGAGAGATCCCGGCGGCTGGCTCCGGCAGATGTTGAGGACGTGCGACAGCACTTGTGCAAGTTGAAGGAGGCCGGAATCATAGCTGAGTCTCGAAGTCCTTATGCGTCCCCAATAGTGGTGGCACGGAAGAAGAATGGGCGAGTGCGCATGTGTGTTGACTACAGGACGTTGAATCGGCGAACTGTCCCTGATCAATATACTGTCCCAAGAGTCGAGGATGCGTTGGCCTGCCTGAGCGGTGCGAAGTGGTTCAGTGTGCTGGATTTAAGAAGTGGGTATTCCCGATGAGTGCGGCCGATAAAGAGAAGACCGCTTTTATCTGCCCGCTGGGGTTCTTTCAGTTCGAACGAATGCCACAAGGCATATCCGGAGCCCCAGCCACCTTCCAGAGGCTCATGGAGAGAACTGTGGGGGATATGAATCTGTTGGAGGTGCTGGTGTACCTGGACGATTTGATAGTGTTTGGATCGACTTTGGAGGAACATGAGGAGAGGCTGTTGAAGGTGTTGGGCCGGCTTAATGAAGAAGGGTTGAAGCTTTCCCTGGACAAATGCCAGTTCTGCAAGTCGTCGGTTAACTACATTGGCCAAATCATTTCGTGAGAGGGAGTGGCTACTGATCCAATCAAGATAGAGGCCGTGACCACCTGGCCGAGACCCCAGAAAGTGGGTGCTCTGCGCTCATTTTTGGGGTTCTGTGGGTATTACCGGCAATTTGTGAAAGGATACACCAAAGTGTGTCACCCGTTGACTCAGCCGTTGTGTGGCTATCCCCCGGTGGGGAAGAAGAGGACGGGGAACCAGAGGCAGGACGCTGGAGGATACTGGAACCCGGCGGAACCTTTTGGCTCGAGATGGGATGATCAATGTGAAGAGGCGTTCCGTTCTTTGAAAAGGGCACTGACCCAGGCCCCGTTGTTGGCTTTTGCCGATCCCCAGAAGCCATATGTGCTGAACACGGATGCCAGCCAAGAAGGTCTAGGGGCTGTTCTGTACCAGGAGAATGGCAAAGCATTGAGACCGGTAGCCTTTGTCAGCTGAAGCTTGTCGCCATCGGAGAGAAACTATCCCACTCACAAGTTGGAGTTCCTGGCGCTGAAGTGGGCGGTGGTGGACAAGCTGGGCGATTACCTGTACGGAGCCAAGTTTGAGGTGAGAACGGATAACAATCCTCTCACTTATATTTTGACTTTGGCGAAGCTGGATGCCACAGGACATCGGTGGCTGGCGGCCTTGTCGGTATATGATTTCAGCCTGAGGTACCGACCCGGAAGAGAGAATATCGATGCGGATGCATTGTCTCGTCGGGAGCCGGGAGAGGAGGAGAGGGACGAGGAGTGGGAGAGTGTCCCTGCCCCTGGAGTGAAGGCGATGTGTCAGTTTGCAATCACCGTGAAGGCCGAGGGAAGGGGGAGGCTGGAACGAGCCGTGGACCATTTGGGGGTTTTTGACGACGCCATACCCCTAGCTTACTTTGACCTGACCACACTGGGGACTAAACAGTTGCCGGAACTGAGTCCGGGGGAAGTGGCAACTGCTCAGCAAAATGACCCGGGCATTGGCACAGTGTGGAGAGCGGTCGAGAATGGGGATGGGGCGTTGGCTGAGAAGGCGAAACACCCATGCGTGCCTCTGTTGTTGAAGGAGTGGTCTCGGTTGAAGTTAAAGAACAAAATCTTGTACCGGGTAACGACACCTCCGGACCAACCCCGCCATTGGCAACTGGTCCTGCCGGAGGAGTATCGCCAGACTGTACTCCAGGCCTTACATGACGATTCTGGACACTTGGGGGTGGAAAAGACATATGGATTACTCAAAGACCGGTTCTACTGGCCCCGGATGAGGGGGGACGTCGAAGAATACTGTAGGGGATGCTGTCGTTGCATCCAGAGGAAGACCCTACCAGCGTTGGCGGCTCCACTGTCGCACTTGCAGAGTGCGGGGCCTCTGGACTTGGTATGTATGGATTTCCTGTCGATTGAGCCTGACACCAGCAACACCGCAAATGTCTTGGTCATCACCGATCATTACACTTGCTATGCTCAGGCATTTCCCACCAAGGATCAGAAGGCGACGACAGTGGCGAAGGTGTTAGGGGAGAAGTATTTTGTGCATTCCGGCCTTCCCAGGCGAATCCATAGTGATCAGGGGCGGGACTTTGAGAGCCGCCTTATCCAGGAATTACTGACTATGCTTGGGGTTGAGAAATCCAGGACTACCCCTTACCACCCACAGGGAGATCCTCAGTCAGAGAGATTCAACAGGACCCTGTTGGATATGCTCGGGACGCTGGAGATTGGGCAGAAAAGCAGGTGGAGTCGTCATATTGGACAATTGGTTCACTGTTACAATTGTACTCGCAATGATGCTACAGGGTATTCGCCCTATTATCTGATGTTCGGGCGGGAAGTGAGGTTGCCCATTGACGTGTGTTTTGGAGGTGGAGTGGGTGAATTTCCCCGGAAGTCCCATCTAAAGTACGTGTCCGACATGAAGAGGGAGTTACAGCGGGCATACGAGTTGGCCGAGGCGGCGGCTACCAAACAAAATCAGAGGAATAAGATGCAGTATGATCGAAAGATGAAGTTTGTACAATTATTACCGGGCGACCGGGTCCTTTTACGGAATTTGGGACTCCCTGGTAAGCACAAGTTGGCAGATCGATGGGGGGCCAGCCCCTATGTAATAGAGAGCCAGATGCCGAACCTGCCCATTTACCGGGTGAAACCTGAGGATTGAAAAGGGCCTATCAAGGTACTCCATCAGAATCACCTGCTGCCCCTGGGTCAAGCGGTGCAGGTGGATAAGGAGCCCAAGAGGGAGGTTGCACCTAGTACAAGGACTCTGCGAGGGCACGGAGAACGGGAAGAGCCCGCTGCTGAAGAGCGGGGACGGGTCCCTCACCCGGGAATGGCTACCGATTCAGAGGAAGACGACTCAGATGGTCCTGTTCCCATTCGATGGTGCTCCAGTACCAGGAGAGGAGGCTCCTGGCCCTTCCTATACTGAATTGGGTGAGAGGAGGGAAGGTCTTGAGGGTCAGATGGAGAGGCAGCCTACATTGGTGGGAGAGAGGGTGGAACCCGAGTGTGAGCCGGAAAGATCTCAGGTGAGGGAGGAACCCTGTGAGGAAGGGGGTGCGGGTCTGTCAGGTAGACCTGGGGTGTCTGAGACAGTGGGTTCGCAGGTGATGAGGGAGCCCAGTGGGGCAGAAGGGGTATGGAGATCTCAGAGGATTAGGCGCCCCCCGGAGCAGTTGACATATGTGGTACCGGGAGAACCGAGTGTGATTTCTACTGCTCTGCGTAGTTTTGTCACTGCTTTCTGCACCTGGGTTGGGTTTTGTGTGTTGCAAGAAGCTTTGGGGAACTCTAGTAATGCAATGAGGGCATGACATTTGCTGGTGGGGAGAGAATGTACAATGTCCTGTGTATGTTACTCAGAATGGCCTCTTTGGTTTGTTACAAGTAGGAATTCTTCTTTGTCGGATAAGTGTTTCTCTCGCGGTTGTTTCACTTTAGAATGGCTGATATTGTAATTGTATTCATTTGTTAATCAATGGGGAATGTTATTGTGTCTTGTGATGCTGGGAACTTGGGGGAGGGGTTTTCGCGGGTTTTTTGGTGTGAGGAGCGTGCGGGAGGAAGACGTCGAGGAAGGAGGACGTGCGCTGCACTGCTCGGAAGACCCCCGGGCGTGGTCCTAGGTGTGAAGACGTGGAGGTCGGAGACAAGCGACGAGGGGTCGAATGGTTCGTTGATTGAGCTCCAACGAGTGCACTAAACAGACTGAACTTTGATAAGTTGGCGCCTTTTGCTTTTTTCCTTGTATATATATATATATATATTGTATTGCCTACTACTCTTTTAATTTTAGTAAACTCTTTAAAGTGTATGTCATAACGGTATTTGTTGTGGGTTTGATACTGTTGGCTGGCGCGAGGCATAAAACTCGATTCTCACAGCACTTGTGTGTACGGGAGGTGGGTTGGTGAGTGGCTGGATCTCCTTTTTCCCCTAGACATGTACCAGCTTGTTGGGTAAGTGTTACACTTGAATGATCAGAAACTGTTGATCAAGAAATTGTAATATACGTTTCTTCCTTGATTCACGAAAGATCTGTTCTTTAATCTGATAGTCATAAAAGTGAATGATAATAGAGCAAGGTTTGGCAGGGTCCCAATTGGGGGGGGGAACTCGGTGAACGCGCTCAACTTTTGGTAGTTCCGATAATATATCAGGGAATAAATCTTTCAGCATTTGAGCACAAAAATCGATAGATTGATTACCCTCCAGTTTTTCAGGAAATCCAAGAATTCTGATATTGCACCTTCAGTTCCTGGTCTCCCAGTCTGTAAGTTTCTTCAGTAACACGTCGTATTTCTAAAGTTGTTCCTTAGAAATTCTCTTGAAACCTTCGATATCCTTCTGCAACACCGGCAGAGATTCTTCGTGTAGCTTAATACGAATTTTGTGGTCATTCACAGTCTGCTGTATACTTCCAAGTTTCCGATTAAGCGTTTTCAGTTCAGATTTAACCAGGTCGAAGGAATTCTGTAAAATATCAAACTTGGATTCCAAGTCATCCAGTTTATCCAATTTTTCGAGTTTCTCTGACATTTGTTGAATCAGTTCAGTCAAAGTCTCTAAAGTAGTCTCTTTTTTTGACAGCTGTCTACTCATGGTGCTCTCACTGAGATAGGTTTAAACAGCAAAGTAAGCGAATAATTTCGGAGCACGTAGCTAGTGCAACCTACTCCATTACAGCCATCGGAAGTCTCCCATGTGAGTATTATTAAAAGTAAGTTTATACTAATCGGGGAGCTGTTGGTAGCAAGAGGTGGGATCCGGGGTTGGCGGGGTCTTTTTACTCCCAGTATGCATTGTATATAGTTCCTCCACCCATGCCGCACGAGGTACCTGGAAGCCTCTGCATTGTAATTATCATTTGCCGCCTCACATAAAGATGCTCCTTTGGCCATCAAGTTGTTGAGTGGCCTTTTTTGTAAAGTAGAAGTTACCACAGGTAGCAACTGTTACTGAACCTGGTGGTGTTAGTCCTGAGCTCCTGTACCTTATTTTTGAAGGCAGCAATGAGAAGAGAGGATGCTCTGAGAGGTGGGGGTACCTGATGATGGATGCTACTTTCCTGCATCAACATTCCATGTAGATATGCTCAGTGCTGGGAAGGGCTTTGCCTGTGAGGTACTGGGCCATATCCACTACTTCCTGTAGGATTTTCTGTTCAAGGACATTGGTGTTTCCATATCAGGCTATGATGCAGCCAGTCAATATACTCTCCACCATACACCTATAGAAATTTGTCTAAGTTTTAGTACATGAGATGAGAAAAGTTACCATCAAATAGCTTCTTTGCCATACAGTGGAAAGGGTAGAATTAAAACAGCTGCTGTTGCATCTACACCAATTTCATGTGAAGATATCCCAATAAGTGGTTTTGCTGGAAATGTTTCTGAAGAGACAACAAAAGCTTTGCAGAAGAAATTATACATTTAACATGCTTGAAAGCAGGGTGGGGAGGAGTAGTAGGAGAAGTTGAATCTGGTATTATAAAGAAAGTAGTTGAGATTATGGATTATCTGTCAAATGTGAGGCTGTTGGTGTGGAAGATGAAGAGAGAGGGTTCCCTTACCTTGTTCTAGGGAGGAGGGGAGGGGAACTGTAGAAAATGAACTGATGTAGTTGAGAACCCCGTCAACTATAATGGAAGGTAAGCTATGTTTAAGGAAAAAGCAGACATTTTTATGGTGTGAGTATTTAGGACAATCCACATGCCAAACTCCTAATTTCATTCAGATCACTTATTGGAAAGTCAACAGGATAAGGCAGAACTACAGGGAAAACCAAAGACGCAAGAGGTACTGCAGATAGAGCAATGCGCACAACATGCTGGAGGAGCTCAGCAAGTCAGGTAGTATCTATGGATGGGAATAAGCAGTCAGCATTTCAGGCCAAGACCATTCATCAGGACTGAAAACCAAATGTTATGTAAACCCACACCAAATGGTCTATATGTTCAGTATCATGATATACTGGGACACATTCTCCATGCTTCCTTGTAATTTATCAGTTATTAACAAAGTTACAAGAACTTAAGGTTTTGGGATATGTGCTTCCTGAGAAAAGCATTTCCTGAGAAAAGCAGGAAATTAAAGAGCAGCCAATCTTGAAACAGCCTAATGATTCCTTAGCATTTCTATAACAGCTAACACACAACTTGCCCATTATAAATGTGGAAAAGTTTGCTCACTCAGCTGAAGAATGCACAATGTTTTTGTTAAAAGGCTCACCAGCAATTTATCCACGAGGCTCAGATGCAGTAACCCAGCTCAGCATAGAGTTGTTGGCTTTAATTTTGGAACAGGGAACAAATTGATTTCTAGTACCAGTTGACCAATCTTAAAAAGGATACTTAAAAAGAAAACTAGTAATAGTTGTAAATAAATGAACCTTGATTTCACGCGACGGCTATGTATAGAGCCTATCCTGACACTTAGTCATAAAGAGACCTTTTCTAGTATTTAATAGAAATAAGACTAGCAAAATCTTTTAATTAAGTGCAAGATTTTTTTTGTACCAATACAATCTTCCACCAACTGAGTAATGTCTCTGTCAGGTTTGGGATGGAATTGTAGATTTAATGGGATACTCGGAATATGGAGTAAAGCTGTTTGGAATGTTTTGCCATGAAACACTCTGTTACAATAAGACAAACATGGGTAGGCTGACAATAGGCCATGATGGCTTATACTGGAGCCATTAGGTCTCTAGAGCTAATAGATAAAGGAGTGTGTATGATGTAGTTCTGCAATAACACTTAGGTAAATGAACTTGTTGATTCAGCCATTAGCCTACCCTTTTTTCAATCAACAAACTTCTTTCAACTCATTCTAACTTATGTTCTCAGTATTTTATTTACAGTTTGCCATTTTTCAACAATGGCCATTTGTCATTCTTAGTTTATGCATAGTTTTTCGCAACTCATTTATTTCATTTTATTTCATCTTGGAAATGTCTGCAAAAAATTAATCCCCTTGTTATATATGGTAACATATATATCATTTGATAATAAGTTTACTTCAAACTTTAAAGATCTTCATTTACATTCAAAGCCGGGGTTAGCATGTGTGCTTAACTGAACAATATATACATTTGTAACTATATATTCCCGGCATCTTAATTTTTTGTTGTTTGCAAATTTGTATATGATTTAAGAGACCCTTAGATAGGTACATGGTGTGATATATATGATTATATGATATATATGTACAATGTCTGAAATACATCTTATGGAAAGGTTTGTTTGATGATGAACTTCAATTAAAAAAAAGAATAATAGAGGGCTGTGTGATAGGGTAATTCTAGGCAGTTTCTAGAGTGGGCTACATGTCGGCACAACATTGTGGGCTGAAGGGCCTGTAATGTGCTGTAGATTTCTATGTTCTATGTTCTACGTTCTATATTCACTTGCTTCCTCCAAGTCATTAATACTTGTTGAGAACAATTGCATTCACATGACTGAGCCCTGTGGTAGCTGAAAATGAATCCCTTATCCCTACTTTCTGCTTCCAGTCATATATCCATTCTTCTTTGTAAAGCATCTTGTCAAATGCATTCTGGAAGTCCAAATAGGATATATTTGCTGGTTGTCCTATATCCATTCTGACTGAGAGTTCCTCAAAAAAAAACTTCAATAAATTTGTCATTTCTTCCTGAATTGGATCTGTACTATTTGCTTTTGTTATTTGGTTGGGAATATGTCCCACAATCTCTCCAACCTTCAGAAAATATCATTTTCTTTTTAACATAAGTTCCCTAATCAATTGTTTGATGGTTATTTTATATGCGTAGCCTCAAGCTATTCTCTTTCCTGCAGGTGGAAATCTCTTTATATTTATTCCATCAAAACCTTTCATAATTTTAAAAACCTTTATTTGGTCACCCCACTGTCATTTCTGAAGTGAAAAGCTCCCACAATCCAATCCCTTCATCCTTTCCTCTTATGTTTTCCTGCTCGATTTTCACATTGTTCTTGTAAATCTCCCCTGCACCCTCTTTGGGTCTCATTATCCATTTTATATTTTGGCAACCATACAGCACATTTCTATCAGGAAATGTGGATGCACTAGATTCGAAGTCAGGTGAATTAAAAAGCACCTGAAATATTGACAATGCTATGTGACTTCAAGGTCAATGATCTGAATCTAAGTAAGCCTTTCACACTTATCAGGTCTACAATTACTGGAAATGACCACACGAAGAGTGAACTAGATGGGATTACTGGATGCTTTTGAAGGAAGAAAAAGAGAAGAATGTAAGGATTAAGTGAAAAAAATGAAACATGTATCCAAGATGATTGCAAAGGAAAATAAAACACAAGCTGGAAGATTTGGAAGTACATCAGACTTGGCGGAAAGAAGGGTAGATATGTTGGACATGTTGAGGATAACTTTTTAAATTCAACCTGCTGCCATTGAGGATTGACTGGTGGTTTGTGGATCGAATTAGGGACGTATTTAGGATGATTAAGCTATGGAGTTGATATTTTTATGACGTTCATGTATCTGGAATGATAGTGACGGAAGGCTTTTAAAGAAATGTGCTGTAATTGTTATCCTCCACTTTCCTGTACACATACATAATTATGCACAGCTGTTTCTGTTGCCTGATTTGCCTTTCCTTCTCCCACTTGACTCCACCTGCCAATTAGCTCCTCACCGGATCAACCATCGTTTGCCAGCTCTTCCCCTCACCACTTTATACTGGCTATCTCCTCTCTACTCTTTTCATCCCAGATGACGGGTCCCAACCCGAGAGGCCAGCTGTCCATTTCCCTCCATGGGAGATACCTGGCCCATTGAATTTGCTTCAGATACACATTTGGATCTGTGTGTGAAACACCACTGGAGAAGGCAGTATAAAAATGTAGTAAAAAATTTAAAAGAGTTTAACTAACATTGATGGTTTTTAATTAATGTTTGTTGATACATGGAGACAGCTTCTTGTAGTGTGGGGTTAGTTTTCATCTTATCAGTATGATGTTTATGACGATCTTTATACTTCAGAGAATAGTAGGAATGTTTCTTGTTCATCACAGAGGAACATTAACAGCCCGACCAAACTGTATTGCCCATTGCTAATTGCCCCAAGGCAGTGGTTGGAGCTCTGACATTATTGGGGTGCAAATGCCATTTGGCACTTTTCAGCTCCTGCTGTGCAGCTGTGAATTACCTCATAGTCTGAAGTGCTAAGTCCATAAGATATAGGAGCAGAGTTAGACTATTTGGCCCATTGGGACTGCTCCGCCATTTCATCATGGCTGATCCAGTTTTCCTCTGAGCCTCAGTCTCCTGCCTTTTCCCACAACAAAGTGAATATTTTTAATTTCTCTGAACTGCTGTCATACTAAGAGAAAGTTTCTCTTGTATCTTCCCTAAAGCAGAACTGATTGTCAAATAGATTTCACTGGTTGTTAATGACACTAGTGTACCTTTCCTCATGAGGTAAGGGCATACTTAGGAACTTAACAATGACTATTTTAAAGGGGAATTTCAACAGATGGATACTACATGGATATATGTAATTCCGTTCATCCTTTGAATATTGTAAGCATGTGGGCATTTCCATGCCCAAAGAATATTATGAAGTTATGTGTCCCAGATGGTACCACCTCCAATATCAATTTTCCCAAATGTGTACATCCCTCCTGATCACCTAATGATAAGTATAACTACTGTGCAGAGCCACACACTTAGCCAGATGCTTATGGCCATCTAGATTTCATTTGTCAGTTTTCTTCCACCTTGGACCAGGGAAGAGGAAATAAAACTCTTTATATACAGTGTGACACAGAGGCATTCAGATGACATTTGGTTATTCTCTGCAGTTCTGTCTTCATTTTCAATATTCCAAACAAACATATCTCCAAACTCCTCGACCTGGCCTCAACGTTTTCCTCTGAAATTGGATCCTTGACTTCCTGAGCAAAAAACTGCAAGCAGTAAGGATATGGGTAGCACCTGTGCTGTGATTATCCTTCTCACTGGTGCTCCACAAGGCTGGGTTCTGTGTCCTGTCCTTACTTCCTATACACTCATGACTGTGTGGCCAGACTCTGTTCTAATTCTATCTACAAGTTTACAGATAATATTACTGTAGTGGGCCGTACATTATATAAAATGATGAGTGGGAATACAGGAAGGAGATGGCTCAGTGTCATGGCGTCATGACAACAATCTTGCCCTTAGTATCAACAAAACAAAGGAGGCAGCTATTGATTTCAGGAAGGGTGTTGGTGCACATATTCCTGTTTACATTAATGGGCTGAGAGGTTGAGGCGTCCTGGAGTAAATGGACTGACCTGATCCAATTACGTTGACATCATGGTCAAGAAAGCTTACCAGTGCCTCGACTTCCTTGGGAGGCTAAAGAAATTTGTGTTTTGACCCTTGACCCTCACCAATTCTTGTTGATGTACCATCCTGTCCAGATGCAGCACAACTTGGTAAGGCATCAGCTCTGCTGAAGAAACTACAGAGAAATGTAGCACATCATGGAAAACAGCCTCCAATATGTAAATAGTTTAGGACATTGAACTGTAAGGGCTGGGTCACCTTTCCTTCCAGATAATTAATTTTCTTGCTTGTACTTGATGATTTGTCAATGTAAACTATTTTGGGTTATCCAAAGATGATATGAAGGAACACTCCCAGAACATCTGGGTTGATATTTGTTTTAAAGAATGATGCATTTGAATTTTTGTGAGGCATTTTCAATGTAAATGCATTTTTAATCAGATTCTGCTTTTATTAATATTAGAGACTTAATTATGCGAGTTTATAGATTACATGCTAATATCTATCATGCAAGAAAATAACCTATTGTTCTATCTTATCAGAGTGTGCAACTGGATTCAGACTTTCAGCCTCAGTTCAATTTATATTAGCCATACATCACACCAGTGTACTTTCTTGACTGGGCATTTCCAAACAGCACCCTCTAACTATTCATCGCCTTTACAGTTTCTTAATTTTGTGTCTCTTTATTCGCCTTGCCCACGTTTTAACTAGAATTGCTCCTGCACCTGAACTAATGCACCAATGCATTCATTGTTTTGGACGTTCCATTGGGGAATAGGGTCACCCTGGGTTACAGAAGACCTGACTTATGGAAAGCTGACTTCATGCAAGTTCTCCCATACATTTTTAGACAATGTATTAATATAGTACAGACCATCTCAAGGTTACGGCAGGTTTCCTTTCCTGTAATTTAGTTGTAAGCTGAACAGTTTACAAGTCGGGAAAAATGGGTGCAGGCTGTTCAGAAGAAGCGGAAGCTGCCAGCTGCCCTGAAACAGCTGGCAAATCCTTTCTGCCAAGCTCCTAAATGTTTGTTCATATGTATAGTTTGTACATACAATATGTCAAACTTTGGCAAACTGAGGAGGATCTGTGATAATAATAAAATGCTTTGTGGTATTCTGTAGCATCTGGGCACTTGATACATTCCATTAGTTTAATTATGGATGTGTTAGGGTGAATATTCAGGGAAATCAAAGAGTTATCGGAAGTGTATGCAGAGCAATAAGATTTGGGTAATTAGGTGTTTTTGATGTGGATGGACATTTCTCAGGAACCAAACTCTTTTGTAATCTAGGTGTTGCCTGAATTTGTTTTTGACGATGTGGCGCTTTCAGTATATTCTTAACCAACTGGCTGTCCAATGGTCAATTAATTTTGCTTCCTGTTCTTACGCTAAAGAGCAGTGTTTCCTTGGGGCATTCCACTATGCAGAAATCACAGAAATGCTGTCCAAACTCAACAGCTATCAATATAGTTTATTTTAGGTTCTATAAATTTTTCAATTTTATTTTAAGGAATCACAACAGAGATTTTAAGAATGCATTTACAGTGCAAAATAATCAATGATGTGAAGAAATTTATGTTTCTTTTTGACAGTAAGCTGGCAGTACTGGTCTTGAAATATACTTTAATCTGAAGCAGAGCAAAGCTCCCTGGAGATGTTAATGGACTATCATTTTGTTTTGACACCGTATGGAGTGCAAATCCAACATGGCCTCAAAACTCCAAAGTGCTGAGGAAACTATTCAAATATTTTTTTAAAAAACATGAATTCTTCCTATAAAACTCAAAACATTTCAATTTTCCCTTTTTCAGAGGCAGCTCTGCATTTGAATGTGCATGCTCCAAGTTTACTCCTAAACAGCAAGGCTAAATTTGCAGCCAACAGTAGAAAAAGAACCCAAGGTGCAGTTTCTAGTCTGCAAGTTCATCTTAACATAAACTTTAGCAGGAACCAGTTTGGCCAATTCATGGCAAACATCACTGATTATGAAGTGTCCCAAGCATTACTCCTGATCAAGTTACATTTTGCTCCATAGTTAACATGCTTTAGAGTGTAAATGCTGTCTACCCACTGTAATAACCACAAGACTTTATGAACTAGTAAAAATCACATCAAAAACAATGAAGCAGTTTGTCAATGCTGTAGTGTGAATAAAATCTCTGGAGAAGCTGGTCGATATGAAGTAGTCTTTTATTTGACAGAATGATACATTCTTTGATGGAAGAGGCCCTTTCAGAGGAAGAGTCCTCTTCAGCCCAAAATTGCATGATATCTTATAGGCTAAAGATTAAAGGACAATTCTATATGTACAATGTACAGTATCTACAATGCTTCCTTTGAATTACATGTAAATTTCACACCTCCTTCTTCGCACCCACCCTCCAGAAACACAAAATGAATGTTAATCAGCATTGTCTGTATTTTTAATTAACCGCCATTCACAGCTCTACTGTCCAGAACTGCATTTTAAATTTAATCTACAGTCCATGTTCAGGTCTAAAGAATGGTTGCTGAAGTTAGTTGCTGAGGTTAATATTTTGCCATACACCCTAAGTCCAGCATATGCTCTAACAGTCAGATTTACATAGGCTTTTGACTCTGAGTCTACCATCAATTCACCCAGCCATATCCTTCTAATTCCTAAAGTGTCTATCCATCACAGCCTGACTTGGTTGAAGAAAGTAATTCAATTATTAGAAAAATTTCCCATTCAGCTCTCCTTAAAAATCATCACATGGTTCCATCAACATTTGATTGGTCTGTAATCAGAAGGTATCTGAGTAATCCAATACAGATGTTTAAAAGCATGTGCCATATTTGATGAAATGCTTCCTTTGAAATGGTTGCTTTCCAGTAACGCATGTTTTGCAGTAGATGTATCCTGCCTACATATTGGTTTTTAATTTATTATGTCATATGATTTGAGATACATTGAAAAGCTTTTGATTGCATGCCACCCAGATAGATCATTCTATACATAAGTAAATCTGCGGTAGTGGAAAAAGGGGAAATAAAGAGTAGAGAATATATTGTTATAGAGAAAGTCATAGAATCATAGAAAAACACTGCACAGAAACAAGCCCTTTGGCCCATCTAGTCTATGCTGAAATCATTTATGCTGCGAATCCCATTGACCAGCACCGGGACCATAGCCCAACATATTCTTGTCATGGTCTGGTCCATGAAGTCCGCGTTCCAGTTCACGGTCCGGTCCATGGACTCTGGACTCCGGGTCTTCCGGCAGTCCCTTGTTTCAGTTGGGCTTAATCATAGGCACCTGATGCTCATTTTGGTGCTGGGAATATAAGTGGCCCTGGGTTTGAGTGTAGGTCTTGTCAGTTTCCTGTCCTTCCCTCTATTGGTAAGTTAGACTGTCTTTGCAATTACCCTGTGATTGGATCTGTCCCTTCCTGTCCTTGCCTCTGTTGGGTAAGCCAGGCTGTCTTTGCCGTTACCCTGAGGCTGAACTGTTCCCTTCTCTTCCCCTTCTTTCTGTAGCCCTTGGCTGAAGACTTGCCTGCTACCTTTTGCCTGGAGCTTTGCCTGGAACCTTGCCTGTGTCATTGCCTATTCTTGCTGTCAAGTTCTACTGCCAGAGCAAGAATGGAGCCTTGTTGTGTCTAGATAAGGAACCATCTTTTGTTGTTTGGAACTATCTCTTTGTGTCCTTACCTTTGCTAGGTAGGTCTGGCTGTTTGCTGCTACATTGTGCTGGGAACTGTTTCATTGTGTTCAGCTTTCTGTGTGAGTCCCAGCCCTATGTCCTGTTCCCAAGGAGGGGTCCTGGCTCTGTGTTCTGTGTTCCTGTCTCTCAAGTCCTAGTCTGGACTTCATGTCCTCATGCAGCCCAGGAGTCCCGTGTCCTGCCCCCACACCCTGTCCTGTTGCCTTGCCACGTCTTGTCCTTGCTTAGGTCTGGAGTCTGAGCCCGAGTCAAGACCCAGATTCTGGGTCTCTGTCCAGTCTCTGGCTCAGAGTCCTTGTCCAGATTCCAAGTTCCTAGTTCCTCATCCAGGTCCTGCATTCGTAGTCTAATCCTAGCCTAAGCCCTGTATCCTAGTCTCGTCCAGGGCCTGTGTCTTGTCCAGCGTCGTTTATTTCCCACTTCCCTTGCTTTCTTGACACATCTGGTCCTGTCCCTAGTACTTCAGTGTCTGTGTCTTGCATTTGGGTTCGCTCTCAACACTCACCTTATAACAATCCCTAACATCCATGTGCCTATCCAAACTGCTTATATGTTGAAATCGAGCATGCATGCACCACTTTTGCTGGCAGCTGCTTCCACACTCTCTCGACCCTCTGAGTGAAGAGATTTCCCCTCACATTCCCCTTAGACTTTTCACCTTTCACCCTTAACCCATGACCTCCAGATGTAGATCCATGCAACCTCAGTGGAAAAAGCCTGCTTGCATTTACCCTATCTATACCTCTTATCATTTTGAATACCTCTATCAAATCTCCTCTCAATCTTTTATATTCTGAGGAATAAAGTCCTAATCTGTTAAATCTTTCCTTATAACTCAGGTCTTCCAGACCAGGCAACACCTTTGTAAATTTTCTCTGTACTTTTTCAAGCTTATTTACATCTTTCCTGTAGGTAGGTGACCAAAACCTCACACAATACTCCAAATTAGACCTCACCAATGTATTACAGTATACAGCTTCAACCTAACATCCCATCTCCTGTACTCAATACTTTGACTTATAAAGGTCAATGTGCTAAAAGCTTTCTTTATGACCCTATATATCTGTGTCATAACCTTCAATGAATTTTGGGTTGTGTTCCCAGATTCCTTTGTTCTACTACACTCCTCGGTGCCCTACCGATGACTGTGTAATACCTGCCCTGGTTGGTGCTACTGAAAAACAACACTTTGCACTTGTCCGCATTAAATTCCATTTGACGTTTTTCAGTCCATTTTGCAGCTGACCCAAGACCCTCTGCAAGTAATGGTAGCCTTCTTCACTGTTCACTACACCCCCAGTCTTGGTGTCTGCTGCAAATTTGCTGATCCGGTTAACCACATTATCATCCAGAGCATTGATGTAGATGACAAACAACAATGGACCCAGCATTCCACTAGTCACAGGCCTCCAGTCTGAGATGCAACCATCTCCTACCAATCTGGCTTCTCCCACAAACCTAATGCTTAATCCAGTTTACTACCTCCTTTTGAATGCTGAGTGACTGAACTTTCATGGCCAACCTCCCATGCAGGACCTTGCCAAGTGCCTTACTAAAGTCCATGTAGACACCATCCAATGCCTTGCCTTCATCCACTTTTCTCATAACTTCCTTAAAAATGCTGTAAGATTGGTGAGACATGGCATACCACACACAAAAGCACACTGAGTATCCTTAATCTGTCCATGTTTATACAAATGCTTATTTATCCGGCCCCATAGACTGTTTTCCAATGATTTTCCCACAACAGGTGTCAGACTTACTGGCCCATGACTTCCTGGTTTATGTTTAGCACCTTTCTTAAATGGGTGAACAATACTGTCTATCCTCCAATTCTCTAGTACCTCTCCTGTCGCTAAGGATGTTTTAAATATGGCAATTTTTGCAGATGTCTCCAGCTGGGTCTGGGGGAACACTTTGTCAGATTTATCTACCCTAATTTGCCTCAGGACAGCAAACACCTCCTCCTCTGTAATCTGTATAAAGTCCATGAAGTTGATGTTGCTTTGCCTCACTTCTATAGACTCCGTGTCCATCTCCTGAGTAAACACGGGTGCAAGAAATTGCTTTAAGATCTCC
Organism: Hypanus sabinus; assembly: GCF_030144855.1. Classification (NCBI taxonomy): domain Eukaryota; kingdom Metazoa; phylum Chordata; class Chondrichthyes; order Myliobatiformes; family Dasyatidae; genus Hypanus; species Hypanus sabinus. The sequence continues at coordinate 40,400,366 of NC_082722.1, forward strand.
CCCATCTCTTTTGGGTCCACACATGGATTACCACTTAGATCTTCCAGGAGACTAATTTTGTCCCCTGCAGTCCTTTTGTTCTTAACATTTCTGTAGAAACCTTGTCTGCTGGGTTAACTTCATGCCTTCTTTTAGTCCTCCTGATTTCTTTCTTGTGTTCTCATGCATTCCTTATACTCCATGAACACCTCTTTTGTTCCTTCCTGCCTACACCTGTTAAGCACCACCTTTTTTTTTACTTCACCAGGGCCTCAATATCTCTCGAACACCCAGGTTCCCTATCTTATCTTTACCATTGACTCTGACAGGCACATACAAGCTTTGTGCTCTCAAAATTTCACATACCAAGCACACCTTTTTCAGTAAATAGCCTGCCCCAATCCACATTTGCCAGATCATTTCTGATACCATCAACACTGGCCTTTCTCCAATTTAGAATCTCAACCTGTGGCCAGGCCCATTTTTTTTGCATATTTACTTTGAAACCAGTCTCATTTTGATCACTAGATGCAAAGTTTTCCCCTGCACAATCTTCTGTTATCTGTCATGTCTCATTTCCTAATAGCAGATCAAGTGTTGCACACCCTCCTGTCGAAATTTCTACATACTGATTCAGGAAACTTCCCAGAACACACATGACAAACTTTATCCCATCTAATCCTTTTACAGTAAAGTGGAGTGGAGGTAGGAAAATACAGTGCAAGGGCCATGACAAAGTAGAATGAGACATTGAGTTAATTTTTATTTTATAAGGGTTCCATTCAATAGTTTAATAACAGTGGGATAGAAGGTGTTCCTAAGCTTTAGTACTTTCTATCCAAAGAAGAGAAAAGAAGAGAAAGTAACTGGGGTTGGAGTGGCCCTGATTTTGTGAGGGAGGGGGAATTGTAGACAGTGAAAATTGCCTGGGATGCATTTGTATCTCTACAATTTCTAGAGGTCTTTGGCAGAGCAGTTGCCGTACCAAGCTGTAATGCATCTGCATAGGATGCTTTCTGTGATGTATCTATAAAAATTAATAAGGATCATCAGAGACATGACAAATTTTCACACTCTTCTGAGGCACTGAAATGGATTTTGTCTGGCTGGACAAGGACAAATTGTTGGTATTTACAACTAGGAATTTGAGGCACTCCATCATCTCCACCTTCCTGAAGTCAATAACAGGCTCTTTTGTGTTGCTGACATTGAGGGAAAGATTGCTGTTAAGGCATTGAAAAGTTGACCAAGGTCTGTACCCAAAACAAGTGTTTAACCCTTTGGTCTTCAAATTAATTTGTGCCATTTTCCCATCGGCAATTTCCCTAATGATGTTTCTGAAAGGGTTTTAAACAAAATTAGAAATTCATTAGCATCAAACTAGTAGCTTCCAAACCAGTTCTTAGATCACAGTATAACTGTGACTTTTGATCTACAGAAGACTGCTGACATGAAACGGTGGGAGCAGAGGGGATCCCTCCATGTTCCCCTGGAAGTGGGATGGGGTGGTGGTATACTGAGGAATTTGAACAAGTATTTGAAAGTAAGTGTGTGCATGTGTGTGTGTGTGTGTGTGAAAGCAGTGCCATAGTGATGTTGAAAATTGTTGTTTGTGCTTTGAAAATCAGCAGTATTGACCCACAGAAATATCCGGAGTCTGAGTTTATATTGAAACCATCACTAGATGCTTGTAGCCTGGACAAGAACTCAAACTCTTCTTAGCATCCTTGTAATCAGTAAAATTACTCTTCACACTAGCTAGATCCCAACTCCATACTCTTCACCATTGTGCACAGTCCTTTGTTGTTTCTGCCAGCTATAATCGAATCCTACCATCACTCGTATCTTTCCTTCACCTCACCCCGCAGCCTTCTGTTTCCAAAGGGCTCAATGAGAGTGTCAACACTTGTTGCTGTCATGATCCGTTCTGTGAAATCCATGCTCTGGTTCACGGTCCGGTCCATGGACTCCAGACTCCGAGTCTTCCGGCTGTCCCTTGTTTCAGTTAGGCTTAATCATAGGCACCTGATGCTCGTCTTGAGGCTGGGACTATAAGTGGCCCTGGGTTTGTGTGTAGGTGCTGGTTTGTCCTGTCAGTATCCTGTCCTTTCCTCTATGGGGTAAGTCAGGTTGCCTTTGCTGTTACCCTGAGGCTGGACTCTTCCCTTCCTCTTCTTTCTGTCTGGAGCCTTGCCTGTGTCCTCGCCTATTCTCACCGTCAAGTTCTACTGCTGGAGTAAGACTGGAGCCTTGCTGTGTCCAGATAAGGAACCGTCTTTTGTTGTTTGGAACTGTCTCTGTGTCCACACCTTCATTAAGCAGGTCCAGCTGTTTGCTGCTACCTTGTGTTGGGAGCCATCTCATTGTGTTCAGCTTTCTGTGTATGAGTCCCAGCCCTATGTCCTGTTCCCAAGAAGGGGTCCTGGCTCTGTGTTCCACATTCCTGTCTCCCAAGACCAAGGCTCTGTTCCAGTCTCCCAAGTCTGAGTCTGAGCTTCACGTCCTCATGCAGCCCAGGAGTCCTGCACCCTGCCCCCACGTCCAGTCCTGTTGCCTTGCCACATCTTGCCCTTGCCTAGATCCAGAGTCTGAGCCTGACTGAAGACCCAGGTTCCAGGTCCTTGTCCAGTCTCTGGCTCGGAGTCCTTGTCCAAGTTCCTAGTTCCTCGTCTAGGTCCTACCTTCTTAGTCTAGTCCTAGCCCAGGCCCTGTATCCTAGTCTCATCCAGGGCCTTGTCTTGTCCAGCGTCGTTTCTTCCCCACTTCCCTTGCTTTCTTGATACACCTGGTCCTGTCCCTAGTACTTCAGTGCCTGTGTCTTGCATTTGGGTTCACTCTCAATGCCCACCTTATGACAGTTGCTTCAGCTCCTTCTTCACTACTCAGTGATCTAAAAGGTGAGACAGAAAGAGGACAGTCCTCCTCATATTCTGTGGTATTTGGGGATTCTACTTCAGAAAGATCTGGGAAAGAATGAGAGGGGGAAAGTTCAAAGTAAATTTATTATTGAAGTACATATATGTCCCCATATACCACCCTGAGATTTATTTTCTTGCTGTTGTACTCAAAAAATTCATGATAGAATAACCGTAATAGAATCAATGAAAGACTGCCCCAATATGGGTGTTAAATCAGAGTGCAAATGAGAATAAACTGCAAATACACAAAGAAAAATAATAAAAATAAATAAGCAATAAACATTCAAGAACATAAGATGAAGAGTCCCTAGAAATGCATCCATAGGTTGTGGGAACAGTTTGTGGTAGGGCAAGTAAAGTTGAATGAAGATATCCCCTTTGGTTCAAAAGCCTGATGGGTGAGGGGTAGTAACTATTCCTGAACCTGATGGTGTGAGTCCTTGGGTTACTGTATCTTCTTCCTGATGACAGCAGTGAGAAGAGGGTATGTTCTAGGAGGTGGGGGTCCCTGATGATGGACCCTGCTTTCCCGCGACAAAGCTTAGTGTAGATGTGCTCAACGGTGTGGAGTGGGCCATATCCATGACTGTTTGTAGGACTTTCCATTCAAGGGCATTAGTGTTTCCATACCATGCTATGACGCAGCGAGTCAATATACACTCCACTACACACCTATAGAAGGTTTTCAAAGTTCTAGACACCATGCGAATCTTTGCAAACTCCTAAGAAACTAGATTCAGAAACAGAATCAGAATTAGGTTTAATATCACAAGCATATGCTGTGAAATTTGTTAACTTTGTGGCAGCAGTACAATGCAATACAAGACAATATAGGAAAGTATAGAAAGTGCTGTCGTGCTGGGATTTTCTGTTCAAGGGCAACTATCCTCCGAAGGATAACACCAAGGAATTTAAAGTTGCTGACCCTCTGCACCTCTCATCCTCTGATGAGGACTGGCTCATGGACTCTGGTTTCCTCCTGAAGTCAATAATCGGTTCCTTGGTCTTGCTGGCTTTGAGTAAGAGGTTATTGTTGTGGCACCACTCAGCCAGATTTTTATCTCCCTCTGATGTGCTTAGTTGCCACCACCTTTCATTCAGCCCACAACAGTGGTGTCATCAGCAAACTTGAATATGGCATTGGAGCTGTGCTTAGCCACACAGTCAATGGTGTGAAGCGAGTAGAGCAGGGGACTAAGCATATAGCGCTGTGGTGCACCTGTGCTGATGGAGATTGTGGAGGAGATGTCATTGCCAATCCAAACTGGCTGGGGTCTGTAATTGAGGATCTAATGCACAAGGAGGTATTAAGGCACAAGGTCTTTAAACTTATTGAATAGTTTTGAGGGGATGATGGCATTGAATAACATCCATCCTGTTATATGCATCTTTGCAATCCAGATGTTCCAGGGTCGAGTGAAGATCCAATGAGATGGCATCTGCTGTGGGCCAGTGGCTCTGCAGGCAAATTGGAACAGATCCAAGTCTCTTCTCAGCTAAGAGTTGATATGGTTCATCAGGAGTGTCTAATGGCTCTGGGCCGATACTCACTAGAAGTTAGAAGAATGAGGGAGGATCGCAGTGAAATCTATCAAATGCTGAAGGGCTTAGATAGAGTGGATGTGGAGAGGATGTTTCCTATGGTGGGAACCAGAGGGCACAACTTCAGAATTGAGGGATGTTCATTTAGAATGGAGATAAGGAGGCATTTCTTTAGCCAGAGGGTGGTGAATCTGTGGAGACTGGGTCATTGACTGTATTTAAAGTGAAGGTTGATCAATTTCTTATTAGTCAGAGCATGAAAAGTTATGGGGAGAAGGCAGGAGATTGGGGTTGAGAAGGAAGCAGACCAGCCATGATCACGATCAAATGGTGGAGCAGACTCGATGGGCCAAATGGCCTAATTCTCCTCCTTTGTCTTTTGGTCTTAAATGTAAAGTGTTGGGAGCAGCACAAGAGAAATGCTTTAAAGCAGAATCTTATGAAACTGCAGAACCCATTCCTGCTTATTGAAGAAGAAATCATGCTAAACTTTGACAATACAATAAAGTTAAATTTATATTGTTCTTTTCATGACTACAAACTACTGCACGGAGCACTTTGGAAATATTAACAGAGACTGCTAGATACATTCACCAGGTTTTGCAACACCTGTGGGGAGAGAAAAACAGGGTTACCATTTCACCTCCAGTGTGACAAAATCCTTGCTTATCGTCGCCAAAGTATAAAGTCATGGTTTGTGGCCTTTTGCTCCAAATCCAGTCATTAAGTAGTTAGGTGCGTGTTGATGATGTCATCACATTTGGGAAATATGATAGGGAAATAAAAGATGTATCAGGGTGTACCACAACAGGAACGGTCCAATCTGACTTCCTGTTGGTTGGGGATGGGAAATACTGCAAACGCTTTAAGAGAGACACAAGGCCATTTTTATGTGTGATTTATGCATAAAGTACAGTCCCTACTGGAACCAGGCAATCATTTCTTTACAAGCTATGAAGTCTCACGGAATCCAATGTATGCTCAAGAATCAGCCTTTTGATTTTCAATACTTTTTGACTTCAAAGACTGGAAATAATTTTTGGCAAAGATTAATGGCTAATTTAATATCAATGCCAGTGCAAATCGCTGTCAGTGCAAACTGCTGTCAGCGTAATTTATAGAAGAACTAGCTGCTGAAGTGGTGCTGCTGAACTCATTATTCTAATGTCTGCTGATGCTAATCATATTGGGCTACAATAACAAAGACCATGTCACGCTGGTTAATATTATTGTGTCTTTTAAGGTACTCTATTTCTACAGCGGTCCAGTTATTACTTGATCTGCTATTTATTAAAAACAAGGTAACAGTTTCCATATGGACACTGTCTTTACTTCATACCATCTGGGGTGACTACATATTCAAAAAAGGATGGACCAGTTGAGAAATGCATGAATCAAATCCTGGTACTGGCTTGATTGGCTCTGATGCTACATCTGCCCCTGTGTGCCATAGATGATGTCCAAACTTTAGCAGTGCAGATTCAAGTGCTTGTGTCACATTACCTGATTGGGTGAAAGGTTAAAAGAACCTAATTCCCAAAATCATTGCACCATAATGACAGTGAGACACAGGGTAAAGTCAGGATCCACCCAGCCTTCACTGCACATTAACTTCAAGATTCAAGATCCAGATGTGTTTATCATACGTACATCGAAAAATGCAATGGATTGAATCTTGTCATTTGTGTTAACCACCAACACACCTGAGGGTGTGCTGGGAGCAGCCTGCAACTATCGCCACAAATTTCAGCGCGAGCGAAACATGCCCACAATATTTGACAGAACAACACAGAACACAACAAACAATAGAACAACAGCAGCGAAACAAACCCCATTCTTCGCCCCCACCCATTCATCCCACGCGTGCATGCAGTCTGCTTTGCTCCCATCTCACAAAACAAGGGAAAATCTGCAGACACTGGAAATCTGAGCAACACACACAAATTGCTGGAGGAACTCAGCAGGCCAGGCAGCACCTATGGAAAAAAGTACAGTTGACTGCTCCCATCCCACCTGCTTTGAACACCTCCGTGCTCCTTCCCTGCAGACTGAAGCAATTTGCACAGGAAGGAAGAACCATAACACGACTCTGAACCTTGCCTTAACTTTGGTCAGGATTGCAGCTGATGCTTTCTTCTTTCTTAGTATCCCCGGGGGATTTTCCCTCTGGAATGACAAGGGGAAAACTAATCATTTTTGGTGATTCTCGGCACTGTCCTGAAGTTAAGGACAGCACAAGTTAAATGCAGAGATTTATACGCTAGACTGATTAATCAAAAGCTTGGATCAGGTACAGCAAGATCTTCAGATCATTGATACTCCAGAGCATGAGCCCATCCTTGGACCAGAATTTTCCTGTTACTGGGTTTATAGGAGTTGATGAGAGACTTAAATAGGGTTCTGTCCTTTGGAGTACAGAAAGTTAAGAAGTACATTACAATCATGTTCAAAATTTTAAAAAAAGGTTTTAAAAGGTAATCCATAACAAATTACTTTCAGTTGCTCATGAGCCAATGCCTCCAGATTTACACTAGAATCATAAAAAGTGATTACTTAAAGAGAATTATATCATGCAGAGCTCACATACAGTACTCACGTCTTTAATATATGGTTGTTAACACTAAGCTAATCATGATAGTTAAGAGGAATTACACTTGATATATTTTTTAAATGAGGAAAGATCAGGGAAATTAAATTAGAGAAGGTAGCTGTTGTGTGGATTTATCAATGGTTAATTGTGTACATGATATTATGTCCTTTTTTTGCACTGATTGAAAAGTTAAGAAAATTCATGTTTTGCATGATACTATAAAATTTTATCACAATATAAAGAACAATAAAAATATATTAAAAATTTTAAAAAATTAATGATTATCTGTAGCTACATTTTCTTCACTTATATTTTCAAACTGCAGTTAGTGAAGAAGGAGTTTGAACTCCAGAAGCTAAACTGTTTTTGGATAGAAAGCTTGTGTACAATCCCTTAAATCGATGGCTAGAAATGTGAAAACCTTGATTATATCGATTTGACCGAAAAATGCTTTGTTAAAAGAATCTTCTGCTGACAGAAATCTGCTGTCATTGTAATTCTGTGTGTGTGAGATATATATAACATGTGCTACGCTATGAGAATAGAGAATGTGGTTTATGAGCGATCAACATCTCTGCTGTTCAACAGAGAATTGTAGCCCCACTGTACAAATGAAAATTAACACAAACTACATGTTAATGTTTCTCTTTCGACCACAGCAGGACCAGACAGGATGACAAAGTGTTTTTAGATCTAGAAAAGTGATCTTTTTCTTTGTCCAGCAGAATAAAGCATCTGGTTTCTCTTTTTGAATATAGTGTTCAAAAACTCAGAAACTCCTACATATATGACTGCTGCCAAATACTCTTCCACTCTGACTCTGGGAGCTTCAGAAACTAACTTTGCAAACCAGACAGCAGTCAAACAACTGATGTTGTACATGAAGGGAAAACAGCTTTACAGCATCAATTAACCTTTTATAACCAATTATACAAGGGCACCATGGACAGCATGAAATCATACACAATAAATTGTTGAATATAGTAATACTTCTAACAAATCGAGATTTCTGTTCTTTATTTAAATACTACTAAACGGCAACAAGCAAAATGGAGAAGTGAATCTTTTTTTATAATTTCAGAAGGAAGTGGTGTTAATTATTAGAAAGTTTATTGATATACTGACCGCAGGTTCCCTCCATGTCACACACCCTCCTGACTTGGAGATATGTCATCACTGTGGCTGAATCAAAGTCTCTGTGCTCAATAGCATGTTATGGGTACCTTCATCCAAAACGCGAAGTTGGCTCACCATTATCCTACAAATAATGTGTTGGTGTTAAACCAAAACACTATGAACAGCTCAGTATCTATGGAGGTAAAAAGGAAAGGTTGATATATTGGGTAGAGTCCTCACATCAGTACTGTGAGAGGGAAGAGGAAAGATTGCCTGAATATAGCAGTGAAAAGAGGGCTGAGGGGATGGATAGTAAGTGGAATCAGTTGGGGTGTATAGAACCAGGCTCAAAATACTGACTTAAGAGGAATCTTCAGGATTCTCATCATAAGAGGACATCGGCAGCTCAGTTGCTAAGTACAATCCAAACTGGCTGATAGATTTTAGTCTGTTAAGAGAATCAAGGCATGTGGCATTAGTAAAGGAAAGGGGCACTTGAGTAGGGGTTGTTGAATAATGGAATAAACGTAAAGAGCTGAGTGTTCCTCCTGAACCTCTTTATATACTGAATGGTTACTAACTAAAAGTACAGTAGCTCTCAACCTCATGGTGCAAATTGAATTAATGAGCAGCTCTTTTATTTGGTTTAAAATACACCAACTAGGGGAATATGTGCAGGGCATTGTTGTATATAATGTTCAGAGGTATCCTCAATCAAGGCAATTTACAGGACAAAATGAGAGATATTGCATTCTGAACACGTTAGTGTTTCTATTTCTGAACACTGGCAGAAACACACCTTTATTCAATCTGCTTTCTAGAAAGTAAGAAACAGTTGGAAGGTACTAAATGTACTGTGTTGAGCACTTATTCGGTCCATAATGACAGACGAGGAAGCTCTTTAACTCAACAACAGTTTTATTGTGATGGACACAAACAAACCAGGCACCATGGCCTGGAAAGTGAACCAAACCAGTCTCTCCCTGACGGGGGAGGTGACCATTGCACACCCCGGTTACAGTTAGGGTGCCCCACAAATACACAAGCAATAACTGTATAACCCAAGCTAAAATGTACCAATAAATGAACTGGAACTTCCCACCATAATCCCACAAAAGCATTTTAATGCAAGAACAATAAACAGTACTGGTCATTAGAAATGCAGGGGCAGGCTGTTGACTACGCCCCCATCCAGAACGTCACAGTTATAACCAAAGTATGAATCAGAACACTCACAAGAATTCTACTTTGGCAGCAGTAGTTTATTACCTGACCACTTTTAGAAGGATATGCTAAAAAGCACTTACTTGTAAAATGTTATTTTAACACTTTGATTTACGTGAACAGAGAAACAGCGACTTTTCAAAATATACTTTGTGCATGACTTCTTCTCATTGTTGTTCCCTCTTCGCACCTTGTGGCGCATGGGGTGGCATTGTTTGCCATTTCCTTAGCATTTTTCTGTTTTTTTATGAGGTCAAATTGTTAGCTTGATGCTCAACCCAGCATGGATGGAAAGTGTGCAGGGGACTGGCTGGATTAGAACCCAGGACCATACATCTCGAAGTCTGGTGCTGATGCCACTACGCCAACAGCCGGCTATTTGTTCTCATTGGATGTCAATTAATATTGATCCTTTATAGACATACAGAGGAACCAAGATGAATGCAGCTTATTATCCATTTCTATATTTCGTATTAGTGTATTTTCATTATTAGATTCACTAAATTTTACCATTTTCTAAAAATCTTCAAATAATCTATTTTATGCTAATTTATATTTTCACTTTTAATTTTGTTATAGTGGCTACACAACAGATTCATCATTGTAGATAGTAATCCAACTCTTCCGAAGCCATACATTCTGAATGTTCTCAACAATGCCTGCAATAGCTGTAATAGATTAAAGATAATTACTACTCTCTTAACCCAACTAATTTCTCTGAAAAATCCTATCTACTTCTTTAAAATGTTGCATGTAATTAGTATTATAAATTTGTTAAAAATAATTATTCAATTCACGTATAAATTGTGTTGATAACAATAACTTCACACTTACTCTTAATGCCATTACTCAAAGGATGCATTAATTACCAAAATGTCACTGTATTAAAAACAGTTACTTCAGTGCTGACAAATAAAATTGACCATCTGTTTTCTTTTTCAACTTGAAGGCAATACATTCCTTTGGAAGTGCCACAAAGTTTGACGTATGTGTAGAGAACACTAGTTTTAAATATTTATTTCTGGGAGGTAGGTAACTCTACCAACTTTACAGAGATCTTAACTCTGATAACATGTGCACCTTTAAAGCAAACTGTTTGTCCTTGTGCGTATTCAGCTGTGTATGGTTAAAAACGAACCACTCTGGGCAATGTGGAACAATCTGGAGTCTCCAAAGTTTAAAGGACATTTATTATCAAGGTATGTATACATTATACAACCATGATATTCATCTCCTAACAGGCAGCCACAAAACAAAGAAACCAAAAAGAACCCATTAAAAATAAGACCAATTGGAACACCCAATGTGCAGAGAAAGAAGAAACAAATCATGCATATAATAACCGCAAACAAATAACGTCTGAACGGAAGTCCACAAAGAGAATCCAAAACCCATAGTTCATCACCAAGCCAAGAAAACAAGCAAGCAGAACTGGCCCCTTCCTCATCCATGGCCCCGAAACCCTGACCTTTCCAATTTGGCCTATTGTCCAAACATCAGGTTCAATCACCTTGATACGCTCTGGTGTCTGAATGTCACTGCCTTGATTCGGCCCGTACCTGACCTTTCTGATTTGGCCCTGAGCTTAAATCTTCAGCACTTAAATCTCTTGCTCCTTGCTCACAAAAGAGTGATAGTAATGTAATAATCAGGTAAGTGATCAGTTAACTTCACAAGGGATATTGGTAACAATTAAGGTGACATTACTAAAATAATTAAGAGACTTTAAGCATTCTCTGGGCAAATGCCAATAAAGCCATTATACAAATTTGTTTCAAAATTTTATAAGATATATTTTGTGGTACTATGGTACTAGATTCATAGCTTTATTGGACTTAAATTTCAATCTGACTATTGCTAATTATAAAATTAACTAATTTAAAGCTGTTTTTTTGTGGGATGGAGACATAGACACCCAACAGCTTCACTAACCCCATCTTGATGAGACCCAAGTTCTACATTATGGTTTCGAATTAAAACATTTCTACTGAAATTTAGAATTGAAGTCTGTCACTTGGAATATTTTGCAGAATTCAGTCAATGGGGTCAGACTTTCCTGTGCATGGTCAGATAATCCATCAAATCTTATAAAATCAAGTAACTTGAATTATATTAAGTTAACCTACTGGCACTTATTTAATTAATATTCTGCTGGAGTCTTGAATAAATCTGATGGTAACTGAAATATAAACCCAATTATGTGTAAGTGACAAGAATATGATATATTTTTTTGGAATGTAGTGCAGAGGATGATCAGTGTCAAATTTAATGATGAAAGTCCTTTTTCTTTGCTGTTTTAAAAAAAAAACCCTGACACATGAATGAAAAGTCAAAAGCTTGCCAGTGCTGGAATGTTGGAGTCCTTGAGTTCTTCAAAAATTAACTTTATAAAGTTGTCAAAAGTTGACTCACACAGTGTGAGTGCTGTTTCCTTTTTAAAACCAAGTATCTGGTAGTCCAGGAAGTTCTGTGGTGGCAGGGTGCACACAGTGCAAGAAGGGTCATCATCCAGTAACATGCTAGGGCCTATCTGAGCTCAACCTCAAGAAGAGTCTCAGCCTGAAGTGCAAATTCTTGACTCTTCTCCACAGATGCTGCTCGACCTGCTGAGTTCCTCCAGCATCTTGTGTTTGTTGCCTTTTTTAAGGTTGTTATGCTGAATGTTTATAATAGTACAGGGTACAGGCAAGTGCTCTGCTCAAATTTGTGTAAATTTCTTGTGAAATCTAACAAGCAAAGCACAATGATATACTGTGGAGCTCAGTTATTTGACTTCTCACAACTTTTGACTCTTGAGCTTGCATTGTATGTTATATTAAAACTGATTGATATTTATTGTGCAAATTCTGACACTGGTACTGGTCACTGGCAAGCCACAGTGACTTCACTCTGAGCATTGTAATTGTGTGGGATTGTGTCTAATCTGTGTGACCCAAGTTATTGTGTGAGGCTCATTAAACTGTCTTTGTGGGATTCATTACAATGATATTACTCGTAGCACAGTATAAAAGATAGGCTGACTCTTTTGATATTGAAGTGCAGAATCCACAAGGAAGTGTTCAAATTACCTTCCATTTGCTCCTGGAACCCATTTTTATCACCATATCGTTGATCTCATGTAGGGGCTAGTGGTTGTAACATGTGGCCATTCAATAAATGAATCAGTTTTGGAAATAGTGTAATAGCACAATGTTGGACTTCAGTCCGAGAGGACTTGGGAGTGTTGGGCTTGTATCAGCTAGGGGAGTTGGTGGTGTGATCAGGCACATGTTCCAAGGCAGTGGAAGGAAATAACCCCATGGATTAATGTTCCCTCTAAGGTGTACATGTGCGCACACACACATACCTTCTGCTGCTAGCACACAAAGGAACTTAAACTGTGCACGAAAGGTTGTCACCTGCTGCCGCGATGGCATGTTAGGTATATTTCACAACCGTACACAATCTCATTTTGTTTTCTGGTTTCTGATGCGGATGATGCAGCCAACATGGAGCTGGTGTTGATTTGTCTGCAGGTTTCAGAACTGGCTTATTTATGCTGTTTTTATTGAAGTAATTATTGCGCACGTGCTGTTGGCACTGGGTAAAAAGCTACACAGCACAAGATTTTTGCGCACACTGGTCATTACAAGCTAGAGGAAACGTTGCCAAGGATGCAGAGCAGGGTGCTTCACATATTGGGGCATGTCTTGCTATCTTTCAGCCAGTGTTTACGTGGAGAACTGCCAGCTGGATCAGCTAGATCCTGCCTATGCTGGAGAAGCCAGGACAGAGGTGGAAGTCACATATCACAGCACCTGACCACCCAGATCACCTCCAGACTAGCTGCTGAGTCCAGGACTGTAGTACAAATGCCCCAGATTTAATATGGCCCCTCAGGTAACAGCAGGGATGGCTGGCTTGAGTCAGTGAGGTCACTGATCTTGATGGAAAATATTGTTAAGGCTCTTTCAGGAGTTATGAAGTTATGGAGAGCATAATTATAAACTAAATAAAATGAAAGCCAATCTTGAGGAAATAAAACTCTGTATACAGATTAACTTCCAACTGATACCTTGTGGTTTTCTGTCCCACTGAAACTACACAGGAAATGACAATAGATGAATGTTCCTGCTCATTGTTAAAGGTGTATCTGTGCCACTTCAACACAGAGAAGATTGTCACTCAGCCTTCTGGGTAGTACATCCACGGATCCATTCTTCAACACTAACATGAGGGATATTTTAAGAGTGTCTGCAGTTTGTACTCAGAAGCTTCTGGAACATACAGCAGTATCAAACATTCAAAGGAGTTCTGCTAGTTGGGATGTGCCTCTATTTAATTCTGTAAATTTACGTGACTATTCAAAACATTAAAGCAGGTGATTATAACAATTGGAACTGAAGCAAATTGTTAATTGTTATTTTTTTGTGGAAGAAGTGTAAAGCATTGTGTCAGGAGAGTGCGATTCACTTGGATCCTCCTGGACTCTCTCCCTTTTGAAGATTTGCTGTGAATAAAGCTGTTCAAATTTCCCAGTGTCAGCACTTATGTGGCTCAGTTTTTGTCAGTCATAAAACATATACATTTGGAGAAGTGGTTTATTTAATCTGATGGTAGGATGTTATTTAATATTTCAAAATATCTTTTAATGTTTATAATACTTAAAATATTTTGGTATGTTTGTAAATGACTTGGATCATCACAGATGTAGTTGAACCATCTTTACAACAGTAAGCAGTGAGAGAGCCAGGCTTGTGGCCCGCCCTACTTTGCAAGCTGGGCATGGCAGTGAATCCGCATGGACAATTGGACCTCTGTGCCCACAAGAGAGCCACTTAGTTCTAGGAAGCGTGTAGGATCCAAATCTGCAGTCAGCCAGCTCAGTGCACGATCCAGCCCTATGTCCTTCTGTGAGGTTCCAGGACAATTGTTGCCTGAATAGCTGCCACAGTTATTTTAAGGGTTCTTCCTCTCTTCACTTTCCTCCTTCTTTTAGCTGTTGGTTCTGCTTTGCATGCCCTCTTGTTCGCGTTACTTTCCAAAGAGGGTGCTCACCGTAGTACCAGCTCTGATGCAGGGTCTTCTACCTGAATCATTGCTTCTCCTCTCAAATATGCAGCCTGACCTGCTGTGTATTTTTACCATTTCCTGTTTTTTTATTATTGTACCAAAAGCCTTGTTGGCAAAATGTCTTCCAGAGGAATCTGGAGGACTAGAAGTGACCAGAACTGCTAACACTGCTTTTGGCTCTCCACAGGTACTGCCTCGTTTCAAGCATCAGATTTATTATCACTGAAGTACAGTACAAGTTTTAGGCACATGTATGTTGCAAGGGTGCCTAAAGACTTTTGCACCATACTGTGTTGTCAATATGGAGCAAAGAATGTACTCGTAAATCTGGAGGGAGCAAAGGATACTGGGAATGGCAAGGGTGGAGCACCATGGGAGGGGTGTGCCACAGGAGGCAGAGGAGGAGAGCAGGTGGTGGGGGTATAGACACACCCCTCCCTGAGACACCAGGCAAGGTCATTTGTTTCCAAAAAATTAGTTTATTGATCACTACAGAATGTCTCTCTGGTCCTATCTGTTCCCTCCCTGCTCCCTTCCCCTTTTCCCAACCATGATTCCTCCCTCCCTGTCTCCTTCCCACTCTCAGTCCATGATAGAGACCCATATCAGAATCAGGTTTATCATCACTCACATGTGTCATGAAATTTGTTTGCAGCAGTAATACAGTGCAATACATAAAATCACTACAGTACTGTGCAAAAGTCTTATGCACCCGAGCTATATACAGTACATGTGCCTAAGACTTTTGCATAATATTGTATGTTGTGAAATTTGTTGCTTTGTGGCAGCAGTAGTGTAAAACATAAGAAAAAAAACTATAAATTACGATAAAAACAAATGAATAGTGAGAATAGCAAGAGGAATAGTGAGGTGGGCTCATGGGCAATTCGGAAATCTGATGGAGGAGGGGAAGAAGCTGTCTCTGAAGTGTTGAGTGTGTGTTTTGAGGCCCCTGTACATGCTCCCTAATGGTAGTATTGATAAGAGAAGACGTCTCGGATAGTGAAGTCCGTTAATGATCGATGCCACCTTCTTGAGACAGGGGCTTTTGAAGATGCCCTCAGTGACGGGAAGTGATGGAGCTGGCTGAGCCTGCAACACTCGGCAGCCTCTTTCGATCCTGTGCATTGGAGCATACATACCAGGCGGTGATGCAGCCAGTCAGAATGCTTTCAATACCTCCAATATCTGCTATCTGTTCAAGAGTCTGATTCTGTTTGCCCTACTGCTCTTGATAGGTGTTGGGATTTTGGAATATCTATAAATGGCACCAAACATAAAGCATTCACCTGCCAAAGCAATGATAGGCAGCTGATGATCCCTTTCAGAAACTCCAGTGAATTGTCTTGCCTTCTGCTGAGCTGGTGGTCATCTGTGTGAGGTGAAGAGGGACGTTTGCTGGAAGATAGAAAATTGTACCTTGAATGATGTCAGGAACCTCTTGGTTTGTAAACTTCTGTCCAATGCTTAGTGAACATATAACTTCTCCACAAATACCACATTCAGCTGGAAACATCTCACAATTGTACATGTGTACTGTGGATGTCTCATTGAGTCCAAGGACACTCTTGGAAGTGAAAGATAGGGACAAATGATTACTTTCTTTTAACGTCTGTGTCAACTTCAAAATGATCCCACTTTTCTCAAACTGTTTATATGTTTGATTCAGTCCGTTTGACTTTTTGAATGATACTCTATTAACTACTGAAGTATCTGGAAGTAATATTTCAGGATTCTTGCAACCCTACTGGTGTGTTGACATTTTCAGTGAAATATTTTGGCATTCTTTAAAATTAACAGATACAATGGCATATGTTCACCTGAATGTGTTGTTGCGCCTCACCTGTTCTATTGTTAAGCCTGTCACTTAAGATCTATCAGTTGCCCTGTTAAACTGTATCAGAGGACAGACTCTGCTTAATATAAATATTAAGGACAGGGTTATTCCGGGTATTTTACTTCTGTTAACTTAGTAACTAAGTTTTTGCGGCTGATGAATGTTTTTTTTAATGTTCTATCTTTGAGTTAGATTCTTGGATTTTCTTGTGTCATGCTATTCTCCTGCTGAGAGGGCATATGGATAGATTGGTCACATCCCAACTCTCTGGATGTAATGCTTTGCACAGAAGCGGCACAAGATTAGCAGAGTTGACTAATTCTGTAGTTCTCATTCCTTCTTTGCACTGTTCACACACACGGAATGTGGGTCTGTCTGGGATTGGGTGCTCCTTTATCTTGGCAAAAACTGACCGATAATATTAACATTTGATTTCTGAAGACAGTGTAACGAAGAGCTGCCTCTGGTCCTGGTCTGAGCCCTGTTCTACCTTGCTGCATGGGGACCAGCTCTGATGTCATTTTTCCTACTTTACTGGAGATGCTAGTAAAGAGAAAATGGTGTTCCTAGCCTTAGCAACTACTCTCTGAGACTATTCTGTTCTGATATATGGCTTGAGTTCTCAACTTACATGTACGGGCCTGATGCACGGGGATCTCTGCTGGCATCCTCCACTTTAATGGGGGAGCTTTTGCAGATCTCTTATCAACGTTATCTTGAGATCAGAATAAAACTCATGGAAATACAAAATCAAATTTCAGTGAATAGCCGGGGAAAAAAAAACTATATGCATTTTCCCCTTCGTGCGGATGCCAGCCAAAACAGAACAATTAGATCTAAAACCATTTGCCAGTTTCCTGTCAGGTTCTACGGGTGTTCATCCTGAGGACCTACAACCTACAAGGCCTGACAGACAGTGCTTCAGAATTCGTCCTCAAGTATTATCTGACTTTCACATGTGCAAAGGTAGCCAAATAAAATTACTCTATTCCATAAATAGAATAATTTATATTCTATTAAATAAGAATAGCTCAGCAACAGTTAAATAGAAACTGAAAAGTGAAAGATACATTTTCTACTCACACGCTAAGGCAATCTATTGATCCATGCTAATATTTGCTACTTTTTCATTTCACAGTCTCCTTAATGTAGTAAGTATACTAACATGGGAACATCTTACTTTGAAGATAGAAACATTCTCATACATACATAAAGAAATAATAGGAATTATACCTAGCAGAATTTTTCAATAGTATTTAGTTTTTATGACACTTTGGAAAGCTGCCTGTGGTTTAAGATAAGCTTTAAGTCATTCAGTTAGAGATTTTTATTTGAAATATAGTTATGCTTCATTTATGTTATATAATTTCCAAAATTGTTACCTCATTGAAGGATGACAGTAGTTTCCCTGGAGTGGAAATTGCATTTTTCAATCAGGGAATTTTGTGGTATTACTTCCAACACAATTAATAGATTTTGCAGGGTGAGGAATGCAAATAGAAAAATATTAACCTAATAAGTTGGAAACAACAATGGGATGTTGTTTTAAAGATGTTTATGGTGCAGATTCAATGTTTAAAATGAGGAGGATGGGTTTATTAGAATGGATAATAAGTGCTAATAAAGAAATCTCATATTGATGCAACACATTTTATGCCTTCAGGTTGCTAAGAAGATTCCTCATTTAAAACTGTCTGATAATCAGAGTTTTTAAATGGATTACAATCACAGACAATTAAAAATGGTTCAACAGCTTTGGACATTGACAAGCTATCAATGGCTAGCAAGGCTTTTCAAGACAAGAGCTTCAAGTACCTGAGACTAACTGACCACTTGTAGCCTGCTCCAATGAACAGGCTCTTTCAGGTGCGCATTGTCAGAGCCAATCTGCCTTCACACCCAGACTAAAACTTCTTGTAAGCTCATGTTGCAAGCAGTGAGACACATAAAGTTGAATGTTTTAAAAAGAAGCTGCAACAGTATCTGTGGACAACAAATGAGATGAGTGGGTAGATGGCCAATTGACAGGCTAACCCCCACATAAAGTTGTCACTATGAGGGGTACTCAGCAATGTACTGCTGCACAATCACTACAAAACTGGATTAAAAGCGTTTATACGTTAGGAAGATCTGCCTGAAAAAGATGTCACTGAGGTTGGCATTATTCATGGGATGCTTCACGCCATTGCAAGTATCTCATGTTGAGACCCTTTCACAAGTGTTTACACAAAGTAAGCACTACCTCTGAGGTGAAAAAAGACAGGCATATAAACATCAAAGTTAATAGTGAATTCTCCCTGGCATTGACATGTGATTCTATCAGCAATGAGGTGGAATAATTATTTCTCATTGGCGGTAAGAAAAATTATGCCCAAGATGAAATAGATGCTGTGGAGTTACTCCAATTCAGAAATTTCTGGTTGCCAGGGATTTTGTTCTGGTTATGGATCATAAACCACCGATTGAAGTTCCATTCAAAAAGACAATTGGAGCACAGGGTAATGGGGACAATGTACTGGTGTGGACTGAGATTCAATTAGAAACAGGATACAGAGAGGGAATAAACAAGTGGGATTCTGCAAGTTTCAGTATTGGTTCCCAGGTGTTCTTAATCCATATCAATAATCTGGATGAGAGGATCAATTACTATATATTCTAGACTGTTGATGTTGCAAAGTTAGTTAGCATTATAGGCTGTGATGAGGAGGTAGAGAGATTGCTGAGGAGACAGGTTGGTTAAGTCTATGGGCAAGGGTATGGTGGATAGGTTGACAGTGTTGTTAAGAAGGCACATGGTGCATTGGCCTTCATCAACCATGGAATTGAATTGAAGAGCCAAGAGGTAATGTTACAGTTATGTAAGACCTTAGTTAGACCCACTTGGAGTACTGTGTTCAGCTCCGGTCACCTCACTACAGGAAGGATGTGGAAACTATAGAAAGGGTGCAGAAGAGATTTACAAGGATGTTGCCTGGGCTGGGGAGCATGCCTTAAGAGAACAGATTGAGCAAACTCGGCCTTTTCTCCTTGGAGCGACGGAGGATGAGAGCTGACCTAACAGAGGTGTATAAAATGATGAGAGGCATTGATGGTTTGTATAGCCAGAGGCTTTTTTCCCAGGGTTGAAATGGCTAACACAAAGGGGCATAGTTTTAAGGTGCTTGGAAGTCAGTACAAGGGGGATTTCATAGGTAAGTTTTTCACACAGAGAGTGTTGAGTGTGTGGAATGCATTGTCAGTGAAGGTGATAGAAGTGGATACAATAGGGTCTTTTAAGAGACTCTTAGATAGGTGCATATTTAGAAAAATAGAGGGCTATGCGCTAAGGAAATGCTAGGCAGTTTCTAGAGTAGGTTTTATGGTCAGCACAATATTGTAATGTGCTGTAGATTTTCTATGTTTCTAAGCTCCTAATGAAGAAAAGCATGAAGTGATCCAGTTTGAAAGAAAGGCAAAGCATTTTTAAATAGGGGTAGACAGAAAGGTGCTGGGTGATATAGAAGATAGGGGGAAGAGTGACCCTTCAGATCTGTTCTATCATTTAATGTGATAAGGCTGATCATCCAACGTTGGTATCCTAGTTCTGTTTCCTCCACATAGCTTTTGATCGCTTTCGCTTTCGCTTTCAGGATGATATCTAACTCCTTCTTGAATATATTTAATAGTTTGCCCTCAGCAGTCTGGAGATTCACCAAGTAAATGTCACCTTATCTCTTCCCTACATGACTTACCCCTTATTCTAGGATTGTCAAGTCAAGTCAAGTTTATTGTCATTTTGACCATAAACTGCTGGTACAGTACACACACAGCAAAAATGAAACAACGTTCCTCCAGGACCCTGGTGCTACATGAAACACAAAACTACATGAGACTATGAGACAGCACAAGGCTACACTAGACTACATAAAACATAAAAACTGCACTAGACTATAGACTTGCACAGGACTACATAAGGTGCACAAAACAGTGCAGGGCAGTACAAGAATTATATAAACCAGACAATAGGCACAGTAGAGGACAAATTACAATATAATAACAAATGATGTAGATGTCAGTCTAGAGTATTGAGGAGTCTGATGGCTTGGGGGAAGAAACTGTTACATAGTCTGGTCATGAGAGCCCAAATGCTTTGGGAGGAGGGGGAAGAGTTTGTGTGAGGAGTGTGTGGGGTCCTTCACAATGCTGTTAGCTTTGCGGGTGCAGCGTGTTGTGTAAATGTCTGTAACAGCAGGAAGAGAAATCCCGATGATTTTCTCAGCTGACCCCACTATCTGCTGCAGGGTCTTGTGATCCGAGATGGTGCAATTCCTGAACCAGGCAGTGATGCAGCTGCTCAGGATGCTCTCGATACATCCTCTATAGAATGTGGTGAGGATGGATGGGTGTGGTGAGGTGTTCAGGCCCAGCAGTTTCAGCTTTCCAGTCAGGGGCTGAGGAATGATTGTGTTGAATGCTGAACTGGAGCCTATGAACAGCATTCGAATGTACGTGTCTTTTTTGTCCAGGTGGAGGGTAGTGGCGATGGTAAGCGGTTAGGATGATACGTGAACTGCAAAGGGTCCAGTGAAGGGGGCATCAGGGTCTTGTGACCCCTAATTTTTGACTCCTTCCACTTGCAAGAACCTCTTTTCATATAGTCTATCTAGTTCCATTAGTAATTTTCTTGTAGGTTTCTGTAAATCCTTACACAATCATGGAAAGTTAACATTGACATACAGCAAGCAATTAGGAAGGGGAATAATGTGAGCCTCTGTTGCAAAAGGATTTGAGCTTAAGAGTAAAGTGGCATCTTTCACCAATTATATAGGACCGGAGAGAGAACACATCTGGAATATTTTGTGCAGATGTGGTCTCATTCTCTTTAAAAAAGGATATATAGGGGGTTCTAGTGCGGACATCTAGTGCAGATCATGGACTGCCTTCATACAACGCTTTTGATGAGTGCATCTTCCAAATCATTACTTCCAAAGTAACATTCAAGATTATTCAAATTCTTCATAGTTCCTAACTTGTTGAAGTAATGAAATGGATTCATTTTCACTCGTGGCCATTTCTGGCATCTTGAAACCTGCATGCTTAAAACTGCAGTGTGCAAAACAGTCCCGAATTTCTTTACTGTTGATTTGTTGCCAGCTAACAGTGACAAAAGTCACTGTTCTTTTTGAACACAAACAAGAGCAGCTGGTGCTATTTAAAAACTGTTCGCTCTAATCATGGTGTTGCACCTAATGTCAACATACAGTAAGTTCATGCAACTGACTCTAATTAAAAACTGTTGGCAGTAGTCTCCTGTCCCAATTAAGAGGCATAATGTCCCAAATAAACAAAGGAAATCCAGCTATTTTCTCAGTTAGTTTTTTGTTCTTTAAGAGTTCTCCCAAGTAAGTGGCTTCCCCGATTAACCAATAGCACATTCAGTGGAATCTACAGTATTTGCAAATGTGTTGTGACAGATCATCAGATTGATTTTTAGAAAGGTGAGTTTATGTTATGGGTATAGATTAAACAATCAGGGTTTGTTTAATTTAGAAGAATGAAAGGTGAGCACAATGAAGCATGTAATATTCTTAAGGGGCAGGCTTGATATTTATGGATCCAGTGTCTACAACTAGCAGCCACAATCGCAATATAAGGTGTTGGCCATTCAGGACTGAGATGTGATGGGATTTTTCACCTGGAGGGTAGTGGATACTGGAATTCTCCAACCCAGGAGTGTTCCGAAGGATCAGTTGTTCCACGTATTCAATCTGTAGTTTCTTCTGGTGTACAATAAATCAAGGGATTATGGGTATGGTGCAGGAAGGCAGGGATGAAGTAATAGATCAGCTATGAATTTAATGAGTATCACAGCAGGCATGAGGAACTGAACGGTCTATTCCTGCTTCTATTTCTTGTATTGTTATGGCTTGGAAGTGATTGTTCAATATGTACAAAGCAGTTTCTCTGCAGCACAGACATTTAAAAAGCAAACATAAATGCATCCAACTTGTCGTCAATGGAGTGGAATCAGCAATGAACTTACTTTTCCTGATCTGCTCCTGCTCCCAAGACTTGAGTACGTGCTACTGGTATGCTCCTCCTCGGTACCTTGAACTTTACCTTTAGCTGCAAGCTTCTTCTACCCATCCTACTTCAATAATCTTGCATCCTCGGGACACTGGTGCCAGACTGGGAGATTTTCTGGACCATTGGATACGAATCCTATTAATAACCAAACCTACTCTTTATTCACAAAATGCTGGTGGAACGCAGCAGGCCAGGCAGCATCTACAGGAGGAAGTACAATCAACGTCTCGGGCTGAGACCCTTTGTTAGGACTAACTGAAAGAAAAGATAGTAAGAGATTTTTCACTTTTTTTACACGTAACGCATTAGCACAATATATTTTCAGTAAATGAGGTGAGTTTGAAACAAAACACCGTGAGTTCAAAGGGAATTCAAAAGTAAAGAATATCACTTGGTAAAATAGATACCGAACAATTGAAGAGATAAAGAGATTAGCTTTATTTGTCACATGTACATGGAAACATACAGTCAAATAGGTTCACATGAGGAAATCTGCAGATGCTGAAAATTCAGGCAACACATACAAAATGCTGGTGGAACGCAGCAGGCCAGGCAGCATCTATAGGAAGAAGCATTGTCGATGTTTCAGGCTGAGACCCTTTGTCAGGACTAACTGAAAGAAAAGATGGTAAGAGATTTGAAAGTGGGAGGGGGAGGGGGAGATCCGAAATGAAAGGAGAAGACAGGAGGGGGAGGGGTGAAGCTAAGAGCTGCAAAGTTGATTGGCAAAAGGGATACAGAGCTGGAGAGGGAAAGGATCATGGGACAGGAGGCCTAGGGAGAAAGAAAGGGGGAGGGGAGCACCAGAGGGCGATGGAGAACAGGCAAGGAGTGATTGTGAGAAGGGCAGAGAGAGAAAAGAGAAAAAAGGGGTAAATAAATCAATAAATAAGGGATGGGGTAAGAAGGGGAGGGGTCCATTAATGGAAGTTAGAGCAATCAATGGTCATGCCATCAGGTTGGAGGCTACCCAGATGGAATATAAGGTGTTGTTCCTCCAACCTGAGTTGTGACTTCATCCTAACAGTAGAGGAGGCCATGGTTAGACATATCAGAATGGGAATGGGATGTGGAATTAAAATGTGTGGCCACTGGGAGACACTGCTTTCTCTGACTTCCTTTAATGCCCCCCTCCCCTTCTTACCCCAACCCTTATTTATTTATTTGTTTGTTTGTTTGTTTGTTTGTTTATCTATCTATTTATTTATTTATTCCCTTTTTTCTTTCTGTTCCTCTCTCAATAACTTCTTGCCTGTTCTCCATCTCCATCTGGTTCTCCCCTCCCCCTTTCTTTCTCCCTAGGCCTCCCATCCCATGACCCTCTTCCTCTCCAGCCTTGTATCCCTTTTGCCAATCAAGTTTCCAGCTCTTGGCTTCATCCCTCCCCTCCTATCTTCTCCTATAATTTCAGATCTCCCCCTCTCACTTTTAAATCTCTTACTATCTCTTCTTTCAGTTAGTCCTGATGAAAGGTCTCGGCCTGAAACGTCGACTGTACTTCTTCCTATAGATGCTGCCTGGCCTGCTGCGTTCCCCCAGCATTTTGTGTGTGTTGGTTGAGTCAGATGAGTTGTTTGCGTTAACAATCAACATAGTTTGAGGATTGTCTGGGGGGAGGGGCAACACTTGCTGTGCTTCTAGTGCCAACATAGCATGCCCATATTTACCTAACCACTACACATACAAGCATCACACACAACATGCTAGAGGAACTCAGCAGGCCAAGCAGCATCTATGGAAAAGAGTATAGTCAATGTTTTGGGTTGTGACTCTTCATCAAGACCGGAGGAAAAAAAGATGATGAGTCAGAGTTAGAGTGTGAGGAGAGGGAAGGAAGGGCCACAAAGTGATAGGTGAAGCTGAGGGGGGTGGGGAGGGTGAAGCAAAGAGCTGGGAAATTGATTGGTGAAAGAGATACAGGGCTGGAGAAGGGGGAGTCTGTTGGGAGAGGACAGAAGGCCATGGAAGAAAGAAAAGGGGGAGGAGCACCAGAGGGAGGTGATGGGCAGGTAAGGAGATAAGGTGAGAGAGGGAAAAGGGACTGGCAAAGGGGAGGGGGCATTCCCAGAAGATTGAGAAATCAATGTTAATGCCATCAGGTTGGAGGCTACCCAGATGGAATATAAGGTGTTACTCCTCCAACCTGAGTGTGGCCTCATTGTAACGGTAGAGGAGGCCATGGACTGACAGGTCGAACTAGGAATGGGAAGTGGAATTAATCTGGGTGGCCACAGGGAGATCCTGCTGTTTCTGGCAGACGGAACATAGGTGCTCAGCAAAGTGGTTGCCCAATCTACGTCAGGTCTCACTGATGCACAGGAGGCCACACCAGGAGCACCAGATATGGTAGATGACCCCAACAGACTCACAGGTGAGGTGTCGCCTCAGCTGGAAGGACTGTTTGGAGCTCTGAATGGTAGCATATCTTTAGAATTGGGAGGAAACTGAAGCACGTGGAGGAAACGCACGCAGTCACAGGGAGAAGGTACAAACTTTTGTAGACAGAGATGCGAACTGAATCTTAATCTTGCAGACGGTGCTGTAAAGAGCTTCACTAACCACTGGACTATCATGCTGCTCAGTTGGGACATTTTAACAACAGATTATTGATTTCTGCCATACCAGTGAAATAATGTCTCTCTTGCTCTTTGGTAAACCCATCAGTAACCACATGACTGCACATTAAACACCTTCTATCCTAACTGTCTTGAGTATATGGAAATACATTGTCCTTTTAAGTACTGCTGAGATGTCCTGGTGTAGGGGATAGTGACTGCTGAGCTTCTGCACATGAAATGTGGAAGTCCAAATTGACCAGTTCTAATGCGATGAAATTACAGATATTACAGTTTCTGATCTTCTCATCCAACTCCCAGATTATTCCTTTGCTATTCCACTAAACCCTGCACATCTTTACCATCACTCTCAACCTGTCCCTGTCTCAGTGAAGCCCATTTTCATTTTATCTGTTGGATGGTCATTAAATTAATAATCATTGTAATAATAAGATGACATTGAAGGAGCATTATACCACTTTTCTCTTCCAATTTTTCACAACATTTACCTGTAATCTTGTTATATTGTGTCTCGTGGCACTAATCTATTAACTTCTGCATCCATGGCCCTTATCATATTTTGCATCCATCAAGATGTTCTGGACGGGTTAAATACTTGTTACTTTTCTGCTGTCTTGTGGGAACAGAATTGCATGGAACACATGGGCCTTCTGCAGCTAGCAAGTCATGAAGGCAGCTATGTAGCCATTAAATAGATAGCAACACACACAAAATGCTGGTGGAACGCAGCAGGCCAGGCAGCATCTATAAGGAGAAGTGCTGTCAACGTTTCGGGCCAATACTCTTTGTCATTAAATAGATAACTGGGTTTCCATTTTGGAACAATGAGGTGACACTGAATGTTCTGTAAATGTAGAAATTGGCCTTGAAGAAGTCAGTGGTAATTCTTTGTGAACCCATTCACTCTCAATTGATTTTACACTCTATTAGCGCTTAAGTTTTCAACAACAGATCTAATACGAGGCAGAAACAAAGTGTAAAAATGGATTCCCCAATATTTCTTGATCTCTGTCCAACAAAATTTGTAGCGGTAGCTTATTGTTTTCTATCACAGCTTATGTTAAAAAGATTTTCACCCCTTTCTTCTAATCAGTAAGATGCACTGACAGTTATAATTGACCATTTGATAGCTTTGATACTCTGGTTACATCACCCTTAATGCAGACCACCACTGTCCTACAGTAATAGCTTTTCAATATTTCATGCTGTAAAATAGAGCATATGCCTAATGAATATGAATGACAGGCTGATTAACTGTAGTGCAATGTACACCACTGTGTGTACTTAAAGAGCAAAGTGTATGGAAATATGCTAATATTGTGAATCATATCAGCCAGGAATGGAAAATAAAAAGGAAATTCAATGTAATGTCAATAAAAAAGTGTTTTGTAAGCTCATTACAAAGTCTTACTGAGATACGGAAGTAATATCACCTTGCTTCTTTCAATATTTTGTGTGAGAGAATCTGATTTGCGTGTCCCACATTATCTTAAAACAGGAATGAAAATGACTAGCATAAAATTATTGAAGATCACCACACTGATGCTCCCCATCCTTCTGTAAAGAAAACGGGTGAGTAAATTTACTTAATTGTAATTATATTATGAAATGCTCTGAAAAGTATTACTGTACATTTTCCAACAATTAAATTGATTTCACATATATTATGAAGGCTACATTTTCAGCATTCACAAAATTTATTATTTTTCCAGCTCAATCGCCAGGAAATTACAGACTATTCTAGGGCTATGTGCATTTGGAATGGCCATATCTATAAAGTAATCTGTTCTTGTTTGTTTATCTTGTAATGTTACATCTGGACAGTTTTTATGGATTGTCCTACCTGAAATAATGGATCAGTCATAATATAATTAGTAGGACTCTGACTCTAAGACTATATCAGACTTGTATTTATAGTAAGGCATGGTGTCTTTTACGAGTTTGTATTTTAAAACAAGATTTTGGAATTGTGCCTGTGTAAGTTATCAGATTGAGTTAAACTGCTGCAGGATTCTGTAATGTGTTGGATTATTTCTGGATTCTCTTGGCATTTCCTGTATTTATCATCTTGAATCTGTTGGTCTTTTATTATGTATTTTTGTGTTAACCACCTGGTCTTGTAAATGCCACAAGAAAACCTCCTGTTTCTGGGAAGAGGTCTCCAACTCTGACCCAGGCAGTCAATGCTTCCTTGGTGACATCCAGTCTGCTCAGACCGTGGGGATGTCTTCCATGAAGGGTCACTCCCTTCTATTGGTTAACTATTTCTTCTGTAGTGATCATTTCTTCATTGTTCTGGGTTGTGTTTACATTTAGGTTTAGTGGTGTGTGCTTCTTATCGGAATTTCGTATGCTTGCATGGAGTGCTGAATCTTGTTTTTTTGATGAGAATATATACTTAGAAATTTTATCTGACTTGTGTAAATTTTTTATGTCTGTAATTCATCTTCCTCCTTCTGTTCTGAGTAGCATCAATCTAAGTGCATTTGAGTTCTTATTTTCCAGATCGGTACTGGACCAAAGTATTATGCCAAAAGAATATGTTAATATGGGTATAGTGAAGGTGTTTATTGCCTTTGTTTATTGTTACAGTTGAGATTTGTTTGGAAGATTTTCTTCAGCCTTGAAGTAAATTGTTTCAAAGGTTTTCCCTTTATTGCACCATGATTCTGTTTTCGTTGCTTGTTGATATCCAAGATACTGATGTGATTCATATTCGACTATCAGTTGTATTGTATCCCGTTGCTCTGACTTGTATTCCATTAGCTCTATTGCACCTATCTTTATGTTTAATGCTCTGCACTATCTAGTCTAAAGTTCATGTTCGTATTTTTAGAAAAGAGTTCATCGGTTTGAATTAATTGCTTTAGTTTTACTGATGAAGGAGCATATAATTTCAGATCGTCCATGTATAGGTGTGTTAAAGGTACAATTTGTTTGGTTGTTTGAATTGATACCCTATTTTTGTCTGATTCAGTAAATTAGAGAGCAATTTAAAGCTAGACAAAACCATAGTGGGCTTAGAGAATTGCCCTGGAAAATGCCTCAGTTTATTTTGGTAATGGCAGCTGTTCTTTTTAGGTTGGTAATGCATATAGTTATTATAATATTCCAATGCCTCATCAGATATCGTAAGAATTTCACAAGTAGTGGGTGTAGTTTTTATATACTAAGAGCTTCTATTAACCATGAGTGTGGGACAGAATCAAATGCATTTTGGTAGTGAATATGACAACAGGAAAGATGTCTGCTTTCCTGCCAGGCTTGATTTAGAATTACCGAATCTATTATCAGTTGCTCATAAAATCCTTCTATACCCTTACAGCATTCTTCCTGCACTTCTGTAAGAATATTGTGGTTATCTAAGTGAGTTGTGATTAGTTGTGAAATGCACAATGTTACAGTTTTATATATATTGTACTTTATAAACAAGTAATAGGATTATATTTTGATGGTTCATTTGTGATTTCTCCTTTAGGTAAGAGATATGTTTTACCTTCTGTATAAAAATCAAGCATTTTTAAGAAATTTGTTCATTTGTATTTATAGGCACGGATGAAGGCAAGTAAATCTTTATATCAATAATTGTGAATATTATCACTGCTGGTATTTTTCCAGTTGTGAGTATTTTTTAAATGACTTTTAGAATATTCATTGTAACTTCACGTGTTTGCATGTCTTCAATTGTGTGAGTGCATTAATTTTCCTCCCTAATCCAGCTTGCTTCTTGATTGTGCATTGGCCTGCTTGACCAGATATTAGACTGTAAGATCATTATCTGTGTTTGTTAGTAATTCTGTGCTAGGGTTGGTGACATTTCGGTGCATCATATTTATTTTCAATACCCTGTATAAACCTTTTTGATTGTTCCTGAATTGATAATTATTTTCATCATCTCATGCATTTCATGTATCTGTTTAGTCTGGTTTTGTATGCACCAAAGTTTTGTTTTAGTGTATGTATAAATTTTGTTATAAACACTTTTCTTAGGCTGATCACGTCTTATATGGTCCTTATATTTTCTTAGATTTTCTCATAATCTTATTGTTTGAGGTATCCATTTTATACTCCATTAGGCAGATTCAATTTTGTTTCCTATTCTCTTCTTCCATTTTGATGTTCTCATTTCATTACTCAGTTTTGGTTCCTATTAATGAGCACTTCTATATTGGAGCCATTGCACTGCACTGTCATTAATGCTGCGCAGTATGTTATTGTGTGTAGCTCTTCAAATGTTTCAAGTTTTCCTAAATATTGGGGTTATGTAATATTGTTGAGAGTATTAATGATTTTTGCAAATTTTGATTATCTGCTTTGTTTTGGGATGTGGGTTTTTTTTTGTTGGATTAGTGCCCATGTATTGTGTTAGAGTGGTGCTAAATGTTAGGATAATTTTGTCTGCAAGCTCAGTTTCATCATTAGCATTCTGTGGAAGCTCTACAGCTGTGTTGTTGCTATTATCATCAGGTTGTGGAGCAGTTGTCAAAGTATTTCTAATTTCTTCAGTGCTTCGGAGGGATAGCTTCTTCGTTATTTTCTTGTATAGCATTGTTGTGGTCGTTAAATTAGTCTCTTCTAGCTCTTGGGCTACTTCAAGATTTATTTGGTTTAACATGTCTACAGGCATGATTTTTTTATTATCACTCTACATTGATCTACCATTCGTTGTGCATTTACTTGTATGAAGGGATATTGTACTATAAACTGTTGATGAGGTTTGTCCCTGTATGCTGTCATTGTCAATCTCAAATTCTGTTACTCAGTAATATACACACACTATAAATGTGTTTACTTCTAATGGCATTTCGTGTGTGTCTTTCTGCTCTTAACTGCTTGTCAGTTGTCAGTTGTAAGTGGACTGCTCTGCTAAGAAACACCTGCAGAGGTCACAGCCTGTGATGCTGCTGGGCTAATTTGAAAGCTGGCTGTATCTCTTTGAGGTTTCCTTCTCCCTGTCTGCCTATTCACCAGTGCACTACCAGTGGTTTGTTTACTGTCATGCCCAGTGCCAGCTTCAGGCATGCCCTAGCAAACCCCAGGCAACATCTGTATTAGTGTGTTCCATAGATATCTTTCCATTCTACTTTAGAAATTTTATACCTTCAGCTAGCCCATAACATGCAGAACCTACTCTGACCAGATGATCACCCAATCCAGGTACAATGGTGCTTGGATTTGTTTCTGTATTTGTCCGCGGGTGGTATTTTATTTCCCGCCTGTACAGCATTCCCCAATCCAGCACCTGGGGATGACCCCTTCTCTTGTGGGTTATTATTAGTTATATTTTTAATATCTTCTTCTCAGTTCAAACTGGCAAAACCTGAGGTACAGGCACACTCATTTCTCAATTGCTAGGAACTTTCAGGCTATACTGTTGGTATTTAGCATTGTGGCTTTCCAGAAATTTACATATCTATTGCTGTGTGTGCCTAATTGTTTAATGCTATTGTGCAGTGACTTTGGGGTGATACCAGTTGTAGATATTACTATTGGGGCAACGTATACCTTGTTCATGTTCCACAGACTTTCAATTTCCTCTTTTAATTCAGCAGATTTCTGGTGTTTTTGCCTATTGGTTTCTGTATGTTATGTGTGTTAGGAACAGTGATATCTATTAAGTAATCTGTTCTTGCTTGTTTATCTGGAAGGTTATTATGGATTGTCCTATGTGTAATAATGAAATATATTTTGTAGGACACTGACTCTGAAGCTGCATCAGGTTTGTATTTATAGTCAGGTATGATTATATTAAAAATATTTTTCTCAGCTCAAGCTTGTAAAATCTGAGGTGTGGGCATAGACAAGCACCCTGATTTCTCAATTGCTAGGAACGTTTGGACTATTCTAGTGGTGTTTAGTATTGTGGCTTTCTGGAGATTTAATTAAATATTGCTGTGTGGCCCTAATTGTTTAATTCTATTGTGTAGTGACTTACTATTATTATTTCTCTTTCTTGTTATCACAGTTTGTTGTCCTTTGCACATTGATTGTTTTTCCATCCTGCTGGGTGGAGTCTTTCATTGATTCTATTGGATTTCTCGGATTTACTGAGTATGCCCACAAGAAAATGAAACTCAGGGCTGTATATGTCGACATATATGTACTTCAATAATTTACTTTGAAAGTTGAACTTCAGACCACAAAAGGTTAAAAACTGTATAAGACTTTGGTTACAAATCCTCAAGAGATTGTTGAGGCCTTGTAAGAGCTGGTGCTTTCCAAAGTGAAGATCAGCCTTGCAGGAAATAACTACTCACACTCGTTGAGTGGTGGTGGCATCGAGAGACCATGGATCTGCGCCTGGAGTTTCCAGGGCACAGGCCTGGGCAGGGTTGTATGGGAGACCGGCAGTTGCCCAAGCTGCAGGCCTTCCCCTCTCCATGCCACCGATGTTGTCCAAGGGAAGGGCACTAGGACCCATGCAGCTTTGCACCGGTGACGTCGCAGAGCAATGTGTTGTTTAGTGACTTGCTCAAGGACACAAACACGCCATCTCAGCTGAGGCTCGAACCAGTGACCTTCAGGTTACTAGTCTGATGCCTTGCCCACTAGGCCACGCTCGTAGAGTATCCTTGTAATCTATTAGCACTGATAAATCCTTGCTTTAACTGAGAGAAATTCCGAATAGCTAACTGTCTATAACTTAAGAACATGTGAGTAGAGTAAGTCTTTGGTGTTGTTGAATCCCCTGGTAAGTGTTGTTAGAAAATTCCAAGCGAACCAGTTTTGCTTTAAAGTGCTTATAAAGCCAAGGTTCCCAACATTTTTTATGCCATGGATCGAAGCCATTAAACAAGGGGTGTGGACCCGGGTTGATATAAAGCAATGTATGCCTCACCCCAGAAGGACTTCACGTGATCTCAGCTGCACAGTAATTGCAATTTCAAAATGTGAATGAAACTACTGATGATGTAGTTCGATGGTAATAAGACCAAGCAACAATGACAGGGCAAAGTCT
The DNA here is from genome assembly GCF_030144855.1 of Hypanus sabinus. Classification (NCBI taxonomy): domain Eukaryota; kingdom Metazoa; phylum Chordata; class Chondrichthyes; order Myliobatiformes; family Dasyatidae; genus Hypanus; species Hypanus sabinus. Next base: position 40,432,224 of record NC_082722.1, read on the forward strand.
TCCCGAGCAAAAAAAAACATTGAAGGAACTCAGAGTATCAAGAGGCACTTATAGGAGCAAAATGGTTGATAACATTTGGGTCAAAACCCTGCCCCAGTTTGGAGAGTATGAAGGGAAGATAACCGGTATAAAGAGGTCTGAACCTGAAATGTAAACCATTCCTTTGCCTGCACAGACGCCACTTGCCCTGAGTTCCATTTGTTTTAGCCTATGTGTGGTGAACTACATGTCTGGACACGCCCCCCCCCCCCCCCTCCGCTGACTGCTCCTGTGGCTCCTCCCACTGACCGTGGCTCCTCCCATGGACCCCGGTATAAAGGCGATTGGAGCCTGGGCCCTGCCCTCAGTCTCCAGGATGTAGTATGGTGGTCAATTGCTGCTTGTTCTTTCTTCCAGCCAATAAAAACCTATATCTCACCTCATGTCTCAGAGAGTTATTGATGGTGCATCAATTTTATTGGCTGGAAGTTTAAAACATGGACGTCCAGAAAAATTAGACCTTGATCCTCAAGACTCTGAAGCAGCTCTTGCCTTTGAACTCTGGCTTGCATGCTTCCAATCAAACTTGGAACAGATTCCAGTGACTGAGCCTGTCACGAAGTACAAAATATTACTATCTAGAGTAAGTCTGAGTATTCTCCTTTATCAGGGACCTACCGACCTACCAAGGGGCACTGGACGCCCTTAAAAGACAGTACCTGCGGCCGGTGGACACCGTCTATGCAAGACATTGCTACGTAGATCGCAGCGACAGATTCGACCACCTGATAGACTTAACCTATAAATATACTTGTCAGAAACATCACCCCATGGGGACTCCCTTTTAAAACAAAGGGGGGGGGTGAATGTGGTGAACTACATATACCTGTCTGGACACGCCCCCTCCCCCCCCACTGACTGCTCCTGTGGCTCCTCCCATGGAGCCCGGTATAAAGGCGATTGGAGACACTGCCCCGGCCTCAGTCTCCAGGATGTAGATTGGTGGTCAATTGCTGCTTGTTCTTCCTTCCAGCCAATAAAAGCCTATATCTCGCCTCACGTCTCAGAGAGTTATTGATGGTGCATCACTATGATTCTAGTAACTACAGCTCTTTTTGTCTCTAAAACCATAGTGAACTGAGTCAGCTGCCCAGAATTGCCACCTGCACCCTCATCTCTCCAGTGTACAGAGCACAGATAGAATCTTTCTGGGCCCTTGGACCCTGCAGGCACCTGCTGAGGGCTCAGGAGAGATGAGGCTGTGCGTAATGGGTTTCTGAGGCGGGATTTTAACTTGGAGACATTTAGTCATAATTCCACGGATAGCGGTTTTCCTCTGCTGGCTTCTCAATTGCATGTTCTCAACTAAGCACATGCATCAAGTTCCTGGACCTTCACTTTCTATTATGCTAAGCAGGATTAATATTGCAACAGCAGAGTAGTATTTGTCTTCTGTAAAAGCTGCCAGCCACTTGAAGAGTTTTAAATCAAATAGATATTTAAAACCATTAAAGATGATTCCCAACAATACAAATCTTTTCAAGAAGCTTAGGCTGCTTATGGACAACATTTTAAAGTGTACAGTTGTATTAGCAACAGTCAGGATTGCAGTTCTTCCAGCGATATCCCCATGTCTTGAATTTTTGAAACCTATATGAATTTGCCTTATGAGGGAAGATGAGGTTGACTAAGACTGTATTCTCCATAGTTTAGAAATAAGTATTTAGGTAGTCAAATGGTGTGTCTGTCTTTATTACAAGAGGTTTTGATTATAAAAATATTGATGATGTATTGCATGTACTGTCATGGATATGTTGGGCCAAAGAGCCTCTATCCATGCTACATTGTTCTATATAGGGTCTTGGTAAAATTGCACCTGGTTTTTCTCTTTATTTGAAAACAATATGTTTGCCAAAGAAAGAATTCAATGAAGATTTGTTAGACTGGCTCAAGCATACTGAGATTTTTATATGAAGAGAGATTGAGAGGATTAAGCCTGTAATCTCTAGAGTTTAGGAGACCTACTGAAACCTATAAAATATTTAAAGTGCTCGACAGGCTTGATGAAGGAATGCACTTCCTGTGGCTGAGAGATCTCAGGATAACAGTTAGGTAATTCAAGCTGAGATACAGACAAATTACTTCATGCAGATGGCAGAGAAACGTTGGATTTTTCTACCTTAGAGACTAAGTCATTATGTTCATTCAATGTGTTAGGTTCTGCCTATAAGATAGCCAATGGATATGAGGACAGTGCAGGAAAATAATAGATGATGAGCCAGGGTCTTGATGAACTATGGAACAGGTTTGAAGGGCCAAATGACCTACTTCTGCTGTTTTATCTGATGCTTCTGCTGAGTGAAACTCAACTACCCAAAGACAAAGTGAAAAATGGCACATAGTTTTCTCAACGCATCAGGGTAGAGCTCAAATATCACAATCACAATTCCCCTCTCGTTCAAATACTGTATTTAACAGTAACTTTATTGGTTTCAGTACCTGAAATAATATACAAAATCCACTAGAAATGCCTCAGTAATGATTCTTCCCCAACATAGGCCATAGACAGTTTCAACAAAAGAGTAATATAGAAATGTTAAAATTGCGACTTTTAAAAATATTTCTAGTTACTACAATAAGAGGTCATAATTATGGCAAATAATATCATATCTTCTTGAAAATGTTTAAATGAAGAAAGGTAGTAAAAGCATTATCTCCACTTTGGAGTTTACTTAATCCAATTGTGAGGGATAAATTAATCTCACAGATTTTTTAAAGAAGAAGGTATCAGCAGAAAGGCACCTTTGAAACTGAGGAACAAAGCTGAGGAATGAAGTTGTTGTGCCATTAATGTTCTTCAAGGATCTAAGCAGGATGCTTCTGTAGCAATCATTATTTTGTACCTAATGTGTAAAAGGCAAGATTATATATTTACATGTACTCTGAATCTTCCCTGTGTGAATCTAATTTTAGATACTTGCTAATATAATTCCAAAACAACTTTGCTTAAAGTAAAATAGATAAGTAAATCTTTGGATTTTTCAATCTGATCTTCTGAGGAGCTGCGGAAGTCCTAAACTTGCTTCCAGGTTCCACAGGCAGTTCCTTGGACATAGACTGATGTTGAACTCCACATGAATTTCAGTGGTGGAGCATGATCTGGCTGAATTCCCTAGAACTGCCACAGAGGGATCTGCTGATTGGGTCTGCAGCAGCTTCAGCCTGCCACTATATAGTAACATGGGGATGAGCAGCTGAGGAAAAAGTACTAAATATCTTTGGTTCAGTGTTTATACATTTCTGAAACTATTTTAAGTAATTTATCTTTTAATTAACTTTTAATGACTTTGGAGGCATTCAAAAAGCATTAAACTTGAAAGATTTAAGCTTGCAGGTGGCTGGCTAGTATCAATAGCCCCAGCTCTTAATAACAGTAAGACCGAGATTTTGGCAGTTCTGTTTGTATACTGAATAATATCTCAGCATATTTTGCAGGATGTAGATAAAAAGTTGGCACTGATCAAGAGGAAAGGGGTTACAATAGAAGGTTAAATTTCTGAAGATTATTGTCTTCATATTAGAGAAAAAGACCTGATATAAATCCAAAGATGCTATCAGAAAACTTGGAGTAAATAGGCTAGAAGTGGAGGAGTGTGAAGATAGGGAGGGAGGTGGTAATGCATGTGCGCTGAAGGAGAGGGTGCTGGAGGGTAAAGGAATTAAGGGGCTGAAGGAAAAACCGCTGTTGGGGTGGAAGAAGCAGGAAATTGCACAGGAGAGGAGCATGGCCGGGACAAAGCTCAGAGGGTATTGATGTGTAAGGTATTCATTATAGCCCTTTGTGAAGTGTAACTCATTGAAAAAAAACAAGAAGAGGTTGATAATTCATTTTAGCGCAAAGCCTTGGTGCTCTTGGAATCCATTGAAGGCAGTGAGGGGTAAGATTTTTGTTAATCCTTGTAGTTGTCATGGGATTATGGGGGTAAGGTAAGGGAAGGCTGAATTTCTGTAGTTTAAACATTGGTTATATCGTTCTTCTCAATAACTGTCTGAAATTGACCCTCTCTGTTTGGAACCCTGCTGTCATATTCTACACCGAGTTGAACTTTAGACCACATCTCTGCACCATCACAATGGCAGTCTATTTCCATCCTTGGAACATGACCCAACTCTGTCCATGCTTCAATTCATTTGCTATAGAAATCTGAATCCAATCTATTGCTGTCCCTAGGATTATCAATGCCAATGCATTTCTTCCTGGCTTCCTTCAGTCTACTCTTGATAAACAAGGCCATCCAAAAGTTCCCAGCCCACTGACTCGAACAGTTTCACTCACCTCTCATCCCTGTGCTTACTGACCAACCCCAGCATCAGTCAATCAGTGAGTCATAGAGTCGCATAGCGTAGAATAGACCCTTTGATTCACCATTCCGTTCTGCCTGTTTATCTGCATTAGATCTGTAGGCTTCTGTGCATCAGTGATTCAAGCACTTGTCGAGATGCTTCTTAATGTGAGATTATTAACCCCCACCAGCACTTCAGGCAGCACCATCCAGACTAACAATTATTTATTTTAAAAAGTTCCCCCTCAGATCTCTTCAAAAACTTTTACCCCTCAACTTAAACTACATTCTCTTGTCTTAGACATTGCCACAGTTAGAAGCCGGCTGGTGGCGTAGTGGCATCAGCACCAGACTTCAGAGTGAAGGCTCCCGAATTCGAATCGAAAAGCTCCCTTGCACGCTTTCCATCCGTGCTGGGCTGAACGGTGAGGTAACAACTTGGCCTTGTAAAAACAAGAAAGCCTGCTTTAAAAAAAATAGTCACAATGGTGTCCTGATGACTCCACTCAGAGTTAAGGCCATTTTTTCTTTAAACTGCAGTTAGCCAAGTGAAACTTAATTATGCTTAATTACATTGAAGAAAGCTAAGACTGTTTATTTTGTTATATTGCTAGTTTTAGTTTCATTAGTTTTTATCATAGAAACATAGAAAACCTACAGCACGATACAGGCCCTTTGGCCCACAATGCTATGCTGTACATGCACTTACTTAGAAATTACCTAGGGTTACCCATAGCCCTCTATTTTTTAAGGTCTATGTGCCTTAAAAGACCCTATCGTATCTGTCTCCACCACCATCGCCAGCAGCCCATTCCACACACTCACCACTTTTTGTGTAAAACACTTACCCCTGACATCTCTTCTGTACCTACTTCCAGGCATCTTAAAACTGTACCCTATCATGTTAGCCATTTCAGCCCTGGGAAAAAGCCTCTGACTATCCACACGATCAATGTCTCTCATCATCTTATACACCTCCATCGTCACCTCTCATTTGCCGTCGCTCCAAGAAGAAAAGGCCAAGTTCACTCAACCTATTCTCATAAAGCATGCTCCCCAATCCAGGCAACATCCTTGTAATTCTCCTCTGCACCCTTCCTATGGCTTCCGCATCCTTCCTGTAGTGAGGTGACAAGAACTGAACTCAGTACTCCAAGTAGGGCCTGACCAGGGTCCTATATAAATGTAACATTACCTCTTGGCTCTTAAACTCATGGTTGATGAAGGCCAATGCATCGTATGCATTCTTAATCACAGAGTCAACCTGTGCAGCAGCTTTGAGTGTCCTATGGCCTCGGACCCCAAGATCCCTCTGATCCTCCACACTGCCAAGAGTCTTACCCTTAACACTATATTCTGCCATCATACTTGACCTACCAAAATGAACCACATCACACTTATTTGGGTTGAACTCCATCTGCCACTTCTTAGCCCAGTTTTGCATCCTATCAATGTCCCGCTGTAACCTCTGACAGCCCTCCACACTATCCACAACACCCCCAATCTTTGTGCCATCAGCAAATTTGCTAACCCAGCCTCCACTTCCTCATCCAGGTCATTTATAAAAATCACGAAGAGGAGGGGTCCCAGAACAGATTCCTGAGGCACAGCACTGGTGACCAACCTCCATGCAGAATATGACCTGTCTAAAACCACTCTTTGCCTTCTGTGGGCAAGCCAGTTCTGGATATACAAAGCAATGTCCCTCTGGATCCCATGCCTTCTTACTTTCTCAATAAGCCTTGCTTGGGGTACCTTATCAAGTGCCTTGCTGAAATCCATATACACTGCATCTACTGCTCTTCCTTCATCAATGTGTTTAGTCACATCCTCAGAAATTTCAATCAGCTCATAAGGCACGACCTGCCTTTGACAAAGTCATGCTGACTATTCCTAATCATATTATGCCTCTCCAAATGTTCATAAATCCTGCCTCTCAGGATCTTCTCCATCAACTTACCAACCACTGGAGTAAGACTCACTGGTTTATAATTTCCTGGGCTATCTCTACTCCCATTCTTGAATAAGGGAACAACATCTGCAACCTTCCAATCCTCCGGAACCTCTCCTGTCTACATTGATGATACAAAGAGGCTCAGCAATCTCCTCCCTTGCCGCCCATAGTAGCCTGTGGTACATCTCATCTAATCCTGGAGACTTATCCAAATTGATGCTTTCCAGAAGCGCCAGCACATTCTCTTTCTTAATATCTATATGCGCAAGCTTTTCAATACGTTGTAAATCATCCCTACAATCATCTGCAGGTGCTGGATATTTCCTTTTCCGTAGTGAATACTGAAGCAAAGTATTCATTAAGTATCTCTGCTATCTCCTCTGGTTCCATACACACTTGTCCACTGTCGCACTTGATTGGTCCTATTCTCTTATGTCTTATCCTTTTGCTCTTCACACACTTGTAGAATGCCTTGGGTGCAGGATTGTTTGTTTTGCTGTTTCTTAGTAAAGGATAGAATGTATTCTTTGACTTTGGAACTTGATTGGAGTGGGGAGCGCTTCATACAGGATTACACCTTTCCCCCCACCCCACCCACTTCATCTCTAAGCAGCTTTGAGTAGCTGCCACATGCATAGACAATAGGTGCAGGAGTAGGCCATTCGGCTCTTCATGCCAGCACCACCATTCAATGTGATCATGGCTGATCATCCACAATCAGTACCCCGTTCCTGCCTTCTCCCCAAATCCCTTGACTCCGCTATCTTTAAGAGCTTTATCTAACTCTTTCAAATGTGTAATAAACCTTTTGTTGCTTCATACAGACCTGGGCCCTGTGTGATTCTTTGATCACTAGATTCCACTAACACCCACCATGGGAAAAAAGGTTTTTACATTATCTGTCCCCACATGATCTTTTTGTACTTCTGTCTGGTCACCCTCAGCCTCCTGCTGCTTTGGAAAGAGAAACAAAGACACAGCCTATCCAGTCTCTCCTAATAAGAGAAACACTCCATCCCAGGCACATCCAGGTGACACACAGAATGCTGGAGGAGCTCATCTATGGAAATGAATAAACTGTCAACATTTCGGGCTACGACCCTTCATCAGCATGCTGCTTGACTTGTTGCGTTCCTGCAGCATTTCTGTGTACATTGCTCTGAATTTCCAGCATTTATGATTAACAACTAGATGAAATTCCTCTGAACTCTCCCTGGTGCAATCACGTCCCTTGCAACAGTGCAGTGAGAAGAACTGTACACAGCAGTCCAGCTGTGACCAATCAGTGTTTTGTAAAGTTGTAACACGACTTCCTAGCTGTTATATTCTGTGCCATGGCCAATAAAGACAAGCATTCTGTATGCCACCTTCACCACTTTACCCTCCTGTGTTGCCACTTACAGGATCTGTGAATGTACCCTAATGTTTCTCTGTTCCTCTCTCAAAATGTGACATCTTGCACTTGTCAAGATTAAATTCCATTTAACTTTGCTCCATCCAACTTTCTAGTTGATCCAAATCATGTTTTAAACTCAGGCATCTTACCTCATTATCTATGATCAGTTTTTATATGTTATCTGCAAACTTATTGATCTCCTACATTCATATGCAACTTGTTAATGATGTACTACAGCCATAAAGGATAAATAATCCTGGTGGTTAAAGGTTTCTAGCTAGAAAATTAAACTTCCACCACCAACAACACACACAAAATGCTGGTGGAACGCAGCAGGCCAGGCAGCATCTACAAGGAGAAGCACTGTTGACGTTTTGGGCCAAGACCCTTCATCAGGACTCACCACCAACCTTTGTCTCCTTTATCAAGTCAGGGTGAGCATAGGGTTTGGGACAATACCTCACTCACCAGACATAACTAGTGAGCTTATTAAAGATGAAGGCGCATAAATCACTCTTCCAAGAACAAAGTAATACAATGTCCTGAGTTTAAAGTCTCATGTGTGTTTTCCAATTCAAATATGTTTTTGTAGCTTTCTCCAGTCCGTTAAATTCCTCCATTCCTGTAACTCTTGACTCATCTTAATTTCTGAAATTAATTACTCTGCAACTGATGACACAAATTGAGCTGTGAAGGCAGTAAACCCTGGAATTCCCTTCAAAAACCCCTCTTCCTTTCTCTTCTCCTTTAAAGCATTTCTCAACACCTATCTCTTAGGCCATGATATGGTCCTGATGAAAGATCTTGGCCCAAGAACTCGACCGTTTATTCCTCTCCATAGATGCTGCCTATTCTGCTTAGTTCCTTCTTCATTTTATTTGTGTTACTCTGGATTTCCAGCATCTGCAGAATCTCTTGACTTTATGTGGCTTATTGTTTGATTGTCATCCCGTGAGGCACTGGAGTATTTCTCCTTCACTGAGATATAGAGAAATGGATGTTTTTGCTGCTGTTTCCAGACCAAATAGCTGAACAAATGAGAGAGTAAGCAAAGTCAAGATCATCTAATACAAGTTTATATATTGCCGCCTGATTTCAGAGCCTATTGATGAATGCTGACTGAATAGAGTGCTGCTTAGGTGCTTAAACTGCATTTTAAGGTTTCAGCCTCATTAAAATTGAATGTGAAACAAGGGTAAGTTTCTGCAGTGATTCATAGAACTTAATGATTAACATGAAGAATGATGACTCAGTCTTAGAAAACTGCAATGAAACAAATTTTTGCTGTTAGTTGTTGTAACCTGGAGAGTTTCCTTCTCAGCGGACTGTTGATGCAGGTTTACAAACTGATCTTTTCTGTCGTAAACTTCCACAGGCGTTATTACCCTTTTATTGCAGGGCAAAATTCTGATACAAAACCCTATAAGTTACTACAAAGCTTGAGATAGATAGTCTGACATCACTATTATATGGAAACAGTTTCTTTGAACAATCCAAGTTTGGGTAGGTTTTGTTATTTATATGGATATTTAACAGCTACACAATCTTCCACTTATATTTATCACATTTAATGCTACAAAATCAAAGTACTTTGCATGAGTACTATTAACTAAAAATCATGGCCAGCTATTTTGGGAGATATTAAGGCAGATGACATAGTCAGCAATGTGCAGACATCTATCTCAGGGAGCTATAAGGATGGAGGGAATTTGAGAAAAGCCTAGACTAAAGTGGAAGTGATACTATTAAGTCTTATTGAACTTAAAACCTGCACAGAGATGATGTGTAAACAGGAATTGATTCAAATAACAGAAAGAGTAAGGGGAGCCAGAGGTGTACAGCAATTATCAAGTCAGAGGAAGCATACATAGATTTGGGCTTTAGAAGTAGATGAGCTGAGGGGGAGGAGGATATCACAGACATACAATTTGAAACTCACCTCTGACATCAGGGTTGCAGACAGTCTAGTTGAAGTGCATTAATTTAGCATGTTGGTGAGGGAAGGGAGCCAATGGCACAGACCGAAGATGTTGTTCACAGTCCGATTCACACTTAATTGGAGGAAATCTCTTCCCATTTTGTACTGGTTGTTGGACAAGCAACTAGATACTTTAGGGTAAGAAAGCCAGTGCTAAAATACAGGTCATGCCTTGTGCTCACTGTTACCATCAGGAAGGAGGTACAGAAGCCTGAAGACACACACTGAGCAATTTAGGAACAGTTTCTTCCCCTCTGCCATTCGATTTCTGAATGGAGATTGAACCCATTGACACTACCTCACTACTTATTTATTTCTATTTTTGCACTAACTATTTAATCTTATATATAAAATTCATGTTTTCTTCTATTACTATGTATTGCGGTGTACTGCTGCCACAAAGACAACAGATTTCATGATATATGCTGGTGATATTAACCTTGATTCAGCTGGGTGTCATCAAAATATATGCAGTATTTTGAAATATGTTGCAAAGATGGATCAGAAATAGCAGGAAGCAAAACTCTTCAGAGACGACCAGAGGCGGCTGCATCAGCATGGGGAGAGAAAGTACTTGATGAGTTTGTTATGACTGGCTGATAATGGAATCAAGTATGCTGACCCCCCTAGCCAGGTGGTGGTGAGAAGTGTTTTTTTGAGCTTGGTGTACTGAATTATACAATGACTTCAAACAAGCTGAGAACTAAGAGGAGTGAATAATTCCATTTGTCATAATTACATAGACGTCACTGGTGACCCTGAATTGAGCTGGTTTGGCATTTTTGGCAGAGGTTGGACACTGAACATAAATAAACTGGATAAAGCAGGTATAAATCTGAGAGGTTACAATATCTTTAAGCACTTTGAGTAGGGAATGGTGATTTGAGTTATAGAGCATAAACAGATTAGTCGAGGATTATTTATTGAGGGGGAGTATGATGATGACAGATTAGGACAGGACACGAAGGAGAAAGGGAACCATAAACAATTCAACTAATTTTGAGGCCAGGAATAGTTATATTTTGATTATATCTTTCATATTTTAGATATAATACTGGAGTTTCAATTTTAATGAATTTTTTGTACTCATAAGGATAGACACCATATATAATAGAATCAGCGAGTCATAGAACACTATATCACAGAAAGAGGCCCTCCAGCCTATCTACTCTGTGTCGAACCATTAATCTATCTAGTCCCATTGACTTGCACCTGGACCACAGGCCTCCCTAGCTGTCCCATCAATGTAACTACCCAAATTTGTCTTAAATATTGAAACCGAACCCATATCCACCACTTGCACTGGCAGTTCATTCCAAACCCTCACCATCTTCTGAGTGAAGAGCCTCCCCCTCATGTTCCCCTTTAACATTTCACCTTTCATCCTTAATCCATGACCTCTAGTTGTAGTCCCACCCAATAGAGGGAAAAGCCTGCATTTACCCCATCTATACCCCTGTCAAATCTCCTGTCAGTCTTCTACCTTCCAGGGAATAAAGTCCTAACCTATTTTTCCTTTCCCTATAACTCAGGCCCTCAAGTACCAGCAACATCCTTGTAAATTTTTTCTGCATTCTTTCAATCTTATTTAGATCTTTCCTGTAGGTAGGAGACAAAAACTGGACATTAAACTCCAAATTAGGCCCCATTTCAACATAACATCCCAACTCCTGTGCCAGGCACTTTCTTTACAACCCTACCTACCTGTGAGGCCAGAAATAATAGACCTGTATTTCCAGATCCCTCTGTTCTACCGCACTCTTCAGTGCCCTGCTGCTGGATAGTCCTCCCAAAGGGCAACACCTCACACTTGTAAGAATTAAATTACATCTTTCATTTTTCAGCCCATTTTTCCAGCTGATCCAGATCCTATTGCAAGCTCTGATAGTCCTCCTTGCTAACCACTACACCCCCAATCTTGATGTCATCTACAAATTTGCTGATCCAGTCAACCGCATTATCATTCAAATCATTGATGTAGATGCCAAACAACAACAGACCCAGCAGTAATCCCCACGGCACAACACTAGTTATGGGCCTCCAATCAGAGAGGCAACCATCTACAAAAACTCTTTGGCTTCTCCCGGGAAGCCAATGTTTAATCCAATTTTCTAGCTCAGCTTGAATACCAAGTTATTAAACCTTCTTGACCAGCCTCCCAGAGGAACCTAGTCAAGTGTGTTACTAAAGTCCATGTAGACAACATCGACTGCCTTGCCTTCATCAACCTTCCTGGTAACTTACTTGAAAAAACTCTGTAAGACTGGTTAGACACGACTACCACGCAAAAAAAACCACCTTCATTTTCTCTAATCAGTCCCTGCTTATCCAAATACTTATATATCTGCCTTATTACACCTCCTATCTTAAAAAGTGAAACAACATTAGTTATCTTCAAATCCTCTGGCACCTCACCTGTGGCTAGAGATGTTTTAAATATCTCTTCATGGGCCCCTGCAATTTTTGCACTAGCCTCCCACAGGGTCCGAGCGAAGACATTGTCAGGCCTTGGGGATTTATCACCCTTATTTGCCTTAAAACAACAAATACCTCCTCCTCTGTAACCTGTTTAGTGTCCATGACCTTGCTGCTGCATTGCCTCGCATCCATAGACTCCATGTCCATCGCAGAACGTTAGTCCCATCATGCTTGACCTTTTGATTCCTGACATTTTGTGTAGGCTTAACATCTTTTTACACAACTACTCCACTATCTGCTCTGGTACTCCAGTTCCCATTCCCCTACAACTCTAGTTTAACCTCCCCCTCCACCCTGTGTAGCATTGGCAAACCTCCCTGCTAGGATATTAGCCACCCTCCAGTTCAGGTGCAAATTTTCCCTTCTGTACAGCTCCCACTTTCCCTGGAAGAGAGACTAAAGATCAAAACATCTGAAGCCCTCCTTTTGTCCTGGGCCATGTGTTAAACTGTATGATCTTCCTTCTTCTGGCCTCACTAACATGTGGAACGAGTAGCAATCCTGAAATCACATCTCTGAAGTCCTGCCCTTTATCTTAGCATCTAACTCTCTGCACTCACCTTGCAGCATCTCATCACTAATCCTATCTGTATCCTAGGTACCGACATGGGCCACAGCCTCTAGCTGCTCACCTTCCCACTTAAGAAGACTGAGGTCTTGATAGGCAGGTAGGTACATTTAGAATAAACACTATCTCTGATGCCTCTAATCCTGGCACCCAGAAGGCAATAAACCATCCAAGAATCTCATTCTCATCTACAGAACCTCCTTCTGTTCCCCTAACCAGCGAATCTCCTCAGGTGGCAGCTCGCGTCTTCTCCCTTGCCCCCCACTAGACTTTTGAACTACAGAGCCAGAGACTCTGTGGCTTTCCTCTGCTAGGTCCTCCCCCGTCAACAGTATCCAAAGTGTTGTTGAGGGAAATAGCAACAGGGGTATTCAGCAATGGCTGCCTATCCTCTTTCTCCTTCCTGACAGTTACTCAGTTACCTGTGTCCTGCACCTTATGTATATGTAAAGTTATATATATGTATAATCATGACTTTTGTTACCATTTTGGTTGTATTGTGAAACTAGCATTCACTATGACGGATCCTAACCACTGATAACAAGCAATGTGCAAGGGAATGAATACGTAGTCAGGAGAAGTTAAACTTACTGTTTTTGGAACTACTAGTACTGTCACCATTGTGCCTGTTAAATATATTAACTATATCTTAATGAACATGTAATTGTAACAATGTTTATTCTAAACTTGCATACCTGCCTATCTTTTAGCTTTTCCCCTCTCTTGTTTTGGATAATTTTTAAAAGTTTTCTTCATCCTCTTTTTATTAATTCTAGCAAAAAATTCTGATCCAAAGTATCATTTCAGCTATTTACAAAGGAGACAAAAATCCACGTTTGTGTTGCATTTCTATTTTCTGGCTTTCAGATTGTTTCTGTCTCCATATGGAAGGCAGCACTGTCTAGAGGCCAAAATAGCTTTAAAATAAATTGGGGCCACATGTGAAGTCTGAGTTAAACAAATGTTAGGCAGATGGGAAACACAGTGTGAAAAGAGGATCATCAGGAAGAAGCAAAGGAATGTCACCCACCGAAGATCTTTTAATTCAAGGTGACAGAGCTCAAATGTTGAGGATTATGATACATTGGGCTGAGTCAAGCTGGACTGGTCTACAACCCTGATTCCTGTCTCCTCACACTTACCTGGGCTGGCTGCAAAGAGCCAAGCAGGCTGAAAGCCCATGGTGAGGCCTCAACAATAAGTCAGTCTTTAATAATGTCCTGCAAAGGCCAGCATCCTCGAATTCCTGAAGAGACTTTGACAGAAAGCAAGTTGGGGATGCAGCCTTGCCTCTGCATCACTGCTGTAAATGATTTAACAGCTTTTAATTGTCCCTGATATTTGGAGACGTTTAAACATTGTTATATTTGCTTTTCCTATAATTAAAAAGGTGAAATTAATTAAAATACAAATCATTAGGAAATACTTAAATTACAATGATATAAGGGCAAAAAAAAAACTTAAAACATTTTTTCCTTCTTGATTGAGAGACCAGGAATCCCCATTCAGAAGGCTAAGATCTCTTGTCCCACACCATATCTGCTGGAGCAGGAAAGAATAGATGGAGTCCCCAGTGTAATGCTGGGAAATCACAGCAATGCATCGCTTGGCCTTGGACTGTGGATGGAGTTCAGCAATGAAGCAGAGTGACAGGTGCACCAGCATCTGCCACTCAGCACGTGGCGATCTTATAGATGGTCCAGGTAATTCTGGGGAATATTACCTGGGACCAGCTGATTGCCGGCTGTTCCCTTCAGAGCCGATGGCTGCAGTCAGCATGATCTGGCCCATTGTTTCTCTTCCAGGGAGCTTCTGATCGGAAGTTAAATTTATGTTCTATTTTTAACTTCAATGCTTATCCTGATGAACAGATAGAAGTCATGTAATTCAGCCGGCTAAGTAATGAGTTAAATATACAGTGTGGAAATGCCTCAGCCAAGAGCTGGCACAGTCCATAGACTGGACCAAAAACACAAATGCTTGATTTGATGTCCTTCATGAAAGATAAAATAAGTCAATTAATTCCATATTTCAGATAGTTTGGGCGGAGGACAGAACAACATAACTCAATCCATCTTGCCATATACTATTTATGAAGGTAACAGAACCTCAAGGCTAAGTGTTATTAGTGACATACACGGGGTTTCTTGACAGGCGCATATTTTCAGCTAATATTACACAGAAGTGGGAATGATTTTGGGTGCATGGGAAGACTTTATACCAAAATAGATTCTATGGCACACAATTATTTTGGTGATTCAAGTCTCACAGGATAGTATATAGCTGTGGGTATTGGTACTTGTGTAATGGATGTCCATCAGAAGTAAGGAGAATAGGTAGAGGATGAGGACTACATAGGGTTTAGCAATAATTTGATGCCAATGCTGTTGATTTCTGATCTCAATACCATAACAGTTATTTCCTCTCGCTGGACATACATTAGTCAGCTAAAAGACCCTCTACTCCTCCCCCCTCACACCAATCAACACTATGTAAGGGAATTAATAACTGCATATAAATTAGCTGCTAATTCACTTCTTCTTACAGATGTAATTGTAGAGCAAGTTCGGGTTGCAGAAAATTGCAGGGGACAATGTGGCAGGCACTGAAGAACATTTTAAAGTTGTTCCTGGACAGGAAGGTATTAATTTCCCTATCCCTTCTTTGGAAAAGGTGCTGGGGGCATGACAAGCAGGATAACTACTGAGAGAGGAGATGGACCTGTGGTGAACTATGTGCCTGTCGGGACACGCCCCTGCTGACTGCTCCTGTGGCTCCTCCCACAGGCCCCTGTATAAAGGAGACCTGCGGCCTGAAGATCGGCCTCAGTCTCCAGGACCTTGTATGATAGACACTCACTCCTGGTTCCTTCTTCCAGTCAATAAAAGCCGATATCTCGCCTACGTCTCAGTGTGAGTTATTGATGGTGCATCAATTTTATTGACTGGAAGTTTTAAAACATGGAACCCGTTTTGCGTCCGGACCGGTTGGATTTGGACCCTCAAGACCCTGACGCAGCTCTCGCTTTTGAACACTGGCTTGCATGCTTCCAATCGTACTTGGCGGAGCTTCGTGCGACTGAACCCGCCGTTATGCACAGAATCCTACTCTCGAGGGTCTCCTCCAAAGTTTACTCCTTTATCCGGGACCTGCCGACCTACGAAGGGGCACTGGACGCCCTCAAACGACAGTACCTGCGGCCGGTGAACACCGTCTACGCAAGACATCGTTTAGCTACCCGGCAACAGCGGCCTGGCGAATCGTGCGCTGAGTTTCTCCGAGCACTACAGACACTCGTCCGAGCTTGTGACTGCAAGACGCTCACGGCAGAACAGCATGCGGAGCTGCTGGTGCGAGACGCCTTTGTGACGGGACTGAGGTCAGTGTACATGCGCCAGCGGCTGCTGGAGAACTCGGATCTTACCTTAAGCTCGGCGATAGAGAAGGCCAACGCTCTAGAAGCTGCGCGGCATAACGCCGACGCTGTCCAGTCACGCGATTCCCCGCCGGTTTCGTGGACGCCTCAGACCCCGCCACCGCCGGCTCCCGGGAGCGAATTCGCCAACGCCGCCGCCAGTCCCGATTCCACGAGCTCCCCGACCCAGACCACGGCTGTGGCCCGTAAGAAACTCGTGCTTTGTTATTTCTGTGGCCAAAAGAAACATCCTCGACAACGCTGTCCAGCGCGAGAAGCGACCTGCTCCAGCTGCGGAAAGCGGGGCCACTTCGCCAAGGTCTGTAAGTCTCAACCTCGAGCGGAGTGCAGCGCTGCGGGTGAAACGTGGGGGCCGCCATCTTGCATGCCGGGATGTGGGCGGCCATCTTTGTCGACGTCAGCACGCCCCGCCCCCGATCCTCGGATGCTGACCGGGTACCCCGGATGTGAGCGGCCATCTTTGTCGGCGTCAGCATGCCCCGCCCCCGACCCTCCGATGCTGACCGGGTACCCCGACGGCGATCCAACTCTGGCCACTGTGACTCTCGACCAAAGCGCCCCACACCAGCTTGCAAGATCCATGATGGACATCCAGGTGGAGGGGCATTGGACTGGATGCCTGTTTGACACGGGCAGCACTGGGAGTTTTATTCACCCGGACACAGTGCAACGCTGCGGACTTGCAACGCGGCCGGTCAGTCGGAGGTTCCATTTGGCCTCTGGGTTGCAGTCCGCAGACATCCGGGCGGGTTGTGTAGCGACTTTGGTGGTGCAAGGCACAGTATATCGGGACTTTGAACTGCTGGTCATGCCTAATCTGTGTGCACCTGTGCTATTGGGGCTGGACTTCCAGAGCCATCTCGAAAGTGTGACTATGGTATACGACGGGCCCCTCCCACCACTCACTGTCAAGAATCCTCAGTTTTGTGGGACTTCTTCACATACCCCGCTACTGACCACACACACACACGGACACACACATCCCATCCAGAACCAGGCCAACAGCTGCGCTACCGACACTTGCAGCCTCTCCACTCTCAAGATCCCTCCCCCACCGCTGTTCGCCAACCTGACCCCCGACTGTAAACCTGTGGCAACCAAAAGCAGGAGGTACAGCGCGGGGGACCGGGCCTTCATTCAGTCGGAGGTGCAGCGGCTGCTCAGGGAGGGGATCATTGAGCCGAGCACAAGCCCTTGGAGGGCCCAGGTGGTTGTTGTTCGGACTGGGCAGAAAAATAGGATGGTGGTGGACTATAGTCAAACCATCAATAGGTTTACGCAGCTTGACGCATACCCCCTACCCCACATCGCGGATATGGTCAACCAGATTGCTCAGTATAAGGTGTACTCGACAATAGATCTGAAATCCGCTTATCACCAGCTCCCCATCTGCCCAGAGGACCGCCCCTACACCGCCTTCGAGGCGGGCGGCCGGCTCTATCACTTCCTGCGCGTCCCTTTCGGTGTCACGAATGGTGTCTCTGTCTTCCAGAGGGAAATGGACCGGATGGTGGACCAGTACCAACTGCAGGCCACATTTCCCTATCTGGATAACATCACCATCTGTGGTCATGACAGGCCAGATCACGACGCCAACCTCCAACGGTTTCTCCAAGTGGCCGCAGCTCTGAACCTTACTTATAACAGGGACAAGTGTGTTTTTGGTACCACCCGCCTTGCTATACTTGGGTATGTCGTGGAAAACGGGGTTATTGGGCCTGATCCCGAACGTATGCGCCCCCTGTTAGAGCTCCCTCTTCCCACCACTCTCAAGGCCCTCAGACGGTGCCTGGGGTTTTTTTCCTATTACGCCCAATGGGTCCCCCATTACGCAGACAAGGCTCGCCCCCTGGTCAAGTCTACCTCGTTTCCCCTCTCTGCTGAGGCCTGCGCGGCCTTCAACTGCATTAAAGCGGACATTGCCAAAGCTACGATGCATGCAGTGGACGAGACCGCTCCCTTCCAAGTGGAGTGTGATGCCTCCGATTTCGCTCTGGCTGCTACCCTTAATCAGGAAGGCAGACCAGTAGCATTCTTTTCTCGCACCCTCCAAGGCTCTGAAATTCGGCACTCCGCGGTGGAGAAAGAAGCCCAGGCCATATTGGAGGCTGTTAGGCACTGGAGGCACTATCTTGCTGGCAAAAGATTCACTGTGCTGACCGACCAGCGCTCGGTTGCGTTCCTGTTCAGCAACCAACAGCGGGGCAAGATCAAAAATGATAAGATTTTGCGGTGGAGGATAGAACTCTCCACCTACACCTATGATATCCTGTACCGGCCTGGCAGACTCAATGAGCCCCCTGATGCCCTATCCCGGGGAACATGTGCTAGCACACAGCTCGACCAGCTGTACGCCCTTCATGCACAACTTTGCCATCCGGGGGTCACCCGATTTTACCATTTTGTGAAAGCTCGGAACCTGCCGTACTCCCTGGAGGACATCAGGACGATGACCAGGGACTGCCAAATTTGTGCCGAGTGCAAACCGCACTTCTACTGTCCTGACACGGCACAACTTGTCAAGGCCACCCGCCCTTTTGAACGCCTGAGTGTTGACTTTAAGGGCCCCCTTCCCTCCACTGACCGCAATGTCTATTTTCTCAGTGTTATTGACGAGTTCTCACGGTTCCCCTTTGCCATCCCCTGCCCCGACACCACTGCCACGTCCGTCATAAAAGCCCTGCGCCAGCTCTTCACTCTGTTCGGGTATCCCTGCTATATCCACAGTGATAGAGGGTCCTCCTTTATGAGTGAGGAGCTGCGCCAGTACTTGCTAGCTAGGGGCATTGCTACCAGTCGGACCACGAGTTATAATCCCCGGGGTAATGGCCAGGTAGAGCGGGAGAATGCCACAGTGTGGAAGGCCACACTTTTAGCCCTCAAGTCCAAAGGGTTGCCGGTCTCTCGATGGCAGGAGGTCCTCCCTGAGGCACTGCACTCTATCCGCTCTCTGTTATGTACGTCCACCAATGCCACCCCTCACGAACGCCTATTCTCTTTTCCCAGGAAGTCTGTCACTGGGACCACCCTACCAGTTTGGCTGACGTCCCCGGGGCCAGTGCTGCTCCGGAAACATGTGAGGAGCAATAAATACTCCCCGCTGGTGGAGAGGGTTCACCTTCTCCATGCGAACCCCCAGTATGCTTACGTGGTCTTACCTGATGGGCGGGAGGACACGGTCTCCATCCGCGACCTGGCACCCGCAGGTGCAGCAGACCACTACCCTGAAGGCTCTCCGGTAACTGTGAACCCTGCACCAGAGGTGACACCGTACTCACCAGGCCCTACACAGACTCCTCACGACACTTGTATACCGGGCGTTTCGTACGCATTTATACCAGGCGCCTCGCACATGCATGAGGGATCACCGGCGCCTAGTGGGCAAGAACACGCGCAACCCCCGTCCCCTGTGCAATCGCCAATGTTGCCGGCACCTATGCGGTCACAGCCGGTGCTACGTAGATCGCAGCGACAGATTCGACCGCCTGATCGGCTTGACTTGTAAGAACCTTCGCTACATGAGGACTTTTTCAAACGAAGGGGGGGTGAATGTGGTGAACTATGTGCCTGTCGGGACACGCCCCTGCTGACTGCTCCTGTGGCTCCTCCCACAGGCCCCTGTATAAAGGAGACCTGCGGCCTGAAGATCGGCCTCAGTCTCCAGGACCTTGTATGATAGACACTCACTCCTGGTTCCTTCTTCCAGTCAATAAAAGCCGATATCTCGCCTACGTCTCAGTGTGAGTTATTGATGGTGCATCAGGACCCCACCCCCCACATTTCCTTTGGTGTTCAGGGAGAATTGTTTCTACCTCAGTCCTGGCCAGGAACAATGTAAAAGGCATTCTCATTTCAGTAAGAATATTTTTCTGAAATCTGCCACCTGTTTTGTGCCACAGTTGCAGCCTTGGGGCAGGGTAAAGGTTACTGCATGCTAAACTTCTTCTTTGCTCAAATATTTAAGTTTTAGGGATCTAAATGAAAAAGATGAATGGTGATGTCATGGTGCAGAGCGGGGGAAGTGCACATGCTCACAGCTTTTAAATCCAAAGGAGTGCGGGCTGGAGAGGAGGGTGGATGTGAAAGCAAGTAGCAGATACAAGGTTACTGTTGCATTCAATAGCTTCAGCCTCATTACTGCTTTCGTCAACATGTCCCAAGGCAGGTCAACAGGGAAAACATAAACTCATCTCTCCTCCCACTCTGATGAACTGCTGATGGAAGTGGTTGTGAGCCATGGATTTCTGTTAATGTGCCAGTGAGTACTGTGCTCTATATTAGGTTTGTGTGGCTGCCATTATTGCTCAAGATGTGAGTGGCCAGTGTGAGATTTGTCAAACAATGAGGAACGTAGGCTGCACTCTTACTGAAATAGATGGTGCATAAGTGATGAATATGGGTGCATATTCTTGAAGCCAATAGTGAATCTGGCAGAACATGGCACAATGGTTCAATTTAATATCAGAACATGTACACAGTATACAACCTAAAATTCTTACTCTTCAGATATCTATGAAACCAGAAAAGAAAAACCCAAAGAAAGAATGACAGAAGCATGCTTGATACAATTAAAATTGTATCTAGTGTTCAGTCCAGTCATCGACCTTCATCACTATTTTCACTCATGCCCTTTTGTACCTGTGTCTGATGCGCCTCTTGTCTGGCCGACTAAGAATAAACTCCCTTAGGTTTTATCTCATTTTGAAGGCAAATGTTTTAGCATTTGTTGTTTTCCATATCAACTTCAATTGTAGAGCATTTACCAACAGTGTTCCACTGACAATCCACTTCCCCTTTCAGAGGGCAGGCTGGTTTAAGCACTGCATTCTTGCTTTAATTGAATAGTCATTCATTATATTCTCAAACTAAGGATGATTCCATGTTTGCTGAAGTTTTATTGGAAATGGAAGAATTATTGGCTCACTGGGAGCTGCAGCAAACCCTGGATCTGACCATAAGACCCTAAGACATACAGTAAGAGCAGAACTAGGCTATTTTACCCATTCAAGTCAGCTCCGCCATTCAAATTTCCCTCTCAGCTCATTTCTCCCACCTTCTTCTGTAATCTTGACACACTTACTAATCAAGAACCTATCAGCCTCCATTTTAAATATATCCAATGACTTGACTTCCATAGCTGTCTATGGCAAAGAATTCAACATCACTCTCTAACTAAAGAAATTCCTCCTTATCTCTGTTTTAAAGGCCTGCCAGATTCATAGGAGCTTAGCTGGCTGCAGATTCCGATTACTGCATTGCAACACAATGTTGGGGGCCGTCAATATCTTCTTTCAGAATATGCTTTCCCAGAAAATGCATATGTGTATAGTGATAGAAGATGCAGTATTACTGTAGTCTGCCTCTGAACATTACTTTTGGCAAACACCTTATATTCTGATATGTGTTATGGATGGGTTAATACATAATTAGGCACATAGTTATGAATGGCCTCGGACATTCTGGGAAACTTGCAGTGTTATCTGAGTTGGAGAAATGTGCAGTTAGTGCTTGGGGTGAGGATGAGAAGAAAAGCTGATTGATAACATCTGAACTGCAAAATGTTCATTGATAAATTCCTGCTTGGAAGCACAATCTGCCAGATTATGTAGGTGTGTGTAGGTTATACAAGCACTGCTGCAGTGCAGTTCTGTTCTAGCTGAGCCTGGTGTTATCCTCGAATTATCAGCTGACAGTAAACTACAGCCTACAATAACTGCTTTTTCAGTTTGTTAGACTTGTTCAAAATGGACTCCTGACAGGAAAGAGATGATTGGATGATCAAATAATATTGTATTTGAAAAAGAATGAAAATGAAAATATCTGATACTTTTAAACATTTACGGTCTTACAGAAAGCAGTGTCAGGCCAATCACTTTGGAAGGTACCTTGGTAGATTTCAGTAGTTTGCACTTCAGTGAGCAACTGGAAACAGAAATGTTTGATGTTTTCATTGGCCCCAAAATATGAAAATATTTGCAGAAGCAGAATTTAGTTTGCATTTAAACAGATCGGAGATTCATGCTTATTGATGACCCTTCCATCAATTTAAGTCACAGATTTGATGCTGCTGATAATACTTCATTGAAACATGTAACTGAATTTTTTTATAATTGTAATTCTGTCCACTAGTATCATATTAAGAAAAGTTCTCTTTTAATTTCTGCTAATATGACAATACTGATTCATAAACCTAATGTAACTGTGAATATATTTGATTATATCCTGTACATAATTAAATGGTTATGTATGTATATAATTGTCTTTTGTTTAATTGAAAGTCCATTTCCTCGTAACCCTGAGGGAGTGGTGAACTTGAAGCAGTTCATGTGATCAGTAAGGAGGGATTTCCAAAAGTTATGAATGAAAACTATTTATATAAATGTCAAGAGTCAAAGCAATTGAATACACTCTTAAGTGCCACAAAAGCAAGTGCTTGGACTGGTGTTGAGTCTGGATTATGGGATGGAGGATCCAAGCAGAAGCTATGTGGAGGAAAGGGGACGTGTTTTCATATCGAGGGATCTCAACAGCAGGTGCAGTTATCTGTTCCACAGCTATAGCTGAGAAGTGGGTGGTAAATCAGGGACATCAATAAACACATGAATGCAAAGAAGCTTTCCATCATTTACCCTGAGAAATACTGGCTTTTCTGCACACAATTGCCAATTGCTAATATTTGTACCTCAAAATAATAGTCACTATTTTATTAGCTGTAGAAAGCGCAATAAATGGTTGAAGCAATCCAGACCAGATGAAGTTAAGATCTGTGTCAGTAATTTCTGCAGGTGTTCCCTTGTTGGGTCAAAATATGCTCAATTCTTGCTGGTGGTTCTTTACAGAATTGCTTGCTATCTCCCCCTTAACTTGTTCCTGGCTTCTGAAGGTGTACAATGTAGTTGCAGATGAGCTGGAGGTCAGATCCACTGCTGCTCCATGCAGAACTGAGTCTGGCAAGGAAGCAAGGATGTACTGAATGGAGGGACCAGCTGCACTTGTCTGGCCCATGTACAGGTCTTCCCCAGGTTATGGGTGGGTTCCTATTCATAACCAGGGCAGTTCACAAGTTAGAAGTGCTGCAATGAAACAAGATCCTCAAGCAACAGAAGATTCCTGTCCCCCCCCCAGCAGACGGCAAATGAATCCTGAACCACATGCTGTACATCGCATGGTGAGTAACCCAGGACAACCTGTAGCACTAAACTTGACTAAAAAGATGTGCTTTAAATCCATTGTTTACTTTAATATTTTAAATATTTTATAGTAGTTTAGTTGAAGTAATTTTTATTAATTTTTGTTCTACCTCTGTAAATTTATTTTAATCTTCTTTAAATTACTCTGCTTTGAGACATTTTAGAAGTTAAATTGGTCTTTGACAGCCAGATAATTTGAGGTAAGGTGTGTGGAGAGGTAACGGGCCTGGTGGAACATAATCCTGCCCAGTGTCTTTGGAGACAGGCAGATCCATTGATGAAATGATAACATGGCATTTTGATTCCGTTTCCAAAGCCTCTGAAATTAACACAGAAGACTGGAAGAACCTCTTGTTATTCTACCAAGTGAAACAGATACCAATGTACGTACCTTCATTGAAATCTTCATGGTTGATCCTAACATTCACTTCCCTAGTGTTTAAGTGCTAATGAAAATGTGCTAGAATGGTGCTGTGCTAGGGACCTGAGCCTGTTTTCCAAAGTACGGGGGAGTGCAAGAGCTTCATGCATGCATGGGTTTGAGTGTTTGATAGGTGCTGGTTGTGATCTGTTCCCCATTAGTGTCAGTCATTACACATCATTTCAGGAGGGCATCCAGCCACTAACCTTGGCCTATGCTAACTCACCTCAGGCCTGCACCTTGCAAAGGTTGGGTGAACATAGAATCCAAGCCCAGTGGACAAATACTCTACGTCACAGTTTGCAGCATTTTTCATCCAGTCAAAGGAATGGAAACTCCACCCCTCTTATACAGGCTTCAATGTCCTGTTTGAAAGAATGGATCCCGTGGAGCTCTGCGCATGGTGATACCCATGGGACATGATCCCAGTGCAAGATACACCATCAGCAACTCTCATCAAAATGAGATGTGATTATGAAGGAAAATTATGTGTTGGAAACAGTAGAGCAAGTTGCTGCCCTCACGGTGCGTATGTACAAAGCTACGCAGTGAGTTAAACACCTCAAAAACCACCTGAGATGAAAGCTTCCTTCTGAGGTTTTATTGTGATCTTACTTGTGAAACTGTAGAAGGTTAAGTAAAATTCAATACAGAATTGCTGCACACCTGCGTATGCTAATTATTCTCACAGCCAATATTAGCCAAAATAATACATGCACGCTGTATTCCATAACAATGTTGTGTAAACAAGGGCGGTGCAACAATATCTTAATAAATAATACTTACACATAATACTTAATTCAAAATATATCTAATAAATATTTTGCAGCCTGGGAAAAAATACACACTCAGGACAACAAATACTTTTTTGGGTCTTTAATTCCTTTATGTGTTTTAGATGTTTTAATGCAAAAGGAGGGTATCAAAATAAAAGCAAAAAATGAATTAATAAAGCACAGTTCCTGCTGTTACAATCTCAGCTTAATTTTGGCCCACACACTCGTGTATCAATTAGTTACGTATGCAGTATGATAATAAATAAAACAACATATACAAACTAATAAGGTAGCGACAATTCTAACAATACAAACAACATTTGAATCCCACCAACCTTGTATCTTATACACAACATCAAAAATATAAATAAATACATTTTATCTTAACTCGGGTGTATACTCACTATCACACATGTGCTGAACTTCCAAATAGGTATCAGCTAGACTCTGAAATGAATTCTCCTCGTTCATACTATGTGAACAGCGATTAGCTCATTCTCATTACTCCGTTACATTCACATTTGGTAATGAAACAATAAAGTAAGACAAAAATAAACCTTTACAAAAACTTTACAATATATTGTCTTGTAGTTAAATTACTACAAAGACTAACCTATTAGGCCGATAAGGAACTTTGCACTACCACGCTATCCAGCGCTGCTACCTTACTCATGAAAATCTAAAGCATCCACATGTAAAACATGTCAAATTATCAATATTCTAGATTTACAAACAAGTGTAAGCGAATTTACATGGATATTATCAAATATTATTCACCTTTCCTCACCATATGACCAGTTCTCCTGGGAAAAGCAGCTCCCACTACTTGATATTCGTCTCTCCAGAACAACGTAACTCTTTCTTTCCACTCTACACGTGCACAATGCATCACCATTTCTTCTTTAACTGCTTCTCTGAAGAGAACTGAATGTAGACAAGCCAGTATCTGTGACACAGCAGCAGGACTTATGGAGGCCACATCTACGACTGACCTTGGTTCGTAATGTAGGTTAGAGTGCTGTCCAGTGTTTAGTCTTTTACTCCTGCGAGGTGATGTGCTGCAACAGGAGGATCTGACCTTTTATCAGCAGTCGCAGGCCGGTCAAACTCAGCACCCTCTAAGAAAGGCTCAAGCTCCCCTGCAAACAGCTGCCTAGAGAGAGCATTAACCATGTTGTTGCTCCATCCTGGACAATACTGAACATCAAAACTAAACTCTGACAACTGTGAGATCCATATCTGCTCAATTGCTCCTAACTTGAATGTTTTCAAGTAGGATAACGGATTATTGTCAGTAATCATGGTGAATTTAGAACCTAATAAGTAACCATGAAACTTCTCCACTTATAGCCCACTTAAGTGCAAGCAGCTCTAATTTCATGCTGCTATAATTCCTATCATTCTCTTCAGCATTTCTCAATTGTTAGCCTACAAACACAATAGCCCTCTTTGACTCTCCCTGTTGCCAGTATAAAACAGCTCCTAGTCTGTGACTGCTTGCCTTGGTCTCCACTCTGACAGGTTGTATGAAATCAGCAAAGCCAAGGATGGGTGAAATGTTCAGTTTCTCTTCGAGAAAATCAAAGGCAGTTTGACATTCTTCCATCCAAGGGTGTTTTAACAGCTGGTTTGTTTTACTAGGACTCTCTGCATTAAGACATAAATTCAATGGACCTGCGATCTTTGGGAATCCCTGAACAAACCATCTATAATGATTACAAAAGCCAACAAGTGATCTTAAGTCTTTGACCATAGATGATACTGGCCACTGCTGGACAGCCGTGACCTTCTCAGGATCTGTGCCTATCTTGGCTGATATCTGGTGTCCTACGAACTTGACCTCCAACTGCAGAATATTACATTTTTCCAATTCCACCTTCAGACCAGTCTCCTTGAGGCTCTGAAGCAGAGTGTCAAACCTCTCCAAGTGTTCCTGGAAAGTCTGTGAATTCACCAGATTATCATCCAGATACACAGGCATAACTTGGAAGACTAAACCATTCATAGTTACCTACGTGAGTCTTTAAAAAGTCGCCAGCCTATTGCGGACTCCAAATAGCATGTGAAGTTATTCCTGTAGACTAAATGGAGTCACAAAAGCAGTCTTAATGCCTATCATGCTCCTCTACAACCACTTGGTGGTAACCACTTGCAAGGTATATTGTCAAGAAAAATTACACTCCCTGCAGAGCATCAAAACTCTCATCAAGCGGGAACAGGAATATGTCCTTTTTGGTCTTAAGATGCAGTCTCCAATAATCTACACACAGTCTTATGCCACCATCAGCCTTCCGTAAAAACACTACAGGTGAGGCATACACCCGATTGCTCTCTTGAATCACACACTTCTTCAACAACTTTGAGATGTGCTTTTTAATTTCACTGTCCTGATTGGGTGGAAAGTGACCGGGTGGCTGTGAAATGGTCTCGTCAAGAATTAACTGAATTTCATGCTTGATCTTGTCAGTGTACCCAAGGTCATTATCTTCAACTGCAAAGATATCCATGCATTTAGCCAGCATTTAACAAGCTCTTAACTGAGCTTGTTGTTCTTCACTACCCCCAATGTCGAGTTTGTCTAGAATTGACTTTAACTTGTGGCTACCACACTCCTCCTTTACACCAACTGTCACTTGTTCGGTGCCAGCTGAGACCCACTGAAATCTTACAGCACATTGTTGATCACTACCTATGCACTCTATGGTCATGCACTTTGGTAGAAGAAATAAATGTGCGGGCTATTTTCTAAATGGGGAGAAAATCCAAAAAATCTGAGATGCAAAAGGACTTGGGAGTCCTTGTACAGAACACCCTAAAGGTTAACATGCAGGTTGAGTTGTGGTGAGGAAGGCAAATGCAATGTTAGCATTTATTTCAATAGGTCTTGAATACAAGAGCAGGGATGTGATGCTGAAACCTCACCTTAAGTACTGTGAATAGTTTTGGGTCCCTCTTTTTAGAACAGATGTGCTGGCATTGGAGAGAATCAGAAGTAATGGAGGTTCAGAAGTATGATTCCAGAATGAAAGGGTTATCATATGAGGAACATTTGGTGGCTCTGGGTCCGTACTCGCTGGAATTTAGAAGGATGAAGGGGAATCTCATTGAAACCTTTTGAATGTTGAAAGGCCTAGACAGAGCAGATGTGGAAAGGCTGTTTCCCATGGTGGGAGAGTCTAAGACAAAAGGGCACAACCTCAGGATAGAGGGGCACCCTTTCAAAACAGAGATGCGGAGAAATTTCTTTAGCCAGAGGGTGGTGAATTTGTGGAATTTGATGCCACATGCAGCTATGGAGGCCAGGTCGTTGGGTGTACTTAAGGCAGAGATTGGTAGGCTCTTGACTGGATATACATCAAAGGTTATGGTGAGAAGCTGAAAAATGGGTTTGGGGAGGAGAATACAACAATGATCAACCATGATTGAATGGTTGAGCAGACTCAAAGGGCCAAATGACCTAATTCTTCTCCTATGTCTTATGGTCAAAGTGGTCATGGGATGGCTATACATTATCTGAGCCTATAAGGTTCCCTCGAATAGCCCGACTCACAATTTGAGGACTGGAGGCTCCAGGCTCTATGTCCCTTGCACTTCACTTCCGTAGGGAATTCTTGGTCACATGCCCCCCACCTGATACTTACTAAAACATATTGGTTGCCCATCCTCTGTGAACCTAGGCCGTAACTTGGCTCTACTGCTAGTAGCATGCGCAACACCTCTCTGTACAGTAAGCTTTTTCCCTGCTTGAGTCAACTCACTGATGGCTTTGCCCTGCTCTGTGACTCCTTTGAGGACATCGTCTAGACAGATTCCTGAATTTTAAGAGTTGAGCACTGTGCCTGGCTATTGCTACACTGACTTTAAAGTCTTTGTGTTTCTTGAGGGCTTTTCTAAAAACAACAGACATCTGTTGTTTTTAGCATCTGTCTTGCAATGGGCATCTGTCTTGCACTTCCATCGAGGACTCAGGGTTGTTCCAGATGAATCTGTGGAGCCCCCTTCTAAGGGAAGGATCACTGATCCTCTCTATAATTGACCTCTGAGCACAATGCTCTAATTGACCCCAGCATCAGGGAAATGCTTCAGCAGCAAGTTAAGAACTTGTGCTGGGGCATGTGAAAACTCCCTATGTGTTCACCTCATGTTGTATGTGACTGTACAAGCTATGCAACAGCCGGGGTACGCTACGCTTGTCTCTAAAAGCTTCTCTGAGACAGGCGAACAAGTCATCAGTCCAGTCTTCAGCATTACTGAGCATACGTGCTTCGTCTAGAGCTGCATTCCTGAGCAGTGACATAAAACTCATACTGATCCTGGTCAGATAAATGTCTAGCACGAAGTACACATTTGATTTCTTCAATAAAGTCATCAACCCATCTTTCTCAACATCCCCTGTAAATGGAGCAATGTGTCTTTCCCTTGGAATGTATCATAGGACCTTTTGCTTAATTTATCTTTAGCTGCCAGGTATAGTTCCTCATACTGAGTACACAACTCTCTAATTTGTTCATTCAGATTAAGTTCAGATTAGTCATCCTCTGAATGTAACATTGTGAAAGCTCAAGTCCTGGCTTAAAGATTCTACAACAAGCCTGGAAAAAGGGTTGCTGACATTGCCTGCAGAAAACATGATGACTTCACGGCTGAAGTTGCTCTGGATCACCGTCACAGCTCTACGTCCTGGCATTAGTCCCTGACGTCCCAACCTGGTCTCAATGCTCTACCACGGTCTTCATGCAACACCAGGATGTCTTTCCATCCCACAGGAATGGCTTCACCACTACCGCATTATGTATTGCACAGTACATTATACTGGATACAAAAACCCTCTACACTGGCTTGGAACTACCCCATCCCTGGTACCAAAGTTTAACAATAAAAATAATATTGAATGGTCACCTGGTTATAAATATTTGTCAGTTTTACCAAAAACTTGAGACTCTTGGATATTGTTGTTTCAAGGGCAAATAAAGAATGGATGGAGGTGGATATTTTCCTGCTATGTGCTTCAAATTGAATCTAACTCACCCATACAGGAAATAATATAAAAAATGGCTGATGTACAGGAAGTGATGTTCATATAAAATGACTGTGCCTCCAGAGCACAGAACATTCCCCACCTGGCATCTATAGGATGTCAAACTTAACTTCTGAGACTATGAATCAAATGATCATTTCATTATGTCTTTGGCAAAAGAAGGTCTGTCTCAAAGATTGATCTTAAAACAATCTTATTGCACAATCTTTAGTGGTTCTCACTTTGAAAATACTGGCTTTGTTGATGTACCTGGTGGAGATCAGCAAGAAATGCTGGGCTAGTTAACCATGAGGAGAAGGTGAGCAGATCAGCTTGGAGCCTCTCATGGCATGATGGCTGGGTTGAGTTTAGGAACATTGGCTTTTATGAGTTGATTGCCTGATATGTTGGATCCTATAATGTACATTATGTGTACATTATTGCCTTGTTTTATTAAGTATAGAGCTGAGCACAATCTTACTTCTCAGTCAGATATCATCTAGTTCTACTTAATATCATCTACTTCTTTGTCCAGCTCTTTGGTTATCATCTCTGCCAGCTCAACTGCTAGAACAGCAGTACCAAGATCTGGTTTGGGAGCAAGGTTGCCCAGGATGAATCCAACTGCACTATACCCAGCAGCATCTGTGACCTTCAGGTATGCAACAGCAACAATAGCCTTAGTGGATGCATCACAGGAGATGCAGACCTTTTTCTTTGGGGCTGCAGACAGTGGAATTGTTATGTAGGTTCTTGGAATTTTCAAGCCTCCAAGATCCTGACGAGAAGAACACTACTGCAGGTACTGCTCATATTTCTCTTTAGAAAGTGGACATCTCAACCACAAGTGTCCATGGTCAACTCGAATAACATGAAGTGTCCCTTTTATGCACTTCACATTGTCCATCTAGGTTCATGATAGAGTTTTCTATTTCATTTTTGCTGACTGTGATAGTGGTTTGGGTTTTCCATGCTTTTGCTGGAGGCTTCTCTTTGAATGAGGTGTTGCTGGGAGCACAAAACTAGAGTCATTTTGTATTTCTGCATGGCAGTAGGCAAATTCCACAAAGGATGAAAATGGTGGATAGGCAGCATAATGCTTCATTTTATACCCAAATGCTTCACTCTTCTTGCATATTGTTCAGTAGTTTCTCCACTGTAGGGTTTATTCCTGGTAAGTAATCTCATTTTTTGTGGCTTGCAATTCCGTCAACAGGTCTGAAAGCTCTAGTAGCTGCTGTGGTTCTTTGTGTGAGAGCCTTGGAAAATGATAGAGCCTGCTGAAGAGAGATTCTTCAATTGCCTCTGGAGATCGATGGAATTAATCCATTGCATTTGTAACCCCGCAGCTGGATTATTAACTCTTCTTGCATGTTGTGGCAACTCTCCATCAAGCCACTCACTGAGAAGATCAAGTTCTTCATGAGGCTTGAGACTTAGCTTTTCATGGCATTATGAGAGCTTGACTTCCAGGGCAGATAACAGGCAGACTGGTTGATGGATTCTTTTAGTCTTGCTGAGATAAGGTATGACAAGCCAGATACCAAGCCAAATCTATGTATCGTGGCTCGTGAATAAGAGCATCATGAAGACTGTCTTGCCAAATGTGTGAATTGGGATAAAAAGAAGTTCAGTCTGTTCATGTCTGTGCAGATGGGATTGGCATCAGTAGCAACTGTTGATTGAAGTCTTTGCTGTGGTGGAACTGCAAACGGGGGTGTTGTAGGTCTATGATGCTGTAGACTTTGACTGTTAATCTCTCGACCATGTGAAAGACATGTTGGTTCCATGACGTGGACAGCTTCTCTTTGTAAAGCTGGAGCACTGTTTTTTTGATAACCAAAATGTGTTTGGACATATTCTTTATTAAGTTGCATTGGCTGTTGTGACAGCAAAGAATGACTGATTCCGGCATAGATTTACCACCTTCTAAGTCAGCTGTTGCACCATACACCTTTGCTTGTGGGAGGCAGCCTCAGCTTCACGCTCTTCCTTGAGTGCATTTACCGTAGCCTCTACATGTGCTCTCACCTTGTCTGTACATGCTTTCTCTATTTGCATCTCAGCTTTGTGCTTAGCATAAGCTGCTCACGTCCAGGCTCGCGCTGCAGCAATGCTAACCGTGGATTTGTTCAAGCATAGCGAAGACTCTACAGTTGCACCACATTCTGACCTCACTTCCAGGCCTTGGCGATCAAAGTTGCTTGGGTCAGAAGCTGAGACAAACTTGTATGGCGTTCAGATGAGTCTCAGACAATGATCTATCTTTGCACTCTACTGCCTTTATATGTTCAATACAAAGCTCTGCAGCCAGTTAAACACCTTCTTGAAAATTATCTAAGACAGAAGCTTCCTTCAGGGTTTTTAAAGAGATCCAACATGTGAAAGTGCAGAAGGTTAAGTAAAATACATATTAAATTCAATACAGAATCATCGTACACCTGAAAATACTAATACTTCCAATTATTCTCACATTCACGACAAATCTCAGGGTTACATATGGTGACATATATGTACTTTGATAATAAATTTACTTCGATCTTTGAACTTTGAACCAGTGTTAGCCAAAGTATTGCGGATACAATAGGGTTTTTTAAGAGCCTCTTAGATAGGTACATGGAGCTTAGTAAAATAGAGGGCTATGCACTAGGGAAATTCTAGGCATTCTCTAGAGTAGGCTACATGGTTGACCCAACATTGTGGGCCAAAAGGCCTGTAATGTGATAAGTTTCTAAGTTCTCTGTAATACATGTACAGTACACAGTACTCCATAATTATGCTGTGTAAACAAGAGTAAACTCGTGGTGAAACAATATCTTAATAACAATAAACATTAACCATAGTACTAAATGTTATAGGAAATGGTATAAAAGCAACTTGTGTACAGGAAATGATTTTTATACAAAATGACCTGCACCTCTAGAGGCTAGAATAGAAAAAGCATACCGATCTAGTAATATCATGTTTGGTGAATTTTTAAGATTAATCCAGATTTCAATCTGTTTCACCTAACTTGCTAGGACTATTGTAATTTATCTTCATGAAGCTCTATTGACTTGTATTGAATTAACTTGTATTGAATTAGTATTTGACTGTGATCTTCATCCTTGAGTCTTTTATGGAAATTTTCAATATTGAAAAAATGATATTGACTGGTAGCAGAAGGCAGATACCATGACCAATTCAAAACGTAAAGTAAGAATTTCATAGTTTATTGGCATTTCTTTAAAAAAACTTCATTTTTTAACTTAATAAATACTGAAAGAATCAAGGCTGGTGTTCATAATTTTACTTCACCAGTTCTAGCAGGAGACTAATCAAAAATGAAAAATTCAGCATTACCGCACACTGCACAGTTTCTTCTGATGCACTTCAATGTCTGTGTTCATAATGCTTTCAGCTCTGCATAGCTTGATATGAGTCAAGTACAAGTTTTCAATGTGACCTTTAATCCAGGTGGCAGAGTATGATTTTCACCAAAGCAGAGTTGTAAAGATAGAATAACCATCTAAGTCTGGTTTATCAGTCTCAATATTTAGGCTGAAGATGAAGTTTTATATTTGCAGAATTCATCCCTGGACATGGTGGAGAAAATCCATTCTGATTGAACTGTAGTACATTGGTTCCATTATATTGAAGCACAGGGGAGCTCTTTGACTCCCATTATTATATTTTCAGTGAGGAACTAATTTCAGGGGTATCAGTAGGGACTCATGACAGATTCCTTATGCCTGGATTCTCTTGGAAATGTCCAGGAAAGTGATTACTGTCCTCAGCTACACTGTTCAAATTTTGATTCTGGCCATGAAGATGATATGTGCTGGCACTTCCAGCAAGTTGGTTAATAAGAGCAAACAAACCCATATATATTGACAGCCATGTCACCTACGACTGCAAAAGTCTTACCTCTGTGTCAGAAAGGTGGCACAACAGGGCCGAAATTAAAGAATGCTGCACAAATAGTGTGCCATCTTTCAAATTAAGCATTAAACTAAATTCTCTTCCACCTGAAAATCTCATGACACCAACTGAAGAAGAAGAAATAAAAAGCACATCCTGATGCTCCAGAGAAAACAGTCCAGGTTTGTCAAACTTATCTTTATTGCTAATACCTTCTAATCCAGACAACGTCCTGGTGAACCGACCTTCTCCAGAGCCTGCACATTCCTTCCTGTAATGCGGTGACCAGAACAACACCCTCTACTTCGAATATGACTTGGCTACACAATTGGAACGTGACTGCCTGACTTTTATACTTAACAACATGATCAAGGAAGGCAAAAATACCATATACTTCCCTCATCACCCTATCTTGTTGTGTTACCACTTTCAGGGGGCAGTGGTCTTGCAGCCTCTGTACATTAGTGTTCCTGAGGATCCTGCCATTCATGGTATATTTCCCTCTCACATTTGACCTCCCAAAATGCAACACTTGTTCAGATTGAACTCCATCTGGCATTTCTCCATTTATATTTCCAATGGATCTAGATCGTACTGTATCCTTGTAAACCTTCCACACTACCCACAGTTCCATCAATGTTTGTTTCATCTCCAAATGTAGTTATCAGTGTGCCTATATTTCCATCAAGATCATTTTCCTATTTCCAGAATCAGCAGTTCGATCTATCCTGTGAACTGAATTGTCTTTATTTCTACATCCTTCACATACATGAGGAGTTAAAATCTTTATGTTACATCTCTGTCTAAATGTGCAATGTACAATTTATCATAGTTTGTA
This sequence comes from Hypanus sabinus, assembly GCF_030144855.1. Taxonomy (NCBI): domain Eukaryota; kingdom Metazoa; phylum Chordata; class Chondrichthyes; order Myliobatiformes; family Dasyatidae; genus Hypanus; species Hypanus sabinus. The sequence continues at coordinate 40,466,498 of NC_082722.1, forward strand.
ATAAATAATATGTACAACAGGACAGTCAATATAACATAGAAATACAATAGTATCAGCGTGAATTAATCAGTCTGGAAGAAGCTGTCCTGGAGCCAGTTGGTCCTGGCTTTTATGCTACAGTACTGTTTACCGGATGGTAGCAGCTGGCACAGTTTCTAATCTAATACTTTGATAAATTCTGTAGATGTGTGGTGCAGAGTATTTCAACTGGCTGGATCACAGCTGGTATGGAAACACCAATGCCCTATAATGGAAAATCCTACAAAAAGTAGTGGATACCACCCAGTCCTTCATGGCTAAAGCCCTCCCCACCATTGAACACACCTACACGAAATGCTGTCACAGGAAAGCAGCATCCACTATCAGGGAATCCCCACCACCCACACGTGCTCTCTTCTCACTGCTGTCACCAGGAAAAAGGTACAGGAGCCTCAGGACTCACACCACCAGGTTCATGAATAATTATTACCCCTCAGCCATTAGACCCTTGAACCAAAGGGATAACTTCACTCATCTTTACTTGCCCCATCATCAAAATGTTCTTCTATGGGCTCACTTAGAAGGTCTCTTCATCTCATGTTCTTATTGTTTATTTATTTATTATAATTATTTGTTTCTTTTTATATTTGCGTGGTTTACATACTGGTTGAACACCTAAGTGTGATCTTTTATTGATTGTATCTTGGTTGTTACGTGAGGGCCTCCGTAGGTCAGAGTTGACCTGGATATTGCATTCTAGCTGTCTAGATATGCAAGTCTGGGCAGTATGACGTGGAGAGCAAGCTGTTCACCATGTGGCAAACTCTCCCTCTCCGTGCAACTGATGAACCCAAAGGAAAGGCAGAGGCTGATACAGTTTGGTACCAGCAGTGTTGCAGGAGTTGCCGGTCAACATTGAACTCGATGTAGGACTGTCTTAGGGACTCCAGCTCTGGGTTTTCCCCTTGGGCTTTACTCCCGAAGCCTTCCCTATAAGTGGGTATAGCTGCAAGGCAGCAGAGGTTTGAAATCCAAGTTTTCCTTCTCCTAGATGAGCTGCCAACCACAGCTGACGAATCCCATCTGCCTGAAGCGACTGTTTTTTTAGGCACCAGCAACCCATCTTTGCTGCTTCTCCTGTCAGTGGAAATACTTCCACCGGGCTTAGTAACTAAGTCACATGTGAAGTCAGAAGCTGGACTTGGTTGTCAGAGGGTATTTGTTATTATACAATTATGGATTTATTGAGTATGCCTGCAAGATAATGAATCTCAGGGTTGTATATGGTGGCATATACTGTATGTGCTTTGATAATAAAGTTATTTTGAACTTTGAACTATTTCAGAAACAACAACTCTTGGCATTGATTCCTGTGTAATGCATTTGGTAATGGACCTTCACCTGGAGTTACACCCATCCACCATTACGACGGTGTTCTATGGCCAAGGCAATTCTGAATCCAATCAATCAAGTCTCTTGATCAGCCTATCATGTTGAAAGCTTCACAAAAGTCCATGTATGCAAAGTTTATGCCTTTATGCTCCTGTTTAATACTCATTGGATTAAACAATAAAGGTTCATGGCAGCCAATGAAAAGTTATTTCACTGATCAAAATAAATGAGTAGGGTATTTGCACCTTTGGAAAACCTATTTGGAAATCAGCTACAGAAATCTTCATGTGGAAGATTCGAGGTTCAAGGATGTTTAGTTTCATTTCCACTACAAAAGAGAGTGTAAAAGAGAACAAAATAATAGTGACTCTGGATCTGATGCAGCACAAAAAAAGATAAAGAACCCAATAAATATAAACACATAAGATAGGTTATACACAAGGATTGATTGTATGCTTAGAAAGGGTTGCCAGGCATAGTAATGTTCATACATCAGGTGACTCTGGCAGGAAATGATAAAGTAGTGGTAGTGGGGGTGGGTTAGTGGGTGGAGGTGTTACTGATTGGGGAAAGTGTCTGTTATTGAGCCTGGTGGTCCTGGCGTGGATGTTACATGGTCTCCTCCCTGATGGGAGTGGGACAAACAGTCTATGAGCAGGATGGGTGGGATCCTTCATGATGTTACTGTGTTTTTCTGACATCTTTCTCTACTTAGGACCTTGGTGGTGGGTAGGCTGGTGCTGGTGATGTGTTGGGCAATTTTGTTTACCCTGTGTAGAGACTTCCTGTCCGCTGCAGTGCAGTTTCCATACAATGCAGTGATGCAGCATATTAGGACGCTCTCTACTGCACACTTGTAGAATGACGTGAGTATAGATCTACCTCTTCCTCACAAAGTAGAGATGTTTGTGAAATTTCTTGATTGTGTAGAATATGTTCTGGGACAATGAGAGGTTGTGTGAGATGTGCACTCCCAGGAGATTGAAACCGCTCGCAGTTTCCACTGTTGTGCTGCCAATGTAAAGAGGGCTGTGAGTGGTGTGAGTTCTTCTGAACCATCTCCTAGGTCTTGTTTACTTTGAAGAAGAGGTTATTTGCCTGTCATCTGGCCTTGAGCTCTTCCTCCTTCTTTGTAGGCTCATCATTGTTGGTGAGAACCCTACTACTGTTGCGTTATCGGCGAGCTTGACACTGTTATTACTGGTGTGGTTGGCCATGCGGTCATGCATGAGCAGAGATTATGGCAATGGGCTCAGCACACAGCCCTGGGGATGGTGGACTCCTGTGTTGAGGATGATGGGGAGGGAGGAACACTTGTGCATCCTGAGAAAATGCACATAGCCATTCATTGGGCCAAATCATGCTGGCTCAGCATGTCTTGGATTTCAGTGCACACGTGGCTCATGGCAGAAGTCTGGTACATTGGAGACGTCAAACATTGGAAGATTCTTTTCTTCTGTAATTTATTTTTTTTATTGAAGTTCATCATCAAACAAACATTTACATAAGATGTATTTCAGACATTGTACATATATATCATATAATCATATATGTCACAAATCTCCACAAAGTATTTATCTGGGGTATACACTTATAGAAAAGAGTGGAAAGAAAAAAAACAAGCAAAAGGAAAAAAACTATGTACAAGTAGGGAGTGATCTTTTTTTTACATGTTCATTAATTTGTGAGAATAAAATCAGGCCTATGAAGCATTATGTAGTTAAACCATTTTTCCCAGTATGAATTCAAATTGTTCCAGATTATGATTAACAGATGCTGTTATCTTCTCCATTTTGTGAATGTCCATTGTAATTTCCATCCATGTATTTAAAGTTGGGCTCTCCTGTGATAACCATTTCCTAGTAAGAGTCTTTTATCTCTTTTCAACCATTCTTGAGGTATATACCCAAAATACATGGTCTTACTCTCTAAGGGTATTTCACATTTAAAGATGTCTTGTAGGGCATTATGTATCCCCCTCCAATAGCCTTTGATAATAGGGCAGTCCCAAAAAATATGAAAATGATTTGCATTTTGATTTCCACAATTTCTCCAGCAAACAGGGAGGTTACCGTCATAACGGGATTTCTGAGAGGGTGTAACAAAATACCTTATCAAGTTTTTCCATCCGAACTCCCTCCATTTCTGTGAACTGGTACACTTCCATTGAGACCAGTGTCGAATTGAACCCTGTGATAAAGCAGTGACCTGGCGAGGGAATGATCTTAATATTCAGTCTCCAGCTTCATGCCAAAGAGGACTGCCATTTGACTGGTGACCTTGTTCATTTGAATGTAACTTACATCCCTACAGGAAAGAGTAAGGGTCTGCTTCCCTCCTTCAACATTTTTTATTATTTATTACTGTATTAACATATTTGATTTATTCAAGTCTTTAAATAATGTTAATAATTGTTGAATGTTTATTATTTAAATGTATGTGATTTTTAAGAAGAGATTCAACCTATCAGAGGCACTTACAAAGGCTAAAGTGTGAGGTGCCAACAGCCATCAGACTACTTTGGGGACATTCTCCACTTATTGACCTGTCAGGCTTGCTAGACACCAGTTTAGTGCCATGTCTCTCTTCATCCAGTTAGTATAACAGCAGGCCAGTGAGGAGTTCACTACAGGTGAAGAGTTCAGGCTGTGGGGGTGGGTGTCCATGTATGTTGATGGGTACCAGATTCAAACTTAAGTGAATGCAACTGTGATCTGATGAATAATGCAACTGGCAAATTAGCCTTAGTGGCAAGTACTATTGGCAACATGGATACTTACTTAGGTGTTGTTGAAACCCAACATCAAATATAGCAGCTTCAAATTGATCAGAATGTTATAAACTTCCATTATCACAGTCATTTTAGCTGGAGTAGCAGAACTGTATTTATGTGCAAAGCTTTTTGTGAAGCCACCCAGAGACTATTTTCAGATTAAGGTTCCAAATATGTCTTGAAAAATGAATGCAAATATGCACCTAATATTTAAGTAAAAGCTTGTTTGCACAATTATTCACCATAATAGTAGTTAATAGTGTTATTCTAATGCCACTCAGCCACTCCCACATGGGAGAAGTTCACAAATTGTACAAGCAGTGTTACCAATAAAGTTCAGTTGAATAACCTGCATGCAGGCATCTTGGTGTGCTTTGCTCTATCCCTCAATATCGAACACAACATGGTGTCAGAAGTGATTGCAACAGACCATGTGAGATCCCCAACAAGAAAGAATTTATGGTAAGACTATTCTTTTTTGCATATGTTTATGAAAAATACCCAGAGACTTATCAGCCCAAAAAGCCTATGCTAGTTGCTAATTGTAAGCACCATGAGGCTAAGGTGAGAAATGGCCAGGGTAGCTAGGCAACATCTTCAAATTGCACCCAGAAGTGGATACATTATAATAATCTCTGGGCCAGTAGCCTGGGGAAGTGCACAGAGACACAAACACAGCAGAGGAGTCAGTCAAGCTCTTGGAGAGAGAAAAGAAGGCTTTTGTTGTCCAAATAAATAAAATAATAAATACACAAACAAACAGGAAAATTGAGTAAATACGTGCAGTGCTGACATCTACTTACCTAACAAAGCTCCCCAAGACATTTGATTTCTCTGACCAGGGAACTTTGAGAGAAGGCACAGTCTTGGGGAAATTAGGATTGCAAGCAATCTCACTCAGTCTTCAGAAGAACATCAAATAAGCACACTGATATACTGTATGGGCGACAAAGCAGATGACATCATGGGTAGATTAGGACTGACAGATGCTCAGAAAATGGAGTATAAAACAGTGCAGGGCAAAATCAAAGAATATTTCAGAGGAAAGGAAAACATGATATACAAGAGGGCAAAGTTCAACTCCAGAAAACAGGAGCCCGATGAAAATGTAAATAACTTAATCACAGTATCCTATGCCCTGTCAGACAACTGTGTAGATGGAAATCTGAGAGATTACCTTATAAGAGATAAGATTGTTGTTGGCTACTAGACACCAAATTGTCAGAGAGATTTCATTTGCAGGCATATCTCATTCTACAGAAAACTATTTCTATGGTCAGGCAGAGTGAGAGCATCCGTCAGCAACAGGAAGAACTCAGGCACAAAAGGAATGCTGAGGGAAAGCTAAAAGCTGTAAATATCCATCGGCAGGAGATGCGGCGAGTCTCCATTCACGTCAAAGAGCTTTGTCCAGCAAAAGAAGTGACATGCCACCAATGCAGAAGAGTTGGCCATTATAAAAGCCATTGTCACTCAAAAACAGTTCTTCAGGAGGTCAAATAAGACTATGACTCAGAAGGAGAGAAAGCTTTCCTTGGGGCTCTAGATTCAAATAGAAAAGACTGGTGTACTGTATTTCAGTTGCAAAATGAGGCAGTGATGAGATAATGGGGCAGATAGCACAGACATCCCCAAAAAGCCGTTCACAAAACTGGTGAAAAAAGAACAGGCATTATACTAAACCCAATGAAGGAAGTGCTCATGGGGCCAGGGAAGCATAAGCTTGGTGTGAAAGGAGTGTTTACTGCTTACATCCATAAAAATGAGAAATAGTCTATGAGAAAATGTCTATGTTGTTCAGAATATCTTCTCACCACTACGGGGGCAACATGCCATCAAGAAGCTGAACCTTATTGCAAGCTCAAATTCACTAAGCAATGTTCAGTGGCAGGAGAAGTACCCAGAGTTGTTAACAGGCCTGGGGTACTGAACGAAGAGCACCTTATCCAACAGAGGACAGGAGTGACACCCTACTCTCTGACCATAGTGAGGAATATACCTGCCCCATTGATGAACAAAGTCAAAGCTGAACTTGAGAGAATGGAGGTGCTTGACATCATAACTAGAGTGAATGGGCTTCCTGATTGGTGTGCAGGTATTGATCCTGTTCCTAACCCAGATACTGCCATGAGGATATGCGTTGATATAACAAAACTGAATGATACAGTGAAGCAGGAGTAGTTTATTCTGCCCCCCATTGAGCACACATTGGGTATGCTGGGTGGAGCAAAGTGCTTTACTAAACTAGATGCAAACATCCATTTAGCTCCTGAGTCACAGAAACTCACAACATTTATCACACTAGATGGACACTATGCCTTCAAGAACTTCCTATTTGGCATTTCATCAGCACCTGAATTGCAGATGAGGATGAACAAACGTTGGAAGGACTGGATAGAGTGGTCTGCCACATGGACGATATACTCATCTTTGTGGCCTGGAAGACTAGCACCCTGAAGGTGCACTAATCTACAAGAAAACAAAGAGAAAGATGGTTACGATGTTGGCTATTCTTTACTATGTTTATGTAAGGAGCATAAGTTATATGCTAAGGGTAAAGTGAACTGAATCACTCAATTTCAGTGACTCTAATTTCAAGGCAGTTCTGTGGAAAAGAAACACATGCCTAGGTTTTCTTTTTTTCAAGAAGGGGAGCTGTACTGGTTGTTCCACAAACATGTGAAAATCTGCAGATGCTGAAAATCCAAAGCAACACACGCTGGTGGAACTGAGCAGGCCAGGAAGAGCATCTATGGAAAAGAACAAACAGTTGACGTTTCAGGCCGAGATCCTTCATCAGGACCAAGTCTGGCTGGCCTGCGGTGTTCCTCCAGCACTTTGATGTTGTAATGGTGGTAGTTAATAGTGTTATTCCTATGCTAGTCATTTAGCCACTCCTACATGGGAGGAATTCACATACTGTACAAGCAGCGTTATCAATAACATTCAGTTGAATATCCTGCATGTCGGTGTCTTGGTGTGCTCTGCACCATCCCTCAATATTGGACACAACATTCCCTGCTCTCAATACAAATGTAAGTAAGTTTAAGATGAAACAAGAAACAGAGATGCAAAAAGATGTCAGATTAAGAATATAGAGATAATGTGACAAGGGCAGGATAAAGTTCAGAAAGATTGTGAGGATCTTTTCTGTGACAATTGTGTCAGGAGAACCAGTCCAACCTGATACAGATACTTGATGCTTTATCTTTTCTGAGAATATTTCATGCCAACATTGCCATTCTTGTGTGTCAGGAACTGTTCTGACCAGCATTAGACAGTGTCAGGCCTCGGCACTCCAATTCACCTGAACATTATTGATGTTTTAACTAGAACTTGTGAAGTGACTCGTTTAGTTGCTAAGCTTCCCTTGTGTTTTTCGTGCTGATTGTTTTTTTTGAATGCGGGTTCCTCGTACATCCTGTTTTTAGTTTACTGAGTTTTGATTTTGATATGCATGGAGTTCCCATGCTATGTGCACTATTTAAGTTTGTCATGACTAGCGATCATCGCTGAGACCTGAACTTGGGTTCTGAGTGAACAAATGTTCTGTGTACTCCAGCCCTCGCGAGTAAATATACGTTGGGTCATTTGTTATTTCTCTGTTACATTCTTCAAATAAATCCTCATTATTACTTTCTAACCTCGAGTCTTGAGTTTACTCTGCCCCTCAGTTCGTTTGTCTGAGGAACTCGTTACATTGTATTACTTGAGAGTTGCTGTGATTGAAGGGAATGATGGACAGACTATCACTACTGCAACGTTACGGCTTTACTTCTGGCTTGTCATAGAGAAATGTCCAAAAGGGATTCTTGAACTTTTTGCCTTCCACTACTACTGTTACTAACCTCAAGAACGGCATGGGCTAGATACACTAACAGAGGTAGAAGTCTGTTGAAGCTCTTTTGTCCCTCCGCAGACTGATCAAAATTATAATGGTTTGGTTTAGTTCAATTTGATGTTCATTTAAATTTTGAGACATTACTGCCCCTTTAACATCGGAGATATCAATTTCTAGTGTTGCATGAATCAGGAACAGGAGCTAATCCATTTGCCACTCTTTTCCGCCATTTCATGAATGATCTGATTATGACTGCCAAAGATGCCTTTATATTGCTTTGATTCATTGTCATTAATATGTTCTCTCTTGGCATAATGGACCTTATTAGGATTGTAAACTAAAAACGTAAGCATCTTTGATCCAAGAAATTGAGTTAGTACTATAGTGAGATAATGTGAACTGGTCTGGGAACAACCACTCAAAGGTTTGTATCTCATGAATTTTATGTTTCTTATATAGTGTTGCAATTATTAAGTGGCATCTTGACCCCCTTGCATAATTTAATATAGTTTTTCAATTATGGCCAACTCAACTGGCTGACAAAGGATGGAGCATCAATTGAAATATTAATTCTGATTCTCTTTCCGTAGGTGCTGCCTGACCTTTCCTGCTGACTCTGTCCACATTTTCGGTTTTTATTTCAGATTTTGAGCACCTGTAATTTTGTATTTATTTATTGATGTATTCCTTAAGTTCCACCTCACGGGTTTATTCACATTGGAGTATAATTGCAGTAAATGTAATGGATGGATTTGGAACTGCTTATTATTTTCACATGTACCAAGATACAGTGAAAAAAATTGTCTTGCATACTGCTCATACAAATCAAATCATTACCCAGTGCATTGAGGTAGAACAAGGCAAAACGGTAACAATGCGATCAAAGTTTAACAGCGACCGAGAGGTGCAGTGCAGGTAAACAATAAGATGCAAGATCATAATGTGGTATACTGTGAGGTCAAGAGTCCAACTTATTGTACAACGGAACTATTTAATAGTACTTTAAAAGTGGGTTAGGAACTAGAGACTGGTAGTACATGCTTTCAGGCTTTTGTATCTTCTGCCTGATGAAAGTGGGGAGAAAAAGTAATGCCAGGGATGGCTGGGGTCTTGGATTATGCTTGCTGCTTTATCAAGGCAATAAGAAATATAGACAGAGAGACTGTTTTCCATGAGATTCTGCACTGTGTTCACAACTCTCCACAGTTTCTTGTGGTCACATACAGAACAGTTGCCATGCAAAGCAATTATGCAACCATATACTGTAGGACGCTTTCTAAAGTGCATCAATAAAGGGTCACCAGAGATGTGTGTAATCCTCAGGTTCGGTCAGCAGTGTAAGTCTAGGGAAGACAATCTCTGGTCCCGCCAAATGTGTGAAATTTGAGGTGCAAAACCTCCTGTTTGTGTGGATGCAGTGTGATTTGTTCCCCTGTTACAAATCAGTACCACAAAGTAACAGACAGTACACCATATGCAATTAAATGATTTAGCTTTATAATTCTTAATTTGACCAAAGGGTTAGTAAAGAAAAACAGAAAGGAAAGGGCCCATTTGAATGAAACAGTCTAATGTGCACAAGTTGGAAGTTGGAGGTTATGGCTTCCTTTCCGCTGGTCCACCATCGATTTCCCGGGCTTCATCGACTCCTGGCCTCACTCCAAGTCCACTCCTTTCTGGTGTCTATGACCTCTCCTTTCTGCCATCTTCTCTCTCCATCTCTCGCCGAACAAAAGACGCAGATCTCCTTGGTGTTAGGCACACAGCAAGATAAAAACACTCCGCTCATTGGACAGTTCACATTCCAAAGCACCTGTTATCTCCAACCATAACCCAAACACAGAAAGACCATCACATTTGCAGTGAAACTTTTCATGCTACACTTCTTTTGCCTCCTGAGAAAGTAGAGGAGTTGGTGAGCTTTCTTGTCAGTGGTCTCTATGTGGTTGGACCAGGTCTGCCTATTGGTGATGTTCACTCCTAGGAATCGGAAGCTCACTACGCTCTTAACCTCAATACCATTGATGATGATAATAACTTGTTGACTAATTTAGTCAACAACATTGATTTCTGTCTTGGACTAATTGATATTAGAAAATCTATTATATATACATTTATATTAAAGAATATTATTCAGACTTCCTCTGTGCAATTCAAAAATAGCACACCTTTTCTAGGACTTGTTAAAATGTATAAAAACAGCAACATTTAATTAATTCAAACATGACAAAATTATACAATGCCTAATTTAGTGTAAGATGGTCCAACACATACCAGTTATGTGAGTAGCAATCATTTCTATTATTATTCATATATTAAATAACCTCTATGCAGTAGTGTTTTTCCAAATACAATAATATATTCAGCATTAGAACACTTGTGTGTCTAAGTTATCACAGCTTTATTAATAATCATTGACATTTTTGAATACATATGCATATAAGTGAAATTATTATCACATAAATGATGTGGTAAAACCTAAGTTCAAGTCAATCCCAGTTATGTCTTTCCTTGTTTGTAAGACCTTCTGCCTTTTTGACTTTCCCATTTTAAATGCAGTTTTAATCACTGAAGATGCTGTGGTTATTCTTCAAAGATTGGTAGTTAATTTTTAATTAAACCCAATTCTGCACTGACTTCAATTTCACAATCATTTATTGGGATTGGCAATTTCTTCTGTCTGTTATAATCTACACGCATCCTTTGTTTACCTGATCCTAATGTGGTTAAATTTTCAGTAGTGTGAGCCATTGTAATACTGCAATCCCTTCTCCAGTGTTGATCTGCATTACCATACAAACCCCTGCAAAAACAAAACTGGGGATCATTGAAACCAATAATCCAACAATGTTTAAAATGATCCAAGAACTGTCAGCTATGTGAACAGAAGGGAACAGCATGCTGCAGTTTGAACATGACGCATAGTTACTTGTAGGAGACAGTTCTATCTGTAATTACCACAGCATGGGTTCCTCATCTCCATGAAAGTACAGCAGAATTTTCTTTTGTTTATCAGTCAAAGTTTTGGAATGTGTATCGTGACCACAAATGAAATACAACCAGGGCTAGAATTTCCCTAATTTTCCAGAGTTTTTTGTGGTGAACCAGAAAACTTTGATACTTTAGGAACCAGAAATTAGACTACTCTGCGTGGTATTTTCAAGTATCACATGGTTTGTTAAGGTCCCAAAAGGAGTGATAGAGCATGTATATGCACGCATTGGTCAGAGGTGCATTGCTTATTATATTGGGTAAAGACAAACAGGGGTTTCTTATTCAAGGGAGTGAAGCAGGCATATACAGATATAATATGTCTAATTCAGATTTGTACTCATTTATTTATTGCATGCACATTGAAACATACAGTGAAATACGTCACTTGCATTAACAACCATCACAACTTAAGGATGTATGAGGACGCAGAAATGTCGCCACACATTCCAGCACCAACACAGCACGTCCACAATACTCGGCAGATCAACATAGAAAACAACAGAACAGAATACAACAAGCAACAAACCAACAGCAGCAAAACAAGCCACTTTCCTCCCTCCCACCCATCTACACACATGGACAGTCCTCTGAATCCAGGCCAGGGCTCCGGGCCTCCATTCTCCATTTCTGAAAACATCACTTCTACACTGGCTTGCCCTGAAATAACCAACAAACCTTGAATTCTCAACTCGAGTAATATTTTAAATGCCATAGTCACACTGCTTTATCCTTGCCATGTCACTTTCACCAGTAACAATGAACTAATTTTATTTACAGATTTAAAGAATGCCTTCAGTTTGACCACATTTTACTTAGGACTTTCAGCTTGCCAAGGGCATGTGCATGTGTCCTGTTCACCTCTGATTTGCTGTGTTCAGACTCTGTTGCTGTGTGGCCATTATTCGCTCCATGTGCCTCGTTGTGGAGCCCTGAACTACACCCATGTGATCTTTGCACGAGTTCCAACTGATTCTGACTCAATTCACAGAGCTCCTTCTGTTGGCTGTGTACCATAGATAGTAGTTCCTCCTGTTGGTTCGTGTTGAACTGGTGCCATTGTTCTGACCCTGGAGCCTTTGTGGTCTAGCCATCTTCATTTTTATATTTCCTCTTCAACTTCAGAGAGGATCGTGGAGATATGTGAGAGACAGAGTTTGACCCAAAGTTGCATGATGTGGAATCAAGACTGGAGACTTCTTCTTCATGATTACTCTGTTCAGCACTGGTATCTGTATGATGTCTATGAAAGGTGGAGTTCTTGTGCTCCTCTTGTATAACCTTTCTGGAGCTCTTATGAATGCTGTTATGAGTTTCTTGAGTTGCATCAGGTTAAGCATCCAAGCTCCTCAAAGACTTCTGTGTACTCTTTGTTGAGTGTTGCCTAGTCACCTTTGGTCTGTGAAACCACTATGAAAACTCTTTCCACCAGGTTGAGCAGTCAGACCTAATACTGGCTGTACTCTCTTTTCAACAATCAGTAGCTGTGCCTTTAGGTGCTCTCTCTTGCGCTTTTAGTTCACTATACGGGTTCCTTTCACTGGAATGTTCTCTCCAGTTTAGCCTGACACTTGTAACTTCACTGGAAAAATCTTGCTCTTTACTTTGAGGGTCTTGTAAACATCTATAGATTACAGCTTCACCTGGGCTCTGGTGTCAAGCTTGAATAGAATTACTGTCTCATTCACAGTCACTGGGACAATCCATTCTGTTTTACCAGCACCAGCAGTCTGCAGAGAATCTACAAAAACTTACTTCATTTCCTCAGCAACTGTTGGCACCTTTCTCTTGGTAGCTTTTTGGCACTTTGCTAAATGATTCCTCTTCCCACAATTATTGCAGGTCTTTCGATAAGCAGGACACACCTTTGGAATGTGCCTTCATCCACATTTGTTTCATTTACCATTTAATCCTACTTGCTACGTTGTTGCTTTGGGAAGCACCTTGCGCTCTGCCCCTCTATTTTCACCACATACACTGTTGTTTCTGCCCTATGCAGCTCTTTATCTTGAGATCATATGGTCTCCACTGTCCTACACATATTGACAGCTTTTTCTTGCATTAAAACTTTCTCCTGGAGCAATCTTTCTCTGAGAACATTACCTGGGATTCTGCAAGCTATTTTATCTCTGACCAGTGAATCTCTCAAGTTTCCAAACTCACAGGACTTACTCAATGTGTGAAGCTCATCTAAGTTTTGGTCAAGGCTGACACTTTGTTTCTGTTCACAGGAGAACTTATATTTCTAATGTGCCATTTTTACTTGGGATGAAATACACCTCAAATTTTGTCATCAGAGTGTCCAATGTCAAGGCTATCTCATCAATTTGAAAGCTGTTATAGATGTCCAAACCATCTTTGTCAATTACGTGTAGAAAGATGTTTTCAATCTTTCTTCTGTCTCACTGGCTCTGCTCACCACTATATATATATATATATAGAATCACTGTTTGAAGTGTTTCCAATTATCAACTAGATTGCCAGTAAACTGCAGAGATGCGGAAGGACTCAGATTATCCATTGAAGGGATTTTTAGATTCTCAACTCAACTTCTTGGAGAACTTTGAAACAGCATGCCTTCTTGCAGCAGCTTCTCTCCATCGGAAGCCTGAATCTCTTTCTTAGATGCTCTTGGTATGCTTTGCATTTAGACCTCACGCCAACTGTTGACACCAGGTTATGTCAGTTTTTTTAACAAAGACAAACTTTGCATGGACTTTCAAATGCTGGAATTAATGTTATTTACAGACTTACAGAGTGGCTTCAGCTCGTGCACATTTTCCACATTTTCATCCTACAGAGAGCATGTGTGTATGCCTTGTTCAGTGATGTCACTTCCAGTTCCATGTGAGCCGTCCACATTGCACACTGGGAACTCAAGTTCTTTATTATGTACACACATAATAACACATACCTCTGCCTCTGACTGGAGCAACTATATGAAACAATGAGCCGTACCTTCATACCCTATCATCAATATGAATTCCATGAAAATTTCTTTGGTATGAACACTTTCTGAAAAGGCCATTCAGTGGCATACAAAGTTCAGAGTTCATTTATAGACCTTGTTCTTGCCATACTCAGAATGAGGCATAGCAGGTGTTCTGACAAAATAACCCAGAGGAACACATTGCAAATGTAAGTAGCATAACTTATGTTTATTGGGGAGAGTAGTTTGATCTCCTCAAAACATTCATTCAAAGGTTCTGCATCTCAGTCAACACTAAATGAGATCCCTCACTTCACAATATGATGGTAAAGGAAAGTTGGTGCATTACTCCATATTCCCCAACATGGAAATAATTCAACCTAGCCTTTGAAAAGGTTCGCAATGTTGGTAGTTGTCACGACGATACATGGATATCCTTAAGTAGCCTACCAACTCACGCTATTGTTGTAATGGTACTGGGACAGGGATAGGTTTATCAAGATGTCATCAAGGGGGAGACCATTGGTCCTGTTCAGAAGAAATGACAAAGCAGAAACCTACAAATTGTGGTTTCAGTACTTATGAAAATTGTTCATTGTCTATTTCGCCTGTGAATACAGACAGACAGACAGACATACTTTATTGATCCTGAGGGAAATTGGGTTTCATTACAGTCACAGCAACCAAGAATAGTGTAGAAATATAGCAATGTAAAACCATAAATAAATAATAAGTAAATTTTTCCAAGTGGAAATAAGTCCAGGACCAGCCTATTGGCTCAGGGTGTCTGACACTCCGAGGGAGGAGTTGTAAAGTTTGATGGCCACAGGCAGGAATGAATTCCTGTGACGCTCAGTGTTACATCTCGGTGGAATGAGTCTCTGGCTGAATGTACTCCTGTGCCTAACCAGTACATTATGGAGTGGATGGGAGACATTGTCCAAGATGGCATGCAATTTGGACATCATCTCAGTCTTTCTTACAATATGCAGTAGTGGGACAGATATATAGCAACTAGGGCCACAAGTTATAGCAAGGGATGGAAACAATGCCCTTTGGAAAGTCACAATGTTATGATAGGGAATATGAATTAAGATCTGGTCATTGGAGGATGAACTTGCTGAAAAGGTGGAAGGCTGAAATAATGGAAATAATAGAGGATAATGCTTTCATGAAACATCGGAGGTGATTGTCAGTATAAAGTGGGTGAATTCAGTAAGTAAAGTTAGTATTATTTATAAAATGTAAGTATTGTGCATCTACTGGGGTTCTGTGGTAGTCCTTTGGGCAGCCCACTGAATGAGAGGAGGATAATGATCCTAACATAAATATCTTTGGATCAAGAGGAGGGAGAAGTTCTGTTATAGGAATAACCCTATGTAATAATTATCGGAGAGAATCTGTATTTACCTATAGGTAACCCTTACTGTCTCAATTAAAAAGCTTGTGGGTTCACAAACTAACTACCCGTGTGCACACCCACTAGAATTCCCTGACCCTCTGTGAACAGTCAGTGAAGAGAAAAGGTGTTAACTGGGAAAGGAGTCTACGCTGACCAGGATTCCTCGTGGGACTGATCTCCTCATGTCCGTGGAGTCTTCCTCATCTGTGATGGTCGGTCTCTGGTTGCTGAAGAGTTTGGCTGTTTCCCCTGTCCTTGATTCATTCAAACCCACTAATTAGTAGACAGTAGTTCCTTCTGGTCAACACAAGTAAACAGTGAGGTCTTGCAGGCGAAAGTTTAATCGAAGTAGGACAATGGAGTTATGTTAATTTGCTTGCATCAAACCAGACAACACTGGCTAAGTTAATTACACCATTATGACTGAGTTCAAGGAAACTTGCAGACTAGACTCATTTTGTCACTTAACACTTCATACATAGTCACAAGTATAGTTGATCAATCAATGGATAGGATATTTGTGTACTCAGCATCAGGCCTCACAGCATTAATTTCGGATAGTGGGGATCTCTGTCCCCAGAACCTTCACATCTGTGTGAATTACTTTGTCCTAGCAAAACATATTTGAAAAGCATCACATGCAGATAATGTCAACTAATAGTAAAACAGTATAAATACTAGAAAGCATTGGGAATTGTTACGAATGACAGAATGATGGGGTGAAATAAAGAAGAACTACAATTAACTCCTCAACCTTTAGTTGCTATGATGGACAACTCTTTGGCATGTTCCTTTAGTTTGTAAAGATTGTACCTACCTTTGGAAATCTTTTGTAGTTTATAAGTCCTTCAGAATTCAGAAATCTTTTATAAATCAGACATCCTCTGAGAGTGTTAAATGTATTTTAAGAACTGGTTGTCTAAATTTAAATGTGTATCATTAATAATAAAGTAAATTGTGTAAATTACTTTGCTAGCAGGGAAGTATCTCCTTTTTGGTAGAGAGACTGAACCCACCACTAAATTGTGGGTAATGGCAGCTAGACCTTGCCTCAGTGACGAGAGAGGGAAGTAAGCTCATCTTTAAAGAGTGGATGGATACCTCCCTAGAGTAAAACCTCCCCATAGATACCTATATTGGATAGGGCTTAAAATCTGCTTTTGAGTGCAGGGCTTTGTGGACAGTGAACCCCACAACATCACACCTCCAGTAGGTGTTGGCTGCATCGCAACAACGTCCAATGTGAGGGACATAATTGTGCTTTCAAGGCTCAAGGTTGGTTTCAAGATTTTAAGAAGTGGAAGAAAACTTAGCAACTAAGTTTGCCTTCAGTTGACTGAGTTCTTCCCCACAACTGTCACACTCTTTGTGTCCTTTTGGTCAGCACATACTGTATGACTCAATAATAACAATAAATCAGTGCTTGTAGGTGAGCTGTGCTAGTCTGATTGCTCTTAGCCTTGCAGTTCTTAGAGAGCATGGGGATGTCCCAACATAGATGAGGTGGAGTAAGAGACACACAAACTAAAAAAATGCCATAAACCTACAAAAATATGTCTTTATAATCAGAGGACTAAGATTCATCTGATAGCATAAACCTGACCTTTCCCTGTCATTCAGGTTACCTACTAACTCTTTATAACTTATAGTTCATTACAGGTTTTAAGAAATGGTAGTTAATTTAGTAAATTAAATTTACAGGCAGATATAATGGAAAAACAAGCTTTAATAACCAAGGGATCTGTAGACCTTGATGGTAAAACTTTGAAGAAAACTAGCAATGAAGGTATCTCACAAGTTTCCGGTTTGTGCCACTTTTTACTTTTTAGAATGAGAAAGTACCATGGCTATATGCTTTAGTTTTTATTTATTTCAGATATCATTTGGGAAGCAGTAGCAAGGAGGGCTTTAAAAATATTTCAACATTCATGCAACTGGGCCAAATTTTCCTTAACCCCTGACCACTATTGACTTGTAGTTTGACAGTGTACATTGTGCATCTGCCACCTCACTCACTCCAACCCCTCTCAGATAACATGACCCTGACAGGTTTCCAGTTTCTGGCTGTTACCATAAGCTTATTTCTTAAGCAGAACAAATGAACCCTCAAATTTGACCTAGTACAGTTGAAACACTGTAGTCCAGAATCCTTAGTACCTGATTGGTGCTTAAACCACAGAAATCGCCCAGATCACCTTCCTCTGAGCAGAACTGTTCTTTTTAAATATACTGCTGATAGACCTTGGGTAGTATAAGCATTTTGAGAATTGTCCATGATTTGAGTTTCTGAAAGTCAGAAAAGGTATCAGCTGGGATTACTGTTGGCTGTGATCATAAAAGTTGCACTGGTAGGTTAATTGGCTATAGATTAATACAGATCTTAGTTATTTTTAGATCTCAGTTAGAATTAGTTAGACCTTAGTGAGTAGAGATCAGTAATACAAATTCAAAACATGTCAGATGAGAGAAGCTGCTGAACAATTGAATGTCAGAGTACAGAGTTTCAACCTGCACCTAAAACTGAAAGTGGAAATCCAAAAGAGTAATAAGCTTTTAGATCGGCTGCATCTTCCTCAGCTTTGTAACTAAGGCCTGCACAAAACTATATTAAAGAACACTAACTGGCCAGAACCAGAATTTTAATTCGAACTGAACTGCAAAAAGGTACTATTCTCCTTCTTTTTAGCAGGCCAGGACTGTCAATGAAGCATTGTAAATAATTATCCTGGGTTATTGGTGCCAAAGAAACCATCTTGCCAATATCATACTCAGCCTGGCTCCTTGTCAGCTTGTAGATTGGGAATCTTTTTGTTAATTTGGATGCTAATAGCACCACTCATTTGTCCCTCTTGGTGCAGGATAGAAAAACACAAGCATGAAGCATAAGAAGATAGCTGAAAAATCTCACCAGTTTTGGGAAATGAAACCATTCTACAAATCAAGAATCATGCCTATAAATGTTTATACTTGTTAAAACTAGAACTTTGCACATTTTCAGCACAGCAGCCAGGGCAACATATTGGATACCTCTGCCTCTTTAAGCTCCAGTATTCTCTTTGACCTCTAAAAGGCAGTTGGTGTATCTAATCCTTCACTATCATCTCTCATGAAAAACTCAAAGAGGATCACCTCTGCCATTGATACTGAATGGATACTGAGCCCATGCACACAACCTGACAACCCTTTTATTTCTATTTTTGCACTTTTCATTTAATTTATCTATTTAATATATATACTTCTGTATTTTACATTTTTCTCTATATTTATGTATTGCATTGTCCTGCTGCTGCAAAGTCAACAAACTTCATGACAAATGTTGGTGATATTAAATCCGATTCTGACTCAACATCAGACGCTCATGCCCGGACAACCCAGCCAGGGTTGATCAGGTCCTGGCTGGTGTCCCAGCAGTACCGGTCCACAGGTCACACCTCTCCTTCCATAGCCATCCGGAGGCTCACCCAACAGCCTCTGCAATGGTTCTGCTGGCTCCTTTCTTTGCAGTCCCCATAATGCCAAGGGATGAGTAGGTTCTGTGCAGCAAACACCCAGCTAAGCCTCCACATCTCTCCTCTATAGGCTTGTATCGTGCCCTCCACCCTTGTCTCAAGCACTACCCTACTAGCTCCTGGTATTTCACTTTCTTTCGCTCAAACACCTCCTCTGTCTGGTTTTCCCAGGGAACTGTCGGTTCCTTCATGACTACATGCTTTGAGGTTTCTGACAGAAGGACCATGTCAGGCCTCGGGAATGATGACACGATGGAGTCAAGGAAGTTGAATTTGGTGCCAAGATTGACATTCTATTGTCAGTCAGTCACCATGGCAAGCAAGTTGGCTGGTGATCTGGGCTGGGGCTTTGGCTGGTGTCCTGCTCTGACAAAGGCTACGGGCTTTCTGGGTTGGCGGAGGTGACTACTGTTGTTACTGGCCCAAGAGATATTGCCTACCACTGCCTTCAGTAACGTGTTGGTGCCTGCAGTAGCATTCTTCTCCTAAGGCTTTTGGGCAGCTGCTGAGAATGTGTTCCAGGGTACTTCTGCCAGGGACAGAGAGGACATGATGCTGCCTCACTTTTTGCCCCAAGAGACTAGGCAGGATCAGGATGTGCTGGGTTTCTGCCTGCCAGATGTTGGACCAGATCTTCCGCTTCAGCGCACCCTCCCACCCTGTTCAAGTTCCCTGCTGCCACATTCCTACCGTCCTGGTGGCACACACTTCCTCAACAGCTGCTTACACCTCTCCTCTTCCTGGACAGGGTTGTGTCTATCCCTGCTGAAGTGGGTTGAAAGAAAGCTGGCCGGTTCCACCTGAACTGACGCCACTGTCCCTCCCAGATCCCTGTGCCTCAGATGTGACTCAGCCATCTTTACTGCACCCTTAGCCTTCCATTTCCTGCCTATCTGGACCTCAGTGCCTAATAGAATAATCAGACGAACACTTCCTGTGATTCCTTGAATAAAACAGCCGAATCATGCAAATAGATTTTAGAAAAGCAAACACAAGAGGCCCAGAGAAAGCACAGTATCAAGAAGTGTAGATTGATTCTGTGATAGAACAGGACATGTAATCCTTCGTTATTTTGTCATTATTGCATGGCCAGCAGAGTTATAGAAATCAGCCCTTCTCATAACTAAAGTTCTCCGATCTATTGGCTTCCTATGACATTTCAGAAGGCAATAAAAACCAGTTACTTTTTCTCTTGATGGTAGGATGCATTAATGTGGAGCTGGTATCTTGACTGAGGTGTCGCCTGCAGTCATGGGCATGTAGGAGAGAGAAGATTGATGTCTTCTTGTATGCAGAATCATCTGAGATATCGTATTATTTTAAAGCTGGGGCATCAAAGCTACTCTTTCATTCTCAGAAGTCTTTAATGATATCATGGAATTGTGCCTCATGAGTTAAACACTGCTTAAGTTCCTTGTGACCCATGTTGTGAATCTGCTCTCCTGGCATGTGACGCAACAACGCTTGACTATTTGTATTGCCATTCACGCTCTGAAGAAGTTCTGATTTTTGACGAGGTTTACCAGAGTTATTAAATGCTTGTTATAGTATTTAATTTACGTTCCATCAATCAACAAACTTGGCTTCTAAGTGAAAAATAAATAGTCCCTTCAGCAAGCTTTTCAGACACAGAAGTACATAAGCACGGACTGGATTGCCTGAATCAGTGATCTGGACAGGAGCTGTACTTCATGTAATTCAATATAACCGACTTGAAATTGTGTGAGTCATGCCAACCCAGGAAGCCCACAGCTGCTCTAGCACTGCCTCTCACTTTGACCTGTGAAACCATTAGCAACTTAATGCACCTGTGAAGAAAGTGCTTTAGATGTGTATTAGCAGAAACAACTTCTTTGCCCACTGAATTTTCTTCACTGTCCATGCATGATAAGTACGCTCCATAAAAGCAGGAAAATTTATTCCCTTAACTTGTGACCAAGATCACGCACTTCCACACTAAAAATTTAATTGGAAGGGAAAAATTTTAGAGTAGCAGCTAGAAGTAGTGGTTGGAAGTGCCCACAGAGATCTGTTCCTGCCTGTTCTGTCCTCTCTGCAGGATGGTGATTTAGAAAGATTTTTTTTTACCAAATTTACTGATGACAGTAAATTCAGGAAAGGAGGAATAGTACGAGGATCAAAATTACTACAAATAGATCTTGACAAACTGAAGTTGCAAAGAAATTTGAAATGGGTTTCAATGGCATTTAAACTGTTCTGGTGCATTTTGTGAACAAAAAAAATGTCTGCCTGCCAGCAGCAAACCATTCATGCCCACTACCCACCTGAGTGGTAAATACGTGCTTGCCTTTTCTTGATCTGTAACACCCAGCATCCTTCCTGAATCAAAATGAAAAGGACTGGCAAGTTAAAGGGCTGTGCTCAACAAAATGCTGTTTTGTGAAAAGGTCAGAACAAACCCCACCCAAAATACAGCCGATGAAAACTTTAACAGCCTGTTAAAGCACACATCCAGAATTCTCAACTTTATCAAGCACTTTAAATGCTACTAAGCATTAAGAAGCATCTAGACACATTCCAAAATAATTATAAATAAATTAAATAATTGGAAAATAAACCATCACAATTAATTCAGAAGATATGAATCCCTACACTTGTCTAAGTCCCTCACAACAATGACTGGATTCAATGTTGATACATCAGCAGATTCCCCAGTAAGTTTGCAAATTCCATGTTTTCATGGGAATCCTGAACTTGCTGTCATTTATGTTGTGTATGTAATATTTCAGTAATATTTAAGTAATAGTGGTTGATTAATAGTGGTTGTTTGCATAATTCATTATGATTTATATGAATGAAGTACATGAATAGCATACGTCATCACGTCATTGTGTTTTAAGTGTGAGCGTGACTAAAGTAAAAAAACTGAACAAAGATTCTTTCTTCTGGGCTCCAATCTTTTTTCTTTCTATTAGTTATATGTTTAGAGTTATAAAACAATATATTGACAACAAAGAAGTTTTAAATGTACCTGAGATGATTACCTACCTGTTGAAGCGCAGTGAGAAATTGGAGTTAAAAAAGAATCGCGGCACATTTTTTCATCACAGGTGGAGAAAGACGTACAAGTTTTTAAAAAGACAGAAAATGGATGAACTCAGGAGTTTATAAACAATGAATACTGGATGATAATAATCATAAATTAGAAAAAAGGACAGATATAGGTGGCTACATTGGAAAGATAGATGCATTGGACAGCCTAAGAGGTAAGTGTACATTGTATCACTAACAAGAGGAAATCTGCAGATGCTGGAAATCCAAGCAACACACATAAAATGCTGGAGGAATTCAGCAGGCCAGGCAGCATCTATGGAAAAAAAGTATAGTTGATGCTATGGGCTGACACCCTTCGGCAGTCCTGTGAGCGACTGAGAGAATAAGGCAGTATTGTAAAGCAAATGAAAAAGCCTGTTATGAATGTGAAGCAACTCTGAGGGGCCAAAGGGTACAAAGTCGCCCCCTCCTTTTAGAGAATCGCAAGATTGCTATTAATTCGGGTCTGAGACCCAGGAAATGAGAGAGAGACGTCCAGAATACACAAGGTTTGGAATGTGTCCTGGCCTCAGCGAAACGGAACCACTGATAACGGCTATTGTCTCTTGGAGACAGAATTGTGTATTGAGTACTGTACTATTCATTGAAGCCCTCAGGGGACAACCAGAGTGGGCTGGTTGAGGGATTGCATCATCCCAACCTGATTGACATCTGAGACCCCGTGAGTCAGGATAAAAGAGGGTCTGGGGAACAACCCCTTTAGACACACTAGGAGAAATGCTAGAAATCCCGTGATAGCGTTTTATAGGGAAAGCCGGTGGGGGCTCATGTGCGTCCTCCCTTGCCAGGCTCATCACGGAAGAACGGTTTAGCTAAAGGAGAGGCCACAAGTGAAAGGCCACGACAATGAGACTCCTGACTGATCAAAATCATAAAAGGAAAGTCAGCAAGTTTTTCTCCAAATCTCTCTCTCTCTCTCCAACCATTGCAACACAATGGTCTCCAAAGGCTGCAGCCTGCATGAACTGAGTGAACTTTATATTTCCAGCAGACAATACATTATCCCCTAGACAACGATAGAGCTTATTTCTTATTGATTATTATTATACCTGCACTTTTAGATTTAGTATTGGCGACGTATATTATCTGTATATTTGCATTGATATTATTTTTGTGTATTTTTACTAATAAATATTGTTAAAAATAGTATCATCAGACTTCAACGGATGTCTCCATCTTTGCTGGTAAGTCACCCAGTTACGGGGTTCGTAACAACGTGGGGCCTCTTCTCGAGATTTGATACCAAATTGGAGGGCCAGTAAATCGGGCTTTTAAGTCCAAACTTGAATCTGTTTGCGTGGTTAACCAGATGGGGAAATCAGCAAAGATGGACGTAGACGAATTCATAGAAAACCCAACTCTGGAGGCGCTAGAGGCTGCCACAAAGTTGGACTTGATAAATATTGCGAAAGGACTAAACCTGGCAGAGGTGAGGTTGTCAATGAAAAAGCGGGAGTTGCGGAGGGCCATAACTCAGTATTATATTGTGAAGAATGTGTTTTTGGCTGAGGTATTGGAAAATATCCCTGAAAAGGTACCAGCTAGTGGGACGGCTCAGTTAGAATTGGAGAAACTAAGGTTGGAGCATGAAATTAAGTTAAAACAGCTGGAAGCAGCTGAAAAGGAGAGGGAAAGAGCTGAGAACTAAAGGGAGAAGGAGAAACAGAGGCAACATGAGATGGACCTGGAGAAGTTAAGGCAAGAGCAAAGAGTTCAAGGGTCAGACCGAGAGGAGTGGTTTAATGTTAGTAGGAAGTTTAGGTTAGTACATCCGTTTGAGGAGACGGATGTTGATTGTTATTTCTTGCATTTTGAAAAGGTGGCAGTGAATCAGAAGTGGCCCAAAGAGCAGTGGGTGGCGTTGTTACAAAGTGTGTTAAAAGGGAAGGCACAACGGGCATATGCGGCGTTATCCATGGAGGAGGAAGAGTCTGAGAATTATGAAAAAGTAAAGGAGGCCATTCTTTGGACCTATGAATGGGTACCTGAAGCCTATAGACAAAAGTTCAGAAATTTAAAGAAAGGGTGGAATCAGACATATACCGAGTTTGCCTATGAGAAGGGTGTGCTCTTGGATCGTTGGTGTGCAGCAGAAATGGTGGAAGAAGATTTTCGGCGTCTCAGGGAGTTAATTCTAATTGAGGAATTTAAAGGTTGTGTTTCGGATGATATCCGGATGTATTTGAATGAGAAGCCAAATAAGTCCATATCCGAATTTGCTAGGTTCGCAGATGAATATGCCCTAACCCACAAGACAAAGTATTCCTCGAATAAGAGTTACCAGAAAGACCGTGGGAACGGTAGAGAAAGCCCGCTGGCTGAGGCAGAGATCCAGCCAGGAGCTAGCGGTAAAAATAAGGAGGAGGAAAGGCAAGACGGCAGAAGGGGTCCTGGCTTGATCTGTTTTAATTGTGGAAAGGTGGGTCATATTGCATCTAAGTGCCTTGCTCCGAGGAAGGAGACAGGAAAAGGGAAAGCAGCAGTCCCTACAGAATGTATTGTGGTGATCAATAAATTGATGAGAAAGCCCCAGGTAGACAGAATACGAGCGGGGCCTGAGAAATTTATTTCAGAAGGAACCATGTCTGTGAAAGAGGGAGACACACCAGTCCCAGTGCGGATCTGGAGAGACACTGGAGCAGAGCTGTCATTGATTCGCAGTACAGTACTAGATTTTGGTCCCGGGACTGGAGAGGTAGCTTTGAGAGGTATAGGACAAGGGACAGAAGCTGTGCCTTTGCATAGGATCATTATAAATTGTGAGCTGGTATCTGGACCAGTTGAAATAGGGGTGCGATCAGAATTTCCGAGAACTGATGTAGACATCCTTCTGGGTAACGATTTAGCTGGTGGTGACGTTTGGTCGGCCATGGAGCTGATGAGCCAGCCTATAAGTGTTGAGGTCCCGCCCCTAGATTCCAATATCTATCCTGCATGTGCGACCACTCGCAGCATGTCGAGAAAGGCAGCTGAGAAAGAGGCCAGTATCGATTTGGCCAAGACGTTTTTACCAACCCTGTACCAAGAGGGTTTAGAGGGTGGTAAAACGGAGAATAGGGTGGTGAAAGAGAGTAAGGGAGAGGAGGCAGACCTGCCCTTAGCCAGGAGGAAATTTATAGAGGCATGGAGTAAAAATGAGAAACAGATAAGGCTGTTAGAAGGTCCAGGGTTTGGCAGAACTGTTTGAAGAAGTTGAACATTTTAAAGGTGTTCCCGATAATGAAATGAGGGCCATCCTAGATGAAAAGGATACCATTACCTTGAAGAAGTCTGCTGGGTTGGCAGATGAGGTTGTTTCAGCCCGCAGGGTTGAGTTTACTCTGGAAGGGAGTTGCCCAGAGAGTAACTGGGAGGATCAGGGAAACTTAGAATTTGAAAAGGGGACGGGTATTAAAAGCCTGGAAGAGGCAGATGTCCCGTTTGAGTGTGTTCAAGATGTGGATGCACGTGGTACTGAACCTAGTAATGGAACTCAGGAAAAGTCTGAGGTATTTGATTCAGTTGAAAAGGAATGCAGTCCTTGTGGGTCAGATGGACTTGGTTCAGTGAAGAAAAGGTTAACCGTGGTACTAGTGGGAAGTGAGAATTCCCAGTTGTTTGTGTTCGAAGGTGTGTTAAAAGTTAGTGAGGAGATAAAAAGTGGTGATGTGAATCTTATTATTGAAGGAGAAGGGAAAAGTGTAGTTCCTAAATTGAATGAAGAAAATTTAAAGTCTGAATTGATGTCAGAAGCAGTAACCAGGCTGAAAGGACAACGGCTTGGTAACACGGTGCCTGCGAATCAATTACAGGTTGATTTGAAATGTAAAGGTGCCCCACATGCTATTGTTGTTCAAGAGTGTGCTGTGAAGAGGCAGAATTTGAAATGCTGTTTGGACAAAGAGGGATTGCTTGCAGCTTTTAAACTGAAAACCAATAGAATGAAGGGTCCTGAAGATAAAATTCACGACTTGCTTAAAAATAACGAATTGTCTGGAGATTCAGCCAATGGGCTACATTTGGAAAACATTGTTGATAAAATAACTCCTGTGAAAGGAGCATGTAAAAGCCTATTCCACACTGGTATACAAGCTAACCACGTGGGAGTTAACTGGAAAAGGGGCGAGGGTTGACGGGATGCCACTTTAAATAACAGGATCCGGTTTTAAGGGATTTCGACAAAGCATGTAACTAATAAAGACAACCCCATGGAAGATTGATTGTTAAGTTTGAAAGTAAAATAAAGATTAGTATATGCATGAACTTTTGTAGTATACACGTAAGCTAAGATCACAACTCTTTAGTTTTTGTTTGCTGAAGAAAAGGAATAAAAATAGGTGGTTACTAAATTGGAGTCTGATGCTACAATAATTTATTAAGGTACAAGATATTAAGATATTAAAGGAAGTGACAATGTAACCACTAACTGTTTAGATGCTGAATTGAATATATAACTGTATTACTCTGTAGTGAAAAAAAATTCTTTTGTATTGTGTTAGATTCTGAAATCCTGTAAGACTCTGTATTAATTAATTTTTACCTGTGGCAAAAATCTTAGAAGGAAGGGGGTGTTGTGAATGTGAAGCAACTCTGAGGGGCTGAAGGGTACAAAGTCGCCCCCTCCTTTTTGAGAATCACAAGATCGCTATTAATTCGGGTCTGGGATCCAGGAAATGAGAGAGAGAGAGACGTCCAGAATACACAAGGTTTGGAATGTGTCCTGACCTCAGCGAAATGGAACCACTGATAACGGCTATTGTCTCTTGGAGAAGGAATTGTGTATTGAGTACTGTACTATTCATTGAAACCCATCAGGGGACAACCAGAGCGGGCTGGTTGAGGGATTGCATCATCCCAACCTGATTGACATCTGAGACCCCGTGAGTAAGGATAAAAGAGGATCTGGGGAACAACCCCTTTAGACGCACCAGGAGAAACGCTGGAAATCCCATGATAGCATTTTATAGCGAACGCCGGTGGGAGCTCGTGTGCGTCCTCCCTTGCCTGGGTTGGCGGGATCACCACGGAAGAATGGTTTAGCTAAAGGAGAGGTCACAATTGAACAGCCATGACAAAGAGACACCTGACGGATCAAAATCATAAAAGGAAAGTCGGCAAGTTTTTCTCCAAATCTCTCTCTCTCTCTCCAACCATTGCAACACAATGGTCCCCAAAGGCTGCAGCCTGCATGAACTGAGTGAACTTTATATTTCCAGCAGACAATACATTATCCCCTAGACAACGATAGAGCTTATTTCTTATTGATTATTATTATACCTGCACTTTTAGATTTAGTATTGACGACATATATTATCTGTATATTTGCATTGATATTATTTTTGTGTATTTTTACTAATAAATATTGTTAAAAATAGTATCATCAGACTTCAACGGACGTCTCCATCTTTGCTGGTAAGTGACCCAGTTACAGGGTTCATAACAATCCATTGAGAAGTAAGCACCATTTTTGCTGAGTGCATTGGGTGGAAGAGCACACAGTTTGCTCAGAAATTTGACTGTTCCAACCAAGCCAGCTGAAATGATCAGGTGCACCCTGAGGCTGTATATGGAGCGTCCTGCTCTACCTGTTTTACACTTGTGATTGTGAGGCTAAGGACAGCTCCAATGCCATGTTCAATTTTGCTGATGGCACCGTTGTAGAATCAAAGGTGGTGATGAGTCAGCATACAGGAGGGAGAATGAAAATCTGGCTGAGTGGTGTCACAACAACAACCTCTTACTCAATGTCAGCGAGACCAAGGTGCTGATTATCAGAAGGAGGAAACCAGCTGTCCGTGAGACAGTCCTCATTGGAGGATCAGAGGTGGACGGGGTCAGCAACTTTAAATTCCTTGGTGTTATCATTTTGGAGGACCTGTCCTGGGCCTGGCACATAAGTGCCATTACAAAGAAAGCACAGCAGTGCCTTTACTTTCTTAGGAGTTTGCAAAGATTTGGCATGATATCTAAAACTTTAACAGACTTCTATAAATGTGTGAGGGAGAATATATTGATGGTCTGCATCACAGCCTGATATGGATCACCAATGCCCCTGTATGGAAAATCTTTCAAGAAGTAGTGGATATGGTCCAGCCCATCACAGGTAAAGCCATCTCCACCACAAAGCATTGTCAGTATTAATTCATCACCACCACCCGGGACATGTTCTCTTCTCACTCTTGCCATCAGGAAGAAAGTACAAGAGCCTCAGGATTCACACCACCAGGTTCAGGAACTGTTTTTATCCCTCAACCATCAGGCTCTTGAACCAAAGGGGATAGCCCATCAGTGAGATGTTCTCACAATCTATGGACTTGCTTTCAAGGACTTGTCATCTCATGTTCTCTAAATTTATTGCTTATTTATTATTACTGTTTCTTTCTTTTTGTATTTGCAGTTTGTTGTCTTTTGCATGCTGGTTGAACAGCCAGTTGGAGCGGTCTTTCATTGATTCTGTTATGGTTATTGGATTTATTGAGTGCGTCCACAAGAAAATGAGCCTCAGGGTTGTATATGTGACATAGATGTACTTCGATAATAAACATACTTCCAACTTTGAACTTTACTGATATCATGAAAGTAATTCAGGAATGTTTAGAACCAAAACTGTTGTTAATTGCAGAATGCTTTGGGTTTCATAAGCGGATTCAAAAGGAAGGGGTATCCATTTCAGCTCAAGTGGCTGAATTGAAGAAGTTGTCTGAGTATGGTCAGTTCAGTGATGGAACACTGAGCAATCACTTAGTTTGTGGAATCTTATAAGAAAGCACTCTAAAGTGTCTCCGAACGAAAGCACAACTTACATTTAAGAGAGCAACCGAGACAGCAGACGTAAACAAAATTGAGTTGCAGTCAGGAATTAAGGTGAGCATGAAAAAAAATTGCCATGTCCAAACACAACTGGACCTGGCCAAACATAATGTGTTACCGTTGAGGCAGAGTCTCACACACACCAGACCAATGCAGGTTTAAAAGTGGAACTGGCAGAAAAAAGTAGGACACATAGAAGGCACATAAAAAATAAACGGAATACACAGGGAAGAGAAAAAGATTTTCAAAAGTTCCAGTTTCTAAAAGAGCTGCCATCTGTATTCTGTTGATAAAAAATCTGATAATGATGAAAGTGACACAAGAGATTTACATTGTGAAAACTAACGAAAGACAAGCAATATAGTTTACATCAGAAGAGAATGGCAAGTTAATTAAAATGGAATTGGACACTGGCTTGACTGTTTCAGTCATTCCGCAGAAGAAGTTTGAATAGCATTTCAAAGATACTGAACTGAAGGCTGCCAATATCCAAGTTAGAACTAATACCTGAGAAAAGATAACTCTGTGGGAATGACATTTGTAACAGTGAAATACAACAGCCAGCAAGTCACATTGGGCTTGTATGTGATAAAAACAGCAGGACCAGCATTGTGAGGAGTGTGAGTGGCTGAGACAATGGCAATTTGATTGGAGATCTATCCACTATTTGCATGCTACATCCCCTGCAACAGAATTAACTGAAAGTGAATTAAAAAATATACTGGATAATGCCACAGCAATGTTCAAGGAATTAAAACTCAAACATACGAAGGGTAAAATGGCATTAACTGAAAATGCCACACCCAAGTTTTACAAGGCCTTTCTGATTCCTTATACCATCCATGATAAAATAACCAATGAGATAGATCGCATAGAGGATGAAGGAATTCGTTCCAAGGTTGAGAGGAGCCTAGGGACAATGCCAGTGGCCCCAGCAGACAAAAAGAATGAGTCTGTCAGGATCTGTGGTGATTTTTAGGTCACCATCAGCCTAGTACTGAAAGTAGATCATTACCTTCTGCCCAGGATAGAGGATGTCTTTGCAAACCTTTCTGGGAGGAAACACTTCAGCCAAG
Organism: Hypanus sabinus; assembly: GCF_030144855.1. Lineage (NCBI taxonomy): Eukaryota > Metazoa > Chordata > Chondrichthyes > Myliobatiformes > Dasyatidae > Hypanus > Hypanus sabinus. The sequence continues at coordinate 40,496,254 of NC_082722.1, forward strand.
TGGACGATGCTGAGGCCTACCTACAGATAGAGATGGAAGAGGAGTCCATAGGGTTTCTCACTAGGGCTTTATTGTTATAATAGGCTTATTTTTGGAGTAGTATTGTAGCGGTGTGCTACACGCAGCGCTAAAATTACGACATGGAGTCGGTAACTGCAGTCGAAGGAAAAAACTTTATTCGAAAACTTCAGCCTCACTTTTAAGCCTCCCTCAACCGGCCCCCCATGGCGCAGAGGCTCCAAAGCTCTGTGCTCGCAAACCCCCGTAGGCTATCTAATTGTGAGTCGGTTCGGATGCGCCAGGAAATGGGTCACCACATAACCCCCCCCCCACCCCCCAGAACTGGCGATACACCCCCCAATGTCCAGAGTCTGGGCCAGAACCTGCTTGGGAGGTCGGCCTCTGCGCCGAGGCGCCGGAAACTCGGCCGGTTGCGCCAGGTCCACATGGGCCGGTTTGAGGCGGTCCACCGTGAAAACCTCCTCTTTCCCCCCAACGTCCAGCACGAACGTGGACCTGTTGTTCCGGAGCATCATAAACGGCCCCTCGTATGGCCGCTGCAGCGGCGACTGATGCCCGCCCCTTCGTACAAACACAAACTTACAGTTCTGTAGGTCTTTGGGTACGCAGGTCGGGTGCCGCCCGTGCTGTGAAGTGGGTATGGGGGCCAGGTTACCGAGCTTCTCGCGTAGTCTGCCCAGGACTGCTGCGGGTTCTTCCTCTTGCCCCCTTGGGGCTGGTAGGAACTCCCCGGGGACGACCAGGGGCGCGCCGTATACCAACTCGGCCGACAAGGCGTGCAGGTCGTCCTTGGGTGCTGTGCGGATGCCGAGTAGGACCCAGGGAAGCTCGTCCGCCCAGTTGGCTCCTCGCAGGCGGGCCATGAGGGCCGACTTCAGGTGACGGTGGAAACGCTCCACTAGCCCGTTCGACTGTGGGTGGTAGGCAGTTGTGTGGTGCAGCTGAGTCCCCAAAAGGCTGGCCATAGCTGACCACAGGCTGGAGGTGAACTGGGCGCCTCTGTCGGAGGTAATGTGGGCTGGTACACCAAAGCGAGATATCTAGGTGGTGATCAGGGCTCGGGCGCAAGATTCGGAGGTGGTGTCGGTGAGCGGGACCGCCTCTGGCCATCTTGTGAACCGGTCCGCGATAGTCAGGAGGTGCCGCGCTCCTCGCGACACTGGCAGGGGGCCCACAATATCCACATGAATGTGGTTGAAACGCCGGTGGGCAGGATGGAACTGCTGCGGTGGGGCTTTGGTGTGCCGCTGCACCTTGGCCGTCTGGCAGTGCATGCACGTTTTGGCCCATTCACTGACCTGTTTGCGGAGTCCGTGCCAAACGAACCTGCTGGAAACCATCCGGACAGTTGTCCGGATGGAGGGATGCGCCAAGTTATGAATGGAGTCGAAAACGCGGCGCCGCCATGCTGTCGGGACGACTAGACGGGGCTGGCTGGTGGCGACGTCACAGAGTAGGGTCCTCTCACCTGGGCCTATGGGGAGGTCCTGGAGCTGCAAACCGGAGACTGAGGTTCTGTAACTCGGAATCTCCTCATCCGCCTGCTGCGCCTCTGCCAGTGCCTCAAAGTCTACCCCTTGGGAAAGGGCATGAACGGTAGGGCGAGAGAGCACATCCGCCACGACATTGTCCTTACCCGAGACGTGCCAGACATCCGTCGTGTATTCAGAGATGTCGGACAGGTGGCGTTGCTGGCGGGACGACCAGGGGTCGGACGCTTTCGTAAACGCAAAGGTAAGCGGTTTGTGGTCCGTGAACGCGGTGAAGGGCCGACCTTCTAGGAAGTACCTGAAATGCCGGATTGCCAGGTAGAGCGCCAACAGTTCCCAGTCGAAAGCACTGTACTTAAGCTCGGGTGGTCGCAGGTGTTTGCTGAAAAACGCCAGGGGTTGCCAGCGACCTGCGATGAGTTGCTCCAGCACCGCACCGACTGCCGTGTTTGATGCGTCCACTGTGAGGGCGGTAGGGGTGTCCATTCTGGGATGTACTAGCATTGCGGCGTCAGCCAAAGCTTCCTTCGTTTGAACGAAAGCGGCGGCGGACTCCTCGTCCCAGGTAATGTCCTTGCTCGGACCCGACATCAGGGTGAACAGGGGGCGCATGATCCGGGCAGTTGAAGGGAGGAAGCAGTGGTAGAAATTGACCATACCTACGAATTCCTGAAGGCCTTTGATCGTGGTGGGTCGGGGAAAGAGGCGGACCGCATCTACCTTAGCGGGCAGAGGGGTTGCCCCGTCTTTAGTAATCCTGTGACCCAGGAAGTCAATGGTATTGAGTCCGAACTGGCATTTGGCGGGGTTGATTGTAAGACCGTACTCACTCAGTCGGGCGCAGAGTTGACGGAGGTGGGACAGATGCTCCTGACGACTGCCGCTGGCTATGAGGATGTCATCCAAATAGATGAACGCGAAGTCCAGGTCCCGTCCCACCGCGTCCATTAACCGCTGGAACGTCTGTGCGGCATTCTTCAGGCCGAACGGCATGCGGAGGAACTCGAAAAGGCCAAACGGGGTGATGAGAGCCGTTTTGGGGACGTCGTCAGGATGCATCGGGATTTGATGGTACCCTCGGACGAGGTCTACCTTGGAGAAGATCCGTGCGCCGTGCAGGTTTGCTGCAAAGTCCTGAATGTGCGGCACAGGGTAGCGGTCCGGTGTGGTAGCCTCGTTCAGCCTGCGGTAGTCGCCGCACGGTCTCCAGCCCCCGTCGCTTTGGGCACCATGTGCAGGGGGGAAGCCCATGGGCTGTCGGACCGCCGGATGATCCCCAATTCCTCCATCCTCTGGAACTCCTCCTTCGCCAGTCGGAGCTTGTCCGGGGGAAGCCGCCGAGCGCGGGCGTGGAGGGGTGGTCCCTGGGTCGGGATGTGGTGCTGTACGCCGTGTCGGGGCAAGGCCGCTGTGAACTGCGGTGCCAGAACCGATGGGAACTCTGCCAGGACCCTGGTGAAGTCGTTGTCGGACAGCGTGATGGAGCCGAGGTGAGGGGCTGGCAACTGGGCTGCACCCAGGGAGAATGTCTGAAAGGTCTCGGCGTGTACCAGTCTCTTCCTGGGCAGGTCGACCAGTAGGCTGTGAGCCCGCAAAAAATCCGCACTCAGAAGCGGTTGGGCTACGGCGGCCAGTGTGAAGTCCCACATGAACTGGCTGGAGCCAAACTGTAGCTGCACCTGACGGGTGCCATAGGTCCTTACTGTGCTGCCATTCATGGCCCTCAGGGGGGGACCCGGTGCCCTGCTGCGGGTGTCGTAACTCGTCAGAGGTAAAACGCTGATCTCAGCCCCAGTATCGACCAAAAACCGGCGTCCCGACCTTCTATCCCACACATACAGGAGGCTATCCCGATGGCCAGACGCCGTAGCCATCAGCGGCGGCTGGCCCTGGCGTTTCCCGGGAACTTGCAGGGCGGGCGACAACGGCGGGCTTCTGCGCCCCACCGCTGGTGGTAGAAGCACCAGTGTTCATTGGGCCGGGGGTTGGCGGGCTCTGCGGCCGGGCGTGGACTGGTTTGCTGCCGGGAGCGTGGCTGGGAGATCTGTGTGATGGACGCCCTGCTCACCTTCTTGGCGTTCCACAGCAAGTCCGCCTGGGCTGCCACCTTCCGGGGGTCACTGAAATCCGCGTCGGACAGCAGCAGGCGTATGTCCTCGGGCAGCTGCTCCAGGAATGCCTGCTCAAACATGAGGCAGGGTGTGTGTCCGTCGGCCAGAGACAACATCTCATTCATTAAAGCCGATGGAGGTCTGTCGCCCAAGCCATCCAGGTGCAGTAAACGGGCAGCCCGCTTGCGCCGTGAGAGTCCGAAAGTCCTGAGGAGCAGGGCTTTGAATTCCGTGTACTTGCCCCACGCTGGGGGAGACTGTACGAACTCCGCGACCTGGGCCGCTGTGTCCTGGTCGAGGGAGCTCACCACGTAGTAGTAGCGGGTGTCTTCTGAGGTGATCTGGCGAACGTGGAATTGGGCTTCGGCTTGCTGGAACCATAGGTCCAGGCGCTGTATCCAGAAACCTGGCAGTTTCAACGAAACCGCATGAACAGAGGCGGCGTCGGTCATTTCTGGTCCAAAAATCGTTTGGACCGTTGGGGTCACCAATTGTAGCGGTGTGCTACACGCAGCGCTAAAATTACGACACGGAGTCGGTAACTGCAGTCGAAGGAAAAAACTTTATTCGAAAACTTCAGCCTCACTTTTAAGCCTCCCTCAACCGGCCCCCCATGGCGCAGAGGCTCCAAAGCTCTGTGCTCGCAAACCCCCGTAGGCTATCTAATTGTGAGTCGGTTCGGATGCGCCAGGAAATGGGTCGCCACAGTATCTACACCTACACTCTGGCAGAAAGCTATGGTTCAAGCAGCCCAGGCGGTCAGTGTTACCTGGATGACTTAAATGTTACTGGTAAGAATGATAAGGAACACCTCTAAAATCGTAAGATGGTGTCAAAAAGATTAGAACATTATAGGCTCTGAACGTGATGCAACAAGTTTGAATTATTTAAACCAAGCATGAGTTACTGTGGTCATGCTATTGTTGTACAAGATTTACACAAAGTGCTGAGAAAATTCAAGCAGGTGTGGATGCCCCAAGGCCAAAGGATGCCATAGTTGCCCCATTTAGGAGTTTTTCAATTACTATAAAAGGTTCCTGCCGAACCTGGCTGCTGGGCTCCACACCTTAAACTCATTACTACTGATTGGGAAGAAATGGTAATTGACAAAGCAATGTGAGATGCCTTTCCAAAAGACAAAGGAAATGGTGACATCAGACATTGTCCTCACACATTACGACCCACCTTGTAAGTGAAGCTGGTCTGTGGCACCTTGCCTTATGGTGTAGGAAGAGTCATGCCACATGTTATAGGAGCAGTCATGCTACTTGTACGGGAGAGAGTTTACCCTTATGGCTGATCATCAACCACATGTCCATTTTCAATCCACAGAACGATGTTCCACTAACAGCAGCAGCATGAACGCAGAGGTGAGGACACAATTACAAGATTGAACTCAAGAGGACAGTTAATTGTGGAAATGCTAATGGATTGTCCTGTTTTCCCTTGAAAAGGTAAAACCTGAAAAATTTGCAAAATAACACACTGTGGCGACCCACTTCCCAGTGCACTCGAACCGGCTCACAAAGTGGCGCGCGCCAGCATTGAGGCCGGTCCCAAAGAGTGCGCCAAGCCTTCTTCACCAGCAAGGGGAAAAGCCCGCGCGCAGGATGGGACTGTGAATATGCGCCCCCTGCAGCATTCCCGCCCAGGGAGGGCGGGAACAGGAAGGCTTTAAAGCGAGGCCGCGAAGTTTGAATAAACCTCTTTGCAACTGCAGCTCACCGACTACGTGTTGTTATTTCAGCGCTGCGTGTAGCGCTACAATTGGTGACCCCGATGGCCCAAACGATATTTGGACCGGAGATGAACGACGCTGCATCTGTTCATGCAGTTTCGTTAAAACTGCCAAGTTTCAGGACGCTGCGACCTCACCTATGGTTCCAGCAAGCAGAAGCCCAATTCCACGTTCTGCAGATAACCTCAGAGGACACACGTTACTACTACGTGGTGAGCTCCCTCGACCAGGACACAGCCGCCCAGGTTGAGGAGTTCATACAGTCACCCCAGAGGATGGCAAATGCTCAGAATTCAAAGCCCTGCTCATAAGGACTTTCAGACTCTCAAGGCGTGAGCGAGCTGCCCGCTTACTGCACCTGGATGGTTTGGGAGACAGACCACCATTGGCTTTGATGAACAAGATGCTGTCCCAAGCCCTGTCTCATGTTGGAGCAGGCGTTCCTGGAGCAGCTGCCCGAGGACATACGCCGGCTGCTGTCCAACGCGGATTTCAGCGACCCCTGGAAGGTGGCAGCCCGGGCGGACGTGCTGTGGAAAGCCAAGAAGGAGGGTAGGGCGTCCATCGCACAGATCACCAGGCCACGCTCCCAGCAGCAAACCAGACCTGGCCTGGCCGCAGAGCCTGCTAACCCCAGAGGCAGGGGTGAGGAGACCAATGAACAATGGTGCTTCTACCACCAGCGGTGGGGCGCAGAAGCCCACCACTGTAGCCCACCCTGCAAGTTCCCAGGAAACACCAGGTCCAGCCACCGCTGATGGCTACGGCGGCTGGCCATCGGGATAGCCTCCTGTATGTCTGGGACAAGCAGTTGGGATGCCACTTTTTGGTCGACACCGGAGCCGAGATCAGCATCTTACCTCCAACGAGTTACGACACCCACAACAGAGAACCGGGTCCCACCCTGAGGGCTGCGAACGGCAGCACAGTAAGGACCTACGGCACCCGTACGGTGCGGCTGCAGTTCGGCTCCAGCCAGTTCATGTGGGACTTCACACTGGCCGCCGTGGCCCAACTGCTCCTGGGAGCGGATTTTTGCAGTCTAACAGCCTACTGGTCGACCTGCCAAGGAAGAGACTGGTACACGCCGAGACCTTTCAAATGTTCTCCCTGGGTGAAGCCCAGTTGCCAGCCCCTCAACTAGACTCCATCACGCTGTCCGACAGTGACTTCACCAGAGTCCTGGCAGATTTCCCATCGGTTCTGGCGCCGCAGTTCACGGCAGCCATGCCCAGACACGGCGTACAGCACCACATCCCGACACAAGGACCACCCCTCCATGCCCGTGCTCGAAGGCTTCCCCCAAACAAACTCCGACTGGCGAAGGAGGAGTTCAAGAGGATGGAGGAATTGGGGATCATACGGTGGTCCGACAGCCCATGGGCCTCCCCCCTGCACATGGTGCCCAAAGCAATAGGGGGTTGGAGACCATGCGGTGACTACCACAGGCTGAATGAGGCTACAACACCGGACCACTACACTGTGCCGCACATTCAGGATTTTGCAGCAAACCTGCACGGCGCGCGGATCTTCTCCAAGGTAGACCTCGTCCGGGGATACCATCAAATCCCGATGCATCCGGACGACGTCCCCAAAACGGCACTCATCACCCCGTTCGGCCTTTTCGAGTTCCTCTGCATGCCGTTCGGCCTAAAGAATGCTGCACAGACGTTTCAGTGGTTAACGGAGACGGTGGGACACGACCTGGACTTTGCTTTCATCTATTTGGACGACATCCTCATAGCCAGCAGCAGTCATCAGGAGCATCTGTCCCACCTACGTCAACTCTACACCCGACTGAGTGAATACGACCTGACAATCAACCCAGCCAAATGTCAGTTCGGGCTCGACACCATCAACTTCCTGGGCCACAGGATTACTAAAGACGGGCAACCCCTCTGCCCGCCAAGGTAGACGCGGTTCGCCATTTCTCCTGACGCAACACAATCAAAGGCCTTCAGGAATTCGTGGGTATGGTGAATTTCTACCACCGCTTCCTCCCTTCAGCTGCCCGAATCATGCGCCCCCTGTTCGCCCTGATGTTGGGTAAGGGCAAGTACTTTACCTGGGACGAGGAGTCCGCCGCCGCTTTCATTAAAACCAAAGAAGCCTTGGCAAACGCCGCGATGCTAGTGCACCCCAGAACGGACGTCCCTACTGCCCTCACAGTGGACGCGTCTAACACGGTGGTCAGTGGAGTGCTGGAACAATTCATCGAGGGTCGCTGGCAACCCCTGGCGTTTTTCAGCAAACACCTACGACCACCCGAGCTCAAATAACGTGCTTTTGACCGAGAACTGTTGGCGCTATACCTGGCAATCCAGCATTTCAGGTACTTCTTAGAAGGTAGGCCCTTCACCGCGTTGACGGACACAAACCTCTTATCTTTGTGTTCACAAAAGCATCCGAGCCCTGGTCGTCCCGCCAGCAGCGACATCTGTCCTACATCTCCGAATACACGACGGATGTCCGGCATGTCTTGGGAAAGGACAATGTTGTGGCAGATGCCCTCTCCCGCCCTAACATCCAAGCCCTGTCCCAGGGGGTAGACTATGAAGCGCTGGCGGAGGCGCAGCAGGCAGACAAGGAGATCCCTAGTTACAGGACTACAGTCTCCAGTTTGCAGCTCCAGGACCTCCCTGTAGGGCCAGGTGAGAGGACTCTACTCTGTGACGTCACCTCCGGCCAACCCTGTCCCGTCATCCCCGCAGCCTGGCGGTGGCGCACTTTCAACTCCATTCACAACTTAGTGCACCCCTCCATCAGGACAACCGTCCGGATGGTAGCCAATAGGTTCATCTGGCACAGACTCTGCAAGCAGGTCAGTGAATGGGCCAAAACATGCATGCACTGCCAAACAGCCAAGGTGCAGCGGCACACCAAAGCTCTGCCACAGCAGTTCCACCCCACCCGCCGGTGTTTCAACCACCTTCATGTGGATATCGTGGGCCCCCTGCCAGTGTCGCGAGGAGCGCGGCACCTCCTGACTATCGTGGACCGGTTCACAAGATGGCCAGAGGTGGTCCCACTCACCGACACCACCTCCGAATCTTGCACCCGGGCACTAATTGCAACCTGGGTATCTCGTTTTGGTGTACCGGCCCACATTACCTCCGACAGAGGCACCTGGTTCACCTCCAGCCTGTGGTCAGCTATAGCCAGCCTTTTGGGGACTCAGCTGCACCACACCACTGCCTACCACCCACTGTCGAACAGACTAGTGGAGCGTTTCCACCATCACCTGAAGTCGGCTCTCATGGCCTGCCTCAAAGGGCCTAACTGGGTGGACGAGCTTCTCTGGGTCCTGCTCGGAATCCGCGCGGCACCCAAAGACGATCTGCACATCTCGTTGGCCAAGTTGGTGTATGGCGCACCCCTGGTCGTCCCAGGGGAGTTCATACCAGCCCCAAGGGGGCAAGAGGAAGAACCCCCGCAGCAGTCCTGGGCAGACTACGTGAGAGGCTCAGTAACCTGGCCCCCATACCCACTTCACAGCATGGACAGAGCTCGACCTGCGAACCCAAAGACCTGCAAAACTGTAAGTTCATTTTTTTACGACAGGGCGGACATTGGAGGCCCCTACGAGGGGCCGTTTACGGTGATCAGAAACAATGGGTCCACGTTCGTGCTGGACATTGGGGGGAAAGAGAAAGTTTTCATGGTGGACCGACTCAAACCCGCCCATGTGGACTTGGCGCAACCGGTCGAGATTCAGGCACCGCGGCGCAGAGGCAGACCTCCCAAACAGAGTCCTACCCAGTCTGAGGACATTGGGGGGTGTATCGCCGGTTCTGGGGGGGGGGTTATGTGGCGACCCACTTCCCAGCGCACTCCAACCTGCTCACAAAGTGGCACATGCCGGCATTGAGGCTGGTCCCAAAGAGGGCGCCAAGCCTTCTTCACCAGCAAGGGGAAAAGCCCATGCGTGGGACGGGACTGTGGGACTACAGCATTCCTGCCCAGGGAGGGCGGGAACAGGAAGGCTTTAAAGCGAGGCCGCGAAGTTTGAATAAATCTCTTTGCAACTGCAGCTCACCGACTCTGTGTCGTTATTTCAGCGCTGCGTGTAGCACACCGCTACAATACTCCTCTTGATGTATTATCCCCGATGCAAATCAAAGTCCTCACTATTACAGCAGAGAAGATCCAAAGGGAAACGTGAGAAGACCCCACACTGTCTCAGGTCTACGTGTCTACCCAAAATGGTTGCAATGTGCACCAGAAATCACAGTTCCCCTATTTTTACCAGAGACAGGATGGAGGTTGCCTTATGAGATTGAGAGTTGTTATACCTTCCAAGCTGAGAGCTAAAGGGTAAGAGGAGTTATATGCCGGTCGTCTAGGCATGGTCAAAATGGAAGTATTGGCTCAAAACTTTGTCTGCTGGCCTGCGATAGATCAGTAGATTGAGCAGCTTGCTACACACTTTTCGGGATGCCAACACATCCAGAAGAAACCATAGCTTCTTGGAGAAGAAAGAAGAAAGGTGCCCAGAGCTGTCAGAACCACTTCGTGCAGTGTCAATGTTGACTCCTACAGCCACCATGGAAGATGTCCCAGAACTTGAGATTGTTTCACAGCCACAAGTCTCACTTGCTAAGCAGAGTGGACCCCACCCCACCACCAATCAGGAAATAGATTATCCCACAAAAGTAAGAAATCCTCCACAGTGATTAAATCTTAATTCTTGAATAGGATAACTTAAAATTTACTGTGCTCTGGATGTCTATATGCTGTGTATGTATTTGAGATCCATTCTTCATTGATTTGGAGTTTATAGCTCAGCAAGGAGGATTGTTGTGTTTTTAATATTTCAGTAATATTTGTGTTCTATTGTAAATACATTGTTTGATGAAGCATTCTTGTTGTTTCCATAATGCCTATATAAATAAATAATGGGGTATATGTATGAAGTACATAAAAGGCATACGTCATCATGCCACTGTGCCATAAGTGCATGCCTCATAAAAAACAAAATTGAGAGACATTCTCCTGGGCTCCCATCATTCTCTTACAATTAGGTTTATGTTTTTGAGTTACAAAACATACCAAATTACCACTGAGAAATGTGAGCATTTCACACGAATTTCCAGCCCAATATACGCTCAGTGGTCACGTTATTTGGTTCACTAATGGAAATTTGTTAATGCAAATATCTAATCTGACAATCGTGTAGTAGCAACTCAATGCATAAAAGAATGCAGGCATGGTCAAGAGGTTCAGTTGTTGTTCAGACCAACAATCAGGATGGGGAAGAAATGTGATCTAAGTGACTTGACTGTGGGTTGATTGTTGATGCTATGCTTTCAGTATCTGAGAAGCTGCTGATCTCCCTAGATTTTCATGCACAACGGTCTCTAGTTTACAGAGAATGGTGGAAGAAACAAATAAAAAAATCCAGAGAGCAGCGGTTCTGTGGGTGAAAACACTTTGTTACTGAGAGAAGTCAGAGGAGACAGGCCAGACTGACTCAAGCTGACAATAACTCAAATGACTACACGTTACAACAGCAATGTGAAAAAGAGCAAATCTGAATGGACAACATATCGAACCTGGAAGTGGATGGGCTACAGCAGCAGAAGACCACACCAGCTTCCATTCGTGTACCTAACACAGTAGCCACCGGGTGTAGTCTATATTTGAATGAAGACGGTTGAAAAGGTGCGATTCCAAGCTATTTAATCTGCGGCTTTGCTAATAGGTCATAGAGCATTCAGTTAAAAGAATACAGTATTTTGTGGGCAGATCCATAATATATTGGCATCCAGTGATTAGTCATGAATAAGCATTAGTGAAAGTTTATTCAATATAATATAGCACCACACAATAAAAAGAATCTTTAGGCAAAAGAGAGCAAAAATAATAAGATGATTAATTTGGGAATATAAGAGGAAAGTAAATTATGAGTCACTGATAGAGGTATTTAAAGTTATGAAGAGATGGTATTAGGTAGAGTGAAATAGGTTACTTACAGTGAATGTGAGATCTAGAATGTGTGCAATTGAACATAGGGTTACACATAAGAGCTTTAGGCCAGAAAGCGTGATAAATATTTTATTTTATGTGTTGCTGAGTTGAAGCAGTGAAATGGAGTTACTAACTAAGGTAGAGATCCAGAAATTGTTTCTGAGTAGTGACACAGAATGATCAGTAGCAAATTATTAATCCATCATCCAATTTAGGGTTTGAACAGGGGCCAATTTCACCACTTTCCCATATAACCCATCTAAGGAACAGGAAGAAAAGGATTCTGGGGGAAAGATGGGATTCAGAATTCTGTTCATGTGGAAAAGAAGCCAATACCTGCCTAATAATTTCCGTTCTGGGAATATTGCACTCACCAACATCTCACAGTTAAGATGCTTTGGGAAAAGAAGCAGCTTCATATTGATCAAAGTAAGCAAAGAGTCCAATTTTGCTAAAATATCTGCTGTTTCTTAATAGCTTTTACATTATTCCATTCATGCAGAAAACGTGCCTCACTTGTGCACTTAAATCTATATTCTCTAAACAACCAGCAGATGTCCTCTATGTATTTGACTGCTAATTATGTTCAGTTTAACTGTTCACATGGAGTCATAGATAAAACAATATTCAAAATTATTAGTGCATTTGATCAATATATTTTGGCCACCAGAGGCAAATAAAAATTGTCTCAACTCAAGTAAGCCATATTATGATATGAGGCATTAATTCCCATATATTGGGAAAGAATTTAACTGAAATTGATATAAACTGCAAACAAACAAAAAACCTGACACCCATATCTTGATGGGAATAAAGGTCAGACCAATGTATGAAAAAAATAGAACTGGTCAGAGAATAAATATAGTTATAAAACAGAAGCGTGAATGACTTGATTAAAAATAAGTGCAGCAAATATCAAAGGCAAATTAAGAGGTTCAGACAGTATAAACACAGAATCCAAAATGAAACAAAGGATCTGCAAGCTACAATCTATTGGACTAACAGAAAAGACAAATAAATATAACAAACAGAAGAGAGGAGAGAATGATAAGATAGATAATTACATTTAAAATAGTATAACGGCTGAAGAAAAACAGGCAGAACTAAGGTTAGCATGCTAACCGTATTATCAGATTAATTGGATCTTAAATGCCACAATAGGTCATTCACCCTCTCCCTTCAGAGAAATTCCATTTTTTCCCAACCAGTTCCCCTGCCCACACCTCTTCTACCAAAACAAACTTGCTTCTCTCTTCTCTGGTTCTGAGGAACAGTCCTGGGCCTGAAATATTATCTGTTTCCTGCTACACAGATGCAGTCTGATCTGTTGAGCATTTCCATTATTTGGAGTTTTTTTTATATTTCAAGTTTCTGGCATCTGCAGTTTTTTTAAACAATCTTGGTGCCTTGGTTGATTATCTTGAAAAATGTGAACCCTACCACAACAGCACGAAATGAAAATCAGTTCAATAATTAGATCTAAAATAAAATGCTGGTTACAGTAACATTGCCAGAACAGATCAATGTTTGTAATGTAATTTAGAGAGGTAATCAACCATTGCTACCTGGACAAATCTGTATTTGTTCCAGAACTGCAACAGTGTAGATTACTTCTAAAGCCTTCTGAAGTGGCTTAGTCAGTTGAAGTAAAATTAGGAATGGGGCACCATCTGTGTATAAAGAAATGTTGGTGTTATCTGTAATACCCACATTCTGTAACCAAAGCAAAATAGAAGTCACGAGATAGAATCCCTGTAGATTGAAATGAATGAGAGGGGATCATGCTAACATATGGATAATCCCATAGTAGAAAGGGTACAGAATAAGAAATAGATAAAGGACCAAGTGAAAAAAGGTAATCAAGACTAGTAATCATCTCCAACTAAATCAGCAGGAAGTGATTGAGAATTTGTTGTAGGGAAATACTTTTGCAACATTTACAGTATGCTTAAAATATTGTGTGCTGTGGAATTACAGATAAGTTACAGAAATTTATAAATCGTTGATTAAATAACCAATTCATGTAAAAAGCCTGGCCAAGAGGGAGTTCAATCCAAAAATTCAAATTGAATCAGCACATATACGAAATGTAATTTTAGGGGAATATCCAAGCAGTTTAAGATAAAAGTTGAAAGGACACAGTGAACCAGAAGAGCTTAGTAATAAATTTAAAGAAACGATTTCCAGAGAAATATGAAGTGTGGAAAATAAACTAGAAGAAATAGTTTGCAAAGAAAAAGAAAAGTGGTAGAAAATACTTGGAATGATTGTGTACTTTTTAACAGTTATGCACCCATGGTATATAATTCTGAATAATACTTGTGTATTATTTAACATTATACGCTAAATATATGAGATTATCCGGGATGCATGGGATAACTATGTCCCACTAGGAACCAAGACCAAAGTAACCAATAACATTACAGCAAGATTGAACAAACTAACCAATAATACAACACCAAGTAACAATAAAGAAATAACAGAAGCATTTAAAAAAGAGTAAAAGTTGTACTCCGTGTACAAATACTCAAATGGCAAAATAGTGCAACTGTGACTGACAAGGGAATGTAAAAGCAAAAGAAAGGGCATGCAACAAAGCAAAAATTGATGGGAAGATAGAGGATTGCGAAGCTTTCAAAAACCTATAGAGAGCAACTAAAAGAATCATTAGGAAGGAAAAGCTGAAATATGAAATCAAGCTAGCAAACTATATCAAAGTGGATAGTACAAGCTTTCTCAAGTATGTAAAAAGTAAAAGAGAAATGAGAGTGGAAATAGGACTGCTAGAAAATGAGGTTGGAGAAATAAAAACACGGGGCAAGGAGATGGCAGATGAAGTAAATGAGTATTTTGCATCAGTCTTTACTGTGGAAAACCCTAGCAGCATGCCAGGTTTTGAAGGGTGTGAGGGAAGTGAAGAGAGTGCAGTTACTATTACAAGGGAGAAGGTGCTCAAAAAGCTGAAAGACCTAAAGGTACATAAGTCACCTGGACCATATGAACTGCATCCTAGGGTCCTGAAGCAGGTAGCTGAAGAGATTGTGGAGGCTTTAGTAATGATCTTTCAAAAAATCACTGGACTCTGCCATAGTGCCAGAGGACTGGAAAATTGCAAACATCACTCCACTCTTTAAGAAAGAAGGAAGGCAGCAGAATGGAAATTATAGACCAGTTAGTGGTTGGAAAGATGTTAGAGTCAATTGCTAAGAACAAAGTACGGAGTGCTTGGAGACACAGGACAAAATGGAACTAAGTCAGCATAGTTTCCTTAAGGGAAAATCTTGTCTGGCGAACCTGTTGGAATTCTTTGAGGAGATTACAAGTAGGATAGGCAAATGGGATGCAGTGGATGTTGTATATTTGAATTCTTAGAAGGCCCTTGATACTTGAGGCCGCTTACCAAGTTAAGAGCCCATGGTTTTACAGGAAAGTTACCGGCATGGTTAGAGCATTGGCTGATTGGTAGGAGGTAGCCAATGGGAATAAAAGTATTCTTTTCTGGTTGACTGCCAGTGACTAATGGTGTTTCGCAGGGGCTGGTGTTGGGACTGCTTCTTTCTATATTCTATATCAATGATTTAGATGATGGAATAGATGGCTTTGTTTGCCAGGTTTGCAGATAATAGAGATTGGTGGAGGGGCAGGCAGTGTTGAGAAAACAGCAAGGCTGCAGAAGGAATTAGACAGATTAGGAGAACGGGCAAGAAAGGGGCAAATGAGGTACAATGTTGGAAAATGCATGGTCATGCACTTTAATAGTAGAAATAAATGTGCAGACTATTTTCTAAACAGGGAGAAAATCCAAACATCTGACATGCAAGGGGTCTTGGGAATCTTTTGCAGAACACTCTAAAAGTTAACTTGCAGGTTGAGTCAGTGATGTGGAAGGCAAAAGCAATGTTAGCATTCATTTCAAGAGGTCTAGAATATAAGAGCAGGGATGTGATGCTGAGACTTTATGGAGCACTGGAGAGCTCTCATCTTAAGTACAGGTGTCCCCCACTTTACAAAAGTTCGCTTTACACCACCTTGCTTTTACAGAAGACCTACATTAGTGTGGCACATGGCCAAGTGGTTAAGGCGTTGGACTAGTGATCTGAAGGTCGTGAGTTCAAGCCCCAGCTGAGGCAACTTGTTGTGTCCTTGAGTAAGGCACTTAAACACTCATTGCTCCAGTCCACCCAGCTGAAAATGGGTACCGCGATCCTTGCATCCTATCTGGGGGGGGGGGGGAGTCTCATACTCTCAGTTGCTTCATGCCACAGAAACCAACATAAGCATTGGCCTGATGAGCCTAAAGGCTCGGGACAGACTTTAAAATTTAACATTAGTAACCTTGTTTTTGCATTACAAATGGCGCTTTTACGAAAAATTTTCCCATATAAATTAATAGTTCTTCACTTGACACCATTTTGGCTTAAGAAATATTTCATAGGAATGCTCTTCCTTTATAATGTGGTGGGGGGGACCTGTATTGTGAACAGTTTTGGGCTCCTCAAAGAAAGGATGTGCTGGCATTGGAGAGGGTGCAGAGGAGGTTCAGAGGAATGATTCTGGGAATGAAAGGGTTATCACCTGAGGAATATTTGATGGTTCAAGGTCCTTACTCACTGGAATTTAGAAGAATGAGGGGGATCTCATTGATATGTTTTGAATGTTGAAAGGCCTAGACAGAGTAGATGTGGGAAGGGTGTTTCCCATGGTGGGGGAGTCTAGGACAAGGGGGCACAGCCTGAGGATAGGAGCGCATCCATTTAAAACAGAGATGCGGGGAAATTACTTTAGCCAGAGGGTGGTGAATTTGTGGAATTTGTTACCACAGGCACATTTGGAGGCCAGGTCATTGGATGTATTTAAGGCAGAGCTTAATCTGCTCTTGATTGAAGAGGGCATCAAAGCTTACGGGGAGAAGTCCAGGGAATGGAGCTGAGGAGAGGGAAAAAAGGAACACTCATGATTGAATGAGGGAGCAGACTCAATGGACCAAATGGCCTAATTCTACTCCTATGTCTTAGGGCCTTATATGTTGATAAGTGACATCAACTTTTCAAATATCATTATCAGTTTTATGGTATATTACTATAAAATATAAAATACAGATATGTTTCAGCTAATGCAATGTAATTTCGAGCACTTGATTTGGTAACACAGCATCTATACTCTACAACTTGAGAGAAAATCCACACTGAAAATGTTCTAATCTATTAAGTTTCTTGTAGATCGATTATTAAACCAATAGTTCTTTTTGGTGATATTTAATCATGTGCAAATTAATGATTTATGCCATGTTTGGCAGCTTTGCAACAAAGTGCTTTTTTCTGTCATGTTTGCTATTTCACTTAAGGAGCTGTAGGATACTTAAGGCAGAGCAGACTTAATGGGCCAAATGGACTAATTCTGCTCCAATGCCTTATGGCCTTTACAGTGGGAGAAATAGTAATGCTTGTTTTGCTGCACTCAACATAAACATTTGTGGGTTGGTGTGAGTGAGGCAAACTTTTACAGTAAGTTCTACATGTTAGACCAGGGAACCTCTACTTACTTCCACAAATATTGAAAATTTCACTGAAGTAAGCAATTTATACCAGTTAGTTATGTGGGTTCATTTTACTTGGAAATTTTAGTTTTAGTTTGCTTTGTTGGCTTTTGAAATTCAATTCAGATGATTATTTGCTATTTTAATCACAATTAGACAGTTTTAAATTTATCAAGTGTATTAATTATGACACATGCTGTACAATATTTGATTTAACTTAGATCTTACTCTTTTATTTGACTAACATATTGGACACTATTGACGAATCTAACAAATTGTCTTATGCAATCAATTCGACATTCTGGCTAGAATTTATTTAATAATTCTTTGTTGAGGTGATTGCATGTACTGTAGTGCATGCACCAATGCTCTTCTAGAAAAAAAAGGCGTGTTCGTAATTTTAATTACAGACGAAAAGGTGAAACGAGGGGGATTTCCAAATGTCAATTGACTGCGACCTGTTTATATCGTTTAACAGATTTAAGTTGACAAGCCCTCGTCTTAATGGAGATATAGTATTCACATAATATTACAGCTGAAAACGGGGAAAAAAGGATTCACCAAATCATGAAAACGTTTGTTTTTACTCGAATTATAAAAATGCAGAACAACGATCCTTTGTTCTAGCTTTGCCCCTTTTATTTAAAAAGTGTGAGAAAAGATACAAAGCACGGCTCTTGTGCGCCTAGAGAGAAATTATGTATTCTTGTGAAGAATTAACGCCTTTGCAAAGAAGCGAAGAAGAGCTGGTGCTTAAAAGATGCGCTCACACATTCCCGGCCGCACTCAGTTACTGAATGCAGAGACTCGAATTGATCTGCCGGTTCCAACTATATTACCTCCTGGGAGTCACGCGGGCTCGCCAGCACAATGCTGATTGGTGGTGAACGGGCTGATTGACGGGAGGGAGAGGCGGCGGAGCCAGTGAGCCGGGCGGCATTGGTGGGGCTCGTTTTTGTTGCCTGTTATCTCTCTTCTATCAATAATTTACACAGGGACGAGACGCAGCGCTATGTATTCATTTGTGCGTCTTCTTGTCAGGGCCCCTTCTTACACTTCAGGGGTCATTTAATACTTGCTATAAACTAAGAAAGCGAGAAGGAGACGCAGGCACAAAGCGAGAAGGTGAGCTCTCCAACAAATAAAGCAATTTAACAAAAATCCAGGAGGGGATAATAAGAACTCCCAAGAAGAGTGAAAGCTGGATTCGATCAGGAGATAAGGAGCAAGCTGCATATTGACATTTTGAGGAACTCGGTGGTCGCTCGTCATGTTAGAGTTGCTGTTCGCAATGGTTTGGTTTGCGGGACTCGTGTGCGGTCAGAATGAAACGGAGCCGATCGTACTGGAGGGGAAATGCCTCGTGGTCTGTGACTCGAATCCCACCTCGGATCCTACGGGTACGGCGCTCGGGATTTCTGTGCGATCTGGCAGCGCCAAGGTGGCTTTCTCAGTCATCAGGAGCACGAACCACGAGCCTTCAGAGATGAGCAACAGGACCATGATCATTTACTTTGACAATGTGAGTGGGGCGGAAGCTGCTTTATTTAATGAGTTGTGTTGCATTTATTTATGAAAGCTGGAGCGTGCTGGATCGTTATCTCAGGGCAGCTCCGATATCCCGAGGGTCGGCTAGTTTAGGTACGGTCAGCTTCATTTCCACCAGGTAGAACAAAGCACCCAGGGAGATGGCGAGCGAAAGTCAAAGTTTGAAGAAAGTTGCGGAAGGCTTTTTTTGCAGTGAAAATACAAGTTTAAAGGCAGGAGCAGTTCGAGGGGAAGTAAGATAGTTTAGGAAAAGGTGAAGTAAAGTGGCAGAAATATCTGAAAATGAACGGCGAGGGATTAGGTAATCAGTTGCATGCAATGGGACGGAATGGGAGAGCAATGTATCTATATAAGAACTGGAAATTCCAACTTAATACTTGTGTAATAGACATTGAACATGCAGGTGGAATTGACTAATGGAGGTGAAACGAGGAAGAAAGATACTGCTGTTTCTGATTCTCACAACTCTCACGCCTGTGCTCTCCTCCATTCTCCCCGTGTTCCCGCTGGTCTTGCCATCTGTTTTCAGGCAGCCCACTGAGTGGCTTCGGGTAGCTGACATTAGTTATGTTTGATTTCAGATACTAGTGAATGTCGGCTCTAATTTTGACTCGGAGAGAAGCACCTTTATAGCTCCAAGGAAAGGAATTTACAGTTTTAACTTTCACGTGGTCAAAGTGTATAACCGGCAAACTATCCAGGTTAGTAGACAGGCCGTCACCGCATCGAATGCGTGGACTTTTTTTTCCCGGTTTCTCGTTCTTGCTGTAAAGAAAACGGAGCTTTAAATGTACCCAGCGATTTACTGCATACATGACGATTAGATTTTATGGGCAGCCATTCGTACTGTATACATTAGACACCAGGCCAGCTGATCAAAGTGAGGGAAATTAACCAAAGCTTTATGGTCTTCATGGGAGACTCGGGGAATTTACGAATGCGAAGAGCTGAAAGCTCTGGCAAGGTCATAGAGTGAATGCATTTTTTTTCTTTTATAAATTCGCTTAGAAATTCGTTTAACACCATGTTTAAAACAAACTATCAAAGTATTTGGAAGTGAAAGGTTAATTAAAGATCGTCTCCAATTCGAGACAAGCAGCGGCGACAAAATCGTTGTGGTCAGTTCAGCGTGCCCTTGTGGCTGTTTATTCATTCACTGCCGGATGGTGGTGAGCTTTCAATTCCATGGGTCCAGAAAACAAATATAAATTAACATAAGCAAACTTCACGGTCCTCAGCGGACTGGTGATTCTCAAGAGCTCTGCAAGAATGGCCCCACCTGCGATTCTCCCTCGCTGTTCCACTGGTTCGCAGCGTTTCACTGTCTGAGATGTTGACATACTGAATGTGAGCACTCTGACAGACAGCAACGGAGTCAAAACAAGCTTTGGCTGCGAGTTAAAAGAATATTTTTAATGTGCAAATTCCACTGAATTCAATTTTTATTTGAAACCTAAATATTGGCATTGGATTATTAAGCATTCTATCTTTCTGCTGAATGGTCCAATCGTGTCACAGTGTCATGTTGGTTCAATATGAATAAAGGTAATATTTCTTTTTTTCCTTTTCAAAACAATCCGCAAATCGAGAATTCCGTATTGCAGAATATTTGGGTTATTTAAGGGACGAGCTAAACTGAGCAGATTTGTGAACTAATCTCAACTGTAAATAATGCAAGCTTTCAAGCAAATGGGTAACGTAGACCTGGGGTAGTCCCGCATATTCGGCAGCGGAGTGCAACATTGAAACAGAAGACACTGCACTAGAGTTGCAGAAAAAAAAATATATTTTGCCCTGCATTCCAAGTTTGCTTGGCATTTTTAACGTGGGGGTATGCTACGGAATTTTTAACCTTTTGCCACCATCGCCGTTGATTGAAATTCTGTAATAAAATTGTCGATGGAGAGAAATGTCTCCTATTCGTCTCAAGTATCCTATGAAACAAACCATGATGGAAGTTAGGATGGTTTAACTGGTGCCCTAGTAAGTCTCACTTCTCAAAGAATAGTGTAATTAGAATGCACCACAAGACGTTTTATTAATATACTGAGTATATTAACCGCAGAAGATTGCCAAGACTTGGTAGTCTGAAATAATTACAGTACTGTACATGGCGGAAATGTACAAGAGGTTATCCACTCTTCCGGCAGATAACGTTCAGCTGTGGCTTTTCCGATCCGAAAGGGTCACACCTAAATGATTAAGACCTCACTTACAGATTCTCAGATTTTCTGTATTTCATTTGTCTTTACAGCTGTGACGTTTTTCACACTCGTACCATTGCTGGCTATTAAGTAAAACGGTGGCCTAGGATTGTAATTAGTAATGTTCTGCTAACTGTGCGGTATTTTCACTTTAAACCCGCTATTTTATCAAACTCACGATGACATAATTTTAACGGTGTGCTTTCCCTGCAGGTGAGCCTGATGCTGAATGGCTGGCCGTTGATCTCAGCCTTTGCAGGAGATCAGGATGTGACAAGAGAAGCCGCCAGCAATGGAGTGTTGACTCAGATGGAAAAGGGGGACCGAGCCTATCTTAAACTGGAACGAGGGAACCTAATGGGAGGGTGGAAATACTCGACTTTCTCCGGATTCCTAGTGTTTCCACTCTAAGAGAAAACAACATTGCATTTTTTCCTGAACCCTATACTGTCACAAGAGGGTTGATAACTTTTTGTTTCCCCAACAGCGCAAGTGCATCCCAAGGCTGCACAGAAAACTTATTATAAAGGGACAGTATCCCATTTGGTACCCTCCATCTACCAATACCAATTAAAAATAACCCCAGCCTTATAATTATTCGTGGACATATTACACATTTGGTTAATCCCCAGATCATCACTTTCTATGAGCCGACGGATAAACACACTGTAGCATGAATACGCTAAATTATCTGTTTTTTTAACAAGACTAATTACCTTTATTCCATTGGCTTTGAT
This sequence comes from Hypanus sabinus, assembly GCF_030144855.1. Lineage (NCBI taxonomy): Eukaryota > Metazoa > Chordata > Chondrichthyes > Myliobatiformes > Dasyatidae > Hypanus > Hypanus sabinus. Next base: position 40,517,606 of record NC_082722.1, read on the forward strand.
TTTGTAGCAGTTTCAAAGTAAAGTCTGGATAGGCTGCCAAATCGGGAAACTGACAGAAAAGTTTAGCAGGGATATTTCAATGAAGGATTGGTTGCCAAAAGGATACCGTCTCTTTAAATATATAAGAAAGCAGAAAACATGCTTCTCTCTGCCTGTATACGTCTGCCATGCGGAATCTTAGAGATGGTTGCAGTCTAAAAATGCAGCATACTTTCATTTGCCTTTGTATTTCTACATCCTATAGATACAATATTTTCAATTCTGTGACAGATTAACAACCTATATAGCCGAGCATAAACTTTAAAAAAACGGAATTATGGTAATTTTGATCTAGCAAACAAGGACGGTTAGTTGTGTTTCAGTAGTTCAGTGTATTCTGGGTTTATTCTGTGGAGGCCGCTAATCGTTCTGGTAGCATATCTATCGTTTTTTGTTCCAGTATAATGTGGCCATATTGAACAGCAGAAATTATGAAAAACAAATAGCACTGTAATATATGTGTGAATATTTATAAAACTGAATTTTGCTTTATTTCAATAAATTTTAAATGTAACTTTTATTTTTGTTAACCAGAAATCATGGTTGGAGACGCATATTTTATTATTCTTATATATCTGTGTGTGTGTTCGCACAGAATCTAGGGACAAAACGCCGGGTTCTTTAAAAGTTGTTTCTAAAATATCAGGTTATCATAGCCATTGCAAAAATACGTTTAGAATAGCGGTTTGGCGGACGGAGAAAAGCAGGTATTTACAAAAGCAGTCTTACAAAAGCTTTATTTAATGCATTATTGTATATGTTCCTGCTTCAGTGTTTAGTAATTTGTGTTTAATGAGAGGTATAATTCCAGTCACTGGCACTGCGTATGCGTAACCTTCACACTGATCGGCGCGTGCTTGTTCTGTATGCTCGGTAATCGGCAACATAGTTTGGCTCATTGATTGAATTTTCTTTTGCAGCAGTACATTTGTTTTTAAACACTAAAGGGTTCTTCTAATGCATACGAACAATTAGGCACAGACATTGTTGTTTAAATTTGCTATTTTAGTAGAAATCTCGTCGAATTTGTGCCTGCGGTTGAAGATTTAAGCCCATTTTGTTCTTAATCACTTGAGGCAATGGGATGTTTGATAAATCAGCAGGGCATCATACTCACTCGCTTCAGGTAATCTGTGCTTCCTTCACGGAGAGCACTCTTGGGCTTATCAAGGTGACATTTCAAGCATAGCACCTCGGGCAAGTAACGGTTATGTGAAACTGATTTCCTATTGCAGAATATAGACTAGGTTTTTTTTGTAAAATTATTTATATCTGACTTTACTTAAAAGAGCAGAAAATTATGAGATCGAGTTGGTTCAGAAATTGTTTCCGTTGCGCATCCCAAATTAATCATGTTCATTAGTGGCCCTGGGATGACGTCTTTAAGTCGAGTTCTTTCCCTAAACATTTTAGTTTCCTAGGCGCTTCCGACAGCCTACCTCTGACCAAACATTTGGTCGCCTTTCTTGCTATCTTTTCCTGTGTCTCGATGACAAATTTTGTGTAACATCCCCCCCCCCCCCGAAGAGTCCTGGGACCTGATATTATGGTAAAATGGCCCAAGCAAAACTAACGCTTAAATTCCCGACGTATTTATGCTGTTGAGATCATATGCAGACGCTATGAACGTTCTGGAGGAAATATTACAGAACTTGTATAATAGAACATATTTTCGCGATAGAAATCAGGCTCACTCTGTAGGATACATTTCGTCATCGTGTTCGGGCCAAAGCAGGGGTTCCCAACCTTTTTTTATGCCATGGACCCCCCACCATTAACCGAAGGGTCCGTGGACGTCAGGTTGGAAACCCTTGGGCCAAAGTGTTTTGATAAAAAATGACCAAATCTTGGAAATCGGGAACAAGACTGGGAGTGGCGTGCTTGGCAGCAGTTTATCAGAATAACTCTCAGTTCTCTACGCTAGCGAACTGCCTAATTGGTTCACGTGGGGAACATTAATACTAGATGAGCAAAGATTCTTTTGCAGGTGCATTGATTTAAAAAAAGGCGCGATCGCTGCAAAATCATACCTTTAAAAGTTTATGTATTTTAAAATCAACACGATTGTGCTTCGAATTAAATATACAAAACAATATTCAAGCGTCAATGTTGTTTAGTATTTTTGACCATTTTCTCTTTCCAATATGATTTAAATTGCTCCCAGCTGATGGTTGTACATAGTAAGTCCAAAAACTCTAAATGACTCGCTATACCATTTTGTAAGATCTGATGTCGGGACTTTAAGGTATTGTGTGTGTGTCGGGCGGGGGTTGGGGGACAGTTCCTCAATAGGCGATCTCGTTATTAGCGTTGGTTAAAAAAAATGCCATGACGTTCTCTAGAAGAGAATCCAAGAGACGCCGGTCTAGCATCCTAATCCAAACTTCAGTTAGATTGAAAGACAATTTCCATTACCATCCCGTTACTAGAGGCCTAATTAAGAACGCGAACAAAGGTCGTTGGCGAGAGATCCTATCCATTTGAAATTCTGAACTCCCAACCGGTCGGTACACGTTTCTCAGCAGATCTGGGAGTGCTCGAGCGGAATCTTGCCGCGAGACTCGTAGTTCTGGGAAACTAGGGAAAAGGTGGCTGTGACGGTAGTGCACTGAGTTTTCGAGAGTTAGCAGTATCTGAGTGGAAACCATTCCAGCCCGACCAACACGTTCGGCTAACTTCGGCGCCACTGAAACATGGATTTACTAACTATTTGAAAAGAGCGCCGTTTTTGAGTACGGGCAGGGCATCAGATCTTCTTTCCAAATTGAACATCCGATGTAATAATTGAACCGGCTCCAGGAACGCCGAATCTAGTCTGGTGCTCTAAGTCTGTGCTGTCTGATTTGTTGCTTTTCGATTTGGCGGGTGTTCCCAAAAAGCTTCACCAGTCTTGTGTTCAGTTTTGAGACGTAAGAGAGCTAGGGCAATTTCCCTGTGGTTATTATTGGGTTGTATCGAAATTGAAACAACTTTATTTGAACAAATAACGGGTTTGAGTTCATGAATTTACTGATTTTAAACACTCAATTAAACCGGCCCATGTTCCACCAGAACACTAAACACCTAGCGAAGTGCGCAATTCTGAATCTTAGCGTTCAGGAAATAAACGCAATTGCAAACTAATTGACCAGCTTGTCTTGGCTGGTAGTCACTCCCAGTTTACGTGGTTTACAAAACCTCCAGGCATTTAGCAAACAATAAATCAAACACAGGCTAGCACCGTAGACCCCCAAATTGAGATAATTTGTGCTGAAGTTCAGGAGGACTAAACAGCGATTTTGATTCAATTGGTATGATTATTTTCAACTTCAGTTCCAATTCGGACTGACCTCGGTAGGACTCTAATTGGGCAATTCCTTCGACAAATCGGTCACCGAAATGGGAATATTAGAACGACACGCAAAATGATCAGTTAAGCTCAAGTAAGTTTGAACATTAATCTTGAATAAGGTAAAACGAAGACTCACTGCAGTTAATACGAGGTTGTTTTCAAATGTTTGCTATATTAATTTAAAATAATCTAAAGCATCATAAACTGCCTCCTCCCGCAGTGCTTTCTCGAATCACCATTTTAATTACACTTCAATAAATTACTTGATGTACTGCAGAATAACACTAATTTGATCTTTCAAGTCCAAATTATTTTAGCGTGTGCATAATCTTCTATAAAATGACGATCTTGCATCTTGATTCAAGTACAATTCGACCGGTGTTTCGTGTTTATATTTACGTGCGGACAGAACTAACATTAAATCGCCACTTTCTACAGGTTTTTTTTAACAAAGGTCCTGTTTTATTCACAACCTGTTGTTGTCGGCCATGCTTTGTGCCACTTTCACTTAGATGTATATGTTTCATTCAATCCAATTACCCTGTAGCCTCTTGTAGAGGAAAATGTGCCAACACAGATTTTCTCCGGTTCAGAGGACAATGCAGTTGCTTGTAGGAACACGTATTAGTTGAAGTCCGTACGGTAACTTCTCAAATCAAAACGATAGAGTCTTTTAGACTGAGCGCTGAGGAGCGGTTGATGAAAGCACAGCACACTTAACAATTTATGGTATCCAGATACTGGGGATTTTGCGTAATAACTCACGGTCGGTGACCAGGATTGCAATTTCTGCTTTTTGAAGAAAAATTTTCCCAGCCGCTCACGACAGTAGAGTAATATTTCTGCATAATTGCTGCAGAAATCTAAAGTCGTAGTCTGCAAGTTACCCCCCCCCCCTTATATCACTAAACCGATCTTGATTATGGGTGGTGGCTTAGGGGCGACATTAATTTCCAAAATTTAATAAAATAAAAACTTGCAGATGTTCGACTCAAGATAAAGTACGGGAAACACTCAGCAAGGTAGGCAGCATCGGGGGAGAGAAACGAATTACCGTTTCGGCTCGATCATTCACACGTCCAACGTCCTGAAACACTTAATACGAAAGGTAAAATAATTCACCACCAAGCGGTATGTTTGGGATAGAAACAACACCGACGAGCAATACTACAGTGTATAGGCTTATTTTGATGGGCGGCACAGGACGGCAAAGAAGAAACTGGAACACGTTTTGGATTTGGAGAATGAATGACTTTCAACAACGGGGTCCAATCAAGCCAGTAGCCCATCCCATCCCAAAGGGCAAGTCTATTCACGGTTGTCCCTTCTGCAAGACTACCTGGTGGGTACAACCAGTGGCCAGGGGATTCGCACTGGTCGAGTGGAAGGTGAAGACCCTCTGGGCTGGTTGGTCGGTGTTTTTGCACGAGATGCAGATTTACAAATGGTGGGGCAGGCTAGTCTTGCATTCTGATATAAATAATGTATGGCAGGTTAATACAGAAGTCTGGTCATACTGTCATTAATGTAAGTTTGGGATTTTTTTCTGTGTAAGCGGACCAGGCAGCGGGTGGCAATCGATTGAGGAAGGAGATACTGTCGAAGCCTTGGCAACTGCAGCGTCCCTGGCAACCGGCGGCGCACTGGCAAGAACCCAAAGATTCAGCCAAAACAAATGTCCATTCTGCCAGTCCTCGGCTGCAAACGAGGGGAGGGGTTGCTTTTGATTTAACCTAAATAATTCTCGGGGGGGGGGGATGTTCACTGGTCACATGATCGTGAAACAATGAAGGGAAAACACAAGTAAATTCCTCCCTGACCCATTCGAGTCTCGGCCGGCAGTGGTAAGTTTGCACTGTCGAAGTACCTGGGCTGGTTCGCTTTGCTTCGCCCTCGCCGGGGCAGTAAGCCCAGTTCAGAACGGCTTCCAAACCGCCCGATTGAGTTCCGAGTACCTCGAGGTGTCGCGTTGCTGCTGGCCTCCGTGAGATGTTTTACAGAGTTTAGTCCCGCCACGTTTCCAAATCTGGTTTGGGGGACAGATGCTGAATTTGCTGAGTGGTACGTCTTGCGTAATTGCCTAAGGTGAGTTTGTACACCAGTATGTGGGAATAAAAGTCGGAACTTTATGAAGATGATGTATATGCATAGCGAAAGACGTCAGGGCTTCTGCAACATTTTATAAATTTTACAAAAAAAAAACACTTTAATCCTGAAGTACTGTAAAAGAAGACCTTAATTTGTCTCTAAAAGGTGATTTGCTCACAATCAGAACCGGTAGATGTGAACAGCCACATCTGAACTGCTTCAAGGTGGGAGGCCAAAACGTGGGGAGAGCAAATCCAAGTGGGCGGAGACCGAACCAACTGGACGTCGCAATATAAGAATAGGGTAAAGAAATACCAGCTTGTTTAGTGAATGACCCCGCGCACTTATCTCAGTCTAGATACTCCTTTCATCGAATAGTGACATGCCGTCAGGAATCCATACTCTGTAGCCGCATCTTGTCTATTCTTTAGCGCTAAATGTGATGCAAGTTTCTCCTCCTGAAGTACATTATGATACACACACTTAGTGGTCACTTAATTAGGTACACCTCTATGCCTATTTATTAATGACAATTAATACGTAGCCAATCATGTGGCAGCATTTGAATGCATAAACGCATGCAGATATGGTCAAGAGGTTCAGTTATTGTTCAGGCCAAACAGCAGAATAGGGAAGAAATGTAATCTTAGTAACTTTGACTGTGGAACGATTGTTGGTGCCAGATGGGATGGTTTGAGTGTCTCAGAAACTGCTGATCTCCTGGGGTTTTCATGCAATACACTCTCTAAAGTTTACAGAGAATGAGGCAAAAACCTAAAGAGAAAAAATTCAGTGAGCTGCAGTTCAGTGGTCATAAGTGTCTTGTTAATGTGAGAGGTCAGAGGAGAATGGCCAGCCTGGTTCAAGCTGACAGAAACGTGACTGTAACTCAAATTACAATGTATTGCAACAGTGGTTTGCAGAGGAGCATCTCTGACTGCACAGTATGTTGAGTTGGATAGGCTAAGGCTGCAGAAGACTATAACGTACATTCAGTGGTCACCTTATTAGATGCAGGAGGTACCTAATAAAGTGGCCACTGAGGGCATATCTATACTTCTAAATATCTGCCAGAGACAGGCCTTTTCACCCAACTCTTTCCAACCTTTAGATCTGCATCTACCTACAATTATTTTCATTTTTGCTGCTAGATGCACACAAACCTGTGTGTTATGATATATATAGTGAGAGAATTTCTAAAAAATACTAAAGTTAAAGTTGATTAATTATTCACTGATTATTATAAATCAAGGCCTATTTTGATGTAATCACAGTGTTTAATGATGTCACTTACGGTATTGAAGGTAATTACTTTGATAGAAAACTAGTTACAGCTGAGTTAAAGTAGCACAGCTACAAATGAATATTTGGGAAAATGCAATAGAATTAATTAATGGATTTAGTCTGAATTAATAAGTGTTGCCTATCTTGCTGAGTTCATCCTGCATTTTCTGTGTGTTGCCATAGAGTGAATAGGATGGAGAATTCAAGTGACAGGTAATTGGAAACTTAGGATCACTTGTGAACCAAATGGGGGGGTATCCTGGAAAGTAAACGCTCAATTTGGATTTCCCTGCTTTTCATTAATAATTGTTTTATTTACCTTTCCACTTGACAATTCCAGTGTAATTAATAAGCTGTCCCTACGCACTCTCAGCTAGCACCGTTGTTGTCATTCAGTGGCGAAGGGACCTTTGTTTTTTCCACATGCCCACTATCTGCAAATTAAAACATGGATGCATTCCAAATTTTCTTAGTTCTGAGAGAAGGTTATGGGTTTGAAATATTCTGTTTTTTTTTCTCTCTCTCAATGGCTGCTGCTTGACTTGCAGAGCATTTCTAGAATGTTGTGTTTATATTTCAGCATGGATTCTTCAGTAAGATTTATCACTCCCACCTTCACTGCCCGTCATTGGCACAAATACTTTCAGTAATTATTTCCCTCAATCCCTTGTAAACTTCCAGTAACTGTTTCTCTTTGCCCTTTTCCTGACCCCACTGGTCCCTGTCACTCAACTCTTTTCCCTCCTCCAATACTGTCTGTCTGCCCATCACCCACACATTCCTTTCATTGGTTCCCTGCCTCAACTTCTTTCATTTATTCCAATGATCTACTGTCCTGGCCTACCAGATTCCAATTTCTTCAGCCCTTTTGTCATTGCCCTCTATCACATCCTATCTCCCTCGCTCTTCCCCCCGCCCCCTTGCCTGCCTTTCAACTTCTCCTCTTCTTGGATCCACCTATCATGTGCCAGCTCTTGCTCCATCCTTTCCCCACCTTATACTGCTACCGACCCTCTTACTTTGCAACCCAGATGAAGGATCCTTGCCCGAAATGTCGGCAATTCATTTCCATCAATAGTTCTGCAAGCTCCTTTGTGATTTGATCTTAAATTTATAGATCTCTGCATAATTCTAGCTAGCTTTAGCAATGGTTCAGTTAATAGTAATTGAACTTGCGAGTCAGAGGGTTGAGGGTTCAAGTTGATACTTGAACATTTTCTTTTGGGAGAGGCAGCGAATCTGATCAATACATTAATGAAAGGGTTGCAACATTAGTGTCGAAAACCATTTAGGTCAGACATTAGATCTTAGGACTCAAACATCTATGGCAGTATTTTGAAACACAACTGAGGAACTCTCTGAAGTCCTTGTCAATACTTCACCTCGTAACATCTTCAGGACTGACTACTTGGTTATTACAAAATTGTTCTGTGTTAGGGGGAGGGAGGAAGGTGTAGGTGATGGGTAGGATGTGAGGGCAGGGGAGGGGAAAGAGAAGGGGTGAAACAATCAAAAGTATAAGGGAAATTAAAAGTCAAGGGGGACAAAGGGGTATGGTTACCAGAAGTTAGAGAAATCGGTGCTGACGTTGTCATGTTGGAGATGACCAAGATGAAATATGAGGTTGCTTAGCCTCATTTTGGCAGTAGAAGAGGCAGTGGGCTGAAATGTCAGTGTGGAATTAAAATGAGTAGCCACCAGGAGATTCTAACTGTTACAGTGGATGGAGCAAAAGTACTGGAGGCAGTTCAGTCCCCCTAGTCAATGTTGGGTCTCACTGATGTAAAGGAATTGAACCTAATGCAATGAATGACACTGATGGATTTACATGCTAAGTGACCAGCATCGGCAGTCACTCTTGTGTCTGCTGAGTATCTGTGGCATTTTCTGTTTTTAGGTCTGTGGTGATGGAGCTTGTTGAAGTTGTTGTTTGCAACTGTTTTTCAAATAATATGTCCTGGAAAGGCTTATAGATCATTGTCCAAATAGGCCAATCATTTTGTTTACTGCAGACCTGCCACTGCAAAATCCTATTGCACACAAGGCTTAAGGTAGGCGTGTCAAAGTACCCAAAGCAGAGCGTAAGATGTATTGTAATCAGAGCCTGTCTTGAGGTGGATTTCTATTTGAGCAGATCTACTTTAACTAGCAAGAAGCAGGTCATATGATGTAAAGGCTTGTTTGGACTTCTTGGACTTCTCCGTGTAGAATGTCTAGAGAAGAAAATTGCTAACTTTACAGACCCTGTATTGCATGGAGTTCAGCAATGTTGAATATTTCATTCTTAAATAGGTTATGTGATTTAATTTCTAAAAAGAATTGTTTTAAAATATGTTCTGAATTATTTTTATTCTTTGGGGAAACTTGTAAAATATTAAACAGATCTTTTGAAAGTCAACAAATGTTATATTGTTAATATTCTGTCATAATTTGTATTTCTCATTACATGGGAGAAGCCCATTGGCATCAATCCCTTTTTCCCACTTACTTTGTTAATAATATCACAGTGATTACCCTTTGATTTGCACTTGACTGGGAGAATGCAAGTCTTTTAAAAGTGCCGTTGTTTGCAATGGTCAGTTTCTAGATGAAACACAAGCTTTAATTAAATATTTGACTTAATGCATTGTACAATGACTCAGAAGTTTCATAAAAATTATAATTTGATTAAAACTCAGAAAACAGTTGCACCACAAAGGAAAATATCTGGGCGTATATCTTCCCTTTTAATTGGTGTGAACAATACAGGAGCAAAGACTAAATTGCAATAATTTCACTTGGTAAGATACCAATTATTTAGACAAAACAAATTATTAAATACAACTCTGCCCAATGGAAAACAGCTAATTAAGAAAATTTAAAGTTATTGATATGGACAGCCAATTAAATCCTCCTTTTTATAATGAGTATTTTATAATTAATATGAATTTGTGTCAATTTAAAACAGAGCAGTTTGTTATGAGTCTTTGGATTAATTACGGCTTAAGGTAATGATATAGAACTTCAAATCATTTAAAACAGTGACAGACACTGTGCGCCCTATAGTGTAGTCTTTGAGCAGTGAGCACAGAAAGCTTTCCAGAAGCAAATTTGGGTCATAAGTATGCATTGAACAACTTTGAGCCAGTCCTATATCTCAAGTATGTGAATTCCCCAATATTTAAACTAATTTGGCCATTAACTATCTATCAGATTAACAATTGGTGCCAATTTCTGTTTGCAGAAGAGTTCTAAACTTCTGATATCCTCTGAATGTGAAGTATTTTCTAAATTTTCTTCTGAGAGGTCTCGCTCATATTTTCAGACAATGTCCTACTCTGAGACTCCTTAACCCAGGGAAATAATTTCTCTCCATAAATTCTTTCAACATCCCTCAAAGTTTTGAGAACATATCCTTGCATTGTGAAGAAAATCCCAGATTCTTTAATCTTTCTTGCTGACTAAACCCTTTGGAATCCATGCTTCAGTCTGGTAAATCTGAACTGCTTCATAAGACCATGAGATATAGGAGCAGCAGCAGGCCATTCAGCCTATCAAGTCTGCTCTGCCATTCAATCATGGCTGATCCAATTCTTCCAGTCATCCCAACTCCCTTGTCTTCTCCCCATATCTTTTGATGCCCTGGCTAATCAAAAACCTATCTATCTCTGCTTTAAGTGCACCCAATGACTTGGCCTCCACAGCCACTCATGGCAACAAATTCCACACATTTACCACCCTCTGACTGAAGTAATTTCTCTGCATCTCTGTTCTAAATGGACGTCCTTCAATCTTGAAGTCATGCCCTCCTGTCCTAGACTCCCCTACCATGGGAAATAACTTTGCCATATCTAATCTGTTTAGGCCCTTGAACATTCAGAATGTTTCTATGAGATCATCCCTCATTCTCCTAAACTTCAGGCAATAGAGTCCAAGAACTGCCAGAAGTTCCTCATACGGTAACCCTTTCATTCTTGGAATCATTCTCGTGAATCTTCTCTGAACCCTCTCCAATGTCAGTATATCCTTTCTAAAATAAGGAGCCCAAAACTGCACACAGTACTTGAAGTTTGATTTCAAGAGTGCCTTATAGAGCCTCAACATCACATCCCTGCTCTTATATTCTATACCTCTAGAAAGCAATGCCAACATTGCATTTGCCTTCTTCACAACCGACTTAACCTGGAGGTTAACCTTTAGGGTATCCTGCACAAGGACTCCCAAGTCCCTTTGCATCTCTGCATTTTGAATTCTCTCTCCATCTATATAATAGTCTGGCCATTTATTTCATCCACCGAAGTGTATGACCATACACTTTCCAACATTGTATTTCATTTGCCACTTCTTTGCCCATTCCCCTAACTATCTAAGGCTCTCTGCTTCCTCAACACTACCCACTCCTCCACCTGTCTTTGTATCATTGGTAAATTTAGCCACAAATACATTAATCCCAAGGTCCAAATCATTGACATACATATAAAAATAATCGGTTCCAACACTGACCCCTGTGAAACTCCATTGGTAACCGGCAGCCAGTCAGAATAGGATCCCTTTATTCCCACTCTCTGTTTTCTGCTGATCAGCCAACGCTCCACCCATGCTAGTAACTTCCCTGTAATTCCATAGGCTCTTATCTTGGTAAGCAGCCTCATGTGCGGCACCTTGTCAAAGGCCTTCTGAAAATCCCAGTACACCACATCTACTGCATCTCCTTTGTCTACCCTGCTTGGAATTTCCGCAAAAGATTGCAGTAGATTAGTCAGGCAGGATTTTCCTTTTAGGAAATCATGCTGGCTTTGGCCTATCTTGTCATGTGCTTCCAGGTACTCCGTAATATCATCCCTAACTATTGATTCCAACAACTTTCCAACCACTGATGTCAGGCTAACAGGTCTATAGCTTCCTTTCTGCTGCCTCCCACTCCTCTTAAATAGCGGAGTAACATTTGCAATTTTCCAGTCATCCAGTACAATGCCAGAATCTATCGATTCTTGAAAGATCATTGTTTATGCCTCCACAATCTCTCCAGTTAGTTCCTTCAGAACCCGAGGGTGCATTCCATCAGGTCCAGGAGATTTATCCATCCTCAGACCATTGAGCTTCCTGAGCACCTTCTCAGTCGTGATTTTCACTGCACATACTTCACTTCCCTGACGCTCTTGAATGTCCGGTATACTGCAGATGTCTTCCACTGTGAAGACTGATGCAAAGTATTCATTCAGTTCCTCTGCCATTGTGTCTCTCATTACAATATCTCCAGCATCATTTTCTATTGGCCCTATATCTACCCTCAACTCTCTTTTGCCTTTTATATACTTAAAAATGCTTTTAGTATCTTCTTTAATATTAGTCGCCAGCTTCCTTTCATAAACCATCTTTTCCTTCCTAATGATCTTCTTAGTTTCATTCCACAAGTTTTTAAAAGCTTCTCAATCCTCTATCTTGACACTAGCTTTGCGTTCATTGTATGGTTTTAAAGAACAAAGAACAATAGAGCACAGTACAGGCCATTCGGCTCACAATGTTGTGCCGACCCTGAAACCCTCCATCTTAGATTCCTCCATATACCTTTGGTTTTTATTTTGGCTCTGACTTCCATGTGAAGAACAAAAGGATGACAGAAGTGAAGGTAGGACCGATTAGAGATAAAAGTGGGAAGATGTGCCTGGAGGCTGTGGGAGTGAGTGAGGTCCTCAATGAATACTTCTCTTCGGTATTCACCACTGAGAGGGAACTTGATGACGGTGAGGACAATATGAGTGAGGTTGATGTTCTGGAGCATGTTGATATTAAGGGAGAGGAGGTGTTGGAGTTGCTAAAATACATTAGGACGGATAAGTCCCCGGGGCCTGATGGAATATTCCCCAGGCTGCTCCACGAAGCAAGGGAAGAGATCGCTGAACCTCTGGCTAGGATCTTTATGTCCTCATTGTCCACGGGAATGGTACCGGAGAATTGGAGGGAAGCGAATGTTGTCCCCTTGTTCAAAAAAGGTAGTAGGGATAGTCCAGGTAATTATAGACTAGTGAGCCTTAAGTCTGTGGTGGGAAAGTTGTTGGAAAAGATTCTTAGAGATAGGATCTATGGGCACTTAGAGAATCATGGTCTGATCAGGGACAGTCAGCATGGCTTTGTGAAAGGCAGATCGTGCCTAACAAGCCTGATAGAGTTGTTTGAGGAGGTGACCAGGCGCATAGATGAGGGTAGTGCAGTGGATGTGATCTACATGGATTTTAGTAAGACATTTGACAAGGTTCCACATGGTAGGCTTATTCAGAAAGTCAGGGGATGCAGGGAAGTTTGGCCAGGTGGATTCAGAATTGGCTTGCCTGCAGAAGGCAGAGGGTCGTGATGGAGGGAGTACATTCAAATTGGAGGGTTGTGACTAGTGGTGTCCCACAAGGATCTGTTCTGGGACCTCTACTTTTTGTGATTTTTATTAACGACCTGGATGTGGGGGTAGAAGCGTGGGTTGGCAAGTTTGCAGACGACACAAAGGTTGGTAGTGTTGTAGATAGTGTAGAGGGTTGTCAAAGATTGCAGAGAGACATTGATAGGATGCAGAAGTGGGCTGAGAAGTGGCAGATAGAATTCAACCTGGAGAAGTGTGAGGTGGTACACTTTGGAAGGACAAACTCCAAGGCAGAGTATAAAGGAAATGGCAGGATACTTGGTAGTGTGGAGGAGCAGAGGGATCTGGGGGTACATGTCTACAGATCCCCGAAAGTTGCCTCACAGGTAGATAGGGTAGTTAAGAAAGCTTATTGGGTGTTAGCTTTCATAAGTCGAGGGATAGAGTTTAAGAGATGTGATGTAATGATGCAGCTCTATAAAACTCTAGTTAGGCCACACTTGGAGTACTGTGTCCAGTTCTGGTCACCTCACTGTAGGAAGGATGTGGAAGCATTGGAAAGGGTACAGAGGAGATTTTTACCAGGATGCTGCCTGGTTTAGAGAGTATGGATTATGATCAGAGATTAAGGGAGCTAGGGCTTTACTCTTTGGAGAGAAGGAGTATGAGAGGAGACATGATAGAGGTGTACAAGATATTAAGCGGAATAGACAGAGTGGACAGCCAGCACCTCTTCTCCTTGGCACCACTGCTCAGTACAAGAGGACAAGGCTTTAAGGTAAGGGGAAGGAAGTTCAAGGGGGATATTAGAGGAAGGTTTTACACTCAGAGAGTGGTTGGTGCTTGGAATGCACTGCCTGAGTCAGTGGTGGAGGCAAATACACTAGTGAAGTTTAAGAGACTACTAGAAAGGTATATGGAGGAATTTAAGGTGGGGGTTTACATGGGAGGCGGGGTTTGAGGGTCGGCACAACATTGTGGTCCGAAGGGCCTGTACTGTGCTGTACTGTTCTATGTTCTATGTTCACATTATCAGCCACAGTAGTGCCCTTCTTCCATTTGAAAATTTCTTCTTATTTGGAATATATCTGTCTTGTACTTCTCTCACTTTTCACAGAAACTCCAGCCATTTCTGCTCTCTGTTCTTCCTGCTAGTGTCCCTTTCCAGTCAACTTTGACCAGTTCCCCTCTCATGCCATTGCAATTTCCTTTATTCCACTGAAATACTGACACATTGGAATTTAGTTTCTCCTTCTCAAATTTCAAAGTGAACTCGATCATATTGTGATCACTGTTCCTGAAGGGTTCCTTAACCATAAGCTTTCTTATTACCTCTGGATCATTGCACAACACCCAATTCAGCAGAGGTGAGCCCCTAATGGGCTCAACAACAAACTGTTCTAAAAAGCCATCCCTCAGACATTCTACAAATTCTCTCTCTTGAGGTCCAGTACTGGCCTGGTTTTCCCAATCCAGTTTTATGTTAAAATCCCCAACAATTATTCTGACATTGCCCTTCTGACACACCTTTTCTACCTCCTTCTGAGGTACTTGCACTCAGAATTACACTGCTTCAGGTATGGTCCAGCTACAGACTTGCAGCTTCTGTCTCTTTTGTACTCTCAACTTTTAGATATAAAGGCCAAAATTCAATTTTAACTTCTTTGATTTATTTTCTCTATCTGCCCAGAATATTTTAACGATCAACAAATGAAAACCAATAAACTTTCTCCATTCTCCACCTCAACTTCCATAACACTAAATCTGGGCATCCATTTTAACTGGCAACCCCTTGGAGAGTTATTGTGCCCAGCTATTAACCTTTTTTTTATGGTTGAAAAACCACATGTCTACCATAAAATCCATTTTCCACAGTTTTCCTCCTTTTTCATTTAAGCAACTTAATGCTTCTACCTGCACTGTTGACAATAGTCACTGCTTTCTTATTATCAGTAGATTGGTTTTGTGTATCCTGAGTCATTTAGGAACATGGCAGTCCACACCTGGGATGGTGATGATCCTCCAGATTAGTCCTCAAGCACAACTGTGATTAATTTTAATTGGTCTGTCAATGATTTATTTTCAGTTGGTGGGACGCTGAGTTCTAGAATTCATCTGTCTGCGTTGTTTTAAGAGGTTACATGAAACTATTGTTTTAGCCATGGTTTAAAAAGTACTGTGAATTTATATACAACATAAATTAAATGATATACACCATAAATTAGTGGAGTCCATATGTATTTTTCTATATTTTAATTGTATAATGCTGATTTTATGACTTTAAATATGCCATTTATATTCAATTAACTAGTATCAAAGATTACAATGATCATTCAGAAGCAGTTATATCCTCTGTGATGAAGGACTTTGAGAGGTTGGTCATGAAACATATCAACTCCTGCCTGAGGAGTGACTTGGATCCATTCTGATTTGCCTACCGTCACAATAGATCAACAGGAGATAACTTTACTTTGGCTGTTCGCTCAGCCCTGGAACACCTGGATAATGAAGATGTAAATATCAGGATGCTCTTCATTGAGTACAACTGAACATTCAACACCATTATCCACTCAAAACTCACTGAGCTCCAACACCTAGGCCTCGATACCGCCATGTGATCCTCGGTTTCCTTACTTGCAGACCCCAGTCAGTTCAGATTGGCAACAACTTCTCTTCCACAATCTCCTTCAGCACAGGTGCAGCACAAGTCTGTGTGCTTAGCCCCCTGCTCTACTTGCTTTACACTTATGACGGTGAGGCTAATTACAGCTCCAATGCCATGTTTAAGTTTCCTGATGTCACCACTGTTGTTGGCCAAATCAACATTAGTGACAAATTGGCATACAGGAGGGAGACTGAAAATCTGATTCAATGGGGCCACAACAACAGCCTCTCACCCAAGGTCAGCAAAACCAAAGAGCTAGTTATTGATGACAGGAGGAAGAAACCAGAGGTCCATGAGCCAGTCCTCATGAGGAGATCAGAAGTGGAGAGGGTAGCAACTTTAAATTCCTTGGCATTATTATTTTGGAGGATGTGTCTTGCGATCAGCATATAAGTGCCATTACAAAGGAGGCATGGCAGTGCCTCTACTTCCTCAGATGTTAATGCAGATTCCACATGTTATCTAAAACTCTGACAAGCTTCTACAGGTGCACAGTGTAGAGTGTCTGGACCAGTTGCATCACAGCCTGGCATGGAAACACTAATGCCCGAGGATAGAAAAGCCTTCAGAAATGTAGTGGATATAGTCCAGTCCATCTCAGGAAATGCTCTCCTCAACTCTGAGCACATCTACAAGGAGTACTGCCGCAGGAAAGCAGCATCCAGCATCAAGGACCCGCACCATCCAGGCCATGCTCTCTTCTTACTGCTGCCATCCGGAAGGATGTACAGGAGCCTTATATCCCACACCAGCAGGTTCAGGAACCTTCAACCATCAGGTTCCTGAATCAGGGAGGACAATTTCGTTCACCTCATTCACCTCAACACTGAACCAATTCCACATCCTATGGATTTGTTTTCAAAGTCTCCACAACTCGTGTTCTCTGTTTTTTTTAATTCTCTTTTTTTTTTGCATTTGCACAGTTCATCTGTTTTGCACATTGGTTGGTTGTCAGTCTTTGTGTGTAGTTTTTCATTGATTCTATTGTACTTCTTTGTTCTACTGTGAATGCCTGCAAGAAAATGAATCTCACTGTGACATATTGATGCACCATCAATAACTCACACTGAGACGTAAGGCGAGATATCGGCTTTTATTGACGAAGAAGGAACCAGGAGTGAGTGTCTATCATACAATGTCTTGGAGACTGAGGCCGAGCGTCAGGCCTCAGATCTCCTTTATACAGGGGCCTGTGGGAGGAGCCACAGGAGCAGTCAGCAGGGGGCGTGTCCCGACAGGCACATAGTTCACCACACATATACATACCTTGATAATAAATTTACTTTGAACTTTAGAACTTTGAATAATTAAGTCTGGTAGGTAGCAGCAGCTAGTGAAACCAATCTCATGAGTTTATTTCACTTTTTAGATAACTCAGTAGCCTAATAATAGTTTGCGTTGCTCATTTTTTGAAAGACTAGTAACCAACAAAAGAACAATGGAGATGTGGTGGGAACCAAATCCATGCTTTGTGTGCTTCTGGATTTGAGCTACCATAGAGCACATGGTAACCCAGCTGAATGGAATAGTGTAGCAAAAGCTATTTTCTTCCTCAGCATCTTGACCTGAAACATCTTCAACTCCTTTCCTCCTTCAGACTCTCCTCAACCTGCTGAGTTTCTCCAGCAGATCGTTTGTTCAGACTTCAGAATTTATAGTTTTTTGTGTCATCTTTCACAACATACAGCCTTTCTCTGCAGGAAAAGCACTATGTTGTTTCCATTTTTACGTGATTGAGATGGATATTGTGAGTCAGACATAACCATGGCTAGATTCTTCTCAATCTTTACATGGTATGTGTTGGTTTACAAACAAATTAATCATTGATACACCGAATCACTAACTGATTGGTGATCAAGTATAGCAATACTACTTTTGAGTATGGAGGACTTTTAGCTAAAGTTGTTGCTGGCTCATTTTGTGGATGTGACTCATTCGTGTATGGAAGCCACTGGCCTGCATGAAGACGTCAAATGACATACAAAGCTTGTTTGATGTCAGGCGCGTGGAATTCTATTGCACACATAAGACCCATGGGAACAATATAGCAGGTCTTACAGAAGGCTTTAGGGTTGCATTACCATTTGGTTCCCTTCTACCTGGGTTGTTTCTGAAAATCCTAGACACTTATGTTGCACCTGTACCATTCTCTCATTTTTGATCTTTTCCTTTCCTTTCGCAACCAATGCTTTGTCTTCCACACCCTTGATAATCAACCTAAATCTTCTTTTCCCACCTCGCCCCCTTCGTTCTCAATGTAATTATTCCTTTTAACTAGCTTATTGCTTCTATGTAAGATCAGAAGTGTCTGTTCTACCTTCTGGACAAGTGTTGTGGAACATCCAGGGTGCTCCAGTGAGTGAAGCTGATAAATGTCAGGCATTCTACTTGGTTAGGGGCCATTGTTTGGGCATCTGCGTTACATAATGATCTGAAACAGGAGAAACAAATGATGCATCCCATGGCCCACAGCGACCGTATGTAAAACTTACCTCTATCTTCCTATTGATTTTATGCTACATTAGTTTGTATTTTCAACAGTTTGGGTAATGCCTGTTAAAATGTTTTATTTCCTAACCTCCAGCTCCACAGAGTAGTTAAGTTCACATATTATTCCAGAGCTAGGATCTTGGGAACCAGAGGATGATTACCCTTACAGGGAGCAGCAGTTCCTGGGAATCTTGGAGGAAAACTGATAGCTTCACTCTCTGTATTTATTCTTCTTCCCCAATACGCTTGAAATCCATCATTACTCCTAAAGCTTTATTAATATGTTCCCTTAGTTCAAGGCAATGCTTTGGTGGTTCTTTCTGTGACATTGCTTTTATTCCAGCTACTAGGACGTGCTGCAAAGAGTTCTTGAAAGTGATTGAAATCAAAAAAAGGCACTGTGAACAAAAATCTATGTCCTCCAGTCTATTTTAGTACAGGAAGATAATGTGTTGTACCTTCCTGTGCTCTTCTGATAATCTTGAAGTGCTGATGTTATTGGTAATCCTTACCAGAAATATAATGTTTGCATAACCATCGAGGGCTAATTATTTTATTTCAATGAATATTTTTGGTACCGTGATACTATGTTACAATAGCATTAGCATCAATGGTAGCTCTTAGCATCTTGGCATAATCCTAATGATTTTGAAATTTTGGGAGGGATGCACATAATCTCATCCGAATTTGCAAAAAAATAAGATTCTGGAGTTAGTGATTGACAGCACTTTTATGGTCGCAAATTGTGTTGATTTTAGTACAAAAAATACAGTGAATTCTGGTTAATTGGGACACATCAGGACCAGTAAATCTTGGCTCAATTAAGTGGCTGTCCCAATTAGCTGAAGTAAAGTATTAAAAAAATGAACTACCATTTAACTGAGTAACAAATTGTGTATCTAAATGAAATACAGAACAAATTAGGATACTATCAAAATGATTACAGTACTATAAAACTGTATGAGCTCTTAATAGTTATCAATGGAGGAATTCCTTCAGTGTACGTGTTCATTCAATTGTCGGTAAATGAACAAAAGCAGCACAGGACCCCTCGTGTAGATAATAGGCTGCCTTCATACAATAATATCCACAATTGCATCCTCATTTTCATTGTAACTTTCAAGATGATCAGAAACAGAATCAGGTTTATTATCACCGGCATGTGCTGTGAAATTTGTTAAGTTTGAAGAATTTGTCAATATCTTCAGATTCTTCCTAATTCCTAATGCTGAAGTAGTGAAATCATTCCATTTTCACTCCTGGCTCTTTCTGCCATCTCCAAGCCTGAATGTTTGAAACCACAGTGAGCAAAACAGATCTCAATTGTCTCACTGCTTATTTCTCGTCAACTATCAGTGATGAAAACCATTGCTTTTTGAGCATAAACACACATGACTGATGCTATTTAAAAATAGTTCACTTGAAGCATGGTGTAGTGCTCAATGGCCACACAACTGCATACAACTAATGTTAGTTAGAAACTTGTTTGGCAACTGTCTCCTATCCCTATCAAGTGGCATAGTGTCCCAAACAAACAAAAGGAAACCTGGCTATTTTCTCAATTATTTTTTTGTTTTTTTAAGAGTTGTCACAAATAGGCGGCTGTCCCGATTAACTGATAGCCCAATTAACCAGAATTTACTTTAATGGGAAAGGATGTCACGGGAAGATGATCATTATGAAACAATTTAAAACTAGAACCCGACATAGATTGTGGGACCACTTCATTGAGCAGCTTCGCTCTGTCCGCCACAAAAGGCAGGAGTTCCCAGTGATCACCATTTCAGTTTGACTTCCCATTCCCATTTTGACATGTCTGTCCATGGTCTCTTCAAGTGCCATGATAAGGCCACACTCAGGTTGGAGGTGTAGCCACCAACCTGATGGCATGAACATCCATTTCTCTAACTTCCAGTAATTTCTCCCTCCTCTTCTTTCCTTTTCCATTCCACATTCTGGTTCCCTTCTCACCCTTTCTCTTCTCACCTGTCCATCACCTCCCTCTGGTGCCCCTGCTGCTTCCCTTTTGGGCATGCTCCACTTTCTTGTCCTATCAGATTCCTTCTTCTTCAGCGCTTTACCTCCACCACCTGTCAGCTTCCAGTTTCTTACTTCATTCCCCCCTTCCCCACCCACCTACCTTTCACCACAGCTAGCTTCACCCATCACCTTCCAGCTTGTACTTCTTCCCCTCCCCCATCTTATTCTGGCTTCTCCCCTCCCAGTCTTAATGAAGGGTCTCGGCTCAAACATTGACTGTTTATTCCTCTCCGTAGATGCTGGCCTGTTGAGTTCCTCCAGCATTTTGTGTGTGTTGCTCAAGATTTCCAGAATCTCCTTTCCATAGCATTGGAGAGGGATAGGAAAGCATTTAATTGGACTAAGGAGAAATATGAATCTATCAGGCAGGAACTTGGAATCATAAACTGGGAACAGATGTTCTTAGGGAAATATACGGCAGAAGTGTGGCAAATGTTCACGGGATATTTGAGTGGTGTTCTGCATAGGTACGTTCCAATGAGACAGGGAAAGGATGGTAGGGGTACAGGAACCATGGTGTACAAAGGCTGTTGTAAATCTAGTCAAGAAGAAAAGGAAAGCTTACAAAAGGTTAAAAAAACTAGGTCATTATAGAAATCTAGAAGGTTATAAGGCTAGCAGGAAGGAGCTTAAGAATGAAATTAGGAGAGCCAGAAGGGGCCATAAGAAGGCTTTGGCAAGCAGGATTAAAGAAAACCTTAAGGCTTTCTGCAAGTATGTGAAGAGGAAGAGGATAAGACATGAGAGAATAGGACCAATCAAGTGTGACAGTGGAGAAGTATGTGTGGAACCGGAGGAGATAGCAGAGGTAATGAATACCTTGTTTCAGTATTCACTATGGAAAAGGATCTTGGCGATTGTAAGGATCACTTACAGTGGATTGAAAAGCTTGAGCATATAGACATTAAAAAAGAGGATGTGCTGGAGCTTTTGGAAAGCATCAAGTTGGATAAGTCTCTGGGACCGGACAAGATGTACCCCAGGCTACTGTGGGAGGCGAGGGAGGAGATTGTTGACCCTCTGGTAATGATCTTTGCATCATCAATGGTGACAGGAGAGGTTATGGAGGATTGGAGGGTTGCAGATGTTCTTCCCTTATTCAAGAAAGGGAGTAGAGATAGCCCAGGAAATTATAGACCAGTGAGTCTTACTTCAGTGGTTGGTAAGTTGAAGGAAAAGATCTTGAGAGGCAGGATTTATGAACATTTGGAGAGGCATAATATAACTAGGAATAGTCAGCATGACTTTGTCAAAGGCAGGTCGTGCCTTATGAGACTGATTGAATTTTTTGAGGGTGTTACTAAACGCATTAGTGAAGGTAGAGCAGTAGATGTAGTGATTATGGATTTCAGCAAGGCATTTGATAAGGTACCCTGTGCAAGAAAGTAAGGAGGCATGGGATCCAAGGAGACCTTGCTTTGTGGATCCAGAATTGGCTTGCCCACAGAAGGCAAAAAATGGTTGTAGATGGGTCATATTCTGCTTGGAGGTGAGTGACCAGTGGTGTGCCTCAGGGATCTGTTCTGGGACCCCTTCTCTTTGTGATTTTTATAAATGACCTAGATGAGGAAGTGGAGGGATGGGTTAGTAAATTTGCTGATGACACAAAGGTTTGGGGTGTTGTGGATAGTGTGGAGGGCTGACAGAGGTTACAGAATGACATCAGTAGGATGCAAAATTGGACAGAGAAGTGGCAGATGGAGTTCAACCCAGAAACATGTGAGGTAGTTCACTTTGGTAGGTCAAATATGATAACAGAATACGGTATTAATGATAAGACTCTTGGTGGTGTGGAGGATCAGAGGCATCTTGGCGCCTGAGTCCATAGGACACTCAAAGGTGCTGCGCAGGTTGACTCTGTGGTTAAGAAGGCATATGTTGCATTGGCCTTCATCAATCGTGGGATTGAGTTTAAGAGCCAAGAGTGAACTCAACCTTTTCTCATTGGAGCGACGGAGGATGAGAAGTGACCTGATAGAGGTGTATAAGATGATGATAGGCATTGATCATATTGATAGTCAGAGGCTTTTACCCAGGGCTGAAATGGCTAACACAAGAGGGCACAGTTTAAAGGTGCTTGGAAGTAGGTACAGAGGAGATATCAGGGGTAAGTTTTTTTTTTAACACAGAGAGTGGTGAACACATGGAATACGCTGCCAGCAACAGTGGTGGATGTGGATACGATAGGGTCTTTTAAGAGACTCCTGGATAGGTACATAGAGCTTTGAAAAATAGAGGGCTATGGGTGACCATAGGTAATTTCTAAAGTAAGTACATGTTCGGCACAGTACTGTGGGCCGACGGGCCTGTATTGTGCTGTAGGTTTTCTATGTTTCTATGGAATTAGGCTGGGAAACTCACTATGCAACTTGTGATTAATGGAAGCTCACACTTTATTGTCTCTGCACAAACAACACAGAACTATGTTGACCCAGGCCAACAACTTAAACATGAATTCTGCTCTCCCTCCTGTACCAATACTCACTTAGACAACTTGTCCAATTTATAACACCAAAATAGGGGATCTCCATTGGCCAAATGATTGACCCTTTCTTCTTTCAGCCCTTGGTGTGGGGGTTCTTCCTTGCAATGATGGGTCTCTTAAAAGAGTTATTGCTGCCAGAGCAATCGAAGTGTCCACTTTTATATTCATTTCCTATCAGTTCAAAGGTAGCATTTCTGTCTCATTGGCTGTAGGTCATGTGTTTGATCTTTAACACCTTTTTATTGGCTCTGCTCCAGGCCAGCATCCACTTATTGCCTTCCTCCCAGCAAATGACAACCAGTAATTTATGACTCTTTGTTCTCTTCAGTAACCAGCTGAAATCACTCCAGGCAAGCACAGACCCCAACATTTACAAACCTGCATGTTATATCCAACCAAAGAACATCTCACAAGTAACTTCATATTTGGAAATGATCGCATGTCCAGCAGATTACCTGAAGCATCATTGCATCTTCTTCAAAGCACTGAATGCAAAGCAACTTCATCTCACAAAATGGGGGCATAAAATAGTTATACACAATGGTAGCGTCCATCTCCAAGCTCATAGCAGGAACAAAGACAATTGATCCATCTGCTTCCACTGTCCTTGACCCATTTCAGTTTGACATCTTCTATATTTTAAATCCACCATGGCCAACAACACCCAATCCATGCTCTCTCCTTCCTCATAGGAAAAGAGTAGAACAGCATTGGAGAATCAAGAAGCCAATGGTACAGTCCAACATTTATATTCGCTTTCCCCTGTTACTGAAAATTTTTAATCCCAAGAGTATGGTTGATTCTTCTTGTGGGAAACCTAAGAATATTTGGAGCTAGCCTTCCTGTTCATTGTCTACACTTCCCCTGGTTACTTACTGCAGTTAGCAGGTCTCCTTTAGGACCTGAAAACTGTGGAACTCAGAGTGGTGGGCTAGACAAACTCGGGATAGCAGCAGGACAGAGTGTTGGTCAGACAGGCAGAGATGTGACTGAATTGGTAGATGTGTGAATGTGTGCACAAGGAGATTTAAAATAAAAACACTGGACGTGGAAATTTAAAAAGAAACTGCTGAAAATGCTCAGAAAAGATATAGAAATATATTGACACAAAGCTTTATCAATGAGATAACTTCTGAAAACGCCATTCCTCAATTGCTGGCTGAAGCAAAAATGTTTTAGTGAAGGTTCTCAGTCCACTCCTGCAACAGAGCTCATCCAGTCTTCAAGACTTAATGTGTTTTGTATTTAATGAAGACAATTACAGGCACCTTTGCTGGGGAAAGGTGATTATTTAATTAACAGCCAACCTGTAATACTCAAGGCAATAAACAAGTGATTTTACCACAGGAAAAAAACTGACAATGAATCCTTGAAGAACTCCTGACCTTAATGGGAATGAGTTTTGGTGTAATGAATATTTGGTACCGCTCCATAATGGATATATATTATCAATCAATAGTTAATGAACTTTTATTACAAATTAAATTTATTACAAACCATATGGTTCAAACAAGTTAGGAAACTTAAAAAATAAAAATAAGAAAGGATGTTGGCAAAAGACAGGCAACTATAGGCCAGTTAGCTTAATATCTATAGTTGGGAAAATGCTTGAAGCTGTCATTAAGGAAGAAATAGCGAAATATTTAGAAAGGAGTGGTTCTATTAGACAGATGCAGCATGGATTCAGAAAGGGCAGGTCCTGTTTGACAAACTTACTGGTGTTCTTTGAGGACATAATGAGTGCAGTGGATAGAGGGAAACAGGTGGATGTCATATACTTGGCTTTCCAGAAGGTGTTTGATAAGGTGCCGCACAAGAGACTTATAAGTAAGATACGGATGCATGGAGTCAGAGGAAGTGAATTGGCATAGATAGTGGATTGGTTAACCAATAGAAGGCAGTGAGTTGGTATAAATAGGTGTTTCTCCAGTTGGCAGTCAGAGGTGAGTGGGGTGCTGGGTCTGCAGCTGTTTACCATTTACATTGATGATTTGGAAGAGGGGACTGAGTGTAACATAGCAAAATTTGCTGATGGCACTAAACTGAGTGGAAAAGCAAATTGTACAGAGGATGTGGAGAGTCTGCTGAGGGATATAGAGAGGTTAAGTGAGCGGGCCAAGGTCTGGCAGATGGAATACAACGCTGGTAAATGTGAGATCATCCACTTTGGAAGGAATAATAGAAGAACCCTTTATTTAAATAGTGAAAGATTACAGCATGCTGTTGTGCAGAGGGACTTGGGAGTGCTTGTTCATGAATTGCAAAAAGTTGGCTTGCAGGTACAACAGATTATTAAGAAGGCTAACAGAATGTTGGCTTTCCTTGCTATAGGGATTGAGTTCAAGAGCAGGGAGGTCATGCTGCAACTATACAGGGTACTGGTGAGGCTGTACCTGGAGTACTGTGTGCAGTTCTGGTCTCCATACTTGAGGAAGGATATACTGGCTTTGGAGGCAGTGGAGAGGAGGTTCACCAGGTTAATTCCAGGGATGAAGGGGTTAATCTATGAGGAGAGATTGAGTCACCTGGGACTATACTCTCTGGAATTCAGAAGAATGAGAGGGGATCTTATAGAAACATACAACATTTTGAAAGGGATAGATAATGTAGAAGTAGGAAAGCATTTCCATTGGTCGGTGAGACTAGAACTAGGGGACATTGCTTCAAGATTCAGGGGATTGTGGTTATTTAGCAAGTCAGGTTGACATTAACAAAGAGTCCAATAGTTTTTAAATGAACTACCAGTGGATATGTAATTTTCCTTTGGGATGAAAGAAATCACAAGGAAAATGGATATAGAGCAATGATCAGTGAGTTTTGTGTAATTTTGATGCAATATAAATATTATTAAGTTTATTTTCAATGTCAACTCAAAGCCTCAGCATCATAGTTAAATATAACTGAAACTTGCTAATTTGAATACTGGAGAGAGTGTGACAGGAATTTCTTGCATTTTGGTCCCTCCTCTCTCTCTTCATTACTTCTAGCTACCATACATAGACATTCAACAGGCTTCTTTTAATATAATTTTGAATCAACTCACTGCCACTACTGGAATGGCCTTTGATTTTTTTAAAAATATATGTTATTAACATTACACACCAACTCAGATTAAGATTGGAACCCATATTCTACAGTCAAATTTGAACTTGTATCCTTAATAG
Source organism: Hypanus sabinus (assembly GCF_030144855.1). Classification (NCBI taxonomy): domain Eukaryota; kingdom Metazoa; phylum Chordata; class Chondrichthyes; order Myliobatiformes; family Dasyatidae; genus Hypanus; species Hypanus sabinus. Next base: position 40,543,523 of record NC_082722.1, read on the forward strand.
ATGCAATCCACACATAAACATGGAAACTCTGTTGCAGTGCAAGGCTTCAACTATAAACTTTGGGATAACTTTGCTCAAGAAGGTCTGGCTGGGAAATCTTCAACAGGCAATGCATATATTAGTCTACAGACAAATGGCTCTGTCAGCATAAAGCCTGTACAGAGGAAGATTTGGCTTATTTTCTCATCACTCTCTTCTCTACTTTGTGGCCTGGATCCATATTCATACTAAGTGACGAGTGATGTTGGGAGAATAAATATTGGATTTCTTCAAAATATCAAGGACATTTCAGTTCTCCATGTGTTTCTGGGACACGAGATCATTCTCTGAAAAGTAAGTCAGGTGGAGCAAGAGTTAGTGAAGTGGCCCTTGGGGAACAATGATGGAGTCATTGGGTTTAATTAAGCAGTAATGAAAGGACACATGTACTTTAGAATAAAAGTATTCAGCTGGAGGATGCCCAATTTCAATGGATTGAAAACTGAGCTGGCCATGTTAAATTGTAACAAGGGTTAGCAAACAAGTCTACACCTTTAAAGAAGAATTAGTTTGCAGTCAGGTCTGTTCCCACAAGGAAGTAAAATAAAAGAATGGCTCTTGCATTGATGAAAAGGAGAGAGAATGAAGGGATAGTGAGAGACAGCAAGTTGTTAGTAGGTGGGAGACACAAGAGAATGTGGATGCTGGAGTCTTGAGCAAAGAAACCCAATGGGTCAGGCAGTATCTGTAGACAGGAGAGAACAGTTGATGTTCTCGATCAAACCTCTTCATCTGGACTGAGTTGCTCCAGCTGCTTTAATTTGGTGCGAATTTGTGGGAATTGGACTGATATAAAGGATTGTGGACAGGAAGTTTGAAGGGTAAAGTGGATGTAAGTAATACCTAATGTTTAAAAAAAATCTTAACACCTTAAATTGTAAATGTTGATGAGGAGTGAATTTAATCACAGGTCAAAACTGAAATCTATGTACTTAGAGCACAGCGAAGTTGAAAGTGCACTTTACATTTTCCTTTGGCAATATCTTCCCTCGTAAAATCACAGTTAAAGAAGAGCCACTTGATAGGTTGTGGCTATAAACTGACAATCGGAATAGAAAGACAGACGGAGAGAATCTACCTGGTCCAGTGGGAGGCTTTGTGGATTCTGAAGGAGATACCTGTTGGAATTATAGAGCTGATTGGCTGCATTCTTCTGTTGTCATGTAGTACGGTTGGGGGGTGTAAATGGTGCCAACAGGGTGGTGAACTTCAGATACTAACTATTGTTTTAAAACGTTGTATGGATTAATCCAGCAACTACAAGCCAGGTGGTTTAATCTTGGTAGAGAGGGGAATAAAGAGGAAAGAAGCTTCTGGATCTGATGATCTAAGATAACATTGATACTGGTTGGCAGAGGCTAGATCAATAAAGGAAAGTTAGTATAGATTTATCCAAGGCAAACTGTGTTTAGGTAACAAAGTAGACAAGCTGTGTAGATAGTGTGCTTTCAGAAGATGTTTGATAAAATGCTATGGTAGTTAGCCAGTAAAATTGATTGAGGGACCTAAAATAGAATTAGTCAAAGATTTGTGAACTTGGAAGATATACAGTGGTACTCCCCACGAGATAATGCTGGAGCCTTTGATTTCTTTGGTGGATATTATTTAATTTGACTTTGGTATAGAAGCCATGATTTCATGACGTGGACTTGCAACTTGGAAGTAATGAGGAAGGTGAAGTTAGATGGGCTGATGGGATGATGGATAACTGGCAAACAGCTGAATGCCAAGATCTTCTAAATGTAGAAGATTTAGATAATGAGAGGTAAAGAGTTGGATTATCTCTGACATGGTCTTCACTCCTCAATTACTTTTTATCAGGAGCCTACCATTAATCTACTTCCAGCTGCAATCATCTCCAGACAACACCACTGTGACAATTCTCATGCTGAGGTCAGAGGTCATATTCCCAGAATGCTCCACACTTCAGTGCATGGGTGGGTTAGTTAGGAATGAGTTGGGTGGGTTAGTCAAGAATGAGGACTGGCTGGTGCTGCTTTTTGTAATTGGCTGTCAGTGCAATCCTGTTCAGTGACAAATTAAGAGACCATTTTGAGAAGTGCAGGCAGAATTAACAAAGACAAATGTGGAATACTCTGAAGATAGCAAGACAGAGAGAAAATGGTGAAAAGCTATAAATCTTGGGTTTTATTGAACAAGAGATCCTGAAATAAAAAGCAAATAGCTGATAATGAATTTCTATAAAACATTATTGTAGCACAAGTGTTCAGGATACTGCTGTTTACTGCTGTTTAGGAACCTTGAGACTTCCCAGAGAATGTGCTGGAAAGATTTTCTCCAATGGCTCTAGGGATGAGACACTGGTTTTGTGGATAGTTTAGAAAGGCCAGGGTTTTTTTCTTCTTGAAGCAGAGAAGGTTGAGAGAAGAAGATTAAAGGGAAGAATTCAGTGGGGTCAAGCAACCTCTGACAAGGCAAGAAGTGTTAGCTGAGATGTTTGGGTTTAGGCCCTGGATAAGGACTGAAAGAAAAAAGATTGCCAGTATATGCCAGTCCAAGACAGGGATGGGCCAGAGGCTGCTTTGTGATAGGTGGATGGAAAAATGAACAAAAGGAGAAGGAAAAGAAGTGGACATCTGTGTGGGTCACATGAAACTGGAAAACTTAAGGGTCATACCATTGGTTTGTAAACTATCCAAGCAGAATGTGAAATGTTCTTCCAGTTTATCCATCTTCATAGCAATGAAAAAGGCTGAGGAGAGACAGGTCAGCATGGGAGTGGGGGAAGGAGAAATAAAATGATGCACAAGTAGTAGCTCCAACAGGTTGGTGCATATAGAACACAGGTGCTGCACAAAATGGTTGCCAACTCTGCACCTGGTTTCTCCAATGTAGAGGATATCACATCATGAACACTGAAAGCAACAGACCAGGCTGAAAGAGGTGATTTGATAATAGTGTTCAGAATTATTAGCCATCCGAACAAAGTTATCAGAGAGAGAGATTTTCCATTTGTGTGAGGGTCAAGATTCAGAGGACACAGAATGGAGTTATTGGAAAAGGATTTGAAGAACACACAAAGAAACCCTTTATCATGCAGCAAGCTGTTATGATCTGATGATTTTCTGTTTGAAAATGCAGAGTGGGGTGGGTCAGTCATAGGGAGAGTGATGGAGTGATTAATTTGTGGCTTTCATAAAAAGGAATTGGACAAATACCTGAAAGGTAATAAATCTATGGTTTGAGGCTACTCAGAATCAGGTTGATTATTATTGGTATGTGTTGTGAAATTTGTTAATTTAGCAACAGCATTACAATGCAATACATGGTAATATAGAAAGAAAAAAGGTAAATCAATTACAGTAAGTATATAGAGTATATTAAATAGATTGAAATAGTGCAAAACAGAAATAATATTTATCTATAAAAAAAAGTGAGTTAGTGTTCATAGGTTCAAAGTCCATTTAGGAATTGTATGGCAGAGGGGAAGAAGCTGTTCCTGAATTGCTGAGTATGTGTCTTCAGGCTTCTGTACCTCCTTTATGATGGTAGCAATGAGAAGTGGGCATGGTTTTTAATAGTGGACACTGCCTTTCTGAGGCACTACTCCTTGAAGATGTCTTGGATACTACAGAGGCTAATACCCAAGATGGAGGTGACAAATGTTGCAACTTCCCATAGCTTCTTTTGGTCCTGTGCAGTAGCACCCCATACCCGGATAGTAATGCAGTCAGAATGCTCTCCACGATAGATGTATAGAAATTTTCAAGTGTTTTAGGTAACAAACAAAATCTCTTCAAACTCGTAATGAAATATAGCCACTGTCTTCCTTATAGCTGCACCAATACATTGGGACCAGGTGAGATCCTCAGAGATCTTGACACCCAGGAACTTGAAATTGCTCACTCTCTCCACTTCTGCTTCCTCTATGAAGATTGGTTTGTGGTCCCTCATCTTGCCCTTCCTGAAGTCCACAACCAGCTCTTTCATCTTACTGACATTGTGTGCAAGGTTGTTGCTGCGACACCATTCAACTAGTTGGTATATCTCACTCCTGCACATCGTCTCATCTCCAGCTGAGATTCTACCAACAACATAAAAACATAAGAAATAAGAGCAGGAGTAGGCCATCTGGCCCATTGAGCCTACTGTACCATTCAATAAGATTACGGCTGATTCAATCATGGACTCACCTCCACCTACCTTCCAAAGATTCACTATTTGCGAAAAGCATCTCCAACCTAAATTTATTCCCCTGAATCTTGAGGCTCTGCCTCTTGGTTCTGGTCTCATCTTCCTGTGGAAACAACTCCCCTTCCTCTATCTTAACTACCCCTTTCATAATTTTATATGTTTGTATAAGATCTCTCGTGCTTCTGAATTCCAGCGAGTACAGTCCCAAGCGATCCAATCTCTCCTCATAGTCTAACGCCCTCATCTCTGCACCACCTCCAGAGCCAGTATATCCTTCCCCAAGTAAGGAGACTAGAACTGCATGCAATACTCCAGGCATGGCCTCACTGGTACCCTGTACAGTTGTAGCGTAACCTCCCTGATATTAAATTCAATCCCTATAGCAATGAACATTGCATTTGCCTTCTTGATAGCCTGCTGCACCTGCAAACCAGCCTTTTGTAATTCACGTACAAGTACTCCCAAGTCCATCTGTACAGCAGCATGCTGCAATCTTTTACCATTTAATTAATAATCTAATCTTCCATTTTTCCTTCCAAAGTGGATGACCTAGCTTTTACCAACATTGTACTCTATTTAAAAGACCTTTGCCCACTCACTTAACCTATCTGTATCTCTCTGAAGACTCTCCATTATCCTCTGCACAAATTACTTTTTCACTCAATTTAATGTCATCAGCAATTTTAGTCAGTCCTGTCTTTCAGCTCATTAATGTATATTGTGAACAGTTGTGGGCCCAGCAGCACTCTGCTCACCACTGATTACCACCCAGAGAAACACCCATGTATCCTAACTCTCTGTTTTCTATTGGTTAACCAATTCTCTATCCATGCTAATAAATCATCCCTATGTGCTATATATCCTTATCTTATGGATAAGTCTTCAATGGGGCACTTTAATGAAAATACCTTCTGGAAATCCAAGTAAATTACATACATCTTTTCCCCTCTATCCACTGTGCTTGTTATATCCTCAAAGAACTCCTGTAAGTTTGTGAAACAGGACCTGCCTTTGCTGAATCCATGCTGTGTCTGCCTGATGGATCCATTTCTTCCCAGATGCCTCACTATTTCTTATTTAATGATAGCTTCAAGCATTTTCCCAACTACAGATGTTAAACTAACTGGCTTATGTTTACCTGCCTTTTGCCTACCTCCTTTTTGAACAGTGGAGTGACATTTGTCTTCTTCCAATCTGCCGGCATCTGTCCAGAGTCCAGAGAATTTTGGTAAATGATCACCAAATCATAACCTCTGCCATTCCCTTCAGTCCCCCGGGATGCATTCCATTAGGACAAGGGGAGTTATCTACCTTCAGGCACACAAGTTTACTTAGCACTACCTCTTTAGTGATAGCTATTGTATCAAGGTCTGCACCTCCCATCGCATCCAGATCATCTCTGTTTGGCATGCATCATCAGCCAATCTATAGATGGCATTTGAGCTATACCCAGCCACACAGTCATGGGTATAGAGGGAGTAGCTGGAATTGCAAAAAAGGTTTGATGTGTTGAAAGGACTCCATCAGTAACGCAAGAATTATGAACATGTGTCCTTACCAGAATTATCCAAACAAAAATATGCAAGCAGGAGCCGAGAAGTTCAAAATGTCTGCGAAGTTACGATTGACAACCAACCAACATTCTTTTTGCATTGAGTAGTGACTCAATAAGTGACTTAAAGATTAAAAATAACTTTTGGGACTTGAAGACAAGCTTGGAATGAGTCAGATATTGTTACATGATAATGGATTTCTAGCAAAAGGAAGTTTTCTTTCAAATATGTAATATTTGATATATGTAATATGTAATCAAATATGTAATAAGTCATGGCTTAAAAAAGAAACAACTTAATTATTCTCATTCAGTTATTAAGCAAAGCAGCTGCTTAAGTACTTAAAGATCAGCATTTCTATCTAAAAATGCTCAGTAATTGAGAAATGGGCAGGAAGAGGACTGGAAAGGCTATCAAGCTTCTTAACCAGCCACAGGTTTACTTTTGGGCAAATTTACAAGACCAGGAATGTTAATTTAGCAGTCACATTTCTTGTTTTTTGCTGCATGCAGCATCTTTTATTTGGCTTTTGGCCAATTTATGCTTTTTTTCTCAGCACAATGAAAAAATGACAGATTGCGAGACATTCTAACAGGATTAATTTTATTAAGTTGTGTAGGGCTATTGATGATCATGTTTTATGTATTTTGTTGATGTGTATTCCTCTTGTGTGTTATGAACTTTTTCGATGCTGATTCTAGATGAGGCCAACTACCAAATGCTCCCTTGGGGTGATGCTGATACAAAAGATATCTGTGGAGCAGCTCAGTCTTCTGTATAGAAGGCAGCTGCAAATCAATGCCGTGGTGTGGGATTCAGTTGAGAATGTGGCTCAGCACTTTTTGAGAGGCTGTGAGAGTCTGATGCAGGTTAATTCTCCAATTAATATTAGTACCAGCTAGCCGTGAATGATGCCTGTGAATGACACTTTATTACTGTCCATAATTTGGAATCCCCTATCTTAATGCCTTCCTAAGCAACAAAAGCCAACCATGACTATGTTACAGAGTTTTGCCTAAGCTGCCGATAATATGGAATGTTATGTTGGCCTTTGGCAAATGGAATGTTGGCCTTTATTACAAGGGGAATTGAGTACAAGAGCAAGGATGTCCTTTTGCATTTGTACAGGGCCCTGGTGAGACCACACCTGGAATATTGTGTACAGTTTTGGTCTCCAGGTTTCAGGAAGGACATTCTGGCAATTGAGGAAGTGTAGCGTAGATTCACTAGGTTGATTCCTGGGATGGCAGGGCTGTCTTACGCAGAGAGATTGGAGAGATTGGGCTTGTACACGCTGGAATTGAGGAGATTGAGAGGGGATCTGATTGAAACGTTTAAGATAATTAAAAGATTTGATAGGATTGAGGCGGGAAATATGTTCCAGGTGTTGGGAGAGTCCAGTACCAGAGGGCATGGATTGAGAATAAGAGGTCAGTTATTTAAAACAGAGTTGAGGAAGAGCTTCTTCTCCCAGAGAGTTGTGGAGGTGTGGAATGCACTGCCTCGGAAGATGGTGGAGGCCAATTCTCTGGATGCTTTCAAGAAGGAGCTAGATAGATATCTGATGGATAGGGGAATCAAGGGATATGGGGACAAGGCAGGGACTGGGTATTGATAGTGAATGATCAGTCATGATCTCAGAATGGCGGTGCAGACTCGAGGGGCCGAATGGTCTACTTCTGCACCTATTGTCTATTGTCTAATATTTGTGTGGTATTCTCCCTGAGCCTATAGCCAGTAGTGGAATTCGTTCATCATAGCCTCAGGGGTTACGATAGGAGATCCTAAGTGCAGAATTTAAGGCCAAAATATCCCAGATGCTTCATAAATGACCTTCCTTTCATTGTGAGCTCAGAAATTGAGCTTATTTGCAACCTCTGAAGGCAATGTATAGTTTCATTTGTGCATCAATAATAAAGCACATCTGTTCTTACATACAGTAACATCCAGAAAACATTTGGCTTGGGGTATGAGGTAGCAGATAACATACATACCACTCAAAGGCAATGATCATCTCCAACAAATGTGAGTCTAGTCACCTTCTCTGGGGCTGTCAGTGGTATTACTATCATGAGGCACCCCACCATCAAGATCCTGGAGATCAAAGCTTAACTTGACAAACCACACATCTACCGTGTCTTCAAACAGTAGGTCCAAAACTGGGTATCTTGAAACCGATGGCTCATGACCTGTCCCAAAACCTTCCCTTCCAAGACGCAGTCAAAGTTCCATATTATCTCTGTGGCTGGCCCCCCATCTATCATCCCAAGCGTTCACTCCCTCCAGTACAGCAGGGAAGTTGAGCGCAGTAGATGCATAGGCAGATTATCTCCTTCAGGTTCCCCTTTAGGTCTTGTGCAATGCCCTGAAATAGAAACGTATCACTCTATTTCTCTTTTATTGGTGGGTCTGAGTCCCAGATCTTCCTAGATAATGGCACAGTTTGTGCAACTTCACCAGGATCCCAGCGCACAAGGACACGAGAGGCTACAAAGAGTACCCACCACCAAAACAAATGGTTTGGTAATTCACAAGTTACTGAGAAAATTCACAAAGTGCGCACAAGGTGTTGTATTTTCTACAGTTTAAAATCCTCATTAGCTGCAAAATATTTATGGACTATTCTGATGTCTATATCAGCTCAAGTCTTATTCAATATCTGCTGGGAGCTGAATTTGCCAGTTATCAGAACTGGAATCTTGATTATCACTGCTTTTGATTTCTTCTCACCATGTTCATAGGTTTGACTGCGTCACGGATGATGATCTAATGTATGGTACAAGTCTTCCAATATAACTGGTTAGTATCCTACTGTGATCTCTCTATGATCTGCTTATGTGGCATGTGTCTGAAATTACAAATTGGGTGCCTTTTTCCAGAGGTTGACCTCTATTCCCAAAAGGATGCTTCTTCCTCTTTTCTTCAAATGCAATGTTCACTGGTGCTTGTAGTGCCTTCCTTGCGATTCAGTCATTACTTGAGTTTTCATGTCTTTTTCCACAATTGTCCCACATTGCAGAACTTCTTTCTGCTTTTACAACATTTCCTAGCATTGAAATTCACAGATTATTTGAAATGCCACTTGATTTACTCTAAACATAGTTGCAGTGACCTCATATGTATAAAAACTAATTTAAAATCTAGGGTGTGGTGAAGAAGTGCATGAAACATGAATGATTTAAAACTTAAACACAACGTGTGTGTTATGATAGCTTGCCTTTTCGTTCTTGTAGCTCCATAAGCACGGTTTTTCTTTGTGTCTTCACAAAAACCTTCTTCCAATTTGTTTGCAAATAATTTATGTAAATTACATTAGAATATATTGAATCACTGTGTCATTTTGACATTAGTGACACACAGCTGTTGTGATTGAATGAGATCCATATGGTTCTTGTTCAGAGGTATAGTTAGGCCTAATAACGTATTATTTTTAAATGGATACAATGACTGGTGCTGAATAGACTTGTTATAAAGGTTTGAATCTAGCATAAGCCATCATAAAGTAGCTATGTTTTTATTTTTTTTAAATAAATGCTCTACATTTGCTCATGTTCCATGTAAGATCCCTTGTCAACACAGATTAGTTTAATTAATTTGTCAGTGTTGCAAGCTTGTCACCATGGGGAGAAATGCTGAACTGTAATGGAGTTTCATATTAGCGAGTCTTCTGCCTATTGCAAATTTACCGCAACCAGAGTGGTACAAATATATTTTTATTCACATATCATACAGGCAGCCCTTGTATCTTTCACATTGGGTCTGATTGACGGTTTTCTCATCACTGAATTTAGTTTCAAAGCTCATAGAGTGTAGACACATACTTAAGTCCCTGTGAAGTGCAACTGTATGCTGGGAGGATCAAGGTGAAATTTTTAATTGTATGTTAGGCTTTTGAAGCAATGCTGCTTTACCTCAAAACACTTCAGAAAATTTGTGTGAAATTACCTTATGTAGCTTAGTTACCTGCTGTGATTTATGGTTCTGTAAAACAAAATGTTTGATCACGAATTTGCTGTGTAATTTTGTCTTGAAATACACAGCTATTGACGTTCATCTTCGTCTCTTGTGTTTTATACTTTAACTCATGCAAAATTATAACAAAACAGTGGAAGAACATGACTATCAGTTTTAATATATTGCATGATGAAAAGTTTAAATTGATTGCAGGGTCAGTTGATGTGCATCAGCATAATACTTTTTCATGACAATAATAGAGTAATTTCCAATTGTTTGCAATACTGAGGATATAATGGGCCAGCCAGAGGAGGAACTGTTCAGTTACCATTTCCATTAACTTTTACTAGCAATTAAAATTGAGTAATTTTTATTATGGCTGATCCATCTACAGGACTGGTCTTAGATTTGATGAAAAATTTCCAGGTTGCCTATCGAAGTTCATTCGAAAGCATATGGTACTGTTGCTGACTGTACAACATTAGCACATCAATCATGTTACTTTCTAGTGTGTGAAATCTGATTCTTGTGAACAGTTGTGACCATAAAATAAAATCAAAGTTACTGCTGTAAAAACCCTGACCATATTAAATGTGTTTCATGCACTAAATCTAAAAATTGCTTTTGATGCGGCAGACAGCATGTTAATGGCCACTTCAGCAGCTATGCACGAGTGAGCTAAAATAAAGTTTAATATGTTTATGGCTTAAATGGATGTTTGCATGGTGGATGTTCTGCAAATAAAAAAGGAAGAGCTAATATCTTTCTTTCAATCATAGCTGATGGATGACTCTTCACAAACTGCCCACTGACAGGCAGTAAGAGATCTTGTAACATCATGCATTATTCATAATTTGTCCAGTTTTCAGTGCTATTTGAGGTAAATGCAGCTTTGTTCCGAACTCAATATTCTGATAGTACATCTTATCTAAATAGCCTTAATGCACTTTTTCGATTATTTTATGTAAGGGACCTGTTATTATTTTCTTTTAACCATTCGTCAATATTTTTCTTTAAAAATCTGTCATGAATTAAGTTTTTTTGAGAGTTTGCATCAGCAAGGTTGGCCAAATGTGCTTAGAAATCCCTTTGTCTATTTTGAAATAAATGATTTATATATATATAAAGGAATTACATGGTTACTGGTGCAACTGTGGAAGATCGCAGATGGTGCTGTAACATTATTATTCCGCAGGGATTACTTTCTGTCACACATGGTAATGTTTTAATTGTGCTGTGACTAGTAAGGCAGTTAATTCTATGTTTCAAGACATTTAATGCCATTACAAATGGGTTGTTACCCAAAAATAATTTTCCTACATGAAATTGATTACTTGCATTTGACTCTCATAAGAACTACTTTTTGCATGAAAGATGAGGCATCTATAATATAATAAATATACACATTCAGAAAAGTCCAGAATAATGAGCTGGTGCTTTGAATCTGTTGGAAACTTTGGTGTTAATATGAAATGCAGTTTAACAACTTGGAATATTATTTATTAAAACAATAATTCTAAAATTTATTAATGATGGTATCACGTAATTTTAGGGTACTCTGAACAGTTGGTCAGAGTGGAAAGATTTAGTTTTGGTCTATAAGATGTTGATCAATGTGGATTTCTTGGCTGGATTTTAGTTTTAATTTTGTACTTGTCATTCCAAGACTGGCTATTTATTATGATTAGAGAGAAATTATGAGAATTCGGAATCCTCACTTATGATATCTAAGAATCTGAAGTTGATGCCCCTGGTCCTTCATCCTTGGTCCTAAACTGATGAGATTAAAGCAGCATTTTTCTAGGGGCATTAACTGTAGCAAGTAAGATAATTTTTTAATGCTTTGGCCCAACTCATCTATGCCTACGTGATACCCACTAGCCTAGTTCCATTTGTCCATGTTTGGTCCAAGTCCCTCTGAACCTATCCACGTATTATTCCAAATATCTTTTAAATATTGTAATTGTACCTGCCTCAACTATTTTCTCTGGCAGCTTATTCCATTTAAGGACTACACTCTGCATGATGAAGCTCCCATTAGGGTCCCTTTTAAATCTTTTACCTCTCACCATAAATCTACACCCTTGTTTTTAGTTCACTTTGTCTCAGGAAAATATCCTCCATGACATTTGCACCTTTATAAGGTCACCCCTCAGACTCCTACATTCCAAAAAACAAAGTCCTAGCTTGCTCAACCAATAACTCAGGCTCTTGACGTCTGGCTGTATTCACATCAATCTCCTCTGCATTCTTTCCAGTTCACGTTGGCAGGACGAACAAAACTGTCCACAATAACTGCCGAAGGGTCCTGACGAAGGGTCTTGACCCAAAACGTTGACTGCTTCTTTCAACAGATGCTGCCCAACCTGCTGAGTTCATCCAGCTTTTTTGTATGTCTTGATTTGACCACAGCATCTGCAGTGTACTTTGTGTCCACAATAACTGTACTCTCACCAATGTCTTGTACAGCTACCACACCATGTCCCAACTTTTCTACTTGGTGCTCTGATTATTGACGGTCAGTGAGCTAAACACAAACTTCACCACCTTATCTACCTGTGATACTGCTTTCAGTGAATTATAAACTTAAACAATTATCCTGTTTAGGAGTGCTTAATCTCTGATCTCGTGGCTCCAAATGCCTTGCCTTACCAATATTTTCCCCTAACACTTTTTTAAAAACGATTTTATGGTAATGGTCCCACAATTTTTTAAGGGTCATGTGATTTTTTTCTTTGTTGACCTCGGTGTTAAGGAGACTCTCTGGGACAAATCTAGAAGTTTGTTAACCCAAATCCTATCTTGCCATGGTGCTCTTCTAAAGTGTAAACAATGTGGGATTATGGAGTCTAAATCTACCGTGTGTTCATTTTGGGTTCACACAGCTCATCACAGTCAGCGGTATTAACATGGGGCTGATGGAGAAGAGCGATGGATAATTAGTGGGCAGCTGATATTGTTGTAGGAATCCAAAAAAAAATTTCCTTTCTGGTTTTCTTAAGCTAGAAGTGGAAGGCATTAGCTTTTTGGTGTTTTGCTACCAGCTTCCAAAGTGTGGTTCAAATTTTTAGTTGTTCTGAATGTTTCTGAATTATTGCCGTTCCTATTCCATCCATACTTTTAATCATTGTAAATAGCCCCTTTTGCAAGTGTCATTTAGAATTAAGGATAGCTGTCATTACTTGCCACAAGTTTTTGTTTGCTTTATCAGATTGTTATAAAATCTCATCTGATTCACTAACAACTTACTGAGGAGGAATTGTTGCATCCTTAGATTTTAATTAGATTGAACCACGGCAGCCCTTTTGGTGAGTGTCCTCCTTGTTCCTACATTCACTCAACTGCTACCTTAATGCCAAAGGCAGTTGCTCTCGCCTCTTGTCTGGAATTTATTATTTTGACCCATGTTTGGTGAAAGAGTTCAATAAGGTCTGGAGCTAAAACATCTCTGTGAAACCCAAACTGGGCATTAATGAGCAGATGATTAACTTTTGATAACTTTGTCAGTGACATATTCCATTACTTTTACTGAAAATAGACTGGATGGTAATTAGATGTGCTGGATTTATCCTGATTGATGTGACTATGGCATGCTTGACAAAATGCAAGGTTGTCCAGGTAGATGCTTGCATCGGAACAACTTAGCTAGAGGTGTACTTAGATATGGAATGCCTGTTTTCTGATCTGCAGCTGGCATGTTGTCTGATCCTGTAGTCTTTTGCTTTCAGCTGTGTCTTTTATCTGTTTTGAAAAAACAGTAATGATGCAATTGTGTAGCTTACTGGGCTGTTTCTGTTGGCAATTAAATCTATTGCTGTAAGTCTGGAATCACATATTAACCAGTCTGAGTTATGCTGGTTGATTTCCTTTCTGAAAAGTAATAGAAAGCTTTTTATAATGATTTGTTTGTCAGTAGTTATGGCTGAGTTCAATAAAGATCCATTTTATCAACAATGTAAATTGTACTCCTTCCATAGATTTGAACTCTCATCCTTGAATTGCTAAATTACTAGTCTGATAGTTCAACTACTGAACCAGTCTGTTGATAGAATCTTCCCCCTTTCTTTGCTTTTGTTGCCCAATTTCATTATTATAATTGTACATCCCTGAAAGTAGATCTGAACCCCACACTCGGGTGAGTTCTATTTGCACGTCTGAGCTTTTCAAAAAAATCGGAGTGAGTAATAGGCTTTCATGTAACAATGCAAAATAATAAATAGATTAAATCAGAGGTCACCAACCTTTTTTCCACTGAGGACCGGTTTAATATTGACAATATTCTTGCGGACCGGCCGACGGGGGTGGTGTTAATCACGACCGGAAAGTAGGTGATAACTCAACTGTAACTCACTTATAAGTGGCTAATACACCCAATTTCGTTTCTAAAAGGGTTTATCTAATGAATTTAATATTAACCACACAGCGCATATTTTCCTCGCATGAATATAGTGGTAAGTCAATTATAACTCACTTATAAGTCAATAGCATCATAACATTTTAAGAAATGTTTGGATATTAAACACACAGTGCATATTTTCCTCATATGAACATACAAAATCATTGCAACACACCAGTGAGAGGACATGTTAAGGGCTGGAGGTTCCTGTGCTGAGGCCGCGGTGGTCGCCGTCCGGAGAGAGCGACCGACCGACCGAGGACTGCGACAGGGCGACCCCCCCCCCCCACCCCATCCTTGTCAGTAGGTAGGATCTATCAACTGACAAAAGTTTGTCTCGAGGGATGATTTTCAGTAGATTGCACTGAGGTAGCTGCTCTGCTACTTACAAAACCCTGAGCCCGAATTAGGTCGTCTGCGAATGTTTTAGCACCGGGTTCCCCACGTTCGGTGTGCTAGGCAGGTTTGGAGGCGGCACCCATCTGTCCGCGCTTCAGGCCAGTAGCAACGGCACTTCTCGCCAGCCGTGTGAGGCCAACCAGTGATCCCTGGAGTGGGAGTATCACTGTGTTTAAGCGACTGATGACCTCGTGTGCGTTCAAGTTCATCAATGAGCATGACAGGGAATGAGGAAAGCTGCAGCTGACTCATATCGTTTCCTCGCGGCCTGGTAGCACATGCTTTGCGGCCCACTACTGGTCCCCGGCCCAGTGGTTGGGGACCACTGGATTAAATTGTCCACCCATTTGTGGAAAATTTTGTTCAATGTGAAAGTACATCCAACCCTAATGAAACTGGTGGAAACATCCCCTTATCAATTTCTCTTTTTGAAATCTGACATGCCTAGCAGTTTCTGTTTGAGTAGTTTGTATGTAGTTATAGGAGGAAACATTAATGAATACCTGGAACCACCAAATGGATGGGAGGTTTATTCAAGTTCAAGTTTATTGTTGTCATACGCATTTATGCACATGGTATAAATGCCATGAAAGTTAAGTTTTTGTACCATGCAAGATGATGACAAACACGAGTTCACACAAACCTAGATAAGCATAAAGTATACATACATGTACTTAAAATGTACGTTAGGACAAGAGTAGGAAGGAGGAAAAATATATAACCTAAGGTATTGTTAATAATATGAACAATTCAAGGGTTTGAACACTATTAGCTCTTACAATGTGAAACCAAGTGACATAACAAAACTTTGCTCCCAGATGAGCCCAATGCCTTTTATGCTCACTTTGATCATCAAAATATGGAGGAACCTTCACAAACTCTCACAGCTCCTGATAACCCTGCAATTTCAGTCTCTGAGGCCAACGTGAGAGCATCCTTCAGGAGGGTGAACCTACAGAAAGTATCTGGCCCAGGTGGGATACCTGGCCATGTACTAAAGACCTGTGCTGTTCAACCGGCTGTAGTGTTCACTGGTATCTTTGACTTCTCGCTTCGGCAGTCTCAGGTACCCAGCTGCTTCAAGTGGCTTCAATTATAGTGATGCCTAAGAGAATGTGGTAACCTGCCTCAATGACTAACATCCAGTAACACTTACTGTACTGTGCAAAAGCCTTAGGCACATATATATATATTTACGACTTTTGCACAATAATGTATTTGTCAACGTGGAGCAGAGAGCGAGTTTGCAAATCTGGTAGGAGCAAAGGATGTTGGAAGCGGCGACGGTGCAGTGTTGCGGCCGAGAAGGAGCGCCAGGGTGGGGGATAGTGCAGGTGCAGACGCGCCCAGCCCTAAGGCACCAGGCAGGGTCATTTAATTCCAAACAATTGGTTTATTGATCATTACAGAATATCTCTGGTGCTTCCTGCTCCCTCTCCCTGCCCCCTTCCCTCTCTCAGTCCACAATGGAAGAATCAGATTTATCATCACATCACATATGCCATAATTTTTTTTTGTGCAGCAGTACAGTGCAATATATAAAATGATTGTGCAAAAATCTTAGACATCTTATGTTCTCACTTTCAAGGACTCTTCATCTCATGTTCTTGATATTTATTGCATATTTATTTATTATTAAACATATTTTCTTTTTTTCCTTTTGTGCTTGCGCAGATTGTTTTCTTTTGCACATTAGTTGTTTATCCATCCTGTTGGGTGTGGTCTTTTATTGATTATATTATGTTTCATAGGTTTACTGTGTATGCCCACAAGAAAATGGATTCCTGGCTTGTATATAGTGATGTATACTGTAGGCACTTTGATAATAAACTTACTTTATGGTAGTGGGGAAGAAGCTGTTGTCGGCCCTTGAGGCCCAGCCACCTCAGTTTCTTCATAAATGTACTTCCTTTTGTCATAAGGTCAGAAATGGCGTTTGCAGCTTCTGCTGACTGTAATGTTCAGTTCCATTCATGGATAGACAATTAACCATATCTGTCCTACATAGAGTAATATCCAGAAAACATTTTGGTTTGTGGTACAAGGTAGCAGGTAACATACACAAATACAATTATCTCCAACAAATATGAGTCTAGGCAGCTTTTCTTGGTTTTGAGAGGTATTACTATCATGACCCTGGTGATTAAAAGCTTAACTTGACAAACCACAGTTTGTCTTGAAATGGTAGGTTAGAGGCTGGGTATCTGGAAGCAGATGGCCCATGACCTGCCTCAGAGCTATCCCATCCTCCTCAAGATACAGTCAAAGCTTGATACTCGTTCCAGAACTAAACAATCCACGTGATTGGCAACCCAGCTATCACCCCCCAGCATTCATTCTCTACACCATCAGTACACACAGCTAAAAGATGACGGGCAGCAGATGCATGGGAATGTCACCTCCTTGAGGTTCCTCTTTGGGTCTCGCACACATACCCTGACTTAGAAATGTACCACTATATTCCTTCATTTTTGATGGGTCTAAATCCTGGACCCCGATAGATAATTGCTCAGTTTGTGCACCTTCACCAGGATTCCAGTGCACAGGAATGCAAAGGCTACAGAGAGTAGTAGATCCATCATGGATAAAGCTCTGCCCTCCATCGAGAATACCAATCTCTGTAGTCTTTTTGCTCTCCTTTGCTTTGCAGTTTTCATACCAGTCCTTGTTGCAGCCAGGCGGAATACTTTCCACTGTACTTGGAGCCTTTGATGACATGACAAATTTTCTTAAACCTTTCTTAAACGCTGGCACGCCTTCTTCATGGTTACATCTATGTACCGGGCTCCGGTTTGGTCCTCTGAGATGTTGATATCTAGGAACTTGAAGCTGCCCACCTTTTCTACAGCAGACCTTTCAATGAGGGCTAATGTGTGTTCACCTGACTTCCTCTTCCTAAATCTACTGTTATTTCCTTGATCATGCAGATGTTGAGTGCAAAGTTGTTGTTAGGACCACATATCCAACTAATCTATCTTATTACGTAGTTTGTCTTGTCGCCATCCGTGATTCTGCCAACAACCGTGGTGTCATCAGCAAATTAGTGGATGGTATTAGAACTATGCTTAGCCACAGGTTGCTGGGCATTCAGTGTTGGGAAACAAAAAGGAGGTGTGTGCCCATGGGTGTGTTGCAGTTAACAAATCCAGTTAATAACTTAAAAACAACAAGATAATCTCCTAAAATTTAAAACAATCGTGAGATTTAGTGTCTGCTTGTGCTTGTCCCCATTACCATCATTTGGAAAGTCGTCTGCACCCAAGTTAAGATGGGGCTGAATCTCCATTGTCAGTGGTGATCAATCTTGTGCCTGTGATGAACTCTGATAGTTAAGCCTTGGAGCGCATCTGGAATATCAATAATGCACCACTGTCTGCTGTTTTAGTTTGGAACTTTCTCTGTATTTGAGGAAATCCTGAAGTATTCTGTAGGAAATGGCAGTAGTTATATGGGTAAGTGGCAACGTTTTGCCACAGAGTCTGAAATGTTAAATCTTGGTAAACTTTGGATTTATCCCAAAATAAAGAATGTTAGTATGTTTTCAATGCACTATTTAGGCTTCATTGTTGCTGAAATGCTTACAGGAAAGGGAGCACCTAGAATTTTGCGATGGTACATTTGAATTGGAAAATAGATTCCAGTAGTTGTGTGCTCTGAGCATTGGATTGTCAATCTATATTATCTATGAGCTTGATGTCTGTTAAATAGATTGACATCCTATGCTCCATTGGATACCAATAATCAATTCATTGCAGTTGCAGTTTTTCTGATCGTTATTATAGTTGAACAAATCCTATGAATGCAGAATATCCACTTGCACATACAAGAGCAAAGTTAATCATTATCTGACTTAATCATTTCCACTGCTTCTTCATATAAATATATACCAAATTAAATACCTACAGTCTTTCATAAAGTTCATAGAGTGCCCGTGTAGCTTAAACCAAGCAATTTCAAGAGCCCTCACCATCCTGTTCATTACTACCATCAGGGATGAGTTACAGGAACCTGAAAACCCACCCAGTGTTCTTCGGACAGCTTCTTCCCCTCTGCCACAGATCTCTCATTGGTCATGAACAGAATCACATTATACCACTTTTCTATTATTTATTTTTTCATTTCTTATTGTGTCTTATAGTAATTATTTACATCTTGTACCGTATTGCAAGAATTTCATGACGCGTCAGTGATAATAAACCTGATTCTAATTCATGCATCCCGGAGCACAGTAATTTAATTACTTCTCTCTATCATTCGTGGTTGTTTCCAAAGTTATCAAAGGCAACAACATTGTGATTTCTATTACTAAAATGATGCAATTTTAAAAAGATAAAGCTTTCATATTACATTATTTACTTATACTTGCTCATATCCTTGAGTTTCCAAAACTTAAATCTAGTCTGATTCAAAGGTTTATTTCTGTTAGTTGCATGATCTATTGCCAACTATATATGTCTCTTTGATTTCTTAAGCTAGTTCTCTGGTTGTGGAATGGCCTTTTAATTGCTTCAGAGATTTAGATAAGTCACTTACAGAAGTTTGATATCTTTATTTATTTTCTATGGAAGCTAGTTTTGCACGAATTTCTAAGAATTCCAGAGTCAATGCTTCATGTTTCTTTTGAATTCAGAAATGTGGTTCGGTAGCATCTTATTCTTGAGCTTCTGGATTTCAGAGTTGTAATTTGGGGAGCTCAGTATATTGTAGTTTGGAATGTAAAAGGTTAATCTTCTATACTGAAATGACTAACCTGTTCAGTTCTGTAACCCCTTTTCTGATCCTTCTCGAATTCCTGAATCCCTCTCTCTTTTTAAACTATTCCCTAAAATCTTTTGTTTATTAGAGCAAAAAATGTTTTGTGCACTATGAAATGCCTGGGATACTTTATATAAGGGTTGTAGGTCTTTTCCTCCTTTCTAAAATATTTCATATTCTTATTTATTCTACAGGTAATAGATGCCTCTGGCTTTGTAAATAAATGATTGCCATACAAGCTTGCCTAAAGAGGAAGAATCTAGAGTTGTGCATTATTTAAGCCTCGTCCAATCTGTGATCTGTCTCTCCATCTAATTAATGGATTGAGAATTTGCAATTAAATTAAAAGAAAATGTCTGTTTTAAAGATGGAACAGTGGAAGCTGAGGTTTGCTTTAGGACAGTTTGAATTGGATTGCAGTGTCCCATAAATTTTGTGACCATTTTCACTGTAAGTTATCAATAGTTTTATACAGTATAAATAGCAAACTGCACCGAGTTGTGTAGAAAATGGGCATTTTAAGAACATATGTGTCAAGGCAGGAGAAATTTTGTAGAGATTGCAAAAGATGGTGAAGGTAGAGCATCGTGCAATGGATTACATTTATGATGGGGTGGTGGGGAAGGACTGAATGATGTGGAGGAAATGCTATTATGAAGGAATACTATCAAAATATGACACTAGAGATTTGTTCAAACTCTGAAGTGATAGGATGCTAAAAAGACTGATTTTACTGTGTTTGGAATATGTGAATATGTACAATATTTAATGTGATATTTAGAAATGCTGAGGATTTTGACTCTGCAATGCATCATTTATTTGATAAATGAAACAGAGCTCAACATTTCAAGAAAATGTTAAAAGAAACACTGAGGAAGATGATGAAATAAGATGAAACATGGGATTATGATAATTGTACAGTAAACAAGCACCAATAGTGCAGAATGGGTTGAATAATGAACCTCTATATAATGTCTTTTTGTGGTACATGATAAGAAACTTCAAAAAAGTGCTAATGATGTTTCTTAATAAATTGTAGATTAGCAATAGATCAAAATTTACGATGCCGTTGTTACATTATTTGAAAATCTACTCTGCCCTCCCAAAACAACCCCAAAATGGTGCTACTTTAAGTGCATGTTTGGATTTCATTGTGTTGTGTGGAAAAGAGTGCATTGGCAATATGGAAGTACCAGGTGGAAGGGTATGCTATAATGAGGGTATTGGAGTTGTCCAATGAGTGACTGGATGAAAATCTGGCAAAAGGAACTTAATGTGAGGTCTGTGGTTCAGTAAGAGGAATTAAAAGGCAGAAAATTATAGGTATTTTGGTGCATGCATCACAGGGAAAGTTAAACAGATAGTTAAGACTTGCTATTTATTGTGAAGAGGTTGGTGTTCAAAAATAATGAGGTCTGGTTAATGTCAAAGTACATTTGTTAAAGTGTGTATACTTAATATAACCTTGAGATTTGTCTTTGCATGGGCAGCTACAAAACAAAGAGACCCAATAGAGCCCATTAAAGCAAAAGAAAACCATCAGACACCCAACGTGAAGAGATTAAAAAAAGAAAGAAAAATGTGCAACCAATAAAAGTAAGCAAATAGCATTCAGAACTGTGATATTGGCAGGCTGCAGCCACAGTTCGGGGCAGAGATGAGTAAACCTCAGAGTAATGAGTTGAAGTTCAGCACAGAGATTAATAAACCTCACGGACCAGCGATTGGAATGGCCTGTGCCTAACCCTCGACGCTCCGTCCTCTTCTATCTGGCCCGGCGCTTAAATTGTCTAGACCTTGTCTTTGGACCCAGTCACTGCCGCATTGGTACACTCTCGGGCCAGTGTCCAGCCTCCTCAATTCAAGTTGTATGGGGTTTATTAGTGAGGTCACGTTTGGAATGTTGTGACAGTTCACTGTCGTCTTATCAAACAAGGACAGAGAAGGACTGAAGAGAGTCAAAAGGAGATTCACTAAGCTCTTTGTGCCTAATGTTGTATTTTCTTTATTAGAACATTATTCAATGTTTGTGTAGTACTTTGCTGAGACAAACAGCTGTCATCATGAGCAAAAATACTAGTATGGAAATCGGTGAAAAGATGCAGATAAGATGGGCAGTTATAGTTTTTGGATAATGGCTTTAGTTTGAAAGATGTAATATCTCTGTGCAAACCATCATTTAGGCCAAACTGATTGTTTTGAGGTGTTGTTTAAGCCTTTGCTTTGCTGTCAGAACTAATGATCAACAACTGCATGTTGATAGATTGAGGCATGAATGCTAATATATAGATACAAGATAAAATTCTAGCTAACAACTTCTTGTGCCCTTTGTTCGGTAAAATAGAACATTCTACAATATAACCTTTTTTAACTTTATATTAAGGCATTGCATTTGACATAACAGCCAATTTAATAGTGTACAAAATCCTATCATTGCCAAATAGCTGTTACTTGGCGTAATAGACTGAGAATGGTTCAAACAAATTTTTGATCCTAGTTCTTTTTCACCTTGTTCAATAAAGATGTATCTGTTAATTTGAAGTCCTGTGCGTATGACTCTACTGAATCTTTGGATGAAAGGAATACGATTTCCTTGGGGAAAATGCTATAATTCAATAATTGTTGCATGCCCTTGTAATTTGAGCTAATCAATTCAAAAACATTTAAAAGGGCAAATGAAATAATATTGTTGAAAGGGAAGCCATTAATCATTGCGGGGTTTAACTTTAGGTCTGCTTATTTTCACCAATTTAGCTCACTTAATAAGATTTGTTTATTGCACAGAAATCTTCTGGAGCATTGCGGAGTTCCTTAATTGAATGTGTTGAAGTCCAAAGGTTAACAGCACCATCCTGATACTTTATGTTAATCGTCAAAATAATTATGATGTCAATATTTTAAAATACACATATTTCAATATGTAGTAGGATTGGTCATAGGTTAATCTTGCTGTTGCATGTTTGAACTTTAAACTTTATCATGAGGCAAAATGCTAAGTGTGAGCCAACAGCATCACAGGGTATCGCAGAAAGGAATTTATATCTCCTTAGATAATCAGACTTGAAGATTGTAAAATGGCACCAAGATTGAGAAGGAAGACTAAATTAGTGTGGGTGAATTCAATATCAACTAAAATGCAGAAAGAGAAATATTGGTATTGATTTATTAAAGTCACATGTACTGAAATACAGTGGAAAATTTAGCTTTATAAATGCATTCAGGTCATTTCAAAGCATTAGTACTTCAAGATAATACAAGGATAAAGCGATAGGGTGCTATTAAAATGCAGAATATAGTGATTTGGCTACAAAGAAGTGCAGGTATACAGTAAGGTGCAAGGGCCATGATAAGGTAGATTGTGAGGACAAGAGCAGTCTTTAATGTACTAAATGTCCAATGAAGGTGGAAACTGTTCATTAGCCTGGTGGTATGCATTTTTGAGCTTTGTATTTTCTACCCAGTGGAATGGAGGAGAAGAGAGAATATCTGGCGGAGAGCGGTGAGTTCTTTGGTTCCTTGATTATGTTGGCTGCTTTTCCAAGGCAGTGAGAAGTGGAGACTGAGTCAGTGGAGCAGAGGCTACTCTTTGTGGCGAACTGAGCTGTGTGCACAGCTCTAGAATTTCTTGCGGTTTTGGGCAGAGCACTTGCCATACCAGGACGATTTCAGTGGCACATCTCTGTAAAATTGGTGAGAGTCGATGGGGAGATGTTGGACTTCTTGGCATCCTGAGGGAGTAGAGGTGCTGATGTACTTTCTTGGTCATAATGTCTACGTGATTGTACCAGGACAAGCTTATGTTGACACCTAGGAACTTGATTAAGAGTGAAAGAAAAAAAAGTAAACAAAAATACACTATGGTTGAAGTCTTGAGATATGTGATTTAACACTTGCCATAATTTCATTACTCAGAGGTTAATTGGCACTTGCATTGCTGAGATGGAATTTAGCCTCGTCTTTGAATTAAAATTTTGAGGTGAGTTGAGTTTGTTTTTAACAGGGCAATCACTCCACACGAGAGTGTGTTTCAACGATGAGGCAAGCAATGAGGTACCTTTGTGAAGCTAGTGAGTTAGTATTGCATCCACCACATAAGATCGTGACATAATTGCTTCTTGCCTGAAGTATATCTCATTTTTTCTTAAATAATGCTGATTGCCATTCGTTGCACCTCCTTCTGAAAATAAAATCTAGTGCATATTATTTTAACTTCCCATTACAGGATATGTCTGCAATCAAAATATATTTATCAAAGTGTGTATAAAATGTACAACCTTGAGATTTGTCTCCTTACGGTCAGCCCACAAAATAAAGAAACCTAATGGAATCCATTTAGGGGAAAAAAAGACTGTCAGCCACCCGATGTGCAGAAAAAAATTGTGCAAACAATAAAAGTAAGCAAATAATGTTCAGAACTGAAGTTCACGAAAGTGAGTTCACAGTCACGAAGCCAGTCATCACTGCAGCCAATCCGAGAGCCTGTTAGTTACAGGCCACAACCTCAGTTCAGCACAGAGACAAGCAAACCTCGCTGAGTAGCAAGGTGAACATAGGCCCACCTCTCTACTCTGGCCCTAACACCCTGACCTTATCAATCTGGCCCGACGCTTAAATCACTACTGCAGCTCTGGGTCCCCTCTGCTCACCTCACCTCCATCCTGCTGCATCAGATCACCTCCAAGTCTGCTCCAGCAGTGGACAGACAGTAGCTCATTCCCTGCTCTTGGGCTCAGGCCCCACCGCCTCTATTCGACCCGTACCTGCTGCGCTGCAAGCATCCTGCAGCTTTCAGACTTCAGTTCACACTGCAAAAATGCCAGGTCATACAGGCGATTCAGAAGCTCAAGGGAAGTTACAGGCCATTGATTGCCATGATCATATTTGATAAAAAATGTGATTAATGCAATAGTTTATTGTTTCCTTTGTTTTATTTGCTGCCTGCAAGTTGCCTCTGTGCTTCACCAGTATCATTCCAGTATTACAGATATCCATGAATTGTTCTGTCCAATAATTGGAAGACGTGCATCATTATGCGGTCTGATTTCTAATCCATTTGTCTTTGCAAGTCATTAAATAATTGCAATGCAATAATTTAATTTTGTCCCTTATCTTCCATCTATTTAGTAACTTTTTCAAATTCACAACAGCAAACATCTGATCTAAGCTTATCTAATACCTGTGTAATCTTGATAAAATGTATTAAATGTCCGGTGATAGATAACACCCTCTCTGAAAAATTTTTGTTAGCTGTATTTTTTATCATCAATGCAAAAATAATCAATAGTTTTACATTTCTTCTCAGTAAACTATCACGTATTCTCCTATCCAAATTATGGTTTGATCTTTAGCAAATGTGGAGAAGAATCCTCTAGAGTTTAGGTTGCCAACTGTTAAGTGCTGGAAATATAACTGGATCAAATTAGGTATTCTCAATAGATAATAAAATGAACACCATCTTTATTTTAATTCCATGTTTCTCATATTTCTCCCAGCAGCACATGAGGAAAATAATTTTTCTTTTTATTTAACTGTACTCTCCTTCACAGAAAGGATTTACATAATCAACTAGGCAGCCAGACATAAAAGCACAGAGCTTACTGCCTAGGAATACTGAGTAGGTCAGGCACATACTTAAAGATTATTCTGAAATGTTTAATAGTAATTATTCATTATTATTAATATTGCATTTAAAAAAATTAGATTTAATTTTTAAATATAAAAAATTGCATTTTTACTCATGTTTGCAGGGCCTGTTTGATTTTTGTATTTTAAGTACTTTGTTTGGTTTACAGCCTGATTGTCCCTATCATCCAGAAGTAAATATAAATACAGTACTAGATATTGTAGAGAGATCACAGACTGTTGCAAGAAGCATAAGGTCATTATAGTCAGTGATTTTAACTTTCCACATATTGACAGGGACTCATACTATAAAACAACTAGATGGGATGGAGTTTGTCAAATGTGTTCAGGAAAGTTTCCTTAATCAGTATGTAGAAATCCCAGCTAGAGAGTGTGCAGTACTTGATCTTCTATTAGGGAATGAGACAGGGCACTTGTCTGTGTAGGGGAACACTGCATCTAATGGCATCCACAATGCCATTATTTTCAAAGTAATTATTGCAAGAAATATAGGTCCACAGGTTGAGATTCTAAATTGGAGAAAGATGAATTTTGATGGTTTCAGAAATTATCTGGCAGATGTGGATTGGGACAGGCTGTTTTCTGGCAAAGGTGTACTTGGTAAGTGGGAAGCCTTCAAAAGTGAAATTTAGAGAGTACAAAGCTTGTATCTGCTTGTTAGAATAAAAGGTAAAGATAACAATTGCGGGGAACCCTGGTTTCAAGAGACACTGAGGCCCTGGTTAAGAGAAAAAAAGGAGGTACATAGCAGTTATAGGCAGGTAGGAACAAATGAGGTGCTTATGGAGTATAAGAAATGCAAGAGAACTCTTACGAAAGAAGTCAGGAGGGCAAAAAGATGGCATTAAGTTGCTTTAACAGACAAGGTGAAGGAGAATCCTAGGGGATTCTGCTGATATGTTAAGTGGAAAAGGATTGCAAGGGACAAAATTGATTTTCTTGAAGACCAGAATGAAAAATCATGTATAGAGTGAAAACAGATGGGGGGGGGGGGGTGGGGGTTGATGGGAGATCTTAAATTTTCTGCATCTGTATTTACTCAGCAGATTGACACAGAGTCTCTAGAAGTGAGGCAAAGCAACATCAAGTTGATGGACCCTATCCAGAGTACAGAGAAGGAGGTGATTGGTGTCCTGTGGCAAATCAGAGAGGATAAATTCCCAGGGCCTGATAAGGTGTCCTCTTGGATCTGATGGGAGGCAAGTACAGAAATTGCCAGGGCCCTACCAGGGAATTTTAAGTCATCCTTAGCAGCAGGAGAGGTACCAGGTGATTGGAGGATAGACAATGCTGTTCTGCTGTTTAAAAAAGGATCTAAATATAAACCAGGAAATTGTAGGTTGGTGAGTCTGACATCAGTAGTGGGAAAGTGATTGGAAGGTATTCTAAGGGACCGGATATATAAGTATTTGGATTGATATGATTAAGGATAATCAGCATTGCTTCGTGCGAGGTAGGTCATGTCTAACTAGTCTTAGAGTTTTTCAAGGAAGTTTTCAGGAAAGTGGATGAAGGCAAGGCAGTGGTTGTTATCTGCAGGGACTTTAGCAAGGCATTTGACAAGGTCCCCCATGTGAGGTTGGACACTTAGCATTCAAGAAGAGATAGTAAATTGATTTTGACATTGGCATTTTGGGAGAAGCCAGAGAGTGATCATAGAGGGTTGCCTCTCTAACCATCTGAAGAAGATGGTGCCATTGAACAGTGTGACCAAGGGAAACTTCCCCCAGACAGGACAAAACTACTACTTTCATTTCTTGTATATCTTTTTCTTTCAAAAGTGGTTCTTTTTTCTGTTGGAGCCTGTGATCAACATGTTGTGGTGTGTATTTCGGATATTTGAGCAATTTGGCGTGTTGTTGTCTCCGTGGGTATTCTGTCAGGCATGTGGCCGCAAGGCCAAGAAGCTTGGAGAACGGGCCCGAGACCACGATCAACTCCATTTCACACTGATTAAAATGCTGAGGAGGATTGACATCATCGAGGAGAGTACAGAAGGCGAGGAGCTGTTCAGAGCCATCTCGCTCGCTGCTGCTGAAGGAAGGTGTCTGTATGTCATGGTCTCTCTCCCTCCCCCTTGCTCACTGTTCCTGGAGGAGGGCCCAGCGTTCGGCTGGTCTCTCTTGCGATGCTATTGGAGGATGGTGCCTGAGTTCTGGACCTTGGGCAAGGTTTAATTGATGCAGTTTGTGAATTGGACTCTGTAGTTCATATTATGATATGTTTATGGCCAATCCTTTTTTTTTTGTTGCTAATTTGGGCAATTTTGGATCCGGGCAGTCTGCAGATAATGAATACTGAGCTGAAACTAAATATGTCTGGATTCTTGGATTTTGTTTTATATTCTGTGTTTTTAGCATTTTTGTTGCTGTTTGCTCCATTTTTTTTTTGCAACTGGAGGGTGGTGGGGAGGGGTTTGATGTTTTTCCTTTGAATGAGGTCCAGGGTTTCCTTTGTTTTGTTGCTATCTGTGAGGAAGATGGACTCAGGGTTGTATACTGCATACATACTTTCATAACAAATATATTTTGAATCTTTGAAGTTTTAGATCTTCACGTCCTCCTGAGTCTAATTCTTTCAAGTAGACCTCTCTTTGTCCTCTCTCAATGCTATTTGTTCCATGATGTCATGCCTTCATTGTTCTTGGGTTAACATTTAAATACATTTGTTTGTAAATAATGGGGTAATGTGTAAAGTCTGATTTTTTTTTACAGTTAAAATGTAAATTGATTTGCAGTGATAATGCCTCCATTTGGAGCAAAATATTGTTTCAGCTTTTCCAGAGCTTCATGATTTTTTAAATATTTGACTGTGATATCAAATATATGAATGTCCCATTTACTTCTGTTGTAACTCTACCTCCTCCTCCTCTCAAATCCAAAAGCTTTATTGGAACCTCCAAAGAAATTAATATTATGGTCATATTCATTGAGAGGATGTGTGAAGTGACTCTTGAAGTAAAGGTATTAGTGGAGGTTAGTGGATGTCATCATCATTATTATGTGCAGTGTCGTATGACTTGGGCAGTCATAGCCGTTGACCGTGATTGTTTTGGTAAATTTTTCTATAGAAGTTGTTTGCCATTGCCTTCTGGGCAGTGTGTTTACCACGCCATTATCAATACTTCTAAGATGTTGTCTGCCTGGTGTCAGTGGTGACACAACCAGGATTTGTGATTTGCACCATCCGTTCATATGACCATCGAACCACCTGCTCCTTTGGCTTCTTGTGATCCTGATTGGGTGGCTAAGCAAGTGCTGCACCTTGCCCAAGGGTGACCTACATGCTACGGGAGGGAAGGACTGCCTTACACCTCCTTTGGTAGAGACATATCTCCACCCTGACAGTGGGCATAAATATTAACAAGCAACAACGTATTCTGTCCGGGTAGCCTCCAACCTGATGACCTAAATATCGATTTCGCTGACTCCTGGTCATTTCTTCTCCACCACCCCCCCACCCCTGCTGTTTTTCCATTCCTTATTCTCACTCCCTTCTTACCCCATTTATCATCACTTTCCATTCCCCTTCTCTTTCTCCGATGGTCCACTCTCCTCTCCTATCAGATTCCTATTAGTTCACCTATCACTTGCCTGCCTGCACTGCTTCCACTCCTGCCATCTAATTTTGGCTTCTTCCCTCTTCTTCTCCAGCCCCAATGAAGGGTCTTGGCCCAAGACGTTGTCTCTTTGTTCTTCTCCATTGATGTTGCCTGACCTGCTGAGTTCCTCTAGCATTTTGTGTTTGTTGCTCTGGATTTCCAGCATCTTTGAAACTCCTGTGTTAACAAAAATTAATGCAACAATGAAAATGTAATTATGGCAGTCTCCCATGTTTTTGAAGTATAAATGACTAACATGTAGGAAGTAAATTTCTCTTTTTTTGGAAAAATAATTAACTTAGAAGTAATGGCCGACTTTTTGCCAGAGAATGAACTATGGCTGATTTCAATCAATGGAACAGCATTCCCTGGGAAACCAGTGAGCATGTGGGTGATATAAAGGCACAGCTGGTGAAATTGCTGCCAGTC
Source organism: Hypanus sabinus (assembly GCF_030144855.1). Lineage (NCBI taxonomy): Eukaryota > Metazoa > Chordata > Chondrichthyes > Myliobatiformes > Dasyatidae > Hypanus > Hypanus sabinus. The sequence goes on from NC_082722.1 coordinate 40,572,447, forward strand.
ATCACTATTAACTCTGGCTGAATCATAATTTTGCTGTCTGTATAGAGTTTGCACATTCTGTCTGTGAGTTTGTGCGCTTTCTTCTACAATCCCAAAGATGTATGTGTTGATATGTTAGTTGGTGGGTATAAATGATCCCTAACATGTAGGTGAGTGGTTGAGTCTGGTATAAATGATGGGACCATGGGGAGAGTTAAATGGGATTAATGATTATTGGGAATGACTTGGGCTGAAGGGCTATATCCATAAAAACATAGAAAATAGGTGCAGGAGTAGGTCATTCGGCCCCGAGTCTGCACCGCCATTCGGTATGATCATGGTTGATCATCCAACTCAAAACCCTGTACCTGCTTTCTCTCCATACCCCCTGATCCCTTTAGCCACAAGGGCCATATCTAACTTCCTCTTAAATGTAGTCAATGAACTGGCCTCAACTGTTTCCTGTGCAGAGAATTCCAAAGATTCACCACTCTCTGTGTGAAGAAGTTTTTCCTCATCTCAGTCCTAAAAGGCTTCCCCTTTATCCTTAAACTGTGACCCCTCGTTCTGGACTTCCCCAACATCGGAAACAATCTTCCTGCATCTAGCCTGTCCAATCCCTTTAGAATTTTATACATTTCAATAAGATCCCCCCTCAATCTTCTAAATTCCAGTGAGTATAAGTCTAGTCGATCCAGTCTTTCTTCATATGAAAGTCCTGCCATCCCAGGAATCAATCTGGTGAACCTTCTTTGTACTCCCTTAATGGCAAGAATGTTTTTCCTCAGATTAGGGGACCAAAACTGCACACAATACTCCAGGTGCGGTCTCACCAAGGCCTTGTACAACTGCAGTTAGAACCTCCCTGCTCCTGTACTCAAATCATTTTGCTATGAATGTCAACATACCATTTGCCTTTTTCACCGCCTGCTGTACCTGCATGCCCACCTTCAATGACTGGTGTACAATGACACCCAGGTCTCGTTGCACCTCCCCTTTTCCTAATTGGCCACCGTTCAGATAATAATCTGTTTTCCTGTTCTTGCAACCAAAGTGGATAACCTCACATTTATCCACATTAAATTGCATCTGCCATGAATTTGCCCACTCACCTAACCTATCCAAGTGACCCTGCATCCTCATAGCATCCTCCTCACAGCTAACACCGCCGCCCAGCTTCGTGCCATCCGCAAACTTGGCGATGCTGCTTTTAATTCCCTCATCTAAATCATTAATATATATTGTAAACAAACGGGGTCCCAGCACTGAGCCTTGCGGTACCCCACTAGTCACTGCCTGCCATTCTGAAAAGGTCCCGTTTACTCCCACTCTTTGCTTCCTGTCTGCCAACCAATTCTCTATCCACATCAATACCATACCCCCAATACCATGTGCTTTAAGTTTGCACACTAATCTCCTGTGTGGGACCTTGTCAAAAGCTTTTTGAAAATCTAAATATACCACATCCACTGGCTCTCCCCTGTCCACTCTACGAGTTACATCTTCAAAAAGTTCTATAAGATTCGTCAGACATGATTTTCCTTTCACAAATCCATGCTGACTTTGTCCAATGATTTCATCTCTTTCCAAATGTGCTGTTATCACATCTTTGATAACCGACTCTAGCATTTTCCCCACCACAGATGTCAGACTAACCAGTCTATAATTCCCAGGTTTCTCTCTCCCTCCTTTTTTAAAAAGTGGGGTTACATTAGCCACCCTCCAATTCTCAGGAACTAATCCAGAATCTAAGGAGTTTTGAAAAATTATCACTAATGCATCCACTATTTCTTGGGCTACTTCCTTAAGCACTCTTGGACCATCTGGCTCTGGGGATTTATCTGCCTTTAATTCCTTCAATTTACCTAGCACCACTTCCCTACTAACATGTTTTTCCTTCAGTTCCTCCATCTCACTAGACCCTTGGTCCCTTACTATTTCCAGAAGATTATTTATGTCCTCCTTAGTGAAGACAGAACCAAAGTAGTTATTCAATTGGTCTGCCATGTCTTTGTTCCCTATGATCAATTCACCTATTTCTGACTGTAAAGGACCTACATTTGTCTTGACCAATCTTTTTCTTTTCACGTATCTATAAAAGCTTTTACAGTCAGTTTTTATGTTCCCTGCCAGCTTTCTCTCATTACCTTTTTTCCCTTTCCTAATTAAGCCCTTTGTCCTCCTCTGCTGGTCTCTGAATTTCTCCTCAGGTGGGCCGCTTTTTTTTGCTAATTTACACGTTTCTTCTTTGGACTTGATACTATCCCTAATTTCCCTTGTTGGCGATGGGTGCACTACCTTCTCTGATTTATTCTTTTGCCAAACTGGGATGAACAATTGTTGTAGTTCATCCATGCAACCTTTAAATGCTTGCCATTGCATATCCACCCTCAACCCTTTAAGTTTCATTTGCCAGTCTATCTTAGCTAATTCACGTCTCATACCTTCAAAGTTACCCTTCTTTAAGTTCAGAACCTTTGTTTCTGAATTAACTATGTCACTCTCCATCTTAATGAAGAATTCCACCATATTATGGTCACTCTTACCCAAGGGGCCTCGCACGACAAGATTGCTAACTAACCCTTCCTCATTGCTCAATACCCAATCTAGAATGGCCTGCTCTCTAGTTGGTTCCTTGACTTGTTGGTTCAGAAAACCATCCCGCATACATTCCAAGAAATCCTCTTCCTCAGCACCCTTACCAATTTGGCTCACCCAATCTATATGTAGATTGAAGTCACTAATTATAACTACTGTTCCTTTATTGCACACATTTCTAATTTCCTGTTTAATGCCATCCCCAACCTCACTACTACTGTTAGGTGGCCTGTACACAACTCCCACCAGTGTTTTCTGCCGCTTAGTGTTATGCAGCTCTACCCATATTGATTCCACATCCTCCAGGCTAATGTCCTTCCTTTCTATTGGGTTAATCTCCTCTCTAACCAGCAATGCTACCCCACCACCTTTTCTTTCCTGTATATCCCTCCTGAATATTGAATATCCCTGGATGTTGAGCTCCCATCCTTGGTCACCCTGGAGCCATCTCTCTGTGATCCCAACTATATCATATTCATTAATAACTATCTGCACATTCAATTCATCCACCTTGTTACGAATGCTCCTCGCATTGACACACAAAGCCTTCAGGCTTGTTTTTACAACATTCTTAGCCCTTATACAATTATGTTGAAAAGTGGCCCTTTTTGCTTTTTGCCCTGGATTTGCCTGCCTGCCACTTTTACTTTTCACCTTATTACTTTTTGCTTCTACCCTCATTTTACACCCCTCTGTCTCTCTGCACTTGTTCCCATCCCCCTGACACATTAGTTTAAAGCCTCCTGAACAGCAGTAGCAAACGCTCCCCCTAGGACATTGGTTCCAGTCCAGCCCAGGTGCAGACCGTCCTGTTTATACCGGTCCCACCTCCCCCAGAATTGGTTCCAATGCCCCAGAAATTTGAATCTCTCCCCCTTGCACCATTTTTCAAGCCACGTATTCATCTGAAATATCCGCCTATTTCTACTCTGACTAGCATGTGGCACTGGTAGTAATCCAGAGATTATTACCTTTGTGGTCTTACAGTATATCCATACTGTAAGAGTCAATGACTCTTTTGCAAGATATAATAATTTACACTAAATTATGAAACCAGACACAAAAATGGGCTGCTTTTTTATTCTATTCTGAAAAATAGTATTTGCTATTAATTCTGACACTGATAGAACTCAATATTTGCCTTTGAGAAAATTTACTATAAAGGGGGGAGGGGAAGCAGTAGTATAAATCACATCTAATCAAAAAAATCTTAGGTGCATCATGACAAAATGTGAATCTTTTCCACACCTCTGGGTCCAGTATTGTCAAGTTGCTCTGTAGTCTGCACTTCCCCCATATTATATATAATTATATAAATTACAATTAAATACACACTGAAGCAAGACTGTAGCTTTAAGTATTTTTGTGACTATATTAGATATGGGAGATATAATTTTTTTTCATTCTCCTTGATCCAAATCTGTGTCTCTTGAATATTGTGTAAGGTAAAAAACCCATTAATCACTCGTAGGAAACGATGTTAAATTCTCACAAATGAGTAAGTTGGGATTTATAAAGCTTGTAAGGGAAATTACATGATCAAAATCAACTGCTTTGTCTTTAAGCATTTCTTTGAAATAAGCAATGGCCTGAAGTTTGTGGCTGTAATAATAGAACTAATGTCACTACTTGCTGTCATCACTGTTTAAAGTTGGCACAGCTATTGACACTTGTCTGTGTCATTAAATGCAGATATCTTAATGTTGCTGCCTTGCTCTGCCATTAAATGTGCTGTCGCTATCTTGTCTGGTTCAATCAGTGTAGACTCTGAGTTTTGACGTGCACTTCAACTTTTGATTAGCATCTACTCACTTGAAAGAGTGACTGTGTTAGGTTTCGTTGAAACCTGTAATGTTTGTGTTTTCTCTTTGTCTATTCCTTGATTATTGAAGTTTTTAGTTTGCTATTTAATCCTTGAATTTAATCTTCTGTATGTATCAATCTATTTCCTCTTTCTGTAAGTATTACAAATCATAATTGGTGCATTGTGATCTGTGATAATTTATCACACTGATGGTCAGTTCAGCCCGGCTGCTGGGCTTGCTTTTCCTGGATACACCTCCCGAGAAGGGTGACACACTGAAGTCATGTCAGAAACCAGTTAATTCTTGTGAGCCAGTGTTCTTTGAGGTTTCTGGCTAAATGCCTCCCTTCACCATTGACTACAAAATCAAAACTTCTGAATATCCTTATTCTGGATGTGAGGTGCATCTTGCTGGCTGGAAACGCTGGTGCTCAGCTGTTTATGTGGAGGTCTTGTACTTCCACGCATGAACTGTCAAACACACAAATCCAAGACTTACAGTGACAGATGGTGTCACACCTGTCATTGTGCGCTATCACTGGTCCCTGTCTAACAACAGAGTTGCTTTGAAGATCCCATGCAAGGTCAGAGGGATAGGTAACATTTTTGATTCCATGGGGAGCTTGGGCCTGCAGATTAGGAAGCAAAAGGGAAGCTAATCTTAAACTATTTTATTCCTAAGTATATCTTCATAATTGCAGTAATTTTAGGACATAAAATGTCCCTTGCTTACCATATATATAAAAACTGTTAACATATCTTTAAGTTTTGACAGGAGACAAAACTCCACTCTGCTTTGTCTCTATCAAAGCTTGTTCCAGAGGTTTGCTGTCTGCACCGCTTGAAGCTCATCATCACTGAGACCCTGTTGCTCAATTCAGGGATGTGGAGGCCAAAGACTAGCCCTTTGCATCTAATTAGGAGGTGCTGGTAGGCAGGGAGATGGATGTCAGTTGTGGGTGACCAATTGGATCTAAAGCATCTGGACAATGTGTGTATTAACCCAGTCTGTAGTAGTTACAAAACCAATCACAAGTCTTACATTTAAGCCCTAGGTACATAGGGCTGTAGAGTAGATAACAAAAAATCTACTGGGAGATTTACAAGATGAACATATTAGGCTAAGCTGCTTTGTTTATTCAAAATAAATAGATGGGACGCTATTTTTGATACATTCTGTAAGAGAATGGCCAATCATGTAGATGGCCCTTGGACTAATCTGTTGGTGATTTAGTTTACATCAGTAAGAGCATTAGTTCAAACCTTTTAAGTAGTCTACATTTTCAACTGCATTCTTTGAGGGGGCAAGGTTGGGCTATCATTATACTTCCATCTCTTTTTATGTTAATGTTGTTCATTGCTTAACCCATACTCAAATGAACAGCAACTTACCCAAGGGAACTAATCATCTTCATGCTTGTACATTTGCTTTTTACACCACACTGCTGTTTTCTGCATTCTAGAATGTGAAAATGTGGGTGAATATAATATTCTTCAGCACTTGAGCCAATCTTGTATTGTGGTGAATGTGTTGCGCCCCTTCAAGAGTTTGTCTACGCTTCCAACTGCTTAGGGAAAGCAGCCAACTTAATCAAAGCTCTCAACTCGGCATTCTTTCTTTCTCCCTACTCCGTCCACCAGGCAGAAGATATAAAGACCACCAGGCTCAAGTACAGCTTTGATCCCACTTTTATCAGCCTTTTAAATGGATTTCTTGTGTGCTAAAAATAAACCCTCAACCTCTCTTGGCCCTTGCACCGTATTTGTTGATCTGCACGGTACTTTCTTTGTAACTCACTTTCATAAACTCTTTCCAACTCTCATTGTTATTTTTATTTGTACAGTTTGTCTTTATTTGCCTATTGATTGTTCGTCGGGTTTTGTAAAGGTATAATTTTTCCATTCAATTATATTTCTTTTCTCTCTGTAAACGCCTGCAAGAAAATGAATCTCAAGGTGATATATGGTAAGCATGTACATACTTCAATTATAAACTTTCCTTTGAAATTCTGCATAGTTTTTCCTTCTGTATTATCTTGTACGCATGAGATGATCTGTTTGGATGGCATGCAAACAAGACTTTTCACTGTATCTGACAATAATAAACAATTACCAGTTGCCTTCATACAAGTCTTGTGACATTAGTAAAATATACTATTAATCATCAACTATCTGATTTTTTTTCCCCCAGTTCACAAACTTGCTGTTTCAACCACCTTGGATATGACTGCAACCAGAGATGCCCAATACTCAGGACTTGATATAAAATCCCAATTATTACTAATTGCCATATTCACCATGTCTGAATTTGCCAATGGCACTGCTCGTGTTGGCAGAATCTCGCATGGCAAGGAGGAGGCCAACAGGAGCGAGAGAGATCAGCTGGTTGAGTGGTGTTCAAACAACAACCTTGGTGTCATCAAGGGCAAGGAATTCATTGCAGACTTCAGGAAGAGGAAGTTTGCAACACATAAGCAGGTCCTGCCTCATCTGCAGATTCCCTCTTTTTGCAGCTTCTCACAAGAAAACTCTTCTCTCCATGTTGATATTGCATTACCACTTTTCTAGTCCTTTCAAACTGCAGTTGGGTTCATTATTACTTAAATTTTTAATGAATAACTTGCTGTCCATTGTGTGTCAGTAGCCAGATGAGTGTGTCATATGCTGGGTACTATCCATTTTTAATAGGTTTTGGAAGAGTGTGGGAGTAAGCCAGTTGAACTGCATACTTAACCTTGTCAGTATGAAGTTTTGCCATCTATTATTTCTAAATACACTGATCTTTAAGACAAGTCTGTACATGTGATTGTTTATTGTGCTACTATGTTTGGAAATAGAACTGAAAGGTAGAAAGTTTAAATGTGGACTGGAACAATGGATAGACAATAGGAACTAAGATTTATAATCCTTGTTTCACAATTTGCACAGCAATGTAAGCTGCACCTTTTTTTAAAAAATAAAGATCATCAATTAGTACAATTAGTTCAATCCTGTTAGTGCAGTGTGTATCTGAAAATGAGCTTATCACAATGGTCATGGTCAGATTAGGGATTTCTTTGATTTAATTCCTGCTGATTTGCTGCATGAATGAAGAGTGTTGTTCCTCGTAAATGAATATTTTTGACTATATTTTAAGTTTTAAGGAATTTAAGGCTGCAATTTCTTTTTGTATAGACTCAGTTTGACTTCTGAAAAGTTCCTCAAGATAGCAATAGCACATTTATGCTTTTGTGAATTGGGATCGCAGTGCAGGTTGTGGCTGTGTTTTGCACTTATGACAACAAAAGGCATCAATTGAAAGTTATGATGCAACACAGAACCTGGTAGTGATAATTCAGTATTTTGGATGACATTATTGCCTTTAGCCAGTTTACACAATGGGGGAGTTTATTTCCTGATATCAATAAAGTAACAACAGGATGGAAGAATTTTTAAGACATGTTCAGGAGGACTTTCCTGAGAATGAGGCAAGCTAATAGGTAGTCGTGTTGGTGGATATCTTTGGCGGAACCAATAACAGAGTGCAAACAAATGCTATTTATGAAGGGGGTCTATCACTTTCTCTTGTGGCAACTGGTCATGACTGCAAGAGCCAGATTTCCATTTGCACTTGGATCCTTCTGTCTATCCCATATTTGTCCAACTCTGAGCTACCCGTGATGTAGGTTGGAGATGGTTTAGCAAGCATCAGATGAACATAGAATCATTCGAATCGTACAGTGGTGAAGATCTTCAGCTGGATAACGACTGAATTCAATAGTTTGAAAACTGATCTGGACCAAGTAAATTGGATTTCTGGCAAAGCTGTATTGTGGATGCCTGTTTTCTTGAACCATAACTTCACAGGCATAGATAAGGTGGATGGTACCATTCTTTCCAGCAGTATAGGAGACACCAAAACTTGGGGGCATAGACTTAAGGTTTGAGGAAAGATTGAAAAGGGACCTGAGGTACAACTTTTTCACACACAGGGTGGTGAGTACATGGAACAAACTGGCTGCAGAAGTGTTTGAAGCAAGTACAATAGAAGCTCTTGGATAGGTACATGGATGGGCATGGTTCATGGAATATGGGTTGAATGCAGGAAATTGGAACTGGCTGTCACTTCTGATCCATCTTCCTTTACCCTCTTTCAGCTGATCACAATTATAGCATCACCCTGTCTAGGTCAGCATGAATGACATTGGTTACACATTAACAACGGAGCGAGTTTTCGTGCAGGTCCGTTTTATTTTCAGAAGTCAGCTGATCACTAGAGGGAGATGATTAACAGTTGCAACATCACTGAAAGGGTTATGACAGGTCATGACTGAGGAACTACAGTGGAAAGGTGGGTCGATTTGGGGAGGGTCAGGTTAGCTGCCTAGAGCAGTCGTGGAGGATGGCTCTGGGATTGTTGGCTTGGTTAGGTATGTGGAGCAAAGATAATGAGATCACCATTCAAGAGGGGGAATGGTGATTGAGAAGAGGGAGCATCTGGCTGATTGCTTAGGTTAGGAGTGCATCTTGAGTGATTGGGTGAAGATTGTGCTCCTTGTGTTATGTTGATTGCTTTCGTATGAGAGCCAGTGAGTGAAAGGGACTGATACAAATGTGTTGAGGATTGGATATCAAAAGGACAATCTGGATACTCTCAAACTAGAAACCATGGCTGATTCGGAGGGATCTACTCCCTACTGAAGTCTAGGATTGTGGCATTCAAATCAGATACCCTAGCCTTCACAAGACATTGAGATATGACTTCTGTAAAGCTATCAATAATTCCAAGTGACAATATCAGTGCAAGATCAATTCCCAGCTCAACCACTACATAATATAATTGGCTATGGAACAAAGTCGGGCAGCATCACCAACATCAGCACATCACTTCCGAAAGAACTAAACGCATTACATTTTGTACAGAAGGGGACTGAATGTCACTGACTGCCCTGCCGGCCTTAATGAACCTGAACTCACAGTCACCATTGCCGATGTGGGATTAGTCCTCCAGAGAGTTAACCTGTGCAAAGCATCTGTTCTAAACAGTGTCCCAGGCAGTGTTCTTAGATCTTGTGCTAGTCAGTTTGCAGTTGTATTGCAGATATCCTTAACCTTGCCTAGATTTGAGCCGAGATTCCCACCTGCTTTAAGAAGACCACTATCATCTCAATATCTAAGAAAAACAAGGTACTGGGCATTAATGACTATTTCTTGGTGGCTCAGATATCCATCATCTTGAAATGCTTCAAGAGGCTGGTGATGGCAAACATTAATTCCAACCTCCCAGACAACCTAAGCCTAGAGTAATTTGTCTACCGCTGAAACCAGTCTACAGCAGTTGTGATCTACCTGGCCCTGCACTCATCTCTGAAGCATCTTGGACAGTAAAGACACCTACATCAGACTATTGCTTATTGACTACAGCTCTGCCTTCAGTATGGTTATTCAAAGCAAACACATCCCCATAACTCTTGGATCTGGGCCTTCCCATCTCCCTCTGCAAATGGATCCTTGACTTCCTGACCAACAGACCACAATCAGTAAGAACAGGCAGTAGCACCTGCAGCACAGTTATTCTCAAAGCTGGTGCCAAACAAAACTGCTTTGTCCTCTCATGACAGCATGGCCAGGTTCTGCTCTCCCTCCACCTGCACATTGACAGATGGAGCTTAATACAGGAAGGAGATGGGGGGAGCTGCTCATGACTTCAGGGGGAGGGGTAGTGCACATGCTCCTGGCACTGAGGTTGACAGGAACGTGAACCTCACCAATAGCCTGTCCTGGTCCTGGTACAACTATATTGATGCTAGTGGCACCTCCAGAAAGTTTATTAAAAATTGGCAAGTCCCCTTTAACTCTCGCCAGTTTTTATCAATGCATTCCAACCAGATGCTTAATGCTTGGTGTGGCAGCTGCTCTGCCGTTGCTGGAGAGAAACCGTGGAGTCGAGGAAACAGCACATCACGGAAACTATCCTCTCCTCCATGGATTCGGTCTATACTTCTTACAGCCAGCATAATCAACCAGACTGCTATGTTTTGTATCTCCAAATCATAAAACTAATTGGGAAAAAAAACATGGAGCCAGGAATAATGTGTCTAATCTTAGTTACGTTTTTACTTTTAGCGAGGTGCATACATGGTGACGTGATGACATATGCCGGTCACGTACTTTTACATATAACCTGTAATGAATTATGTAAACAAAAAAAATGCTTCACCAAATAATATATTTACAATATTACTCAAATATTGCTGAATTAGTAAATACGTAAGGATATTCTCTGTTCTCCTACCTCCCATTGGGCAGACAATATAAAAGCCTGGAAGCCTGTGTCACCAGGCTTAAGGACAGTTTCTATCCTGCTGCAGTAAGGCTATTGAATGGTTCCTTCGAACAATAAGATGGACTCTTGATCTCATAATCTACCTTGTTGTGAACTTGTACCTTCCTGCCTTCCTGTACTGTGCTTTTTCTGCAATCTTGTTTTACCTTGTACTATGTCAATTCACTTCAGTAATGGATTGATTAATGTGGGCGAAATACAAGTCAACTTTTTTGGGACATGCATATCATAATAAGCCAATTTATCTGAGCTAAGTTCTCAATAGCCATTCTGGAATGTACTTGCACCAAAGCAGGCCTTGGGTGCATTGAGATCTGCCTGTTTCAGCTGTGTTTTATGAGAATGTATGTCTCTCTAGGAATGCCACTGACCAAGTCAGCGATCCTTCATCTGTTTTCCTCCAGAATTTTTTTTGAAAATCACAAACTTTGTTTTTAAGTTCCTAAATTTTGTTTCATAATTGTTAAAAATTTGAAATATGTAGCACACAAAACATGTCACTGTAATTTCTAATATCTAGGTGCAATTTTGTTTCTAAAACTCTTTTTGTTTGTACACAAAAATATCGTGGAATTTTGAGGCCAAAGCATTTGAAGGGGTTAAAAAGTTTCAAAGTATTTCAGTTTATTCATGTTTAAACAAAAACACTTAACCATAAAATGTACTGGGAAATGGAGTTGACATTGTAATTGTTGTGCTGATGCTGTGAAACCCCTCAGCGATTTGTCCACACATCAAAATGCAACTTGCTGTTTTAAATATGGCCTTAAGTAGAGCAACCACCTCTTCAAGGCTGGCCTGTAAATGATTTAATAAACTATTACTGCATGGCTATCATTAAAATGTTGATTTGGAATAATGGAATGCTTTATACAATATATATGGCAATTTGAAATACAGGATTGTCCTCAATGAGTATTACATAACAGCTAACATTTCTGTATTGATTCTGATGGAAGGCAAATCCCTGCTTAATATATACTGGTATGAATCTGCAGCAGGCTGTCAGTCAGCTCGTGGTTTTCATTTCTGATCTATGAGGAAATGACAACTGCTTAGCCCTCAATTGTATGAAAATAGTGATCAGGCTGACTGCTGGTAACATCAAACACAAATACACACAGCTTTGAACAGTGATTGAATTCCTATAGCTGTTAAAAAGACAGCTTCATGAAAAGTTCATGTGAGCAGCTGAAGGTATGTTTCTGGAGCTGGTGGCAGGTGCCTGTGACTGTACATTTTGTGGTTTCCCTTTGCAGTACGGTTTGTGCGTAGATTAATATTGTAGATGGCACCCAATCCAGCAACCTTATGAGTCCTGACAAAGGGTCTCGACCCAAAACGTTGACTGCTTCTTTCAATGGATGCTGCCCGACCTGCTGAGTTCGTCCAGCTTTTTTTGTCCGTCTTGATTTGACCACAGCATCGGCAGTGCACTTTGAGTTGGAGATAGTGATGTTTACCATTTCTTCTTACTGAAACCTGCTCGTTTGTGGATTAGCGCCAGCAAATTCAGTCTGCCACATGATGGGAAAGCGGATGATGAATGGTCAAAAGTCTTCTGTTCTCTGATAAGGCCTGATGGATAATTGTTATGAAAGGTATCACTGTCAGTCGTGGCCTTAAACAATATTACAACCCCACAGTGTTGGTCGGCATTTAGATCCTTCTATCTATCTCATAAGTTTCCAACTTTGCTCGGCATAAAACAATGCGGTGCATCTTGAAGGTGGTCTGCTAACACGCTCCGCAGCTGCACGGTTCCTAGGGCAGGTTCTGTGAGGAGAAGCCACAATTTGAAGCCCTCTCGCAATCACACACTGAGGGGTTATATCCATGCAAAAGAGAGCATCTTGGGCTTTGCTCATGAAACACGGTGATTTAATAATCTTGTATGTAAATGGATGCTTTACCTTTTATTATATATTGCTAATTATATGAATAAAAGGTATTTTGGGGGGAAAGGGTGACATGTGCTCACTGCTAAGCCTGAGAGTGAAGTAGGAGGTTAGATGTGTAACTCTGGTTGTCAATCAGGTACATTCTGAATTGCAGAAAGATTACAACACTGAAGGAGGCCGTCTGCCCATTGTGTCTCCACTGCCTGTCTGAAAAAGCTATCCAGCTCGTCCCCCTTTCCTGTCTTTTCCCCAAAGCCCGCCAATCTCTTTTTCAAGTACTTATCCAGTTCCCCATTGAATGCCATGATTGAATCTCGTTTCCATAACTCCTCTGGCAGTCTGTTCTGGGTCTTATCTGCTTATTGCAAAAATATGTTTTTCCTCATGTCATCTTTTTTTGAACCAGCCATTTTCATTCTACATCCTTCTGGTTCTTGACCTTTAGAGTAAAAAGGGAATAGTTTCTCTATCTGGACCCTTCAAAGTTTAAAATACTTCTATCAAACCTCTGAATCCCAGCCATTCCAAGGGAACAATCCTAGCTTAAGTTTAGTTGCATAACTTAAGTCCTTCATCCCCCTAACCATTCCAGCAAATCTTTATTGTACCCTCTCTAGAACATTTACATCTTTCTCAAAATGTCATACACTGCATTGGACATTTTACTGTCGGTTTGGTGGAAGCTGGTTCACAAAGTTCATTGTAATTTCCTAGTCCTTGAACTCTGTCTCTGTTTATGAAGCAAAAGATCCTTTATGATATTTTCTTATTGAACTACTTTCTCAACCTGTCCTGCCACTCTCAATGATTTACAGTTGCAATCCCAGAGCACTGTTCTTCTTCTCTGTATTTTGGAATTGTACCCTGAAGTTTACATTCTTTGTTCTTGCTAATAAAGTGTAACCCTTGCTAATAAAGTGTCTGTTTTCAGTATTAAATTTCACATGGCATGTTTTTAACCATTCAACTAACCTGGCTATATCCCTGTGAATTCTATTTCTGCTCTCCTCACTGTTCATTATGTTATTATGTTTGCTGATTCCTTCAAACTTTAAAAGTCTACTTTTTGCATGCAGGTCCAAATCGTTTGGACTGACCCCAGGGAACACCACTGCTGAAATAGCTTTGTTATGAATCACCAAAAGAATTATAACTATTTAAATAATTTATTCAAATGGATGTTAGTGTCGATTGGAGGAGTGAAGGGGATAATTTTTAATATCATTGGAAAAATGCACATACATTCTTTTGTTAGAAGTTATCTACATCTCTGTGGCAAAGATTTTACTACAGTGGGTATTTTTGCTGCATGGGCTTAGCTATATATATAAAAAAAAGAACACTTGGTCTTCTCTATGCTTCACCAGTGTATTAATAAGGTCATGGTACACTGTTTGCTTGATGACTTTATTTTCCTTCATAGTACCTGTTTACTAAGCAGTCAAGATCTACAAACGTTTGTAAATAGAATTATCAGCTTGTGGAATAGATTTACAAGATAAACAGAAGATTAATGAGTTCTTAGTCTGTATGTGGAAGTAGAAAGCATTGAAAGAGGCTTTGTTCTATCTTGCATCACCAATGTGCTAAAATATTGTACACATAGTGTCCTCCAATCACTCTCCTTTACTGCCCATTGCTACTAATTTTGCTTCCATTATCAAATTCCACATACTAAATCACAACTTGTGTAACAATCCCTATTATACAGCAGACAGATTGTGCTTGGTTTAAAGTTTAGTCATTCTTAAAGATAAGTAAGAAAATTTGCAGAATGTCTGTAAAGTAACAGATCCCATAATGAGGCTAAAAGGCCCTTATTCACTTGATAATTTTCTTTCATTCATTTTGCAGTTATTCCTTCCCATGTACCTCATGCTTCCTTTTGCATTGTCCTTGTTAATTGCTGAAATCATCGCTGGTCCCTTTCCCTTTCAGCTGAGTTAAAGGATTATATACGTACACAGGATTGCATTCTGTCACTCTTTCACTTCCCAACCACCCCATGTCCTTGGCAGAGGAACTTCACTCTCTTAATTGCCTCGCATTTGAGCATTGATTCTCCAAACAATATTTTATTTGCTATCCAAGGTTATCTTTTGAGACTTGAACTGAACAGTGAATGAGAGCATCACTGCTTACAACAAAAAACCTTCCACTCCCCAATCTCAGCCCTACCTTGTGCACAAAAAGTGTTCTCCCACCATTCTTTGCTGCCTCCATCAGTACATTAATTACTTGTTTGAGATTCTTTTCTGGGTTTTATTTACTGTGTCATACTAATCCAATGAACTAAATGGCTTCAACTTAATTTCAGATTTACTACTATCTAATAGCACGTCAAATGACTCTACCAGTGTTAGCCCTGAAACACAGTCCAATAAACATATGCATTAGAGCTGCTACTACTAAATTAGCTTGCATTTCAATTATGAATAGTGCACAAATCACAATGATGAGAATTTCATAAATGGGATACTTTTGGTAATATTCTGGAAAATAGAGAAATTGGACAGCCACTGAGGACTTTTATGTTACAATCAGAAGGCATTGCTGCCTTCTAATGACATTCAATAGTTCTGAATGCCCTGCATATCATTTAAGTTTCTAGTCTGCTCTTGACAAATTATTTTTGTGCCCATTCCCTAGGCATTGTCATCGAATCAATGTAATGAAAGAGTTTGTACTTGTTGAAGTATTATCCCAATAACCAACTAGTGATCTGTTCAGTTGTCCAGAAATTTATGGTGCCTGTCAAGATGCATTGAGCCACTGGTGTGGAGGGAGATTATGTGCAAAGACCTACTGTCATAGAATTGTGGTGGACAATCCAAAGACATCACGTACTAGGGAAGATTTAAACACTGAAAGCTCTTTCAGCAGATTGCTAACTGTGGAGTACATGAAGGAAAGGAGTTAAATTTGGTTCCTGTCCATGGAGATAAAGGCTTGTCTGGTCAGTGCATTGATGCAGAGTAGGGAAAACTGAGAAGGTAATTGGAAGAGTGGATAGATTATTATTGGCTTTTCTGGAGGTTGGCTGCAGATCAGTTTGGGGTGAAGAGGAAGGGAGGGAGTGGGCGTATGATGGTGGTCAGATCAGGAATGGAGAGTTCAGCTGTGAATTTGAACTGGTGGATAGGGTCAGAGCATCAGGAGGGATGGGTCTGCGGAGGGTCACCTCCAGGGATGCAGGCTGAAAGCTGTCAGGAGAGAAGCGCGGCCTGAATAACATGGCACCCAATCAGTTTCTCATTTTAAAAATGTTCAAAACAAGCCTGTACTGTAGAAAATGCGAGGTAGACTGCAGATGTTGGAGATCTTGATCAACAAAGAGAAAACCGTGCAGGAACTGAGCAGGCAAAGCAGTATCTATGGAGGGAAATAAACAGTCAATGACTAAGGCTGAACCCCATTAACAGTGTGGGTTACTGTAGTATATATGTCTGCTTCCTGCACACTTATTGAAAATCTTCAACACATAAATGCTGTAGCATATCAGGCACACGGAAAACATGAAAGAGAACAATGGACTTCAGCAAGTTCATGACTTTCTTTCCGTCTTTTCAGTGAATTTGTACTGAGTAACACACACATATGACGCACTTAAATGATTAGACTCTGAGGATAATTTGGATCTAAGTTTGACTTTGTTTTACTAATGCCATTCATTTCTAACAAACTACTCTTGCTGCATCTCAGCCCAAATAGTTGACTGTTTGCTGAGTTCCTTCAGCATATTGTGGATATTGCTTATTCATGCTGTTTTTTTTTTGGCTATTAAGGTGTTTGAAAAGTGCACGCCAAGAGTGATGTGCAGTGCTATGATGGCATTTATGAAAAGGAACCGCTAAATTGTCTAGTCTGGTTTTGGGTGGCAGGGTGGAGATGCTTCTCTACCAAAAGAGGTGTAAGGTGCTCCTTCCCTCCACTAGCCAGCAGGTCGCATTGGGCAAGGTGGATCACCTGCTTAGTCCCTCCTGATCAGGGTCACATGAGGCGTGGGAGCAGGTCGTATGACCAGCTGGTGCATAACTCGCGTCCTGCCAGGCAGACAATCTCTGAAGAGTATTGATAATGGCTGGGGTTACCCGTCTTGTAAAGACAATGCTCAGAAGAAGGAAATGGAAAACAGCTTCTGTAGAAAAATTTGCCGAGGGCAATCACAGTCATGAGACTATGATCGCCTATGTGATACGACATGGCACATAATGGTGATGATGATGACCCTGGTTTCAGTCCAAAATCAGCTTCCTCTGGTTGGTTATCTTTGAACACCTTCCTTGGGTCAGCTAGGTATCTATTACTGTGTGAGATGTCTTTAAATCAATTATTGAGAAACCTATGCTAATATATTTTGCATTTCTGTCTTTGGAGGTTATCAAATGAATTGCTAGCTGTTTCTCTCTTCATAGATGCTGTCAGCAGGATCTGGACCGGATGCAAAAATGGCAGATGGAATTTAATGCAGACAAGTGTGAAGCTTGGAACTTTGGGAGGACAAACCAGCATAGAACTTGCATGATGGGTGGTAGGGTATGGGTATTGAGGATTGTGGTGGAACAGAGGGATCTGGGAATACATATCCATAATTCCATGAAAGTGATGTCGTAGGTAGATAGTGTTGTAGAAAGAGCTTTAGGCACATTGGCCTTCATATATCTAAGTACTGAGTGCAGGAATTGGGATGTTGTGTTAAAGTTATACAAGATGTTGGTGAGGCCTAATGTGGAGTATTGTGCACATTTCTGGTCACCTACCTACAGGAAATGTATGAGTAGGATGGAAGAGTGCAGAGAAAACTTACAAGGGTGTTGTCAAGACTTGAGGATCTGAGTTATAGGGAAAGGTTAAATAGGTTATATTTTGTAATTCCAAAAGACAAAAACTAATTGAAAGGACAACAAATGTGTTGCCCTTAAGGCATTTGTTTAGCTTTATTACATTTTCGCTTTAAATAATTTGTTTGTAATTATTTTCTAGTTAAAGTTAAGGTTGATAACTACGTTGCAGTTGTTGAAGGTAAATTCATTATCTGTGATATATCGCGGCATGTGATGACGTCACACTGGGTTTCGCTACGTCTTGTGGGTAAATACCAGTTTGGAGAAATGGGAATGCAGGGGCTTGTGTGTGCAGGATCAATGCGAGAAAAGCTCCATTTCTACACACTGAGAAACATCATAGAAACAACGCAGTAAGTTCATAAGACAGTCAATATGTTAAGGTAAAAATGTTAATGCTGTCTCTGTTAAAAGAAATGACGGTTGATAGAGTTTATTTTCTTGTGCTATTGAAAGCGTTGCTAGAAATTTTGTGTTGAAGTGTATTTAAGGTTGTTGATGACGTAGGTAGATTCTGACTGTATGTTGTACTTTAATGAGTCTTTAATATAGTTTGTTGTAGTTTTACTTTTACAAGTATTTATAATGTAAATGTGATGCTAAGAAGGAAATAAATACTGTATATATTTTGTATTGTTTTGTCAACAGTTTTCACCATAGGTTAATGTGGATAAGTGAACAGTAAGCGGTTAATCTTACTGCGGTCCTGTCTTCATTGACTTTGGTTTAACTTGGTGTTAGTTCAGAGTTTCTATACCCTGCATGAGAACACTACAACAAAGGAGCTAGGAGATGACTCATGTATGTTCATTTTTACTTTAAGTGAGATGCTTAGGAATCGTGTGATAGCATTATGACATAAGCAATTCACTAATTTATAAATGCAACATGTAATATATTATTTAAATGAACACGAATGCTTACAATGCAAGAATGCAACAATGTATTTACAATATTACTCAAATACTACTGAAGTATTAAATATCCATGACAGGTTAGGACTTTATTCCTGGCCCATAGGAGAATGAGGGAAGATTTGATAGATGTATGCAGGATTATGAGGGGTATAGGTAGGGTAAATGCAAGCAGGCCTTTTCCACTTGGGTTGCGTAAGACTAGAGGTCATGAGTTAAGCTTAAAGCTGAAATATTTAAGGGGAGCATGATGGTGAGCCTCTTCACTCAGAAGGTGTGAGAGTGTGAAATGAACTGCCATCTGAAGTGGTTGATGTAGGTTTGATTTCAACATCCAAGAGAAATTTGGGTAAGTACTTGGATGGGAGGGATATAGAGGGCTGTAGTCAGGGTGTGGGTTGACGGGACTAGGCAGAATAGTAGTTCAGCACAGACTGGATGGGCTGAAGGGCTGTTCAGTGCTGTGGTATTCTATGACTTTAATCTGCCAAATAGTTCCATCATTTTGACTTTTTATTCCGTTTGACTGATTCATTGTGCAAGTTCGCTCTGCATGTACTCAACACATTTACCTTCAATGGTGACCTTGGCTGCTGTGCTTTGAGCTGAATAGAGGCATTTGGTGCAGAGGCATTTTCCACCCACATAATGGATCCAGAGGTTATTCTACCTTTCTTTTAGTGCAGGAGGGAACAGCGTCTAAGAAACCTAGAGAACACAGAAGCACATAATTCAATTGACGGATTGAACACAAAAAGGCAGTTATCTGGATTGATAGAAAGTGGTATATATGTTTTGGGGTCTGCAGGGAACCTTGTGACTGACCTATGTAATCACCCATAGCAACAGTATGGGCTGTCAGTCACGTGTACTATGTTATTGCTCTCTGCAATAGCCATCACCATTCTGTGCAACTGTGGCATAAGAAGCACCTTTCACATATTTGAACCACCTTTCTTTATCTACTGCTCTGTTAAAGAAATAACCACGTGCCTACATTATTTATTTCTTCTGTGGAATCTGGGTGTCATTGGTACAGTGTCCTTTATTGCACATCTTAATTACTGTTTGAACTACACCTTGTTAAGAATCACCCATCACTCCTGTGCATCTGGAGTTGCATTTAGATCAGGTCACTTATCAAGACATACGAACTGTTGTATTAACTACCAGAGGTACTTCATTTGTAGGAGCTCACACTGTGCAAGGCATTATTCCTTTACTGTGTGGCCGCACTGCCACACAGGCAGACAACTTTTCCCCAGAGGCACACAATCTTAGAAACAGATCAAGCTGTAGGATTCTTTTAAGTGTTACCAGCCCAATACAGCCTGGTAGAATTTCTTTATCTAATGGATGAACCAAATAAAGTTACCGCCTGACATTGTAGCTATAACTCATGGCAGGTGCTTTTATAAGCTGCTGGTTTCACAAGGGCAAAGGGTTCCCCTAATTCTCTACATACAGCTGTCGATATGCCAATAGCACATTATTTGCTCACATGAATGGCAGCCATTAGAGGCTGCAGTGGTTATGTTTGTAATCCTATTATGCTGTACGGTCATTGTTAGGGCTGTCCGGGATCCGCACTGTATAAACCATCATTGCCCTGATGGATGTCGTTTTCTATTCTTGAAGTAGCATTCTAACCAAAGGCCTCAAAATTCAGTAGAACCTTTTCTTTAGATCCCAAACCCTTCAAGCATCTCTATCAATATTGTTCTGGCAGTGCAGTGGCTGTTGAAATAACTTTCAGAAAATATTACGAGTTGGCATATACTTCCCAGAATGATGCAAGATACTTTATGGCTGAGACTAAAGCTTTTCAGTATTTGAGAGAAGAGTGGATGATTCCCCTCTTGAAAGGGTTTTCCTTAGAGAATTGCACAAAACTGATCATGTTTAATCTGTAAATGCAAGCGAACCCTTTCAAGATTTATACCTTCTCATTTTCTGCTTTCAACTGCCACTCTGCCTGGTGTCACATTAGAGGAAGACAGTATAGATGACCTGAGCTTGATGTGCTGGGGTGCGCGGTCTGTTCCCTTATGACAGGAGAAATGTTTGCTCTGTAATCGTGGTATACAAGTGGTCCTTAGGAAAATCGGTGAAAGGAAATAGATACAGAATAAAACAAAATGAGGACCAATCTACCTCTGTATGGAGAATGCTATCAAATGGCACTAAAATCCTGAGCACAAATATTTTGTTTAGGAAAATTAGATTTAGATCTTAAAAGTTCAGTGCAGATGTGAAAAGGGGAGATTAATCCCACAGCTGTGGTGCACTTGATTGCTTTTGACAGCAAGGTAGCTATTGACTTAGTGTGACATCAAGAAGGCCATGTGATATTGAAATTATTGATAACTTAAAAAAAACATAGACTAGCACAGTATGGGCCCATTGTGCCAACCTATATACGCCTGGTCCATGGTCAATGTAATCCTTTCCTTGTCCACAGCACATAACCTGCCCCTCCCATTCTCTTACATCCACGTACCTATCTAAAAGTCTTTTAAGTGTCCCTATTGTATAGCTCTATCACCATCCCTGCCACTCTGTCTCCCATAATCTTATACACCTCTATCCACTCACCTCTCATCCTCAGTCACTCCAAAGAGAAAAGCCCTAGCTTGCTCAACCATTCTGTTATTGCATGAGGAATGTTTGATGGCTCTTGGGCTGAACTTGTTGGAGTCGAGAAGAATAAAGGGGGGCTCATTGAAACATACTGACTACTAATAGGTTTAGCTAGAGTGGCTGGGGAGAGGATGTTTTCAATAGTGGGAGGACCTAGGACCAGTGGGCACGACTCCTGAACAGAGGTGAGGAGGAATGAGAATTCCTCTAGAGGCCAAGTTATTAGGTTTATTTACAATAGAGGTGATATGTTCTTGATTAGCAAGGGCATCAAATGTTATATGGCGAAGGCAGGAGAATAGGGTTGAGACAGAAAATAAATAAGCCATAATCGAATGGCAGAGCAGACTTGATGGGCCAAATGGCCTAATTCTGCTTCTGTGTCTTATGGTCTTGTAAGCCATGTTCCCTAATCCAGAAATATCCTGGTAAATTTCCTCTGCACATTCTCTAAAGCTTTCACATCCTTCCTATAGTAAGGTGACTAGATATGAACGCAGAGTTTTATAGAGCTACAATGTAACCATGTGGCTTCTGAGCTCGATGCTTGACTAATGAAGGCCAACACACCATAGGCCTATCAACTTGCACAGAATCTTTGTGGGATGTATGGACTTGGACCACAAGATCCCCCTTTTCCGCTACATTATGCCATTAACCTTCAAGTTGCTCTACCTTCAAGTTCTGTCTTCCAAAGTATATCACTTCACACTTTTCTGCATTGAACTCCATCTGCCATTGAAATTTTCCACTTGTTGAAATCAGTTGCAGCACAAACTAAAATAGGTTCTAATTGTTGATCAATCATTCCAGTTTAAGGTAGTGTCCTAAGCCCAATAATTTTCAGTTGCTTCATAACCTTCCTTAATTTATAAGTTCAGGAGTGATAGTATTTGCTGTTTTTATAAAGTTATCTCCATTTATTACTCAAATAGTGAAAGAGTGTACACTCTGACAGTATCATATCTCACCATGCTTTAAAACATTTTCGGGATATGGTGTCACTGGCAAGGCATTATCTATAGCCATTATCTATTGTGTTGTCTGCAGTGAGCAACGTATTTCTGCTTCCCAGAGCCCCTTTCAACTTTCCAGTATTTCTTTAGCCGCAGCCTCCAAACATGCAGTTTCTACTATTTAAAAGGAGATGGACAGCCGATAGAAGATTATATCAAATAATCCTTCAAATTATTACCCAAGCCTTAGAGATATACTGCCTCTGCTCCCTTGTTACTGGATCTATATCCTCAACCTTGAAATTCTGCAAGTATTGGGTGTAACTTTTACCATGCAGTTTGGCAGTTCAAGGCTGTGGCCCAGTGTCCTCACTCAAGGATATGTAATAATGCAAAATGAATGTTGGCATTGTTATCGATACTCTTGTCTTCTAAATGATTATAGGGTAGGTTGACCCCCTTTGACTTAATTTCTTTCTGTATATCCTGAATCCAAATGGCATTATGGTCAGGTAATAGGATAGGACAGAACCTTCAGTTTCTTATGCTCATGTACAAGTCTAAGGAACAACTTGTAAAAGACTGAACTGAATTCTCTCCTTGGCCCTCTTCATCTGCTTTTGCAGATTCCCTTAGCAAGGTTGGCATCTGAATCAGCAGGTGTTAAAATTCTTACACAGCTTTACATAGCATCATCAGCCAATTTTAGAGGCCCTCATCAGCTATCTCACACTTGTTGTTAAAGTGCTGCAAGATGGGTATGAGGTTTGGACAGGGTTTGTAATATAATTGTGGTGTTTGTAACTCTTGTGACTCGGTTTTGACAGTTGAAATTGGCAGGAAAAGTGGTGGAACGAGAATCACTGAGCGTTTAAAAGCCTCTAAAGGTCCAAAAGTTCAAAGTAAACTTATGATCAAAGTACTTATATGTCACTAAATACACAGTGAGATTTATTTTCTTGGAGGCATTCACAGTAGAACAAAGAAATACAATAGAATCAATGAAAAGCTACATGTAAACGAAGAGTGACAGAGAACCATTGTGCAAAAGAAGACAAACTGTGCAAATAAGATAATAATAAATAAGTAATTCTGAAACCATGTTTTGCAGAGTCCTTGAAAGTGACTTCTTAGCTTATAGAATCAATTCAGTGCTGAATGGTTAAAATGCATCAATTGAAACAGTAACCGAACACTAACCTGCTGCCATCTGCATTTATAACTATATCGGATTGTACAGGATGACTTCAATCCAGATATGGTATTCACTCATCAAAGGCATTAGTTTGGGACTTTCACTTATGTATATGTGTCTACATTGTCTCTTTGTAAATCGAATGTGACATCGTAATGGTACAAGAGGGGCAGCAGACAGGACATCTGGCTGTATAAAGCAGAGCCTCCTTGCTGTTGTCTTGAGCAAATCTATGAATGTTTCTTCACAGAATTGCTCTAATTTTGCAGATGATGCCACTGGAGAGAACTACAGTGCTGGAAGGAGATAGTGAGCTTAATGACATGGTGTCATGACTACATTTTCCTCATTGTCAATAAGACAAAAGTGCTGCTCATTGACTTCAGAAAGGGTGGTGGTCCTGTGCTGAGGTTGACAGCTTTAGAATGCTTGGTGAGGACATTAGAGCAGCCTGTCCTGGTCCAACCACATTGGTGTCATGGCAAAGAAAGTTTCCTCATCGACACCTCAACCTTCTCAGGAGGCTAAAGAAATTCAGCATGTCCCCGTCAGCTCTTACCACTTTTTATTGATGCGCTACAAAAGGCATTCTGTCTTGATGCACGATGGCTTGTTATTGCAAATGCTCTGCACGTGCCTGCAAGAAACCGTAGAGAGTTGTGGACACAGCTCTGCAAATGACAGGAACTCTGTTATCCATTCTCTATACTTCTCGCTGTTTCAGTACTACAGCCAGCAAAATCAAAGACCCTAGCCACCCTGGACCTTTTCTCATCTCCCTCTCTGATCAGGCAGAAAACACAAAAGCCAGAAAGTATGTGCCACCAAGCTCAAGGACAGCTTCTATCCCACCATTATCAGATTCTTAAATGGACTTGTATAATAAGATGGACTCCTGGCCTTACGATCTATCTCGTTATGATCTTACACTTTACCATTTACCTTCACTGCACATTTCAGTAGATTTTACACTTTATTCTGCATTGTTATCCTTTTTGCCTTACTCTGGTTCAATGCACTCTAATGATTTGATCTGTACAAACAGTATACAAAATAAGCTTTGCACTGTATTTTGGTGCATGTGACAATAATAAACCATAGCAATACATAATCAATGGAAGGAATGCACAACATCCCCAAACAACCTGTAACACATTATCTACCTCTCCCACTATGCAGGGGAGCTCACGGACTGGGAATGGAAGCTCGTCAGCAAGAACTGTATGAGAAAGAGATATTCAGCCTCTGGTGACTGGTATTTGCTCCCATTGCGGTTGATCACCTGTCAGTTGAGGTTTCACATTGGTACTGGGATCCCTTCTTCCATGCGGGCTCTTTGCAGCTCCATCTGCCACACGCTAACATATACCAGTCCACCAGCCTTATCCATCCACTGCTGTTTTCTGTCAGTTCACAGTTCGCATTTCACGCAACTCAAAATGTCATCTTCCTCTCACCAAGCAAGGCTTCTATGGACCAGAAGTAAGTCCTAACTGATAATTTTGTTGTTCCAAGATCTGAAACATTAGTCTTCTGCACAGTGTTCAAATTTAACACGTGTGCACTTGAGAGTTTACAAATTCATATTCCTTTCTAGAACTTGCTGCTTTCCTGTGGCACCAGAGATAGATTCAACATCTCTGATGGTCAAGGTACTCTTGGTTTGGTGACCCTTGTGTTTTGTAGCCCACAGGAGTGAAAATGTCAATTAAACCTTTTACAGAAGCAGTAATGGTCACAAATATATTTGACGGTGGGGTGGGAATTCTTTGATTTGACATCCCATTTTCACATCACCTCTCATTGTCCCTCCTGTATTCTGTTCTCTCAATGCAATAAATATCACAAGTGGCAAAGTATTTTATCTAATGCCTGGGTCATTAATATCATTCAGACCCTCAGCAAGCACTGCATGAGTTTGTATGCTTTCCATGTTTTATTTCCTAAAGTGCTCCGTATTTGAATGTGAAAGCAGCATTACAAAGGCCTTTGACGTTCTTCCATTGATATTTGAAGCATTGGTGTGGCTGCAGTTCATTTTCTTTCTCAGGTCTAGAAATTATCCATTTAAAACCAAAATGGGTTCTATTTAATATGGAATAAGAGCCTTGTATTTAAAGGAAAGTGCTATAAATGATTTAGAGGCACTCAGAGCATGACAGAGCCATTAGGCCCTTCAAAACTGCTCACCAATTCAGTAAAATCATGACTGATCTTTGACTTTAAAGCAATTTTCTGACATTATCCTTGTTTCCCTTTCCTCTTTAATGTTCAGAACTCTAACTTAATCTGTTTTGAATGATCAAAATGCCTGAACCTCCACAACTTGGTGGGGTGGAGAACTTCAAAGCCACCATTCCTCGAGGGAAGATGTTTCTCTCATTGCATCTTAAATGTCCTAATTCCTTTTTCTGAAACTGTGCCTCCTGGTCCTGGATACTTGCCAAGGGAAACGTTCCCCCCACATTTGTAGTTATAGAGCATGGAGTTATACAGGCCCTTCAGCCCAACATGTCCATGTCAATCAAGTTGCCTAGTTAAACTTTCATCTCATGCAGTCACAGCTTGCCAATGTCTCCTCAAATGGAAAACCTTCCATCCCTGGGTCAGGCTCAAGACTTCTTGCTACACTCCTGTATGCTAAAGAGGCAAAACCAGATGCAATGCTACAAAATCTCTAAACAATTATAATAAGACCAGCTTACTCCTGAATTTAAATATTCTTTTAGTTGTGCTTAACCTACTATTTACTCTCTTAATCACTTGTTATACCTGCATATTGGTCCCCTCTGCAACAGCACATCTAGGTTCTGTGAGCATCAGCACTACCTAGTTTCTCATCATTTACCAAGCCATTTTTCTGGTGTGTGCCCCAAAGAGGATAATCTCTCATTATCCATATGATGCTCTATCTGTTATATTCTCACCCACTCTCTCAGTTTGCCTGTATTCCCTCGACGACTCTTTACATTGTCCTACATTAGATTACATTAGAATTTTATTGTCATTGCTGACGACAACGAGATTAGAGTGCTGCTCCATTCAGTGCAAAACAGCAGACTGGTGATTCAATTACTGAAAACGCAACGACTAAATTTAAAATAACATCTGAGTTATTTAGCGTGACATCTACGTTACAACTGGATTAAGAACAAACAACTCTTAAAATTTAAAGGAACAGTGGCTGCCCCTTCAAAAATTGCACGTGCCCGTGAAATAGAATACAATGGTTAAATATAAAAAAGCATTAAGAATTCAAACAAAGAAAAAAAACAAAGGGCTCGGAAATCATAGAAAGGCAGTTGCCCCTTTGAAACCCAAATATTACCTATGACTACGTATTGCTGTCAGAGATGGTCTGTGTACCTATGGGTGGGTGGGGGGCATTGTTGAGTTGCACAACAGCTCTGGGGGGAGAAAGTTGTTTTTCAGTCTGGATGTCTGTGCAGAAATCCTTCTGTATTTCCTTCAAAATGATAAGAGATTGATCAGGTGATTACTGGGGTGGGGTGAGTCCATCATGATGTTGTGAGCCCACTGTAGACAAAGTGGTTTGTTGATGGTGTCCAAATCTAGTAGTTGTGTCCCGGTGAAGTTCTGTGCAATCCTGATCACTCGTTGAAGTGTTTTCTGGTCAATATTTTTGCAGCTAGCATTCTACCAGTTCTACCAGAACCTTCATACGTTCTACCAGTCTGTTGTCACCAGTACAATCTTTTATGTGGTTGTGTTCTGGGGCAGTGACATCAACACAGGTGATGCCAACAGGCTCGATAAACTGATCAGAAAGGCTGACTCTGTTATAGGATTCAAATGGGACACACTGGAGGCCTTGGTAGAACAAAGAACCCTATGGAAAATCCTGGCATTTCTGGACAATGTTTCTCACTCTCTGTATGCCTCCTTGGCTGAACAGAGGAGCACTTTTAGTAATAGACAAAGACAACTGCGCTGCTCCAAAGGGCACTATATAAAGTTATTCTTACCCTTGGCCATTAGGCTCTGTAATGTCAACCTACAGTCAGTGATGACCCCCTCCTGTTAGACTGTTTGAGGTAACTTATTTTTTATTTTTTCTTTCTTCTCTTCTAATATTTGTATATCTGTGCACTTGTAATGCTACTATGACACTAATTTCCTTTGAAATCAATAAAGTATCTATCTTTCTATCTATACTATTATGTAGTAAGTTAGTATGCTTTCAATGGCACATTGGTAAATGTTTACCAGCAGGTTTTGGGGCAGATTTGCTCTCTTTAAACTCCTAAGATTGTCTAGGCCAGGGTCTGCAACCTTTACCACTGAAAGAGCCAGATGGACCCGTTTCCCACAGAAAAGAAAACACTGGGAGCCACAAAACCCATTTGACATTTAAAATGAAATAACACTGCATACAACTTTTTTTTTTGCCTTTATGCTATGTATAAACAAACTATAATGTGTTGCATTTATGAAATCGATGAACTCCTGCAGAGAAAACGGAATTACATTCCTGCGTGCAACAAAGACATTTTGAACTCCGAAAAAAAGACGTTGGGTTGAAGGTTACTCCATAGTTAGCCTACCTTGGATCGAAAAATTAAAAGAAATCGCGCACTGGCAGGTGTCAGGCATTGGCAGTGGTGATGTATATTAATAGCGATAAAAAAACATGTTGTAGCGGTGTGCTACACGCAGCGCTAAAATAACGACACGGATTCGGTAAACTGCAGTCAAAGATAACTTTATTCGAATTAAACAGCCTTGCTTTTAAGCATCCCTCCACCCACCCCCCCCACCCCCCCGTGGGCGCGGATGATCCAAAAGACACGTACTCAGAAACCCCTGTAGGTTATCTCCCCTTAGCCGGAACACTGGCTAATTGTGAGCCGGTTCGGATGTGCCAGGAAATGGGTCGCCACAACATTTTATTTAGATTGTACAAGATCACCATAATCTTCAAATTTAGAATTACATTTCAAAAAATAACTAACTAACATAAAATACATTTTAATTAAATACTCATCATTTGTTTTCCAAAGCCACAGGGAGCCGCAGCACAGAGATGAAAGAGCCGTGGGTTGCCGACCCCTGGTCTAGGCACTGTTGAGCCTTCCCTACAATCAAGGAGGTGTTGCTGGTAAAAATCCGTCTACTTTAGATTAATCCATCCGCCCAATTTTCTTACCCTAGTTGAACGAAAAATCCTAGGTTATATACAATTCCGCAAAGGGCCTAACGTAGTAGGTCCATACGGTCTTTTACAACCTATCGCCGATGGACTTAAATTATTTACCAAAGAACCAGTACGACCATCCTTCTCATCCCAGTTTCTCTTCCTAATTACTCCTACTATTGCCCTAACATTAGCACTATTAATATGAATACCCTTACCCCTCCCACATTCAATCTTTAATTTAAACCTGGGCCTACTTTTCATTTTAGCCATCTCAAGCTGAACAGTTTACACCATCTTAGGCTCAGGCTGAGCCTCAAACTCCAAATACACCCTCATAGGAGCCCTCCATGCAGTTGCACAAACCATTTCCTACGAAGTAACGAAGTGCCTTGATCCTCCTAGCCTTAATTATCTTCACAGGAGGCTTTACACTCCACACATTTAACTTAAGCCAAGAAACTATCTGGTTAATCATCCCTGCATGACCCTTGGCCATAATATGATACATCTCAACACTAGCAGAAACCAACCGGGCTCCCTTCGACCTCACAGAAGGCGAATCTGAATTAGTTTCAGGATTCAACATCGAATATGCAGGAGGTTCATTCGCCCTCTTCTTCCTAGCTGAATATTCCAACATCCTATTAATAAATACCCTCTCCGTCATCCTATTCCTAGGAACATC
Organism: Hypanus sabinus; assembly: GCF_030144855.1. NCBI lineage: Eukaryota > Metazoa > Chordata > Chondrichthyes > Myliobatiformes > Dasyatidae > Hypanus > Hypanus sabinus. The sequence goes on from NC_082722.1 coordinate 40,601,446, forward strand.
CTATAATCCTCATCTTCCACAACTCACCACCCTCAACCTCATACTCAAAGCAACCGCACTAACCCTGCTATTCCTATGAATTCGAGCTTCTTACCCACGATTTCGATACGATCAACTCATACATCTTGTCTGAAAAAACTTCCTACTTATCACACTAGCCATAATTCTATGACATATCACTTTACCCATTGCTACAGCCAGTCTCCCGCCAATAAACACCTAAAAGGAAAAGAGCCTGAATCAAAGGGCCACTTTGATAGAGTGGATAATGAATGTTAAAGCCATTCCTCTTCCTTATGTTAGAAAAACAGGATTCGAACCTGTGCTCAAGAGATCAAAACCCTTGGTACTTCCAACTATACTACTCTCTAAGTAAAGTCAGCTAATCTTAAGCTTTTGGGCCCATACCCCAAACATGTTGGTTAAAATCCTTCCTCTACTAATGAACCCGTTAGTTCTCTCCACACAATCCTCAGTTTAGGATTAGGTACCACGATAACATTTATTGCCTCACACTGACTATTAATTTGAATTGGCCTAGAAATTAATACAATAGCCATTATACCCCTTATAATTTACCAACATCACCCACGAGCAACAGAAGCTACCACAAAATACTTTCTTACACAAGCCACTGCCTCTGCTCTCCTCCTATTTGCAGGAACCATAAATGCTTGACTCACGGGTCAATGAAGCATTACAGAAATTGTCCACCCAACCTCTGCCACACTTCTCTCCATTGCTTTAGCATTAAAAATTGGACTAGCTCCCCTACACTTCTGATTACCAGAAGTTCTCCAAGGACTTAACTTGCTTACTGGACTCATCCTCTCCACATGACAAAAACTTGCACCATTCGCAATCCTACTACAACTTTATCATCTCCTCAACCCAACATTACTTATAACTATAGGTATTCTATCAATTATTATTGGAAGTTGAGGGGGTCTTAACCAAACACAACTACGAAAAATCCTAGCATACTCATCAATCGCCCACATCGGCTGAATGATTATCATCCTACATTATTCCCCAAATCTCACCCTCCTCAACCTAACCATTTACATCATTATAACTTAATCCTTATTCCTTCTCCTTAACACAAATAACACCACAAAAATCAACTCAATTGCTATTTCATCAACCAAATCACCACTACTAACCATTATGGCAATACTAACCCTCCTTTCCCTAGGAGGACTTCCTCCTCTCACAGGCTTCATGCCCAAATGACTCATCCTCCAAGAAATAACTAAACAAAACCTTCTTATTCCAGCCACACTCATAGCCCTAACAGCACTACTTAGCTTATTCTTCTACCTACGCCTATGCTACTCAATTACTCTCACCCTTTCTCCCAACCCCACCACCTCCTCATCATCATGACGAACAAAAACCTTCCAACCAAATCTACTCTTAACCCTTACAACATCCCTCTCCTTACTTCTCCTTCCACTCACCCCTATAATTCTCTCACTAACCACATAAGAAATTTAGGTTTAAACAAACCAAAAGCCTTCAAAGCTTTAAACAAGAGTGGAAGTCTCTTAATTTCTGTAAGACTTGCAAGATTTTATCTCACATCTTCTGAATGCAACTCAGATACTTTTATTAAGCTAAAGCCCTACTAGATAAATAGGCCTCGATCCTATAAAATCTTAGTTAACAGCTAAGCGTTCTATCCAGCGAACTTTTATCTAGGCTTCTCCCGCCGTTTAACGGCAGTGAGGCGGGAGAAGCCCCGGGAGAGCCCATTCTCCTTTTTGGGATTTGCAATCCCATGTATTCTTATACTGCAGAGCTGATGTTTGATAAGAAGAGGACTTGAACCTCTCTTTACGGAGTTACAATCCGCCGCTTAAATCTCAGCCATCTTACCTGTGGCAATAATTAACCGTTGATTATTCTCTACTAATCACAAAGATATTGGCACCCTTTATTTAGTCTTTAGTGCATGAGCGGGGATAGTGGGTACTGGTCTCAGCCTATTAATTCGGACAGAACTAAGTCAACCTGGCGCATTGTTGGGAGATGACCAGATCTACAATGTGATCGTTACAGCCCATGCCTTCGTAATGATTTTCTTCATAGTAATACCAATTATGATCGGTGGGTTTGGTAACTGACTGGTTCCCCTGATAATTGGCGCTCCAGATATAGCCTTTCCATGAATAAATAATAAGTTTTTGACTCCTCCCTCCGTCCTTCCTTTTACTGTTAGCCTCAGCAGGAGTAGAAGCCGGAGCTGGCACAGGATGAACAGTATACCCCCCACTAGCCGGCAATCTTGCACATGCTGGAGCTTCTGTAGACCTCACTATCTTCTCCCTCCATTTAGCTGGAGTCTCCTCTATTCTAGCATCTATTAACTTTATCACAACAATCATTAATATGAAACCCCCTGCAATCTCCCAATACCAAACACCTCTCTTCGTTTGATCCATCCTTATTACAACTGTCCTTCTCTTACTGTCACTCCCAGTTCTAGCAGCAGGTATCACCATGCTTCTCACAGACCGTAATCTTAATACAACCTTCTTTGACCCAGCAGGTGGAGAAGACCCCATTCTCTATCAACACCTCTTTTGATTCTTTGGACATCCAGAAGTTTATATTCTTATTCTACCAGGCTTTGGCATGATTTCTCATGTTGTAGCCTATTACTCAGGAAAAAAAGAGCCTTTTGGCTACATAGGAATGGTTTGAGCAATAATAGCAATTGGTCTTCTTGGTTTCATTGTTTGAGCCCATCATATATTTACAGTTGGAACAGACGTAGATACACAAGCCTACTTTACATCGCAACTATAATTATCGCTATCCCAACCGGAGTAGAAGTCTTTAGCTGACTGGCTACCCTTCATGGTGGCTCTATTAAATGAGAGACACCTCTCCTCTGAGCACTAGGTCTTATTTTCCTATTTACTGTCGGAGGTTTAACTGGTATCGTCTTAGCCAACTCATCCCTAGACGTCGTTCTACATGACACCTACTACGTCGTAGCTCATTTCCACTACGTCCTATCTATAGGAGCAGTATTTGCGATTATGGCTGGCTTTGTCCACTGATTCCCACTTATTACAGGTTACCCCCTACACTCCGCCTGAACAAAAACACAATTCCTAGTTATATTTGTAGGAGTAAACATGACATTCTTCCCGCAACATTTCCTAGGCCTAGCCGGAATACCACGTCGATACTCAGACTATCCAAATGCCTACACCTATTGAAACATTATTTCATCAATCGGCTCTCTAATCTCAATAGTAGCCGTTATTATCATGATATTTATCCTATGAGAAGCATTTGCATCAAAACGTGAAATCATGTATATCGAACTACCTCACACAAACGTGGAGTGATTACATGGATGTCCACCACCTTACCACTCCTACGAAGAGCCAGCATTTGTTCAGGTTCAATGACCTTACTAAATCAATAAACAAGAAAGGAAGGAATTGAACCCCCATTAATTGGTTTCAAGCCAACCACATAACTACTCTGTCACTTTCTTGAGATTCTAGTAAAACAGTATTACATTACCTTGTCAGGGTAAAATTGTGGGTTCAAACCCCACGAATCTTAAACATGGCACATCCATCACAATTAGGTTTTCAAGATGCAGCTTCCCCTGTTATGGAAGAACTACTCCACTTTCACGATCATACCCTTATAATCGTGTTTCTTATCGGCTCATTAGTTCTTTACGTTATTGTAGCAACAGTTTCAACTAAATTAACCAACAAATATATTTTAGACTCCCAAGAAATTGAAATCGTCTGAACCATTGTTCCAGCAATTATCCTAATTCTAATCGCCCTACCATCCCTACGCATTCTTTACTTAATAGACGAAATTAATGATCCCCACATTACAATTAAAGCACTCGGACATCAATGATACTGAAGCTACGAATATACAGATTATCAAAACCTAGAATTTGATTCATATATAATTCAAACAGAAGATCTCTCCCCCGGACAATTTCGTCTCCTAGAAACAGTCCCTATACAATCCCCAATCTGAGTCTTGGTAACTGCAGAAGACGTTCTCCACGCATGAACAGTCCCAGCACTAGGAGTAAAAATTGATGCAGTACCAGGCCGTCTAAACCAAACAGCCTTTATTATTTCTTGCCCCGGAGTCTTCTATGGTCAATGTTCCGAGATCTGTGGAGCCAACCATAGCTTTATGCCAATCGTAGTTGAAGCAGTTCCATTAGAACACTTCGAGAACTGATCCTCATTAATAATCGAAGAACTTTCATTAAGAAGCTAAACTGGGTCTAGCATTAGCCTTTTAAGCTAAAAACTGGTGACTCCCAACCACCCTTAATGACATGCCTCAACTCAACCCTAGTCCTTGATTTTTAATCTTCTTATTTGCAAGGGTATTCTTCCTAACTATTATGCCGAACAAGGTAATATCCTATCTATTCAACAACAACCCAACCACAAAAAGCACGGAAAAATCTCAACCAACCCCCTGAAACTGACCATGAGCCTAAACTTTTTTGACCAATTCTTAAGCCCATCCCTACTGGGAGTTCCTCTTATTGCCTTAGCAATTATAACTCCTTGACTTATTTTTCCCACACCAACTAAATGATGATTAAATAACCGCCTGCTTACTTTACAAACCTGATTTATCAACCGCTTCACCTATCAGCTTATACAACCACTGAACTTTGGAGGACATAAATGAGCTTCCATCCTTACAGCACTCATATTATTCTTAATCACTATTAATCTCTTGGGATTACTTCCATATACTTTCACTCCAACAACTCAACTTTCACTAAACATAGCATTTGCCATCCCCCTTTGACTGACCACAGTTCTAATCGGCATGCTCAACCAACCAACAGTGGCCCTAGGTCACTTCTTACCGGAAGGAACACCCACCCTCCTAGTCCCAGTCCTCATTATCATTGAAACTATTAGTCTATTTATCCGACCCTTAGCCCTAGGGGTATGGTTAACGGCCAACCTCACAGCAGGTCATCTCCTAATACAACTAATTGCAACTGCAGCTTTCGTCCTAATTTCCATTATACCCTCAATTGCTCTCCTCACTTCACTTATTCTATTCCTCCTCACAATTTTAGAAGTCGCAGTAGCAATAATTCAAGCTTACGTTTTTGTTCTCTTACTAAGCTTATACCTACAAGAAAACGTCTAAATGGCCCACCAAGCACACGCATACCACATAGTTGACCCAAGTCCATGACCCCTTACAGGAGCAGTAGCAGCCCTTCTCATAACCTCAGGCCTTGCTATCTGATTCCACTTTCATACCCTATCCCTACTCTACCTAGGCCTTCTACTCCTCATCCTAACCATGGTCCAATGATAACGAGATGTTATTCGAGGCCTTCCAAGGCCACCACACTCAACCCGTCCAAAAAGGCTTACGATACGGAATGATTTTATTTATCACCTCAGAAGTTTTTTTCTTCATTGGGTTCTTCTGAGCCTTCTACCACTCAAGCCTTGCTCCAATCCCCGAACTAGGCGGCTGCTGACCACCCACAGGCATCCACCCATTGGATCCCTTCGAAGTTCCTCTTCTTAACACCGCAGTTCTCCTAGCCTCTGGAGTAACAGTCACCTGAGCTCATCATAGCATTATAGAAGGAAACCAAGCCCTCACCCTCACAATCATCCTGGGACTTTATTTCACAGCACTTCAAGCTACAGAATATTACGAAGCTCCCTTCACTATCGCTGATGGTATTTATGGAACTACCTTCTTCATCGCTACAGGTTTCCACGGCCTCCATGTAATTATTGGTTCTTCATTCCTATTAGTCTGCCTCCTACGACAGATCCAATATCACTTTACATCCCAACACCATTTTGGCTTTGAAGCCGCCACATGATACTGACATTTTGTCGATGTAGTTTGATTGTTTCTTTATGTTTCAATCTACTGATGAGGTTCATAACAATTACTTTTCTAGTATAAACTAGTACAAATGACTTCCAATCATTTAATCTTGGTTAAAATCCAAGGAAAAGTAATGAACCTCATCACATTTATTGTCGCCCTTACAGCCCGCATTTCCCTAATCTTAGCAACATTAGCCTTCTGACTACCTACTCTTAATCCTGACAACGAAAAACTATCCCCATACGAATGTGGCTTCAACCCACTAGGAACCGCCCGTCTATCCTTCTCACTTCGCTTTTTCTTGGTTGCCATCCTCTTCCTATTATTTGACTTAGAAATTGCCCTCCTCCTCCCACTACCCTGAGGCGACCAACTCAGTTCTCCCCTCATCACTTCTTTCTGAGCAACAATTATTCTACTACTCTTAACTTTGGGCCTAATTTACGAATGACTTCAAGGGGGCTTAGAGTGAGCAGAGTGGTAGGTACTTAGTCCAAAATTAAGACTATTGATTTCGGCTCAATTAATCCATAAGTATCTTATGTCTCCTATTCACTTCACCTTTTCCTCTGCCTTCCTCCTAAGTCTTATGGGCTTAGCCCTAAACCGCTCCCATCTTTTGTCGGCCCTTCTTTGTCTTGAAGGCATAATATTGTCCCTATTCATCGCCATCTCTCTCTGATCAATAACAATAACTTCCCCTACCTGCTCCATTATACCCATAATCCTCCTAACGTTCTCAGCTTGCGAAGCAAGCTCAGGCCTAGCCCTACTAGTAGCCACAGCCCGCACCCATGGCTCAGACACATTAAAAAATCTTAATCTACTACAATGCTAAAAATCATCATCCCCACAATTATGTTATACCCAATCTCGTGACTTACCCCCCGAAAAATGACTATGAACCACCTCCATCACCCATAGCCTTCTCATCGCATTCACCAGTTTATACTGATTCAAATGAAATATGGAAATCGGCTGAGATTTCTCAAACCTCTACTTAGGTATTGATCCCCTATCATCCCCATTACTTGTATTAACCTGCTGACTTCTTCCACTAATAATGCTTGCTAGCCAAAACCACCTTAGCACTGAACCACATGTACGACAATGCATCTACATTAACCTACTTATCACCCTCCAATTCCTTCTAATTATAGCCTTCAGTGCTACTGAAATAATCCTATTTTATATCATATTTGAAGCAACCCTCATTCCCACACATCATCATTACTCGCTGAGGAAATCAAACTGAACGACTAAATGCAGGAACTTACTTCCTATTTTATACACTTATCGGTTCCCTGCCCCTCTTAGTAGCCCTCCTCCTCCTACAAAACGATCTCGGCTCACTCTCAATATTAACCCTCCAATTTCCCCAGCTTCTGAACCTAAACTCATGAGCAAATAAATTCTGATGAGCTGCATGTCTAATCGCCTTTCTAGTAAAAATACCCCTCTACGGTGTCCACCTCTGACTACCTAAAACTCACGTAGAAGCCCCTATTGCTGGCTCCATAATTCTCGCTGCAATTTTACTAAAACTAGGAGGATACGGAATAATATGAATCCTTCCTATCCTCAACCCCCTAACAAAAGAAATAGCCTTTCCATTCTTAATCCTAGCCCTCTGAGGTATTATTATAACAAGTTCTACTTGCCTGCACCAAACAGACCTTAAATCCCTAATCGCTTACTCATCAGTAAGCCACATAGGCCTTGTAGCAGCAGCTATCCTCATCCAAACACCATGAAGTTTCGCAGGCGCAATCGCCCTAATAATCGCTCATGGCCTTATTTCATCCACTCTCTTCTGCCTAGCTAACACCAACTATGAACGAACACACACTCGAACCCTCCTTCTCACCCAGGGTATACAAATTGTTCTCCCACTAATAGCAACTTCATGATTCCTCACTAACTTGGCAAATTTGGCCCTACCCCCCTCTCCAAATCTAATAGGAGAACTCCTTATTATCTCCTCCCTTTTCAAATGATCTCAATGAACTATTATCATTACCGGTTCCGGTGTCCTACTAACTGCCTCCTACTCCCTATACATATTCATTATAACCCAACGGGGTCCCCTTCCTCCCCACATCACCTTCATAAACCCGTCCCACACACGAGAACATCTATTAATATACCTACACTTAATCCCAACACTCCTCCTTATCTCCAAGCCAGAACTAATTTTAGGCTGAACATCTTGTAATTATAGTTTAATAAAAACATTAGATTGTGGTTCTAAAAATAAAAGTTAAAATCTTTTTAATTACCCAAGAAAAGTCTGGGCCAAGGGAAACTGCTAATTTCCCCACCCATGATTCAAATCCACTGTTTTCTTAAAGCTTTAGAAAGATAATAGTCATCTATTGGTCTTAGGAACCAAAAACACTTGGTGCAACTCCAAGCTAAAGCCATGAACTCACTAGCCTTTAACACATCATTTTTATTAATCTTCCTAGTCTTCCTATATCCCCTAATTTCATCTATATTCCCTACCAAAACACCCCTAGACCACACCTGATCATCAACCCATGTTAAAACAGCTGTAAAAACATCCTTCTTCATCAGTCTTATCCCACTCTTTATCTTTCTAGACCAAGGTCTGGAATCTATCACAACCAACTGAAACTGAATTAACCTAGAAACCATTGATATTAACATAAGCTTCAAATTTGACTCCTACTCTATTATCTTTACCCCTGTAGCCCTCTATGTCACCTGATCAATTCTAGAATTTGCCTTATGATACATACATTCAGACCCTAACCTTAACAAATTCTTTAAATACCTCCTTCTATTCTTAATCACAATACTCATTCTCATCACAGCAAACAACCTCTTCCAACTATTTATCGGCTGAGAAGGCGTAGGCATGATATCCTTCCTCCTTATCGGCTGATGATTAAGTCGAACAGATGCAAACACAGCCGCAATCCAAGCCGTCATTTATAATCGTATTGGAGACATTGGCTTAATCATAGCCATAGCATGACTTGCTATAAACCTCAACTCATGAGAAATCCAACAACTCTTCTTTCTCTCTAAAGATATAGACTTAACACTCCCTCTTCTAGGCCTAGTCCTAGCAGCAACTGGAAAATCCGCCCAATTTGGTCTACTTTAGATAAAGGTGTAACAAGGATGTTAGACGAGGGTAAGCCAGTGGATGTTGTGTACCTAGATTTTCAGAAGACATTTGATAAGGTGCCACATAGGAGATTGGTGAGTAAAATCAGAGCTCATGGCATTGAGGGCAGGGTTTCAACATGGATAGAAAACTGGTTGGCAGATAGAAAGCAAAGGGTAGCAGTGAATGGGTGTTTCTCGGACTGGCTGGAGGTGACTAGTGGGGTACCACAGGGCTCTGTATTGGGACCACAGCTCTTTACGATTTATGTCAACGATTTAGATGAGGGCATTGAAAACTATATCAGCAAGTTTGCTGACGATACTAAACTGGGTGGCAGTGTGACATGCAAAGAGGACGTTAGGAGAATTCAGGGAGACTTGGATAGGCTGGGTGAGTGGGCAGATACTTGGCAGATGTCATTCAATGTGAATAAATGTGAAGTTATCCACTTTGGAAGCAGGAACAAGAGGGCAGAGTATTGTCTGAACGGTGTAGAGTTAGGTAAGGGAGAAATGCAAAGAGACTTAGGAGTTCTAGTTGACCAGTCAATGAAGGTGAATGAGCAAGTGCAGTGAAGAGGGCAAATGGAATGTTGGCCTTTGTTACAAGGGGAATTGAGTACATGAGCAAGGATGTCCTTTTGCATTTGTACAGGGCCCTGGTGAGACCTCACCTGGAATATTGTGTACAGTTTTGGTCTCCAGGTTTAAGGAAGGACATTCTGGCAATTGAGGAAGTGCAGCGTAGATTCACTAGGTTGATTCCTGGGATGGCAGGGCTGTCTTACGCAGAGAGATTGGAGAGATTGGGCTTGTACACACTGGAATTGAGGAGATTGAGAGGGGATCTGATTGAAACGTTTAAGATAATTAAAGGATTTGATAGGATTGAGGTAGGAAATATGTTCCAGATGTTGGGAGAGTCCAGTACCAGAGGGCATGGATTGAGAATAAGAGGTCAGTTATTTAAAACAGAGTTGAGGAAGAGCTTCTTCTCCCAGAGAGTTGTGGAGGTGTGGAATGCACTGCCTCGGAAGACGGTGGAGGCCAATTCTCTGGATGCTTTCAAGAAGGAGCTAGATAGATATCTGATGGATAGGGGAATCAAGGGATATGGGGACAAGGCAGGGACTGGGTATTGATAGTGAATGATCAGCCATGATCTCAGAATGGCGGTGCAGACTCAAGGGGCCGAATGGTCTACTTCTGCACCTATTGTCTATTGGTCTGAGAGAGCTCCTCTGTGATCACTCTCAAGAACTTAAAACTGGAGACCCTTTTCACTGCTTCACCAGTTATGAGCAGTCGAGCTTGTTCATACCATGTTGATTTCCTGAAGTTGCTAATCATTTCATTAATTTTTTTTAATGTCAAGTGAAAGGTTATGGTTGTTGCACCATTCAGACAGTTTCTGCACCTCCTTTCCGTATGCTCTTTCATTGTTATTTATAATCAATCCAATCACTGTGGCATCCACTTTGAATTTGATGATGGAGCTGGTGGTGTAGGCAGGGCATATATTAATTTTCAACAAGTTTGGTATCATCAGCAAAGATGGAAATGTAGTATTTGGCGTTCTCAGCCAAATTACTAGTGTACGTTATGAATTGCTGTCGTCCAAAGTATTAATCCCTGTTTTATGCCACTAGTTGTAATGGGGATAATCCACTCATTCCCACTATTTGCCTTCTATACAACAACCAATTTCCTGTGAATTGCTCTCACAAACCTAAATTCACTATTTCCACTAACCTCTCTTTAACAATTCTACTTGTCCATCCACTAAGGACTCCAGCAGAGTTGATTCTCCTGTCAACAAAATCCATGTTGGCCCTGCTCTATTCAATATTTTTTTTAAGGTGCTCTACAATTATATTATATGTTCCAGCATGATCCCTACCTCTGTTGAGCTAATAAGTTGGTTGTTCTCTTTTCCTCTTAAATTGGTGTTTTCGAGGGTGGAGAGAGGCACATTTACTGTCCTCCACTCCACATAAACTACTTCAGAATCTACAGAATCTGGAAGATGATAACTAGAACATCCAGCATTTCTTAAGCCACTTCTTTCAAAGCTCAAGGATATATATTGTATTACCGTATGTCCTTGGCAGCTATCAGCTTTCAAGTTCTTCAGCTATTTTTTGATTAATACTTTCTTCATTCAGTTCCTAATTCTGACTGGAGTTTTGATTCTCTTGCAGTTTTTGGTGCCATCTTTGAGTGGATGTGCAAAATAATTGTCTAATTCCTTTTCTATTTCCTTATTCCTTATTGTATGCACGTACTCCTTTTCCTTCCCCTGTGATTACTGGCTATTTCCTCTTTATGGACCTGTAAAAGCACCTGCAGTCTGTTTTTATGTTTCTTGCCAGATACGTTCCTATTCCATCTTTACTTTATCAATTTCTCAGTCCTTTGTCGAGTTCTAAAATGCCCTCAATCCTCAAATCCAATACTATTTTTGGCAAATTTATGAACCCCCTTCCTTTGATTTAATCTAACTGTCTTTAATTTCTATTGTCAACCAGCAATGTATTACATTTCCTGTGGGTTTTTGTGCTTTAAAGGATTTTTTTAATAACCATTGACTATCCACCATCATAACATGCTCTTCCAACCAATCACAGTCAATTTTGAACTCATACCTTATTATTTCTTTTGTTTTGGTTTTAAGTCTTTAGTTTTGCATTAAGGTACGTCTTCAAACTCAATGATAAATTCGGTCACACTTGATGTGAATTAGGTTACAGACACCAATGAACTGGATGTGTCCGGTTCATTAAGGTTGGCTAGGAAAGCATTGTAGTTAACAACAAAAAAATGCAGGTTTTAAATAAAATCTAGAATGCTGGCTTTAGCCAGATATGAGCTGAAGCAGGAGTGCCACCAACTGATAATCTCATGGAGAAAATGGGTAGGTTTGGTGCTGGTATGCATACAGTATGTGTTTAGAAATTCATTGCAAGGCCACTGAGATTGACAAGGTAACCAGATTTGATCTTGGATCATGGTCAGGGAATGATAGATTAATGGAAGTAGGCTCCTCAGCTTGAACCGTCTTTGCTGACTATGATGCTCTGTGAGCTAGTCCCATTTCCCTACATTCGACTTGTATTCCTCTAAGCCCCCTCTTCAACATCTAACTATTCAATTCCCTTTAAAATACTATTGCTATTGAGAGGGGTGGAATCTCTGGCTATAAAACAGTGTGTGGGATGGCACTGAGTACAATATGTGGCTATGGTGGATGGAGTGGAAGGTGGGAAGAATGGGGCATGAAGCAGTAAAGGGACTGAAATGTCCTTGGCTTCTTAGTTTTGGAAGAAATTTCTATTCATCTGTGACTTCTTGTCAGACAACCACTGGGGATAATGGGAGAGGTAATGATAAGTAGCCCTGGATATTGTCAGTGCCACCATTATAAATATTAGGCTAAAGGATGTGAATTCTGTAATTTTTATTGCTTTGGTGACTTGTACTTTCCTTTGATGTTGGCAGATTCAATTTAATTGGCATGCTGCAGCAGTTCAACTGACATTTCTAATGCTTCAACCTTACCTTGACAGAGACACACCACTGCTCCTTGGCAGTAGCTCAACTTGCTGTTTCTGCATGGTTAGAAACCACTTGGATGCAAATTCTGTCTTATAAGTTTCTGTACAATTACTGAGGGATTCAGGGAGTGGCGTGGAAGTGGTGCTTTATGTTTAGTCATGAAACTAAAAGTCTGTTCACCTCTAATTCATGACTGAAATGAGGCTGAATTATAGGTAAATCTTCAACATTAAGGTTTTTAATAATTATTGTATTAATTGCTAAATTAAAAACACTTGCACCTTGAATTGAGAGAAGGAAATCTTGAAATTATCAAAACCTCAAGACTTCAGCATCTCCATGCCCCCTCTACCACCAAAAAATAAATAAATTCTGGTTTAAAAGAAAGCAAATAAATTAAAATAAAGCAAAACATGGAAATTGCTATTTGGGTGCTCTGTGTCTTCATAACCATGCTACAAATCTTTATCTGATTAAACCAACATTAAACCTGACACTAAGCCAAACATAGCACTTTTTTCACTTAAGATAAACTATTAAGCTGTGTATGTTGGTGTGCAGTTGAGATGTGTAAACTTAAAGGTCCGAAGTATAAAGATAAGCTGTCATTAAATTCTGTATTTAGGTCAACTGATTTCAGCTGGTGTGGCCATAAAGTTCTATAATTGATATTATTGCTTGATTTTCATATCACATGTTTCCTTGAAGTTTTATGAATATTTATGGTGCTGTGAGGGTTAATTGTGATGATTCCAAAGCATCAATAAACAACATCTATAATTACCGTGTGATGAATGCACCCAATGGAAGTTAAAGGAGGATTTGATCTTCATAAGCTATACCTCAGCAGAGAAAAGCCAACAGCTTGACATGCAAGTATGGTTTTCAATTTACAGGTACAAGATGAGGGAATTGTAATGTTGGTTGGATAGGGTTTAAGTCCAGAGTAGGAAAGATCTGCATTTATTGTTATTCATGCAAAGTTCAGTTTTAATTAGCATTTACTGAGTACTATTGGAGATAATTCATTAAACTATGAGAGCCTATGTTCGTGTATGACTGAGCTAATACTTGGGTAGTACCTCTAAGTCTAAATTATTGATGTAATTTTGACTGTCATCTTTGTGAGGAATGTGGTTATCCACAGTAGGATCGATGTCAATGTCATGTAGAGAATTTGTGACTTATGTCAACAATGTTGACTATTCCTGCTTCATGTACGATATGATTTGAATAACTGATGCTTTGCTGTTTGCTGGTTCATTTCAAGGGCAGTTGGAAAACCTGCTTGCCCCTTCTGGCAAATGCCTATTTAATCAGTAAAATTGCATTTCACCTGTCTTTAATAACTTTGTATTCTATCTTTAGTGACAATGAGCAAGAGAAAAAGGTTTAATTTTATTAATGTTTAAATATTCTCTCCTCTGCTTTCTGGTTGCCTGTGTCTTCTGAGCCTCTTAGTCTATATTTGAATGGACCACAATGAAAGGTGCCCTTGGCTTCTTATTTCACCATCATTTGGAATAAAACCAACAGATTTTCCTGAGGATTACTACTTTTGATATCCTTTATCAGCTTGTAGCTAATTGCTTTGCTGAAATTAAGTGCCCCTCTGTGATCTGAGGTACTAAAACTGCTTGCTATTATGTCTTAAGGCAGAATACTTCTGGTGAGACTGTAGGAATTAAATTCTCAGTGTACCTGTACATTCTTCGCAGAGTCAGCTAATTTACGGTTCCTGCCATAGTAACTCCTGATGACAAGGACTACAAAAGGTCATGGCATCAACACTTAAAAGGCACTTACCTCCTTTATGAATGCATCAGGGAAAAATAAATAATGTCAAAGCCAGAGAACAACAATTAAAAATCACAGTGCTTGGAACAAACTGATATCTACAGTGTTAGCAAAACGGTGTTCTATCATTGCTTAAAAAATCCAGTTTTATTATAGTCTCACTTACTTTTATTCAGGGCATTCATGGAAAGAAAATTTGCACAAAAATGAAGAATGACAGAAACCATGCATAAATAACTCACAGGGAGTCTCGCTTGTCTTGTGTGCTTTGCTGTATTGTCAGTATAATGCATTAGCTTAGTTTGTTAGGTGTAGAGGTCATTTGGCAAGTTGTATGGATGAAAGGCTATTGCCTACAGTATGATAAACACAACTAGTTTACAGATTTGAATAGAGATTATTTTCAACTAGAATAAACATTCCAAAAAGTCCATAGTTGCCAGGTAACTGGCACACCTGATGGCATGTTTGTATATTTAATAAGCTATTGTAATTTTTTTATTTCTTGGTGTGATTTATCTTTATAAAGTAATATATTTCTCAAATTTAAGCCTTATTTTAATAGTCAGGTTACTTCATTTTTTCCTTATTAAGAATATTTTTGGATAAATAAAATAGTAAAGAATTTGAAGTATATTTACGAATAAAAAAAGATTTTGAGGAATTATATACAGGCAGATCTCTCAAGGCGGTCTTCCAATGTTGCAAGTTTATAATGATAGAAAGCATTAACTGATGTCACTATACAATGTAGTATTCGGCTGCGCTTTCAATTCCTCCCTTGTTATTGTCCACTCCCTGTCCAGGTGAAATAGCAATTTGCTTTCAATTTAGTGCTTTCATGCGGCTTGGCTCACCGCTTTGCAGAAAACACCATTCAACCTGCAAACGTGACCCTGGACTTCTGGAAATCTATTGTTGCAATTCCACTTCATCTCTGACCCCTCACTTACTCTCTCGTGCAGTCCCAGCAGAGCTCAATGTAAACCGAAGTAACATTACCTTCTCTTTCACTGAGGTACTTTTCAGCCATTTGAACTTTTCAATAAATTTAATAATTTCAGACAACAATATTGCTGTTTTCAACATATAACTCAGTTAATCCTATCTTTTTGTTTCTTGTTCCACTGTTTTGCCCATTATCCAGCTCCTTCATCCCATTAGTTGTTTTTCTCTGTCTTACAACCTCTCATCAATGTTTCCTTTTGTTCCCTCCTCTCCTAGTCCAATTCCATGCACCTTAAAGCTTGATTCATCTATTTCTTCTGGTTTTGATGAAAAGCCGTTTATATGAAATGTCAGCTTTGTTTCTCATCTCATGGATGCCACTAGTCTATTGAATTTTCAGCATTTTTTTATTGTTTAAATATTTGTTTCTGCTTGCTTTATCTTGCTATGGTGCAGTAAGATTTAACCAGACTTTCCATTTTCAGATCATAAAATTAAATACACAATAAGGTCAATTAGAAGCTGATGTTATGAATACAAGTTTGTACTTCTGTTAAGAATTCTCTGCTTCAGAGGGGAAAATTCTGGCAGAAGTAAATTCCTCTTTAATGTTTTACATTTATTTTGTGGGACCTCAAAGTTGATTTTCTAGAGACATTTTTTTTATTATGGTTGGTAATCTTGTTCGCAAACAAGAAGAGAAAGCTAATTTCACACATTCATGCTGCATCGAAGGCTAGCATGCAGTTTGAAATGATGTCTAATTGTTAAAGAGTAGCGCCTTGACGTGTTAAATTGTGAGAAACAACATTTGCATTGTTTACATTAAGAACTAATTTTTGTGACAGAATGAAGACTAGAAGCTTTCAGCTTACCGAAAGACCTGTGTGTTCAGTGCATGTCTGGGCACCGTGAGGGGAAAAGTTGAACACTGAACATCAAGCATGTTTGATTATACAATTACATGAATTGTCTGAGACGAGAAACATCCAAGTTCTTTCACAGTGGTATCTCTGAAATCATGTGTGGAAAGGTAAAGAAAATTCTCAGGATGGTTAATGGGAGAAGAAAAGAAAGATCATTTTCTTATGAGGGATGATTGATAAGTTCGTGGCCTAAGGTAGAAGGCATCAAGTTTAGAAAACCTAGCACATTTATTTTTCAACATAGTCCCCTCCTACGTTTACACAATTAGCCCAGCAGTTGTGGAGCATACGGCTCTTGGACCTTCAGGAAGTGTCCACAGCAGGGGTGATTGATAGGTTTGTGGCCTAAGGTAGAAGGAGATGAGTTATATAGCTCTCTTTACATGCACATGCAGTTCAACTCTTAGAGTGATTATGCAGAAAGTTTGAAGTTAATAACTTATCAGTTAATAACTCATTGGGATGATTGATAAGGGTAGAAGGAGATGAGGTCCAAGATCTGTATGCTCCACGCCGCTGGACTATGTGTGTAAATGTAAGAGAGGACTATGTTGAAAAATAAATGTGCTAGGTTTTCTAAAATTGACTCCTTCTACCTTAGGCCACAAACTTATCAATCAGCACTCATATAGGACTGCATTTCACTATCAGTTGACATGCTACTTCACTGTCTACCAACTTTCCCATCTGTATTCTACTGCTTGTTTCCTCAAAATTTGTATTCTTGAACCTGCAATTTCATACTACCATCTGGTCTGCTTATTCGAACTGAATATGTAAATATATTGTTTTGCACAATATAGACACATTCAAAATGAAGTAGCAATGGGAATGACAAAATTTAACTTTATTCACCAGAGGGTTGGAGTAACCACACTTTAAACGTCTTTGATTGTTTTTCATCTGAATATTCCACCGAATTCAATTTTGGTCTCCATTGGGCATGAGAATTCTACACAACCAGAGACTGAAAGCCTGGAAAAATTCAGTAAATTGTGTTTTGATAAAAAGTCATCTACCTGAAACTTAGATTTATTCTCTCTTTCCACAGACGCACTCTGCAGCTGGCTGAATTTTCCAGAACTTAATTTTGGTTTTATATTTACAGTAAGAATTTGTATTAGTGACTATTTGCTTTTGTTATTTTCCTTTAAAATATTTAAAGAATACTGAATTTATAACATAAACTGGAACATGCCATGTCTCTCATAAGATAGGGTACTTGTTAATGTCACGCCTACAATGATGGTGTGATACACTGAGTCACCCAAAGAAGCCATAAGTTCAGGCAATGACAAATGTCTACAATTGGATGGTTAAATGAAGAGTCCAGACCCATGATGTTGAGTGTACATTCCTTTCCATGAATGCTATCTGACCTGCTGAGCTTCTCCAGATTATTCTTCTTTTGCCTAAAATTACTGCCAGCTCTCCTGAGAACAATCTTCTTCAGTTATTAAAGATTAACTTTAAAGTTCAGAGTAAACAAATTTCAAAGTAAAATTTATTACCAGAGTATATGCATGTCACCACATACAATGCTGAGATTCCTTTTCTGTGGGCATACTTAGCAAATCTATAGAACAGTAACTGTAAACAGGATTAACGGGCAACAATGTGTGCCAATGCAAATATAAATAAATAACAAGCATGAAATAGGAAGATAAGAGTCCTTAAGTAGTGTAGATATCCCTTATTGTTCAAGAGCCTGATGTTTGAGGGCTAGAAACCATTTTTGAACCTGCTGGGTGCGAGTCCTGAGGTACCTGTACTTCACACCTTTACAAGTAGTTACATTGGGAAGCAGGGCCTTTGCAAATGTTAGCCAAGAAATTAGATTGTGTGGTGCCTTTTTTCAAATTTCAATGTTACCCCAGAATAAATCATAATTCTCTCTGGGTGAAATAGTGCCTTTTGTGAAATTGGACTAGCTACCTCCATTGTGGTTGATGTGATCGTCTAATGTTTCAGTGTGCACTGAAGAATGTTCCTATTTGTATAACTCACACAAGTCTCCTTGAAGTAGACGTAACTCTGTGGACCTGGATAAGATTAGTGGTCATCGTCACGGCAGTTGGCTCTATTGCTCCATAGCTTCAGATACCAGAACTGATTATAGCCTTCACTGTATTTGAAAAATTTCAGTACTCTGCTTTTTACCCTGTGACTTTTCCTGGCTGCTCTGGTTTCTTCCCATAATTCATTGGAGTGTGGAAGAATGTTAATAAGGATATGAGAGGACATCATGTAGATGATGCTTCATGGTCAGTTTGGATGTGGTGGTCTACTTGTTAACTTACTTTTGGCTTTTCTTGTTATTTTAAGGAGGTGTGTGGCCTAAATAGGGATATTGATTGGCAGCTTCTGGACTGACAGCAGGCTAGAAAGAGACTTTGCTAACTAACAGGAAGAATTTTCTCCAGTTTTCAGTTGCTGAAGTCCTTTTTCCATGATTGCCTGAGTAGTGAAGCTGCTGTAAGTACTCCACTGCAAGCCAGGAAGGCTGCAGTGCTGGGATGCTCCGGTCAATTATATAACCATATAACAATTAAAGCACGGAAACAGGCCATCACAGCCATTCTAGTCCATGCCGAATACTTACTGTCGCCTAGTCCCACTAACCCGCACTCAGCCCATAACGCTCCATTCCTTTCCTGTCCATATACCTATCCAATTTCTTTTTAAATGACAATACCGAACCTGCCTCTACCACTTCTACTGGAAGCTTGTTCCACACAGCTACCACTCTCTGAGTAAAGAAATTCCCCCTCGTGTTGCCCTTAAACTTTTGCACCCTAACTCTCAACTCATGTCCTCTTGTTTGAATCTGCCCTGCTCTCAATGGAAAAAGCCTATCCACGTCAACTCTATTTATGTCCCTCATAATTTTAAATACCTCTATCAAGTCCCCCCTCAATCTTCTACGCTCAAAAGAATAAAGACCTAATTTGTTCAATCTTTCCCTGTAACTTAGGTGCTGAAACCCAGGTAACATTCTAGTAAATCTTCTCTGTACTCTCTCTCTTTTGTTGACATCTTTCCTGTAATTCGGTGACCAGAACTGTACACAATACTCCAAATTTGGCCTTACCAATGCTTTGTACAATTTTAACATTACATCCCAACACCTATGCTCAATGTTCTGATTTATAAAGGCCAGCATACCAAAAGCTTTCTTCACCACTCTATCCACATGAGATTCCACCTTCAGGGGACTATGCACCATTATTCCTAGATCACTCTGTTCTACTGCACTCTTCAATGCCCTACTATTTACCATGTATGTCCTATTTGGATTATTCCTACCAAAATGTAGCACCTCACATTTATCAGCATTAAACTCCATCTGCCATCGTTCAGCCCACTCTTCTAACTGGCCTAAACCTCTCTGCAAACTTTGAAAACCTACTTCATTATCCACAACACCACCGACCTTAGTATCATCTGCATACTTACTAATCCAATTTACCACCCCATCATCCAGGTCATTAATGTATATGACAAACAACATTGGACCCAGTACAGATCCCTCAGGCACACCACTAGTCACCGGCCTTCAACCTGACAAATAGTTATCCACCACTACTCTCTGGCATCTCCCATCCAGCCACTGTTGAATCCATTTTACTACTTCAATATTAATACCTAACGATTGAACCTTCCGTGTGGAACCTTGTCAAAGGCCTTACTGAAGTCCATATAGAGAACATCCACTGCTTTACCCTCGTCAACTTTCCTCGTAACCTCTTCAAAAAATTCAATAAGGTTTGTCAAACATGATCTTCCACGCACAAATCTATGTTGACTGTTCCTACAAATGTTCAGTTATTACATTTTGACCCATTTCTGATTACCCCGCTCCTAAAGACTCTTCACAACTCTTGGATCACTACACAAGATGCACACTGATTCTTGTTGCCCAGGTTTCTCATCACTGAGATATGTGATAATCTGTAGGAATACCTTCACCCATGCTCTCATGCCTGGATTGTCCACTGCACTGTTCATAATTCTGTTGGCTTTCAGCCTTTTAGGCCTGTCCACCACAAAAGGCAGGGTTTCCTGGTGGCCAGCCACTTAGTTCCAAACCCCTTTCCAATTCTGACATGATGAGGCCATTCTCAGGTTGGGGGAGCAACACTTCATATTCCATTTGCGTAGCCTCCAACTTGATGGCATGGAGATTGATTCCTCCAACTTCTGGTAATTTTCCACCTCTCCCCTTCCTTCCCTTTCAGTTCCCACTTGTGGCCCCCCATTTACCTCTGCTCTTCTCACCTGCCTATGGTTTTCCTCCTGTTTCATTTTCTCCCATGGTCCACACTCATCTCCTATCAGATTCCTTCTTCTCCAGTCCTTTATCTTTTATACCTATCACCTCCACCCCCTCCCATCTTCTTACTTCATTCCTTCCCTCCCCACCCACTTGGCTTCACCTGTCATCTTCGAGCTTGTACCACTTCACATTCTCCTACCTTCTTGTTCTGGCTTTTACACCTTTCCTTTCCAGTCCTGATGAGGGGTCTTGGCCAGAAAAGACAATCGATTATCATTTCCATTGATACCATCTGACCTGCAGAGTTCCTTCAGCATTTTGCATGTTTCTCTAGATTCCCAGCATCTGTAGAATTTTTTGTGCTTATAATAATGGCCATTTTCTACCATCTACCTTCTCCCAGGGTAGAATTTGTGCACAGTTTTTTCCATTCTGACAATACATCCCAATGAGCAGGAATTCTATGAACTTCTTGGTGAATGTGAGAGCTGTTTCCCTCTCACTCCATGGCAACTATAGTCTATGTTGCTGCTGCCACTCATTGAGGGAAATAATGTATTGAAAGTTGTATGGATACTGCTCTCAGAGAGCCACACTTCTGTATTGAGAGTGAGTACATGTATATTCCTTTACGGTTGCTATAGCTAGGGATGGTAATGGGAACAAGCTCCAACTACCTATTAAGTGCTCCCAATGGCATGCACCTCAAATAGACTTTGACAACCAAATCCAGCTCCTAACCTTCATGTGTGGCTTAGCTACTAAGCCCAGGGGAACTGTTTCTGCCGACAGGAGAAGGGACAAAGGCAGGTTACTGGTGGTTTAAAACCAGTTGCATTGGGTCGAAGGGGCTTGTCAGCCGTGGATGGCAGCTCATCCAGGAGATGGAAAACTCTGATCTCAAACTTCTGCTGCCTTGCAGGTATATTCACTCATGGGAGAAGGCTTCTGGAGGAAACCCTGTGGAGAAAATCCAGAGCTGCAGACCCTAAGGCAGTCCAAATGCTGACTGGTAACTCTTGCGACGTTGCTGGTACCAAACTGTAATCAGTCTCTGCTATTCCTTTGGGTTCATCAGATTCATGGAGAAGGGAAGCTTGCTGCATGAGCAACAGTCTATCGTGTGCATGTCCCCCACCCCCTCTTCCCCCTCCCTCCATTTAGCAAGCACCTCTACCTTCTCTCTGTATACCCATTCATCACTGTTGTTGATGAGGCCAGCCACTGTAGTATCATCAGTGAACTTGATGACACGGTTTGAGCTGAATCTGGCAGTGCAGTTGTGAGTCAGCAGTGGGCTGAGCACACATCCCTGGGGGGCACTAGTGATCAGCATGACAGAGCTCGAGATGTTGATGCCAACTCAGACCGACCGGGGTCTTTCCATCAGGAAGTCCAAGATCCGGTTACAGAGTCCCAGCAAGGACAGTTTACCCTCCAGCCTCCAAGAGATAATCATGTTAAGTGCCAGGCTGAAGTCAATGAAAAACAAGTCAAGTACAAGTCATTGTTTTCTAGTTAGGACATGATGGAGTGGAGGGCTGAGGCAATGGTAACTTTAGTAGATCGGTTTGAGCAGTAGGTGAACTGGGAAGGGTCCAATGTAGCTGGAAAGTGAGATTTTATACGATCCATCACCAGCAACTCAAAGCCCTTCATGATTGTTGAAATCAATACCACTGGGTGGTAATTATATAGGCCAGTTACTGTGCTCTCTTGGACACTTAAATGATGGTGGCTGCTTTGAAGCCTGCAAGGACAGTGAAATGTTTTAGAGAGATGTTAAAGATGTCTCTCTTAGCTGGACTGCACAGTTCCTCAGCACTTGACCTGGTATGTTGTCTGGCCCTGCAACTTTGCATTGGTTTACCCTGGCTAGGTCCTCCTCACATCGGTGCTTTTATCTTGCTGGAACTCTTTCAGATTTTTGTCCAGTTTCACTTTTGTTTTCCAGAATACGCTTGGGGGGTCAGTGCTAAATGCCGCATTGTTTCACCACAGCAAACTAGGAGTCTTCCAATCCCTCAACAATAGTAATTTAAAAGCTGAGTAATACTCTTACATGTGTTTCTTTTGCTTTGCCCTGAACAAATTTTCTGATAAATGTCACCCGTGTATCCAATGAAACCAATGTTATAAATGTGGAGTGATCTTGTGGATAGTTATGGAATGTATTGAATCATTGTGAGACAGTGCAAGCTTATAACTAAACCCTTGACAGTGTTATATTGGTCAGTAACTAATGTTAAAAATAGCATTGCTGCTAGCATGCAGCAGAATATTTGAGGAGGATTTGGAACTGAATGTTCCAGTTTGCTAACTAATATTGGCCCTGGTTGCAAGGAAGCTTTTGTACAGAAGAAACACTTGAGTTACAGAGTACTTATCATTGTGTGCTGGAGATCTCCTGCTGCATAGTACAGTGTGGAAGTAATGGACATGCTGGAGCACAGATCTGCATGTGTCTCACATTCTGCTCCATCCCAGAACTCTCAGGGGTGATCCTGGAAAATGACCTGCAAAATCACAGTGCTGGCTGGAGGGTCAAAGCCAGGCAGCTAGGTCTTTGAAAGCGTGAATGTTTCAATGGTTGGTGAGGTCAATGCAGCTGGAAACAAATACACGACAGTGTGCCGAGGTAGCCCCATCTGCCCTTGAACTGATGGGAACAGCCAATCCAGGTGGAACAGCAATGGTTATGAACAGGAGATGATGAGTTAAAGGGGGATGGGTATGAGGGAAAGAGGAGAGGGGCTGTGAAGAATTGACAATGAGCTTGGTAAATGTCTGGCTGTAGATTTTGTGAGAGGAAAGCAGTGAATATATCCAAATGAGCAAGCTTTTCTTGAATTTAGGAGTAACTTACCCAAGAACTGGGAGGTGAAAATGAATGAGCTGGTTAAAAGAAGAGGGAATATCTGAGAAATCAGGGCGTTTGGTGATAAAGCTCATATGGGAGAAGGGTGATAGACAGGAGCTACAGAGAGGTTGTCACCCCTAGACTGCAGAAGACCAGTAACTGGGTGACAGTCAGGAGCAGGAGGGGAAATGTACAACCAGTGCAGAGTACACCTGTGGCCATTCCCTTCAATAATAATTATGCAACTTTAGATACTGTTGAGGGGGAGGACTTACCGGGGGGAGCCACAGTGGGTCACTGGCATTGTCTAGTGCTGTGGCTCAGAGGAGCAGAGAGGTGAAGGGAAGTGCAGTGTTGATAGGAGTCAAAGGAATAGAGACCAGGTTCTGTGGGTGCAATAGAGTCACCCAGGTGGTATGTTGCCTCTCTGGTGCCAGGATCAAGGATGTGTCAGCTCGGGTCCATCCATTCTCCAGGTCTTGGGACATACTGGCATCAATTACATAGGTAAACAAGGTGAGGAGATCCTGAAGAGAGATTTTAGGGAGAGGTAGAAAGTTGAGAAACAGGACTTCCAGGGTATTAATCTCTGGCTTGCTACCTGTGCCACATGCCAGAGAGGGTAAGAATAGGATCAGTTGGCAGATGAATGTGTGGTTGAGGAACTGGTGCATGGTGTAACAGTTCAGTTTTCTGGATCGTTGAGATCTCTTCTGGGGAAAAGTACTACCTGTAAGAAAGGGATGGCTTACACCTGAACCCGAGGTGGTCCAATATCCTTGTGCCAGGGTGGCTAAAGTTGTTCAGGTGGGTTTAAACTAATTTGGCAGGGGGATGGGAACCGGAGTGGTTGTGCGGAAGATGAGGTAGTTGGTTTACAAACAAGCAAGGAGAGGCTGATGAGAAGGCAAAGTTGCAGTCAACAGGTTGCAATGTAAAAGGCCGATAAAATTGAAAAGGGAAAATGCAGGACTGAAGGTGGTATATTTGAATGGGCGAGAGTACAGAATAAGGTCGATGAACTTGTAGTACAGTTACAGATTGGCATTGTGATGTTGCAGGTGTCACTAAGTCATGGCTGAAAGAAGATTTCAGCTGGGAGCTTAATATCCAAGTATACACGTTGTATTGAAAGGATAGGCAGGCAGACAAAGGGGGTGGTGTTGCTCTGTAGGAAAAAATGAAATCAAATCATTAGTAGGTGACATAGGGTCAGAAGGCATTGAATCATGGTGGATAGAGCTAAGGAACTGCAAGAGTGAAAAGACCCAGATGGTAGTTATATATACCCCCAAACAGTAGTAAGGATATAATCTATAAATGACAGCAAGAGATAGAAAATGCATGCTAAAAGGGTAATGTCACAATAGTCATGGGGGAATTTCAATATACAGGTAGATTAGGCTGGATTCTAATGTGGTGTGGAAACACTTCTGCTAGGTCTCAGTATGAAGACTTTTCTTCTTCAGTTTCCAACGGTGGAAGACGTGACAAAGCCTTCAGCGTTGTTGCTGTGTTTTTGGCACCCTGAACTCTGTCATCAGTGTGGGCTCATAAGAATAGTGACGTAGCAGTCATCACTGGTACTTCCTGGGATTGAAAATGGACACAAGGGCTGGTGGTCTGTGTCCATAGGGGTAGTGTCCGTAAACTTTTGTCCTTAGGGGTAGTGGTGGAGCTTCTTTATTCCCCATACCAGACTAAGGGCCCCTCGGTCAATCTGTGTGTAGTTGCGCTTTGCTCTTCTCAGCGATCTTGAAGCAAGCTCAATCAGGCACCTAGATCCATCTTTCATAATGTGTGACAATGCCATAAGGGGACGCATCATATGCCAGTCTGATGGAAAGGGGTGGGTCATAATGGGTGAGCATTTCATCTGATGTTATTAGTCTCATTGTTTCCTTGAATGCCTTTTCACATCTTTCTGACTGTTCCCACTTTGCTCCTGTCTGCAACAGTGCATTTAGTAGTTGCAGCACTGTAGCAATGTTTGGGAGAAGCCGGTGGTAGTTGTTTACAAGGCCCAAGTATGACCTGAGTTGTGACACGTTTCCACTTTGGTGCCTGCAGCACTGCTTCAGTCTTCTCTTGTGACATATGTAAGCCATACTTGTCAATGACGTGTCTAACACTATGAGATTTTGTTCTGGAAAAACTCACATTTCTCTCTCTTTGCATGCATATTATACTCACTCAGCCTGGTAAGCACTTTACAAAGGTTCTGGAGGTGCTCTTCATGATGTTTGCCAGTCACGATGATGTCATCAAGGTAACATTGTGTTCCTGGGATATCCAGGAGCACTTGGTCCATTGCTCTTTGCCAAATTGTTGGAGCTGATGCCATGCCAGAGATGAGACAATTATACTGGAACAGTCCCTTGTGAGTGTTGATTGTGAAGAACTTCCTGTTCGACTCCTCAATCTCCTTTTGCAGATAGGCTTGTTACAAGTCAATCTTTAAAAACTCTCCCGGCCTGCCAAAGGTGCGAAAGCGTCTTCTATTCATGGCAGGGATATACACAGAACTCAGCACTGGGCTGATGTTCACGTTGAAATCTCTACATATGTGAATGGCTCTGGCCTTCCCTTTCTTGAGCTTGATCCAATCATTCCACTCAGCCTTGGAGAGAATTCCAGATGTCTCCAAGCTCTGCAGTTCAGCATTCCCTTTAAGACATTGGTGTTGCTGCTTCATCCAGTTCAATTCTGGCCTTCGTGTTTACCAGTCCCCTTCTCAAACACCTTCTCATTAGTATTAAGCAGCTGTGACAGTCTCTGGTTAGTGCTACCATTTGGGCTGCTGTTGCCTGTTGATGGCACATGGAGAGCTTTGATTGACCGCCAGTCTAGTTGGAGTTTTCTCAACCATTCATGTCTGATAAGTGCTGGACTCCACTTTTCAATACATAAAACTCTAACTGTTGTGTTTGACCTCCATATATCTCATTTATTTTCAGTTTGCCTGTGGGGGACACTCTTTTTCCTGTGTAAGTGTTTAGCATCACTGAGGTCTTCTCTAATGGTATCTTAGAAAACAGTCTGTTGCAGTCAGCCTCTGGAACTATGGACAAAGCTGACCCTGTATCCAGCACCATTTTCAGTTTTACAGCAAACACGTCTATTGTGATCCATATTTACGTGATCTGCTTCAGTAATTCTATGAAGTTCTAGGCATGTCAGCTCATCTTTTTCAGACTTGATGGTGAGGACATGGATGTGGTGAGCACCTACAAGTATGTGGGGGTGCACCTGGATGACAGATTTGATTGGAGCACCACTAGAGAGGTTGTGTACAAGAAGGGCCAGAGTCGCCTCTACTTCTTGAGGACTGAGGCTCTTTGGAGTACGCAGGCCTCTCCTTCACATGTTCTGCCAGTCTGTTGTCACCAGTACAATCTTCTAAGTGGTGGTGTGCTGGGGCAATGGCATCAACACAGGTGATGCCAACAGGCTCAATAAACTGATAAGAAAGGCTGGTTCTGTTGTAGGAGTCAAACTGGACCCACTGGAGGCTGTGGTAGAACAGAGTTCCCTAAGGAAAACCCTGGCAATTGTGGACAAAGTTTCTCACCCTCTGCATGACACCTTGGCTGAACAGAGGAGCACTTTTAGTAACAGACTAAGACAACTGTGGTACTCCAAAGAGCGCTGTATTCTTACCCTTGGGCATTAGAGCTCTATAAAAAATGAACCTATGGCTGGGGAAGTGATGACCCTTTCTTGTTAGACTGAGGTAACTTATTTTCTATTCTTTCTTATTTCTTTTCTAATATTTGTTTATCTGTGCACTTGTAATGCTACTGTGACACTGTAATTTCCTTTGGGATCAATAAAGTATCTATCTATCTCTCGATTCATGTTGTCTGATTCTGTGGAATATTTGGTCACTTTATGCATTTGCTTAGTTTGTATTTTTCACTTGGTTGTGCATTTTGTCTACGTTGCACACTCTCTTGATGTGACCCTGTCTGTGACACTTCCTGCAGACATTTTCTTTGAACCAACAGTCATTTGCACCATGGGAGGACTTGTCACATTGATAAAATTATTGGCTTTTTGCACCATTCAGGAACATTTTATGCATTTCACATTCTAACCTCCTTTTCTGTAGTTCTGCAGCAGCCTTTGCTGCAGTGTCCAATGATATTGCAATGGTCAAAACTTGTTCTAAGGTTAGGTCTCCTTCTGCACGTCACATACAAGCCTGCCTTTTAATGCATCAGGAAGCCCGTCTCTAAGGTCACAGTACTGGGAGAGTTTGTGCAGTTCTGCAATGTATTCACAAAGGCTTTCATCTTTTGACTGGTTCCTTTTGTATAATCTGAATCTCTCAGCTATTTCCAGCAGTTTACGGCTCAAAGGATTTTGTAAAATTGTTGCAATTTAGTTGAACATTTTGCTTGCTGGCTTTGCAAGGGTTATTAGGTTGTGTAAGAGACTGTCCTTGCACCCATTAATCTAAGAAGCACAGGAGCTTTCTTTTGCTCCTCCATGTTGTTCGCATTACAATACAGTTCAACCCTCTTGATATATGACTCCCAGTCTTCATCAGCACGATCAAATTCACTGACTTTCCTGACTGAAGCTATCGCCATGTTATTTTCACTTTAAGTTCAGCGCGTCTTTCACTGTTACTCATGTGTTTGTTGGCGGCTGTGATGGCGCTCTTGTGCTGTTTAACTCTTGCTGTTTCATCCCATAAGTGTCTGTGCAGTTCGTGATATTCTCTGACATTCAGGTTTGTACTTGTCACCGATTTGTTGTGTCTGTACACAACTTCGTATCAATTAACTAAAAGCACATGTGCTGGGGATGGCTTTAACTGTTGTATTCACATTGCAATGCGAGAGAGAGCACAATGCGCATGCATAGACAGCAACCCATGTGCAGACAACAGGTCAATATGTAGTGCTAAGGGAGGGTCATTGCTCTAAAAGAAATAGATCCATACATTACAGCACTGATGTGGAGGACCTATTTCAGTGGTGCTTTATACCTCAAACTCCAGTAGCTAAACTTCTGATTGTACAGTGTACCTGACAAAGCAAAGAGCTATATTCTGCTGGCTCTGTAAGGTGTAATTGATTTGAATAGTTTATAAACTTATGATGCAATTTCATCCCTTTACAAACTGATGCTGGAAATAACTGAAAAAGTTATTAGCTTGTTAAAATTAAAGTTAAATTAATCACTATTATTTTGTTCTTTAAAAATCCATTTTAAAATCAGTGCACCCAAGTCTGACACGACCAGAGTAGGCAGCATCTATGAAAAAGGGTAAACAGGTCCTGATGAAGCATCTCAACTCGAAATGCGACTGTTTACTCTTTTCCACAGATGCTGCCTGGCCTCCTGAGTTCCCCCAGCATTTTGTGTGTGTTGCTCCGAATTGCCAGCAATTACTGATTTTCTCCTGTTTGTGACAAGACCAGAATGGTGTTTTCCCCTGGCTTTTCCGCTGACTTTCATTAAGGTTGGAGTGAACTTACAGGTTCTGTTTTGTTAGTCTTCTGAATGTTTGGAAGATCTGGTCAGAGCAGCTGGCAAATATCTACTCATCATCTTATCTGTAAATTGCTACTCTGATGGGAGATGTATAAAGGGATGATGATGGCTGAGGCAGTGACAGATAACACATCATTACCATTGGTTGGGATGACTTGGAAGGGAAGGAGATTGACAAGGTTAACCACGTGTGGAAGAACTGGGTTGATTTCTGGAAGATAGTAGATTGGAGCAACTTTAGTTACTGCTTGTAAGGAGTAAGTAATGAATGTCTGGTGGGATCTTCAGAGAGAAACTGCCAACTTCTGTAGAGTCAAGATGGCAACGGGAGAATATGAAGGATGAGCAGTACAGAGTAGTGGGAGCAAGAATTTTGAGGAAGCCAAGTTCTTGGGAAAGAGGAATGAAAGGAGGTATGATAAAAGTAGAGTGGAATGTGAATGGTAAAAGGAAGGTCAGCACTGGTCAGCAGCCATCTTGGATTTAAAGTTCAGCATGACTGCAGAGCAACGGTAAAGCAGAAAAAAAGAAAATACGACAGAGATTGTATATTACCATAAAATGTAGAAGATCTATGCTTTAAAATCAATAACTGAAAAGGCACTTTTTAATGATGTCTTAAAATTGGAGGTGTTAGGACTAGTTGATACTGCATAAAAATGAGAGCCTGCCTTCTCAGGAGTGTAGAAGGGAAGTACCTACACATGCAAAAGGAAGCAGGTGGAAGTTTGCTTTTACAGATTAATTGGTAATTTTAAATCATTAGGATAAAAGTGTTTCAATGCAGTCAGATTGCAGTTCAGCCACGATCTCACTGAATGGCAGAACTACTGGAAGGACTAACGTATGTCACTTCCCCTTGTGCACCAGAATGCAACGTATTTATGTCTTCAGGATTTTCTTTGATGTGGGATGGTGATATTTTAGTTTCCACTGGAATGATTTTAATCTGGGCAACTTAATGTTCCTGATGTCCAAATGTGTCTCAAATCTGCACGAAGTTCCAATGTAACAAGATAAGTTGGGTCATTCATGTTTACACGGACAGCGGATGCTGAGTGAGGTTCCTTTTTGTTGCAAGATGATATCCTGTTATGTGCATTTTTTTTGCACCTCCATGTGGAATATGCTGTTATTACAAAAACAGAAAGTGATAGAAATGCCGCACTGGTCAGGAAGCATTCATGGAATGACAAACAGCTAATATTTCAGCTTGGTGGATGCTGTCTGACCTCCATGTTTACAACACCTTTTGGTTTGTTTCTTTTTTTTTTGATTTTCATGCAGTTGACACAGACTGCTATTCATTACTTAATAAGTCTTCTGCCCACATTTTCTTCTTGTCACATAACACTTGACCATAAATGCTAATAAACTGTTCTGTGTACAGATAATTGGAAATCAATCTGGGAATTAAGTCCAGTGCCAGCATTAATGAATAGAGTACTATGCGCTGATATCATTGGAAGTTGTGGTGAGCACGCATCAGCAGCCCATTGCTTGCATCATTGGACTAATTTTATTCTGAGCTACTGCACTCTGAATGCCCATAAAAGTAATTAAATTGATCTTCTGGAAACAATAAGCTTGTTAGTTTGAGATGAGTGAATATTTCAGCAAAGGTACAGTAAATCAACAATGTCACTTCAGGTCTTGAGTCCTTCAGTTAATTGATGTACGTACAAATGAAAATTTTCTCTATACTCAAGTTGTAGGATTTTCCCATAAGCACTAAACTAGGGTCACTAGGAGTAAAATAGCTTGGGACGTGATATTCAATGTATATTGTCAAATTCTCCTTTATGCTAACCCCAATATTCTTTGAGGTACAGTCTAACTGGTTGTATCATATCCACTAAGCCTTACCAGTGGTTAGTATATCAACATTTGTGGGGTCAGAAGAGATCATTTATTGAACAAGGGCTGTGCAGCTGGGAGACATACAAAGGGAAGGTCTAGTCTGCAATTTCTAAGGAGGGCCTTAACTTGATCGACTTATCTGTTGTTACCAGCCCTTTGCCCTTCTCAATCCCTTGAGTTAAGAATCTTATTAGGAGAAGTATTTATAAACAGAATAAAAATAACAGTTAGGTGGAGGTCTACCTGATTTTGTTACCCTGAATCCTGTGGTTTAAAATCTAAAAACTGCAGATGCTGGAAATTTGAACTGCAAGTATAAAATACTGGAAATACTCTGCAGGTCAGGCATCTGTGGGAATGTTTTAATGTTGCAGTTGTTGCAGTTAAATGACCTTCAAACTCTTTCCACAGGTACTGCTAGATTTGTTGAGTATTGCAGCATTTTTGCTTTGCTTCCCATTCTCCTATTTGGAGTTTAGTACATTACTCAGATGCATGAATATGCCAAGCTAAGGATGTACTGTAATATTTGGGCATAGGTTCTGTACTGGAAAAAAAGAGGCTCACCACAATCAGAAAATTTTTGAAGCTCTCAGCATGTCTCTGCCGTCAGCCATAAAGGTTAATTCTGTTTCCCTTTCCTTACGTGTTGCGTGACCTGTCAAGTGGTTCTGGAATGTTTTTATTTCAGCTTTCCGGCATAAGTAGTTCTTTGATATTCACCCAACACGGTCAGTTCCCTGTTTTGTTTTCTGAATGGTTGTGGAAGAATTAAGGAAGAAGATGAGTGAATTTAGACTGCTTGGAAACTTTAAATTACTTGTTTACTTATTTAGAGATACAGTGGAGAATGTACAAACTCCTTAGAGGCAGAAACTGAATCAGAATTAGTCTTTCAGAATCAGGTTTAATATCACCAGCATATCTCATGAAATTTGTTGTTATGCAATGCATAATAAAAATTGTGAATTATTGTAAGAAGTGTGCATGTGTGTATACATTTCAAAAGTTAACTTAAGTAATGTAAAAGGAGCAAAAAAGTAGTGAAGTAGTGTTCATGGGTTCAAAGTCCATTTAGAAATCTGATGGTGGAGGGGAAGCAGCTGTTCCTCAATCACTGAGTGTGTGTCTTCGGGCTCCTTTAACACTTCCCTGATGGTAGCAATGAGGTCCTGGATAGATCCTCAGAGATTTTGACACCCGGGAATTTGAAATTGCTCACTCTTTCCATGTCTGATCCCTCGATTGGACTGGTGTGCATTCCCTCGTCTTACCTTTCTGAAATCCCCAATCAAATCTTTGGTCTTATTGATGTTGAGTGCAAAATTGTTGCTGTAATTCCGCATATCTTGCTCCTGCATGCCTCCTTGTCACCATCTGAAATTCTGCCAACAATTGTTGTGCCGTCAGCAAATTCATAGATGGCGTTTGAGCTGTGCCTGCCCACACAGTCACGGGTGTAGCGAGAGTAGAGCAGTGAGCTAAGCACACATCCTTAAGGTGCGCCGGTGTTGATTATCAGTGAGTTGGAAATGTTATTTCTGATCTGTACAGACTGTGGCCTTCCAATGAGGAAGTTAAGGATCCAGTTCCAGGTGGAGGTTCAGAGGCCCAGAATTTGGAGCTTTTTGAGCAGACCTGTAGGAATTATTGTATTAAACTCTGAGCTGTTTTCAATAAAAACAGCTTAAGTATGAGTGATGGATCCAAGTGATCCAAGGCTGCACGAAGAGCCGATGAGACTCCATCCATTGTAGAACCGTTGTGCTGACAGGCAGATCGCAGTGTATCCAGGTCCTTGGATATTACCTTGAGATTGACGGTGATTAGCTTCTACCCCAGTTTGTGGGTTCTGAGTTGGCTGGAGGCCGTTATGAGAGCCACAGAGTGTTCATCAGGTAGCTGCAATTGGGTGGGGATGGGTGGTATCAGGTGTGTGGGGGCAGTTGTTTGGGTGGTGTTTGAGTGGTTTTTGCCACTAACTCAGGCCCTATGTGTACACCTAATGCATGGTTGCAAGGTTCCTAATCCTTCCTGTCTGGGTGGTCATGAGCTGAAGGTTCCAGGAGCTAATGAGGACATGGTGCTCCTTCAAGAGTGATCTGAGCACATCCTTGAAAGGTTTTTCCTGGTAACCTGCTGCCATGACAGAGATCGAATCATTGTGTGTCTCGTTTCTAATGTTTGAGTGAAATGACCTGCTGAGCATAGTTGATGGACAGTAATGAGGGTCTCATTGCAGGGTGTGTTGGGCTGGTTGAGGATACGGAGACACTAATTAACTTGTTCTTACAGTGCATTTAGATGACGTTACAAAGACATGATTTGTGCTGTCTTTCCACTGCCTTCAGATGCTTGCTATTTGTGTACATAAGATAGGGATCTCTGTTGCCCAGTAGACAGCAACCAATTTCCCTCAACCAACACTCTCAACTGTTTGTCCAACTTGTCCTTGTCCACAGCAACTACTCATTCAATTTCTTTCACTTTCTACAAATCATGGGTGCACATAAAGGCTGCAGCTGACTAGTCTTTTGGCTGGATTTTTCAAAGCCTTTTCCAGCATACGGCGCCTGCTCTTCCCTTGTTACTTCAACTGCAATGGTGTTGCATCCTGTACTCATGCAGAACTTGTCAATTTCTTCACCTTTACCACCACCTTCTACCCGGCCCTTATATTCATGTAACGCACTGTAATGATTTACTGCTAATGTAATGGCCTCTCTCTAATGTTTCATTACCAAGGTAGTAACAATGTTTGGGATGTAACTAGAGATAATAGGAGCTTTGGAATGTATGCTAGCCAATGAGAGGCATGTTGCTCTTTCTTGTGGGTCTGGGAGCAGGAATTTTGTGGTCCTCTGTTCGGCAGAAGTTGGAGAGAGGAGATGCCAGAACGGGGAGTTGTAGACTGCAGAATGGAGTGGATTTGAATGGGGTTGGGAGTCAATGCCCGGGGAGGAACTCGACGGAGAACGAACAGACACAAAAACTGTGAGCTCCAATGTTGTGAAATAAACTGTTTCATGAGAATGGGCCCTTTTCCTTTTTTTTAATGTTCTCTTTACCAGCCTTATAGTCAAATTAAGAATTATAAAGAATATCAATCATTTAATTGCATATTGTGTTCTGTTTGTTATTTCATGATATTGATTTGTTAACAGGGGCCACATCACACTGCATCCACCCAAACAAAATTTCTTAAGTTTGGCCGGGCCAGAGGCCGTCTTTCCCTAGAGTAAGCCGCTCCAAACCTGAAGGTAACAATTGTGGGGTTCGTCCAGGATTGATTTTGTTGGATGCTGTGCGATTACCCTGAGCATTGATCCAGTGGGGTAGATATTCGTACTCGGGATGAATTGTTAAGTCGCCTGTTAAGTCCTGTTAGAGTTGCGATTGTGGGTGGAGGTTTGATAAAATGGCTGGCACAGCTCTCGTCTTAATGCAGACCAGTGCTGATGTAGAGGTCGCAGAGCGGGCCAAATCACAAGTCGTTTCCTGTAGCTGGGGGTGGAGATTTCAAAGACAGGTTCTATTGTTTCTGAGGAGTGAGGGGAAGGAGTGGTCAGATTTGGAATGTCTAATTAGTTGCCTTCCCCAGGGAAGAATGAGAATTCTAAGTTAGTATCCGCCCTCACCTCTCTGACAAGTAAGTGGGAAAATGCCAAGGTCCAGAGTCCCTGCTATGGTAGGCTCTGACTATTCTCTGGAATAACACACACCCCCAAGGGGGAAGAGGAGTATGAAACCTAGGCGGAGCAGACCTCAGTTGTTAGAGGAGTGGCAGTGCTCTGATGATGAAAAGCAACAGAGATTGGTTGAGAGTTTGAGTGGGCAGGCTGATGGTGTTGTGAGAGCCATCAGGTTGCAGTATTCCTTAACGACAGCCATCAATTACATGCAAGCACTGGAAAATGCTTTCGGCTCGACAGGAAGCCCCATGGAGCTCAGGGTGGGGTTTCAGAACATGCATCAGGAGAAGCCTTCTGCTTATATTTTTTGGCTGGAGAGGCAGCTAAATTACTTGCAGCGCGAACAGGTCATACAGGCAGCTGAGGTGGATCAGTTAAGAATGGACTAGATAGCCAGGGGTGCCCAGTCCCAGGACCTGATCGTTTGGAGCCTCTGACAGTCTCGTAAGACGTGCCTTGCTCCCTCTTTTGTTGAGCTAACCAGAGAGGTACAGGAGGAGGAGGATGCGTTGGAGGCACGGGAGGACTCTGTCGGCAGGGTAGAGTCTTCGTAGTAGTCCCCTGCACTGAAGTGACCACGGATAGCCTACCCCGGGGAGCGGTAAAGGAGATTGTGGCAGAGTTGAGAATGGAGATGTCTCAGCTGTTATCAACCGGTGTGACCCCCCCCCCCCCCATATGATGGAGCTGATAGAGGGCAGATCCTCTAAGGGGCGATGAATGCAGAGGGTTGCTGGCAGCCGGTGTCACATGAGAAAGAGAGTCATTGCGAAAACTTAGCGGAGACCCAGTGAGGGAACGGCCTGGTGTCTCGGGGGGAACGCATTCCCAACAATATACCAAGGAGCCCCCGAAAGCAAAAGGTTAAATTCCTGAGGGCCTATTGGGACCCTGCGCCAGTGTGTCGCCTCAGATAGAAGGTATTTATGCTAAAGCCATATTCGACACTGGGTTACAGGTCTCATTGTTGTACCGTTCGTTTTACACCCGATATCTGAAGCATTTATCATTGACCCCCTACAGGACACTGGAGGCCTGGGGTCTCAGTGCTGGTGATTATCCATACAATGGCTATTTGTCAGTGAAGCTGGAGTTCTCGGAGGCCAATGTAGAAGTGTTGGAGGTCCATGATACATTAGCGCTGGTTTGTCTGGACCCTGTTGAGGTGGGCGGCGTTTCATTTCTGGTGGGGACCAACACTCCTCTTGTGAGGAGGCTCATGGGGGCCTGCAAGGAGACGGTGGGTCTTTGAACAGGTATAATGTCCCTCACCCGTATACGGTCCTGAGGATTGAAGACACGCTGGCCTGTCAGAGTAGTGTGAAGTGGTTCACTGTGCTGGACTTCAGGAGTGAAGGAGGCTGACAAAGAGAAGATGGCATTTATATGCCCCCTGGGATTCTTCCAGTTCGAAAGGATGCCCCAGAGCATATCGGGAGCCCCTGCAACCTTCCAGCAGGGCATGGAGAAGATGGTGGGGGATATGAACTTGCTTGAGGTATTGGTGTATCTGGATATCCTCATAGAGTTTGGATCCACCTTGGAAGAACATGGAGTGAAGGTGCTGGGCCACCTGAAAGCTGAAGGGTCAGAACTTTCCCTGGACAAGTGCCAGTTCTGCCAAACGTCTATTAGCTATGTTGGACATGTAGTCTCACAGAATGGAGTAGCTACAGATCTGGCTAAGATAGAGGCGGTTATCATTTGGCCAAGAACGCAAACTGTGAGCGCTCTGCGCTCGTTTCTCAGGTTCTGTGGTTACTATCGGAGGTTTGTGAGTGGCTACACAAAAGTGAGTCACCCTTTGAGTCAGCTTCTGTGCGGTTACATTCCATTGGGGAAGAAAGGCGGCGGGGAGAAAAGGGCAGGACCGAGGTGGGATGAAAAATATGAAGAGGACTTGCAGTTGCTGAAGGAGCTGCTGACCCAGGCACCGGTGCTGGCTTTTGTGGACAGTCGATTACCGTATGTACTGCACACGGATGCCAGCCGAGAGGGTCCTGTATCAGGTTCAGGGCACCGGGTTAACCGCCATTGCGTTTGTCAGCCGGAGACTCACCCTTTGAGAAAAAGCTATTTCACGCATAAGCTGGAATTTCTGGTGTTGAGATGGGTGGTGGTGGATAAGTTGAGTGACTACCTCAAGTTTGAGGTGAGGATGGACAACAACCCCCGAACATATATCCTGACGGTGAAACTGGATGCCACAGGCCATCAGTGGTTGGTGGTATTGTCTGCCTGTGACTTCAGCCTGAAATACCAGCCAGGAAGTTGGAACATTGATGCGAACATTTTGTCCCGACAGATACATGAGGGACTGGACAGGGACAAGGAGTGGGAGAGTGTTCCTGCCCCGGGGGTGAAGGCCATGTGTCAGTTTGCCATCACCGTGAAGGCAGAGGAAAAGGAGAGGCAGGATCGAGCAGTGGATCAACTGGGAGCTTCTGATAATGCCATTCCACAAGTTTACTGTAACCTGACTGCTCTGAAGACAAATCAGCTGTCGGAATTGAGTTCTGGGGAACTGGCAGTCGCTCAGCGAGATGACACGAACATCGGTATCATTTGGTCAGCGGTTGAGAAGGGAGACGTGGCTCAGGCAGAAAAGACAAACCATGCAGCAGTGCCTCCGTTACTGAGAGAATGGCCTCGGTTGGAGTTGCGGAACCAGATCTTATACCCGTTCTTGTCACCCCCGGACTGATCTCGGCATTCCCAGCTGGTTCTACCCAAGAAGTATTGGAGGATTGTGTTGAAATTACTTGAGGTTTCTGGACATCTGGGTATGGAAAAGACCCATGGATTGCTCAGAGACTGGTTTTACTGGCCCTAAATGAAGTCTGAGGTCCAAGAATACTGCAAGTCGTGCATTTGAAGCTGCTACCTACGCGAGCAGCACCCTTGTGCCACCTGCAGAGTGCGGGGCCTCTGGACCTGGTGTGTGTAGATTTCCTGTCCATGGAACCCGTTGCCAGCCACATGGCGAATGTCTTAGTCATCACGGACCACTAGACCAGATATGCGCAGGACCAGAGGGTGTCCACAGTGGCCAAAGTGTTATGGGATAAATATTTCATTTATCATGGCCTTCCCAGGTGGATACATAGTGATCAGGGATAGGATTTTGAGAACAGGTTCAACCATGAGTTACTGGGCATGCTTGGAGTCAAGAAGTTGAGGACCATGCCCTATCATCTGCAGGGTGATCTCTAGCCCAAGATGTTTAATTGGACCTTGTTCAATATGCTCGGCATCTTGGAGATCAGCAAGAAGAGCAAGTGGAGTCAACATATTGGACATCTGCTCCACTGCTACAACTGTACACGAGATGAAGCTACTGGGTACTCGCCATACTATCTGATGTTTGGGCACGAGGCGAGGTTGCCCATTGACATTTGTTTTGGGACTGACGAAGGAAACTTACCACCAAAGACTTGTCTGAAGTATGTGTTGAATATGAGAAGAGTATATGAAAGGGCTTATGAATTAGTTAGGGTCAGGGCTGCCAAGCAGAATCAAGGGAATAAGAGGAGGTATGATCAAAAGGTGAGGTTCTCCCAGTTCCTGCTGGGAGACCAAGTCCTCATAAGGAATTTGGGGCTACCTGGGAAGCATAAGTTGGCTGACTGCTGGGTGGCGATGCCCGATGTGGTAGAGAGTCAGATGCCAAATGTACCAGTTTTCTGGGTAAGACCAAAGGATGGGAATGGGCCTGTCAAGATTCTCTATCAGAACCACCTGCTGCCCCGAGTCAAGAGGTGCAGGTAGACCCAGAGCCTGACTTGGAGTCTACACCTAGTAAGAGGGCTCTGTGGAAACGTGGGGCGACTGCAGGGCCCACAGCCAGAGAGGTTAAACCGGCCTCCACCCCAGAGAGGGATACTGATTTGGAGGATGAGGACCTGGATGTGTGTTATATGTTGCCTTTTGCTAACTCCCTGAGGAAGAGACTCCCAGCCCTTCTTCCACTGAGTCAGGTGAAGTGGGGGTGGGGGCTATCTGTGGGCAGCCTGGGTTGCAGCGGGACCCTGCAGGGGATGAAGCGGGGCCTGGACACGGGACACAGGGGTCTAAGTTGCAGGTGGGCATGTGTGATAGGTCAGGGGAGGCCTCTCCAGGTAGACCTGAAGTATCCCCAGCAGTATCTGAACCTGAAGAGTTAGGTGAGGGGGTTGAAGGTCTCAGAGAATTAAGAGACCACCGGATAGGCTGGCCTATGTAGCACCAGGGGAACAGAGTGGGACCCCTACCTTTTTTGGGGAGCTATGTCACTGCCTTTTACAACTGGGTTGGAGTTTGTGTTTTGCAGGAAGAGTTGGTGTATTATCTCAACATCATGAGGACATGACTAAATTTAGTGGGGGAGAGTGTAACATGCTGTAAGGTTTCACTGCTAATGTAATGGCCTCTCTGTAATGTTTTACTGCTAAGGCAATGGTTTCACTGTAGCAGCAATGTTTGGGTTATGACTAGAGATAACGGGGGCTTTGGAATGTATGCTAGCCAATGAGAGGCATGTTGTTCTTTCTTGTGTGTCTGGGAGCAAGGGTTTCAGTCTTCGCTCAGTGGCAGCTGGAGAGAGAAGATGCCGGAATGGGGAAGTCGTAGACTGCAGGATGGTGTGACTTGGAATGGGGTTGGGAGTCAACACATGGGGAGGAATTCGATGGAGAATGAACGGACAGGAAAACCATGAGCTCCAACATTGCGAAATAGACTGTTTCATGAGAATTGGCCCTTTTTCTTTACTAACCCCATAGTCAGATTAAGAATTATAAAGCTCAATCGTTTAATTGCATATTGTGTACTGTTTGTTATTTCATGATATTGATTTGTAATGGGGAACACATCACACAGCATCCACCCAAACAAGATTTCTTACGTTTGGCTGGGCCGGAGTCTGTCTTTCCCTAATTTAATTCGCAAGCCAAACCTGAGGGTTATATTCATCTGGACAATTTTAGCAGCAAACCTTCCTTTTCTGGATCTCTTTGCCTCCATCTCAGGGGACAGACTTGTCATTGACATCTTCTCTATAAACCCACTGACTCCCACATGTGCCTTAGCAGTAACTCCTCCTGCCCTGCTGTGGGTTCAATTCCTGCCACTGACTGTAAGAGATTTCCCACTGGGTGCTTTGATTTCCTCACACATTCCAAATATCATAAGACATAACAGCAGAATTAGGCCATTTGGCCCATTAAGCCTGCACTGCCATTTCATCATGGCTGAATTATTCACCCTCTGAACGATGTTCTCCTGCCTTCTCCCCATAACCTTTGACATCCTTATGAATTAAGAACTTATCCACTTTTGCTTAAATATATTCAATGATTTGTCCATCACAGTTGTCTGTGGCAATTAATTCCACAGATTCACCACCCCCTACCTAAAGAAATTCCTCCTTTGTTCTAAATGGACATCCCTCTATTCTGAATCTGTGCCCTCTGGTCCAAGATAGCGAGAGCAAGTTTTACCCAACATTCCTCCCAATGGCAGACTCCTTTTTGGATTCCAGTCATTACTGAGAATGTCCTATTTTAGACTTATTAGTTAGTATCATAACTGCCATGCTATAGTCGAGTCAACAGAAACTTCTGTGGGCAACCACATTTGAGAATACTGTAGTGCTCAATAGTCCTTGAATGATGCTCAAAGGTACTGGTGAGGCTAAGAAAGGTCACGTAAGGTGCTACTTACTGCTGTTTTTCTTGAAATTGTCACACAGTAATGTTCATGTGTGCTGTATGTCTAAATAGGTAGAAACCACAGTGTACTGAGACCTGTTAATGCCAATGAAGAATTGATTAGATGTTGCAATGATCCAGATGGGCTTGAAGACTTCCAGCCAGTGTACATTTTGTTACTACCTCCTCCAGCAGGATCTTTGGGATAACACACAATTCACATTGTTGTGTTGTCCAAAAGAAATTTAACCTGTAGTAATTTCTATTGATTTATCAAGAATATCACAATTTCCTTATTTTCAGAAGAACCTCTATTTCTGTGGTTTTCTTTTTGTCACTGACAACCTTCTGTCCAACTTAGTTCTATTTTGCCCAGCTAATCCTATGTTTTGTGGTGCTGGTCAGGAGTACCCGATCACTGTGCAATACCTTTTAGTCAAACAACCTATTTGCACAATATTGCATATCTCTAAAGCAAACCATTTTAATTGTTGTGTTATTTTTCTGTTCACCTATTTACTAATTTTGCATCTCTCACATCCACTGTCAGAGTAGGAGTATGGAATCCTACTACCAACAGAATATGTTGCCAGGCTGTCCCAAATAAATATGGTTTAAGTGATAGGTATTGTAATTTTATTATTTTTATCTGTCTTAACTTCATAATTATCACATGGATTTGTTTCTTTCATGTGTGCTTACATCCCATTGCTATTCATTCAAAATGTAGTAGGGTCATTTCATGATGCATGTTAATTGTTGCAGATTAATGATACCTCACTTGAAGGTGGTACCACTGTGTTCAGTTGACTCCATAGTAACTTGAGATTTGTTCTTGCTTAGCAGTTGCTTTTGTCTGGTAGATGATGTCTTTTGTTGTTTCTGTTTCTTAGAAACTCAGTTGTTAGCAACTAGGAAAAAAACCATATTGCTGTTATCACTGTGGTTTCTACCCATTTAGACATACAGCACACATGAACATTACTGTGTGACAATTTCAAGAAAAACAGCAGTAAGTAGCACCTTACGTGACCTTTCTTAGACTCACCAGTACCTTTGAGCATCATTCAAGGACTATTGAGCACTACAGTATTCTCAAATGTGGTTGCCCACAGAAGTTTCCATCCAATATGTTGACTCCACATGTTGGGTCACAGGGAAAATTGTGTTTGTACATTATGGACGAGAAAGTATTAAGTATGTTGGGAAGTATATTGTATGGGTGGATGGACTAAGCATCTGCAGGCATCATTAGAGAAAGGAAATGCAAGAAAATTGCAGAGTGGCCTCTGACTGTAGAGTGTAGATGTGCCAAAATAGTTCAATGAATCCTGTTTTTTAAAAAAAACAGAGAAGGTGAACAAAATTAAAAGAAGGACGAGACTCTGAAAGAGCTGGAAAGGTTTAGTAGTGTTTCCCTCAGTGTTTGAAAATAGCACCAGAGTTTGAGGATGAACTGGATGACTATAAGCTGCTATATCCCTGCCTTCCTTAGACACCGTTCCCACAGGACTCACGCCAAGCAGAAACTTCTTGAGTACTCGATGAGGCCAACATCTAAGAAAATATTTCTTTTGCACTATAGGTTGGCATAAAACAAGTGTCACACTGAAGACAATTATGTGAATGAATATGTAGAATGCATGTGTAAATGTTTTCAAAATTATTCTGGTTTAAATCTAGAAGTGGGGACGCCCGACTTCGTAATTGTTAATGTAAATAAGTTTAAGATTGTTCAATATTATTTCCTGTACACAAGTGTAGATCTGATGCAGCACAAAAAACACAAGGATAATGAACACAATAATTAAAATCACAATAAATATAACTGCATAAGATGGCTTATGGTTATGTAAATAGATTGTTTGTTCATAAAGTGATGCCATAAAGTACAACTTAGGTTAAAGGAAAATGTATCCTGTTCCTTGTGTGAGATGAGAGGAGTTGAGGAAAATTATGAGTGTTTTATAATTTTGCTGAAAGCAATTACAACATCAAAGGATTAAAGCTGTTAAGGGGAATGGGGATAATACGTGTGAGAATTCCTGGCTGCTCCACTATAGCCTCTGGGCAATACTGTATATTTGCCCAATACAATCTGAATGCTATTTTACCTCATAGTTTTGTTTCATACTTAATGAATTTGACAGTGACCAAATTTTGGCTAATCATTACCAGATTAACTTCTGATTAAAAATTCACTCTAAATTATGTTTTTTGCATTTCCTACTTTATACGCATATGGCTCATGTGACCCACTTGTGGCTGATATTATGTTTTTGAACAGTGTAGAGATATTTTAGATAATGCTATTCTATATGTATGATTTTATATTCTTTTATTCACATCAACAAGCACAGAAATGGGGCAGTGGACGTGTTAGGGATAAAACATGAGGATGTCCATGAGGTGAATCTTTTTCTTTGCAGACAGCCTGGCCACTGGGTTTGAAGGTGCCCTCGGGCCAAGGCAACTTTGATGACAGTTGCCGCCTCCACTGCCACCAGCACTATAGACTACGCAATTTAAATAATCCTTTCCTGAACTGTACTTAAGAACTTGTACAATTACGAAAACTACATGGGCGTCTCACCTCATTGGAACTCTGATAAAACATGGTGAATGAACTATGAATCTTTTCCTGTTTTCAATTACTTACTGCAATTGTTGCTATAAACTATGCAGCTCATACTAATGGGAATAACCAGAGGGAACAAATGAGCTGACTTCTTTGCTAAAGCAGCAACAATAGATCTTTATGGCCACGTAGCACTCCAGTGTGATCAGGCTGCCAATACTTTCCAAATCCTTTAATGAACTAGTACAATGAGAGTGTGATGTATCAGTGGCTGAGCAGACTTCTGGTTTAAAGCACTCTACATGCAAAACTATAAAGGATGATGAGTATAATTGTAAATGAGACTCTTGACCATAGCACGAAAAGTAGCAGCAACTGTGTTTTCCCACAGACATAATCCTGAAAGGCACTGCCAGTATTTGCCACTGCTAGACCCTCCTCCTGAAGGTTACTTGTGCATCTTTGTGCATTTACCTAAATATATAGGTTATGATTGTTAGTGTGTTTCTTATCTCCGTGGGTAAAAACATTTCCAGCTCATAGAAATGATGCTGTATCTGTCGCTAAACTTTTACTGCAAAAATTCTTTTCTTTGGTTTGGAGTCCCTGAAAACGTCTTGAATGATAATGGCCCATGCTTCACCGGCAAAGTTTTGCAGGAACTTATAAAAGCCTTGCAGTGTAAGCACCGTTTCACCTTCTCTTACTACCCACAATCCACTGGGGTAGTTGGAAGGCGGAACGGGGCCCTGCAAAGCAAGCTGGCTAAGTTGTGTGAGGAAACACCTCAGAGGGCCTGAGGTGCTTCCACTGTCCCTCACAACAATATCTAGCACTCCAATCTGTGTGCAGCCTTTCTCTGTATGAGATTAGTTTTGGGACGTCCTCAGTGCTTGCCAGTCACTCCTCCCTTTTTAAATAAACAAATGGACATCCATACTATGAGTGAAAGCATGTGGCAGTATTGTATAGTACTAACACACGCAGTTAAAGGTTCCCATCAACAGGTACTTGAAGCTCAGAAGATTGCGCTGGCTACGGAGTGCCACATCTAACAGCAGGGAGATTGGCTACTGGTGAGAGCCCACCAATGAAAGAATTGCTTGGAACCCCCTACAAAGGTCCATTCCAAGTGTTGCTAACCACATAAACTGCTTTCAAGGTCCAGGGAAAGCCAATGTGGATACACTCCTTTCACGTTAGGTCAGCGGTGCCACCCAACCAGGGAACAACTGGCCAAAGAAACCTTGATGATAAGGACTGACAGACTGAAATCTTGATCTTTGCTATTTGCCACCTTAAGTATTCACTTTGCATTAACAGTTTTGGGTAACCTGGGCATCTATTTTCTGCTGCAGTGCTGAAGTATCTCACAACACTAATTTTTCTAACACTTTTCTTCACTGTAGTTATGAGCATGTGCTGGTCAGGTTCTTGGATGTGCTCTGAAAGGCTTATATAATTAGAAAGTGGACTGCACTGCCCAAGGGAATGACTCTTGCTAATGCAAATGTTTTGAGGGATGGTATCAACCTACCTACAACAGATTTAATAACCCCCCATCCCCCAAAGCTTCATGGAGATAAGAGTGCAGTATCAATCAAGGATGGGACAAGGCTTAGATAATGGTACATGCAATGTCTGTACCACTGCTGACCCTCTGAATCCTGCTAATGGTGCTTACTGGGTGTCCGACCACCAGACCTACTACTGGTTGTCAGGAGTACCCCTTAAAAATGGGATCTTTGGCTTGAACCAA
Source organism: Hypanus sabinus (assembly GCF_030144855.1). Taxonomy (NCBI): domain Eukaryota; kingdom Metazoa; phylum Chordata; class Chondrichthyes; order Myliobatiformes; family Dasyatidae; genus Hypanus; species Hypanus sabinus. Next base: position 40,645,919 of record NC_082722.1, read on the forward strand.
CTCCATGGAGGGGTTCAAAGTTCAAAGTAAAATTTATTATCATATGTTCACCACATCCAACTCTGAGGTGCTATTTTTGTGGGCATACCTAGAAAATCTGTAGAACCATACTGTAAGTAGGACAATGGACACCGAACTGTGAAAGTGCAGATATAAGTAAATAGCAATAAATAACAAGCATGAAATAACAAGATAAGAGTTCTTAAATGAGTGTAGTTATCTCTTTTTGTTCAAGAGCCTGATGGTTTGAGGGGTAGTTACAGTTCTTGAACCTGGTGGTGTGAGACCCGTGGCTCATGTACCTTCTACCTGATGGCAGCAGCGAGAAGAGAGCATGACCTGGGTGGTGAGGATCTTTGATGATGGATGCTGATTTTCTATGGCAATGTTTCATGTAGATGTGCTCAATGGTTAGGAGGGTGTTTTTCCTATGATGTACGGGCAGAATCCTCTACCTTTTGTAGAATTTTCCACTCAAAGGTATTGGTGTTCCCATACCAGGCCATCGTGCAGCCACTCAGCACCCTTTCCACCACATATCTATAGAAGGTCCTCTGAGATCCTCTCCACCTCTGATTCTCCAATGATTACTGGCTCATGGACATCTGGTTTCCCTCTCTTGGAGTCTACCACTAGTTCCTTGGCCTTATTGATATTGAGTGAGAGGTTGTTGTTACTACACCATTCAGCCAAATTTTCATTTTCTCTCCTGTATGCTGATTCATCACCCCCTTTGATACAGCCCACAACAGTGCTGTCATCAGCAAATTTGAATATGGTGTTGGAGCTGTACTTGGCCATACAGTCACAGGTGTAAAGCAAGTAGAGCAAGGGGCGAAGCACACATCCCTGCGGTGCTCCTTTGTTGATGGAGATTGTGGAGGAGATGTTTTTTGCCAATCCGAACTGATTAGGGTCTACAAGTGAAGAAATCAAGGATCCAATTGCACAAAGAGGTATTGAGGCCCAGGTCTTGGAGTTTACTGATCAGTTTTGAGGGATGGTGGTGGTAAGTGCTGACCTGTCATCGATAAAGAGCATCCTGACGTATGCATCTTTGCTGTCCAGAGTTTTGTGAAGAGCCAGTGAGATAGCATCTGCTGTAGACCTGTTGCTTCAGTAGGCGAATTGGAGTGGATCCAAGTCGCCATTCAGGCAGGAGCTGATTTGATTTACCAGCCTCTCAAAACACTTCATCTCTGTGGATGCAAGTGCCACTGAGCGATAGTCACTTAGACATGTTACCACACTCTTCTTGGACACTGGTACGATTGAAGCCTGCTTGAAGCAGGTGGGTACCAGACACCGCCAGAGTGAGAGGTTGAAGATATCCGTGAATACACCAGCCAGTTGGTCAGCATAAGTTTTTTTTAATTGTTTTTTTTAATGCATTTTCTACAACACTACAGATAAGAAAAACCCCCAAACCAAAATGAAGAAAATTAATACAGTGCAAAAATAAACATACAATGATAATATAATACAAAAAAGATAATTGAGAAAGCACCCAAATTGAAGTCATGTAAGGTTAGTATCCTCCCCAAGCCCCACAACAACAAAAAAAAACTCCAGACCAACCACAACACAATATAGAGAATATAAATCAGGACATTCAAACCCCCAAAACTGTAAATACACTTGAAAACAGAAGATAATAATGCCTACTACCAAAAAAAAAGAGATGAAAGCAAGGGACCGAAAAAAACGAAATAGTGCTATAATTTTGAGTCAGTAAAGTGCATGGGTTGGCACCAATAAAATAAAATAACTGTCCCTAAACACACATAATATTCCAGCTCAACCACACTTTATTTTTCTTGTGCACAAGGAGAATAGCATGGCACCTATCACCATACTGTTCCATAGCAAATGACAGAAAAATGCATTTTTATGCAGAATTGGCTTATCAGTTGTGAATATTCATTGTAAATAGTATGTTTGAATTCTTCAATTGCAAGATCAATTGTCATGCACAACAGTGGTGTTAGAAGTCAATAGAATCTACAAACTGACAACAGGTGACTCTTTAAAATTAGCAAAGAAATTGTCCCTTCATTGTTGGGTGTGTATCACATCCTTCCATTATTCCCATCTCATCTGCCTCCAGTGCCCCCTACTCTGTAAAGTTTCTCAAGGATCTTTCTAGAAAATGTCTCATTTCAGAGACCTCACTCATCTAGTTGAATATACACCGCCACAGTCGCCAATGCTCATCTTGTCTGTAGAAAGCAGGGGTGGCTCCAGCAAACTCACTTCAAAGGTCTCCCTTGTCTGAGTTGACTACATCTGCTGCAGTCATCCTTGTGAGGATATTGACTTTAATCCTTGCCTTACCACAACTCCCTCACTCCTGCCATTTAGTCCTATAGAGGGCAACACGTGTCTTACCGTATTTCAATAGCACAGAGGCTCTGAAGCTCTGTGATAGTTTCATCAGGGGTAGCTGATAGTTTTATCATGATGGAGTTGGCTGCTCTATGGCCAACATTCCATAGAGTAATCTCAGGCCAGAGTTGAAATTGAATCAGAGTAACTAAACCAGCAAGGATCTGGCTCCCATTGCTCACTGAACAATGGACCTGCCCCAGTCCCCAAGTAAAGAGTGAAGACAGCTAAAGGGCCCTCAGGATGGGGATGGAGTCTTGTGTTTCTCCTTCCCAATTGGACTAAATTTATCAGCTTCTACTTGGATGCACACAGCTAAATTGATGATATTCTCAGACAGGCTATATGTACAACACTCCTAGCCAATGATGGCACAAGTACCATGCTCTTCAGCCAATAATGCCAAGTCCAATGCTAATCAATTGGCCAGAGTGCAGATTGCCACTATTTCAGCAGTGATGTCATTGATACCCTGACATGTAGTGCTAAGGCTGCATCATTTCCCCAGCACTGAGACCATAATGATGCTGTCACAAGCCTGTCTGACAGATCTCCAGGACAGGGATGCTATTATCCAGAAACACTCAGTTTCCATAACGTTCCTTTGATGATGATGCACAGAGTAGGATGTGGAGAGCATAGACAGGTGGTTTATTTATGGTACTCCATTGGCCAGATAACAACAATCAATGATCCTTTGGTCTCAGTATCTGTAGATGACATGTAGGCTGTTTTCAAGAGAAAGAATCCAAGGATAGCATCTGGTCCAGACAAAGTACCTGGCCAAGCATAAAAACTTATGCCTTCGACTAAGTGTCGAATATTATCTTTTGCTTCTCTCCTGGCTAGACGTTTAATCCTCCTTAGATGGAGAGATGTTGCCCCGCCCACGCATGCTCAATGGCTTAATGATATTATGTCCTGCTTAGACCTTGAAAAAATTCATTATTCAGTTCTTAATTTGGATATAAAGTTCCATAAGGTCTGGGGACCTTTTATTGAGTACTTTCATAATCTTCCTCTTATCTTGAATTCATACCCACTTCCCACCACCAATAAATTCACTTTGGCATTTTCAGCCTGTAGCCATGTAATGCGCAGTCACTGAGCGTGGTTCAAAGTACAAAGTTAATTTATTATTAGTATGCATGTATGTCACCTTGTACAACCCCCAAGATTCATTGACTTGTGGCTATACTTAATAAATCTATAATAGAATAATAACCAGAACGGAATCAATGAAAGACAGTACCAATTTGGACATTCAGCCAGTGTGTAAATACAAAAAGAAAGGAATTATAATCATGAATAAATAAGCAATAAATATCAAGAACGTGAGATGTAGAGTCCTTGAAAGTGAGTCCATTGGCTGTGGGAACATCTCAATGATGGGGCAAGTGAAATTGAGTGAAGTTATCTCCTTTGGTTCAGGAGCCTGATGGTTGAGGGCTAATAACTGTTTTGAACCTGGTGGTGTGCATCCGGAGGCTCCTGTATCTTCTTCCTGTTGACAGAAGAGAGCATGTGCTGGTTTGTGAGGGTCCCTGACGATAGATACTGCTTTCCCTCAACAATGTTTCTCAATTGTGGGGAGGGCTTTATCCCTGATGGACAGGGCAATATCCACTACTTTTTGTAGGATTTTCCATTCAAGGTCATTGGTATTTCCATACCAGTCTGTGATGTAGCCTGTAATTATACTCTCCACTGCACTGTATAGAAGTTTGTCAAACTTTTAGATGTCATGCTGAATCTTTGCAAACTCCTCAGGAAGTAGAGGCACTGACATGCTTTCTTTGCAATTGCACTTATGTGATGGGCCCAGCACAGGTCCACCGAAATAATAACACTGAGGAATTTAAAGTTGCTGACCCTCGCCACCTCTGATTCTTCGATGAGGACTGACTTATGGACCTCTGGTTTCATTGTGAAGTCTACAATCAGCTCCTTGGTCTTCTTGACACTGAGTAAGAGGTTACTGTTATGACACCACTCAGCCAGATTTGCAATCTCCCTTCCATATGCTGATTCATCACCACCTTTGATTTGGCCCATGCCAATGGTGTTGTCAGCAAAATTGAATATGGCACTGGAGCTGTGCTTAGCCACACAGTCTTAAGTGTCAAGCGATTAGAACAGGGGGCAAAGCACACAGCTTTATGGTGCATCTGTGCCAACGGAGATCGTGGATGAGATATTTTGCCAATCCGAACTGTTAAGTCTGCAAGTAAGGAGAACAAGGATCCAATTGCACAAGGAGGTATTGAGACCAAGGTCTTGACGCTTCTTGGTTAGTTTTGAGGGAAATGATGGTATTGAATGCTGAGCTGTTGTTGATAAAGAGCATTCTGGTGTATGCACCTTTGCTGTCCAGATGCCCAGCGTTGAGTGGAGAGCCAATGAGATGGCATCTGCTGTGACCTGTTGCTCCAGCAGGCAAATTGGAGCAGATCCAAGTTGATTCTTAGGCAATAGTTGATATGTTTCGACACAGTGGATGCAAGTGCTACTGGATAATAGTCAGTGTTGCAGGATAGCATGTTTTTCATAGACACCAGGATAATTGAAGCCTGCTTGAAGCAGGTGAGTATCTGAAATAAGCAAAATGAGAGGTTAGGTATCTCAGTGAACACGCCAGCCAGTTGATCAGTACAGGTCTTTCGTACTTGGCCAGGTACCACGTCTGGGCTGATGCTATTCGTGGGTTCACCCTCCTGATGGCTCCTCAGAGACCAAAGTCACAAGATCATCAGGGGTTGGGGGAGTTCATGATGGTTCTTCCAGGTTGTGAAGCTCAAAGTGAGCACAGAAGGCATTGAGCTCACCTGGAAGCCACCCCTGATGTCACCTGTGTCGCTTGATTTCACTTTATAAAAGGCAATATTATTCAAGTCCTGCCATAATTGTAGAGCATCCTTCATTAATCAAGATTACTCTGGAATTGTCACTTCACCCGTGGGATGGCTTTCTGTAGATCGTTCCTGGTCCTCTTGTAACTTTCTTGGTCACCAGACTGGAATGCCTCTGATCTGGCTCTCAGCAGGTTGTGAATTTCACAGGTCAGCCCGGGTTTCTGAATAGGGAGACGGTGTGGAGATGGATGTGAGATATACCGTATACATTTATTGCATGCCTAATATTTTTTCCTTTAAAAAGAAGCTTGGTATTCATCTTGGTGAATTGGACAGCAAAACTGTGTTGAAGTTAAAGAGGCGATTACCTCTTAATTTTGGTCCCGAATTTGTGCACCCCATTAACTTGCTGAAACTGTGAATATCAGTCAGAATAATTGAAAATGTAGATGCACTTTGAAACATTATTGACTGATTCTGATTGTTGTGCAGAATCCACTTCTTTAAACAGGAATTCTGACAACATTTTTGCACACTTCAGTTGCTTGGTTCTACCACCTAGTAAGGTGTTGTTTTCCTGTACAGTCAGCATTGTTTACTCCAATATGTTCCACTGAAAGGATTTGATAAAATAATCCCACATTGAAGTATTTCTTTGTTTCTTTGACAGTAATTCAGTGAAGTACTAAAGAGCAGAGCATTTGTGATATCTCATCTTTCAGCTGCACATTGATAGAACAGCTGTAACTGTTTTATTTTATCTTCATAGCCACTTGGCAAGTAGTTTTTTAAAAATACAATAATTTATATAAATACCACTGCAAAGTACAATTAAATCAGTAAAACCAGTAAGTGATTAAAGTGATAAATAATTTAGCTCTGGTTCTGTTGTGAAAGCAGTCACTGTAACCTTTTTCCAGCACATTGAGGCATCACTTCCAATGATGTTATATCTCAATCATTCTGCTCCGTTAGAGGATAGAGAAATGTGTGCATCTTTAGAGATTTGACAGCAAATAAAACACAGCTTATTGTGGGAAGCCAGCACAATTTCTATCATAAGATTATAAGTAAATGAGGACCTATTGCCTGCCTAAATAAAACACTGATAGTTTTGGTGAATCATCTTAGTTTTTCCTAAAGAAAAGGGGACCATGCCTTTGACGTTTAAAATATTTGCCAATGGATATTTCTGAACTCGCACAATCCTATCGCTAAATCTCAAAAAGAGGAATGCGCAGTTTGTTTATTTCTGTTGCCTGAACTGGAGAAGTCATTCTTGTCACGACAAATACCTTGATAATTAGATATACTTTGGCTGCTTTAAATGTTTAAAGCATGGTATCCCATGATCATTTATTCAGTATGAGCAATTAGAAACACATACAATGATATTACTGTATTTCTGCCGATCTAGTTCAATAATCTATAATCCAAGCATTCTTTGAAGTGAAATAGGAATAAGCAAACTGTTCAATACTTTGGTCTAAATATATAAAATTTGTATTTTCTCAAACAGGCACAGCTTGTGCATTTAGTTGAAAATTACCAAAATCATGAATCCCCAGGCATCTGTTTGATTTATGTTGGTTTTATTCTTCTGACATTTTAGGAACACTTGTGCTGCGTATCAGTCAGAATCTTCCTTTTACCACATTATGCAAATATAAATTTCCAATGTTTAATGTTGGACTCTTTCCTTTCTGAACATTATTTTGCTTTATTTTCAACACAGTTCCTCCCTCTCAATTGAACTAGCAACAGAAATTCACAGGTGGTGGACATTTTTAATATTTTATATTGCAGTATAATATAATGCCAGTGAATTGAAGGGGATCGGTATATGTCATACCATTTTTGTATCTTTGAGGTTGATATTCTTTAAATGAAAGTTTTAGTGTGACCATTAGTACATGATAGACATAGCAGCTGCAGCAATATATGTCATTATAATAGCATTGTTTGACAGCTAGGAACAATTTCTTTGTGAAATAATGTTCAAGCAATAGATATTTATTATAAATGACATTGCAAGAAAGTTGGGTATTAAAGCTATGCTTCTTCTTAAGCAATTCAACCTTTTGCCCTGCTCCTGATGTGTCCAGGATAATAAAGAGCCATGCACTATTAATGTTGCTCAGCCAAGCTACTACTGTGTGTTTCTGAGCTTCAAGGTCTTCTGAAAATGTCTCTTCATAATGCTTCACTTTAGGATGGTTTGGAAGTGTGAAAAACACATTTCAAGTTGCTGAATGATGTCTTTGTGTAACTCACATGAATAAAATGTTGAAAGGTTAATAGTAATCCAAGGTTGCACTGAATTTCCTATTGTTCCAAATGATATCTATTGTACAACAGTTTACCAAAGGAGGAAAAATACCTTTATGATGAAAATTTACTGAAATACAGTGATTATAGACATTAAGTTTGTATAAGGGAAACAAAAAAGCTTGGATTTACATGCAATATTGCATTACTTTCAGATTCCACATTGTTTCAAACTGGAACACATTATGGGAGATTTTCCTTTGTGGCATGCTTGGTACACAGCTCTCAGAACTGTAGCCGACTTTCAGGCACATCCCTCCCATTTTTCAGGATTTTGCTGCACGATTTCCTACAGCTGCTGCTGTGAAACTCAATGTAACAGATCTCCCCTTCCTTATTCTTTGTATGTACCTCTACAAAAATACAGAGAGGTGGGTAGGGCTAACTTTGACTAAGCACGGTAATTATTGAGCACTATTCAGTACCCAAGCGAAGCTAGAAACAGGAAGAGACTTGGGAGAGGAAAGGTAATCTAAAACAAAATGACCCAGCACATCACGGAATGAATTTTATGGGCTGGAAAGAAAAGAATCCATTTTCCTGATACCTTCATGGGTCCTTAACATATCTTGCTTCTTAAGAGCTGGGTGTGAACACTTTTAATAATACCATTTAACTATTTGCTGCCCATATACAGTATACATATTGTTTCATCATAACATCTGAACTGGCTGGAAAATTTGCCCCTCTGGGAATAGGTAGACAGTCAACAAAAGAACTGCCTCTTTCCTTGTAAATTCTTTTGCTTAGTTTGGCATTTTGCTAATTTAATTTATTAACTAACCTCTAATATCTTAGAGCAAGATATTAGTACATGGTGGTGGAAGTGCCACCTAATGAAAATGACAATTTGAATGCCTGAAATCGGAATTTCAAGGACTGAGTGAGAACGTGCCTATTTGTGATGATATGTGCTGAGAGCCATTGGGTGATGTGATTCAAGTGGGAACAGATAAGACTCTTGAGACATTGGCTTTCCAGACGGGTAACACATCCAACAGGAAATCTTGCGCCATATGCTGAGTTGGCTATGCAAGATTAACAATGAGAGAGAAGTAAAATATCATATTGGCTACAAGAGCAACCTGTTTAGAAATGAACAGCTCAGTGTAACTGGATCTTTACAAACAGCCAGCAGCAGTGGCCATTCTTTCATATTTCCTTGATGGAACTGAGATTGTTAAATGCATAGATAAATTCGAAGGAGTCTTGTTAGTTGGAGATCAGATTATTTGTGAACCTGTTCTGAGGGAGATGATATCCTCCAGAAAAGCTCAAAGCTCTGGAATTATCTGAAGCTAGCCTGGAATTATTAGATAGCCAACAGTAGGATGTGCATGTTAAAAAGGATGAAAAGAGATAACATAACCAGGATGTTCAGGCAGTATGAGTTTTGTGGATGGTAATGTGAGTCATTCTGAAAGTAGTACTCTGCATTTAGGAAACATGGCACACCGAGGAATGTAAAACTCTTCCTACAAGTACTGCTTGACCTCAAAGGACTTTGGAACGGATGAGATGATCCATGAGTGGGGAGATTGATCTGAAGCAGAGTGGCAGCTGAACACAATATTTCTGGTGCCAGACAAGGTCAGTTTTGTGGACGGACACTGCTGGTTGTATCTATGGCAATAACAGTGGTGCAAGGGCAACTGGTGACATCTGAATTTGAGTTTAGAGCAGTTTAGAACACCATTAATTTCAGGCTGATGAATTGTACATGGCACTGCACTGAAGTCATCTGGAAGATGAGCTTTGAGTGTGGTGAATGCAGTGAATCAATGGAGACAGAAAAGAAACTGCAGATGCTAGAAATCTGAAGCAATACAAAATATGAGATGCACTTAGCATGTCAGGCAGCAACTATGGAGGGAAATGAACATTCAGGCTGAGACACTTCAGGACTGGAAAGAAAAAGAGCAGAATAAAAGATTAAATGAGGCCACAAGGAAAAGGGTTTTTCAGACTGGACAGATAAACCCAGGGCTACGTTGGTTGGGATAGTACACTGTATTGTCGTAAAGTGAAATATGCAGGATCTGGATAATTACTTTGATTTTTTTCCCTTCTCTGTTTTTTTTCTTATAAAAACAAATATAACATTTGTGCTTTATTTTGTGTGCCCTGTTAGGAATGGTGCAGTGGGACTATCTGTTCTTTAGATAGTTATTGTTCATTTGAAAGTTTCGAATGAGCTAGAATGTATAGTTTTATCTGGAAATAGGCAAGAAGGAAATAAATGCTTTGCTTTTCTCTTTGAGTTGCTTTGATTAATAAAGCACTCGGATAATTTAACCTCTTGACTATTCACCATTTGATCAGAGCTGCTTTCCTAGGACTGCTGTTTTGTTGTATCAATGTTGATGATGTTTGTTCCACTTATGAGTATCTCTAAAATTATTTGGGTTTTTGAGGACTGGAATATCCAGGCAAGATCATCCTTTAGAATGGGCAATAGCAAAGGCAATGGAACAGGGAAATGTTCTATGACTTTTAACGCACCGTCACTTCAGACTCCATCAGCGATCTCCTGATAACATCTCCTGTCCAGTTTGACCAATTGTTGTTAATAGTCCTGATGATGTGGTTCAGTTACAGCTTCCAAGGGACTGAGGTGGAAACTTGTTTGGTATTTGTAGAGTTAAATAATGTAGGTTTTAGTAAGTTAAATTAGCATTTTGGTTCTGATCTTGCTCGACTAGTTCTGGGCCTCCTCATCTACATGCCTGATAATCAAACTCCTGAAGTAAGGACTCCAAACTCTGGGGTGGGGTGGAGAAAATTGCTTCAAAGACGTGCTTAAAATGTTATTTTTTAACTCATAGGAATCTGCAGTTTAGCCAATCAAATTGAAGGAGCATCTGAAATGCTGCTGAGCACTGGGAGTCTCTGATGGGAGAATGTGGAGGCCAAAAGAGCTGGTCATTGACTTCAGGAAGTGGGGAGAGCACATGTTCCTGTCCATATTAGGGTTTTTGAGATTGAGAGAGTTGACAGCTTTCAAGTTCCTCGGAGTGAATGTCACTAGTTGCCTCTCCTGGCCCAGCCAGATTGATGTCATGGCTAAGAAAGTTCAGCAGCTTTCACGAGGCTCAAAAAAAAAATTGGCACGTTCCTGTCGACACTTAAGAATTTGATTTTCCATCTGGATATATAATGACAGTGGCTCCGCATGTGACCGTAAGAAACTGCAGCGAGTTGTGGACACAGCTCAGTATATCACGGAAAACAGCTCCCCTCCCCTCCATCGACTCTATAACTCTCGCTGCCTCAGCATAATCAAATACCCCACCTCTCTGGACATGATCTCTTCTCTCCTCTCCCATCAGGCAGAAGATGCAGAAGCCAGAAGCCACCAGGCCCAAGGACAGCTTCTATCCCCCCATTATCAGACTCTTGAATGGACCTCTTGTACAATAATGTGGACTCTGGACCTCATAATCTGAGTTGTTAAAATCTTGCAGTTCGTTTACTTGCATTGAACTTTCTCTGCAGCCTTTACACTTTGCTCCTCATTGTTGTTGTTTTACCTTGTAAAATTCTACCCCAATGCACTGTGTAATGATGTGATCTTATGACAGTATGCAAAGCAAGCTTTTCACTGTATCTTGGTATGTGGCACTAAGAAACCAAATGTTTAATAGAGCTAACACGAGGAAATCTGCAGATGCTGGAAATTCAAACAACAACATTCTGGTGGAACACAGCAGGCCAGGCAGCATCTATAGGGAGAAGCACTGTTGATGTTTCGGGCCGAGACCCTTCGTCAGGACTAACTGAAAGGAAAGATAGTCAGAGATTTGCAAGTAGTGGGGGGAGGGGGAAATGCGAAAATAATAGAGCTGTTAGGGAGGGTTTAAACTAATTTGGCAGGGGATGGGAAGCGGAGTGATAGGACTGATGGGGGGGGGGGAAACAGAAATAAATCAAAGATAGCATGCACCAGAGGTTATAGAAAGGACGGGCAGGAGATGAGGCTCAGTCAAAGCCAGTGGCATGAGTTTCAGGGCAATAGAGGTGTGGTGCTGTTGAAATAGAAAGCAACAAATACTGGACTGAGAGTGTTGTATTTGAATGTAAGTAATAAAATGGACAATCTTGAAATTCAGCTACAGATTGGCAAATATGATGCTGTGGCCATCTCTGAAATTTGGGGAAAGGGTGGCTGCCATTGGGAGTTGAATGTCCAAGGATATATAGTATGTTGGAAAGATAGGTTAGTACATAGAGGGGGTGGTGTGGCTCTGTGTATAAGAAATAATATTAAATCATTGGAAAGAGATGACATAGGATCGGAAGGTGTAGAGTCTCTATGGGTTGAGTTAAGAAATGGCAAGGGTAAAAGGACCCTAATGGCACTCGTATACAGGCTTCCAAACAGCAGCCGGGATGTGGATTACAAATTACAGCAGGAGATAGAGAAGGTGTGTCAGAAAGGCAATGTCATGATAATCGTTGGGGATTTTAACATGAAAGTGGATTGGGAAAACCAGGCCAGTACTGGACCTCAAGAGGGAGAATTTGTAGAATGTCTAAGGGATGGCTTTTTAGAACAGCTTGTTGTTGAGCCCACTAGGGGATCAGCTGTGCTGGATTGGATGTTGTGCAATGATCCAGAGGTGATAAGAGAGCTTGAGGTTAAGGAACCCTTAGGGAAAAATGATCACAATGGGATTGAGTTCACTGAAGTTTGAGAGGGAAAAAATCAAATCCAATGTGTTGGTAATTCATTGGAATAAAGGAAATTACAATGGCATGATAGGGGAACTGGCCGAAGTTGACTGGAAAGGGCCATTTGCAGGAAAGGCAGCAGAGCAGCAATGGCTGGAGATTTTGCAAAAACTGAGGGAAGTGCAAGACAGATATATTCCAAATAAGAAGAAATTTTCAAATGAAGAAGGACACTACCGTGGCTGACAAGTGAAGTCAGAGCCAAAGTAAAAGCAAAAGAGAGGGCATACAAGGAAGCCAGAGCTAGTGGGAAGATAGAAGATTGGGAAGCTTTTAAAAACTTGCAGAAGGAAATTAAGAAGGTCATACGGAAGGAAAAGATGAATTATAACAGGAAGCTGGCGACTGCTATCAAAGAAGATACTAAAAGCTTTTTTAAGTATATAAAGGGTAAATGAGAGCCGAGGGTAGATATAGGGCGAATACAAAATTACGTTGGAGATATTGTAATGAGAGATGCAGAGATGGCAGAGGAACTGATCGTGTGTTTTGCATCAGTCTTCACAGTGGAAGACATCTGCAGTATATCAGACATTCAAGAGTGTCAGGGAAGTGAAGATCGTGCAGTGAAAATTATGACTGAGAAGGTGTTCAGGAAGTTTAATGGTCTGAGGGTGGATAAATCTCCTGAACCTAATGGAATGCATCCTCGAGTTTTGAAGGAAGTAGCTGCAGAGATTGCAGAGGCACTGACGATGATCTTTCAAGAATCGATAGATTCTGGCATTGTACTGGATGACTGTAAAATTGCAAATGTTATTCTGCTGTTTAAGAAGGGTGGGAGGTAGCAGAAAGGAAACCATAGACCTGTTAGCCTGACATCAGTGGTTGGGAAGTTGTTGGAATCAATTGTTAGGGATGAGATTACGGAGTACCTGGAGGCAGATGACAAGATAGGCCAAAGCCAGCATGGTTTCCTGAAAGGAAAATCCTGCCTGATTAACCTACTGCAATTCTTTGAGGAAATTACAAGCAGGGTAGACAAAGGAGATGCAGTAGATGTGGTGTACTGGGATTTTCAGAAGGCCTTTGACAAGGTGCTGCACATGAGGCTGCTTAGAAAGATATGAGCCCATGGAATTACAGGGGAGTTACTAGCATGGGTGGAGCATTGGCTGATCGGCAGAAAGCAGAGAGTGGCAGTAAAAGGATACTATTCTGGCTGGCTGCCGGTTACCAATGGAGTTCTACAATGGTTGGTGTTGGGGCCACTGCTATTTAGGATGTATGTCAATGATTTGGGCAATGGCGTTAATGGATTTGTGGCTAAATTTGCTGATGATACAAAGATAGGTGGAGGCGAGGGTAGTGTTGAGGAAACAGAGAACCAGCAGAGAGACTTAGATAGTTTAGGGGAATGGGCAAAGAAGTGGCAAATAAAATACAATGTTGGAAAGTGTATGGTCATGAACTTTGGTGGAAGAAATAAACAGGCAGACTGTTATTTAGATAGGGAGAAAATTCAAAATGCAGAGATGCAAAGGGACTTGGGAGTCCTTGTGCAAGATACCCTTATGGTTAACCTCCAGGTTGAGTCAGTGGTGAAGAAAGCGAATGCAATGTTGGCATTCATTTCTAAGTGTATAGAAGATAAGAGCAGCGATGTGCTTCTGAGGCTCTGAGGCACTCGTGAGACCACACTTGGAGTATTGTGTGCAGTTTTGGGCTCCTTATTTTAGAATGGATATACTGACATTGGAGAGGGATCAGAGAAGATTCACAAGAATTATTCCAGGAATGAAAAGATTATTATATGAGGAACATCTGGCAGCTCTTGGTCTGTATTCCCTGGAGTTCAGGAGAATGGGGGAGGGGGGGTCCTGATAGAAACATTATGAATATTAAAAGGCCTGAACAGTTTAGATATGGCAAAGTTATTTCCCATCATAGGACAAGACGGCACAACTTCAGAACTGAAGGACATCCTTTAGAACTGAGATGCAAATAAATTATATTAGTCAGAGGATGGTAAATCTGTGGAATTTGTTGCCACGAGTGGCTGCGGAGGCCAAGTCATTGGGTGTATTTAAGGCAGAGATAGATAGGTTCTTGATTAGCCAGGGCATCAAAAGGTATTGGGTGAAAGCGGGAGAGTGAAGATGACTGGAAGAATTGTATCAGACCATAGTTGAATGACAGAGCAGACTTGATGGGCTGAATGAGCTATGTCTGCTCCTATATCTTATGGTCTTATGGTCTAATACACCAATGTCAACTCACAATCAATGGAACACAGTCTGTAAAGCATCACCTCCCCCCCCCCCCCCCCCCACCAGTATGTAGGGTAGTGCACACAATGGGAATGAAAACTAGTCAGCAATAACCCCAGGGGCATCCTCTCCTCTGTCCAGGCACGTGAATTCCTTCTTGCCTTATCTGCACGGTATGCTCATCTTTTTAGTTTTTCCTTTTGTATTTTGGTCAGTCAAAATATAAATTTTGTGTCAGTTTAGTTAATTGCTTTCAATTGGGCCACAACTTGAGCAACTTGTACAAAACTCTATAAAATTTCTGGGGAAGTGTTGCGCGGTTGGAGGTACAGTCTTTCTGTTGAGCCATTAAACTCGGGCCCTGTCAGGGCCCTCAAGGGAATGTAAAAGATCCATGGTATAGTTTTGAAAAAGAACAGTTGAATTACACCTGATGCCCTGGCCAATATTTATCCTTCAACCATCATGAGTAAAACAGATTATCTACTCATTATCACGTTGCTGATGCATGCATATTGGCAGCATTCCAATAAGCACTGCACTTCAAGCAGCTCTTCATTGGCTGTAAAGCGTTTAGGGACCTCTAATGGTTATGGAAGGGGCTGTACAAATGCAAACCTTATTTTAATTATTTATCCTCTAAAGGGCTTTGAACAGTGAGCCATCCCTAAATTATCAGCTGTGTTTCAATCCTTTATAAACCGCAGTTGCAGGACTTTTAATTTTAGTCAATGTTTAAGAACATTACAGTAGAAAGGAGGGTGAGATTATTCTGGGTGATAAAATAGTTGAAAGCCTACACGAGATGAATCGTGCACTGATTCCTCGGTTGTACCATTTGTGGCTGCATGTCTTCCAGTGTCTCAGTAGATGTCAGTACTGCAGCTGTTACTCTGACAGCAGTGAATGAGCTTCGGGTGGCAAAAATTGGAGCTACACTCATTGCCTTCAGACAACTTCCTCTCCTCCCCCAAAGGACAGACACATCAAAAACAACTAATGTAATTAATTAAAAAAAATTAACTAAAAATAAATGCACTTGTAAGTTAAATAAAATCATGAATATTGACTAAAATAAAGGATGCTATAAAAAAGCAAACAACTGCCTCACTTACCTTTTTAAATGAAGAGAAGCCACATTCAAATTCAAGGGGCAAGTCCAGGGAGAAGGTGGGACATCACATGTGCTACCATCTAACCTCCAGGGGTACTTTGTATTTATGGGACTGCCGGCTGGACATCAACAGGATCTGGGCCAATAACTTTTCCTCAAGGGTCATTAGCTTAGACACATCCTCATTAAATTTTCCACCTATCTAACACTTATTCTGAACTATGGTCACTGCCCTGATATTGTTGTATGGGGCTTCCATGCTGTAGAGTAGTTGGGATTCTTTACTATGTCAAAGACATAAAATGTATGCATGAATTTGTTCCCTTTCAACTGGCTTGTGGCTAGTATGGTTCCATTACTATTTTAAGGCTACTACCTTCATCTCAAAGTTAAAAGAATAGTTCAAAGTAAAATTTATTATCAGAGTACAGACGTGTCAGTACATACAACCCTGAGATTCTTTTTCCTGTGGGCATACATAGCAAATCTATAGAGCAGTAACTGTAAATGGGATTGATGAATGACAAAGTGCAAATGCAAATATAAATAAATAACGAGCATGAAATAACAAGATAAAGAGCCTCAATGTGAGACCATCAGTTGTGGGAAAACCTGAAATAGAATGAGTGTAGTTTTCCCCTTTCGTTCCTGATGGTTGAGGAGTAGTAATTGTTCTTGAACCTGAGTCTTGAGGCACCTGTACCTTTTAACTGCTGGCAGCAGTGAGAAAAGAGCACGGCCTGGGTGCTGAGGATCGTTGATGATGGTTGCCGCTTCTTTATGGCAACATTTCATATAGATGTGTTCAATGTGCGCGGGTTTTAAATGTTCTGTACTGGGCTAAATCCACTACCTTCTGTAAGGCTTCCCGTTCAAAGGCATCTCAAATTTGAGCAAATACTTACAATCTTCAATTCAATAGAACATATTTTTGTTTTCACATTGAGTACACATAACAAGAATGAATAATGAAAACAGGATGTGCATGTAATACTTACCGTTGCAATGGACACCTTCCTATAGCAGAGTGATCCTCAGACTGCAGAAGCAAGAGGTTGACTATGTCCGTAAATATTCTCGCTGGTTGATCTGCGTAGATATTTAGTACACCATCAGGGCCAGACACCCTTTGTGGATTCACCATCTTGAAGGATACCGCAATGCCAGCCTCAGAGACTGAAATCACAGTGTCATCCGGAGATGTGGGAACTTGTGTGGGTGTGACATAGTTCCGCCTATCAAACTGTACGTAACAGGTATCGATTCCAACATGTTGGTCCATGGCCTCCTCTACTGTCACCATAAGGCTGCTCTTAGGTTGAAGGAGTTACATCTCATAGTTCCCCTGAGTAGACTCCAACCTGATGGCATATGCATCAACTTCCTGTAATTTCTCCTTACTTGGCCTTCTCTTTTTCCATTCCCCATTCTCCTTACCTGCTCATCAGCTCCCTCTGGTGCCCCTCATCTTTCCCTTTCTCCCATGGTTCACTGTCCTCTCATACCAGGTTCCTTCCTCTGTGGCCCTTTGCCTCTTCCACCTGTTACCTCCCAGCTTCTGACTTGATTCACCCCTTTCCCATCTACCAATCTAGCCTCCCCCCCACCCCATCTAGTTTCAACTATCACCTGCTGGCTTGTATTCCTTCCCCTCCACCCTCTTTCTTATTTTGGCTTCTTCCCCCTTCCTTTCCAGTCCTGATGAAGGATCTTGGCTTGAAACATGAACTGTTTCTTCTCCATTGATGCAGTCTGATTTGCTGAGTTCCTGCAGTATTTTGTGTAAAGATTTTCAGCATCTCTTGAGTTTATGATTAGCTTAGCTCTATTTAAACACATGATATGGGGATCAGTTTCAAGCTCTGCCCCTAGGCAAATTGACTCTCCCATCTTCTCCATGCCACCTCCCACTGCTTCTTTGTGTGGCTGCTCCAGCAGCAGTAAAGAAAACAACAGGATTAAATTTTAGTATGATTTAGCAATGTAGGAGACCAAAATGGAATAGAAAGAAAATGGAAAAAAAGGAAACAAACATTTAGAAAAAGCAGTGAAAATGGAAGAGAATGGAAATAAAGGAGGTGGAAAGGACAGTGAGCTGCAAGTAAATGTTCCGGGGGAATTCATGATGGAGAGGATATGAAATCAAGAACAGGGAATGAAAGAAATAAAAAAGATACAGAGGCTTAAGGTTGGAAGCAGAGAATAGAAAGAAGACTGAAGAAGTTCAGCAAGTAAGATGCTGACAAGCATGAAAGAGAGAGAGAGAGTTGACAATGAAATGCAGAAATGGTTAGTTTAGGTTTTAAGATTGGAATTGAATTGACTTCTTGCATCCTTCATGTACATGAGTAATAATCTTTGTTATATCTCTGTCTAAATGTGCAATGTGCAAGTTATAGTTATAATAAATTCTATGTACAACAGGACAGTCAATATAATATAGAAATATAATTGTATCCGCATGAATTAATCAGTTTGTAAGGCCTGTTAAAAGAAGCTGTCCCAGAACCTGTTGGTCCTGGCTTTTATGCTGCGGTACTATCCCCCGGGTGGTAGCAGCTGGAACAGTTTGTGGTTGGGGTGACTTGGGTCCCTAATGATCCTTCGGGCCCTTTTTACACACCTGGCTTTGTAAATGTCCTGAATAGTGGGAAGTTCACATCTACAGATGTGCTGGGCTGTCCACACCACTCTCTGCAGAGTCCTGTATTTGGGGGAAGTACAGTTCCCTCAGGCAGTGTATACATTTAAGAAAAGGACCTTGTCTATAAAATATCATTTCTATTAGTTTGTTTTGTTGAATTTCTTGTTGATGAGCATATTGCCAAAATCTCCAGCAAGATATTGTCAGTGGTTACAGTAATCTGTCTTTACTATACAGTTATAGGATCCACTCAAGGATGTCAATTATCTTTCATCCTCAATTGGGAAACAAATAATCTTGAAGTACTAATTTATTTTGATCTTCTATCAACTTGAAAGAATTTAAATATGTACTTACTATATACCGAAAACAAACAGAGGCAGGGAAACTCAAGAGCATCATTGTAGTTTCCAAATGCAGTTCAGGAAAATATTAATGATTTGATAAGCATTGTTCCAAGTTTTTATTTCCTGTGTCAAGTTTTCATCTTAAAGCATTGCTGGGAATGTATCAGATGGCACTTTCATGAAAAATGTCCTTTAGAAAACAATTATTTTTAAGAAGTGAATATGAAGCGTGTATCGAATTAGAACAACAGCAGCTTGGAGAGTATTCCAGCAGCATAAAGGAAGAGTAAAGTACATTGTTAACAATATGTAGATGAAGGTCACAGACTTGCTGAGGTGGAGCAGAGAATCAGAATCAGCTGAAGGCAGAGGAAAAGAAGGAGCAGTAACTCAACAGAGATGCTGAACAAGATTGAGCGATAACAGCCTGAACATGTGAAAACTGATCGATTCGTAGCTTGTTCAGACTGGGTGAGTAAATTGTGCCCACGGTCTAATACAGTAATGACTCTAAATTTAATCAGAATCTTAAAATTTGATGGTGAGGATGGGTTTTTATAGACTTTTGAATTGCCAGGAGGGCAGCATAAATGGATCTAATGCATGGAAAGATACTAGTGCTTTTGCTTGGTAGGAAAGCTTTAACACAATTTTTGAAGACAGAACATGAGCTAATGTATTTTTCACTATGCGCTGGGTAAGGGGCTGATGACAAGGCACACAGGGAAAAGAGGTACTTCAAGTCTGCAAACTTTAAACGACTGAAAATAGTTGTGAGTGTGGTTCCATGGGACAATGAAACAGCATAAAAGCAGTTCTTGATGGTGAATGAGCCTTGTGCCAATTCATTTGGCATATTATTGCAACAAGCAGTTCTATATTACCTTTGCAATTTTTTTGTGTGTGTAAGATGTACTCACGGGCATTACCTTAAGCACAAAGCATGCAATAACTATCCAGGATGGAGTGATTACTAGTATTGGGTCTGCACCGTTTATTTCGTTGACAATCTATGGGAAGGAAGACAGATGTGCATCAGTGAATTACAAAGATCCAATTTCTTAAGGAGTGAAGTTTGAACACTTTGTGATTTGAAGCCTAACACAAAATGAGCATTGAGTGGAGTCCTGCTTGGTTTGTGTTGAACAATTTGGATAAGAATATACAGGGGAAGTTTTAAAATGACACTAAAACAGGTAGTAGAGTGGACAATGAAGGTGATCAAATATTCAGGGAGCTCTTGATCAGCCGAGTAAGTGTGCCAAGGAATGGTAAATGGAATTTAATTCAGAGAAGTGTGAAGTGTTGCATTTCGGAAAGTTGAATCTGGGGAGGACTTTCCACAGTGAATGAGGAATGTTGTAGAACAGGGGGATCTTGGAACAGAAGCACATTACTCATTGAAAGTGGAGCCATGGGTAGGCAGGGTGGTGAAGATGTCTTTTGGCATGCCAGCCTTCATAATACAGGGCACATAAGCAGAAATATTGAGAGGCTATGTTGTGATGATTTAGAAGGCTGGTGAGGATGCACCTTGACAATTGTGTTCAGTTTTGTTCACTCTACTGTTAGAAAGGTGTTACTAAACTGGAAAGAGTATAGAGAAGATTCATAAGAATATTGCTAGGACTTAAGGGAGTAAATTACAGGGAGAGATTGGAGGTTAGGATGTCATTCATTGGAATATTGGAGGCAGGGAGGATTGTTTTAAATGTGTATAAAAGTATGAGGGGCATAGGTTTCAAATTATTTCAAATACAAATTTCAAATTATCATGTTTACATGTTTCTGTGGCCTGCTTCATTGTATCTTCAAATGCTGTGTTCTTTTCAAATGAAGAACATGGGCCTTGTGATCTCAAATGTTCTTGTAATTTACTTAATAGGTAATGGGCTTGACCTGAGTTATAAGCGGCACAATATATGAAAGAATACTCAGTGACAGAAAATGCAGTTCTTGGGACTTCTAAAAATGTTTTGTTCAATTTTCTTTTATAGTAAAGGCCTAGAGAATGCTGTAAAACTTTGTAAATTGAATTATTAGACTTATCATTTTGGAGCTGCCTTCTTGTTTCTCACCCCTCAGTTGTTTCATGTGAAATCTCATGGAAGCCTCACCATGAGTCATGGCCAAAGTCAAATGTCCTGTGTATGAATTACATGCAGATTTCCCATATGCCCATCTCTCTGCGTTCTATTAATGGCCTATGGAGGATAAAGTTATCTTTGTGATACTGGAGGGACATTTATAGTCTTAATTTCAATAGGTTTCACTAGGTACATTTAATGTCAGAGGAATGTATACAATATACATCCTGAAATTCTTCTTCTTTGCAGACATTCATGAAAACAGAGGAGTCCCCAAAGAATGAATGACAGTTAAACATTAGAACCCCAAAGCCCCCCCAAATGCCCCTCTCCCATGCACAAGCAGCAGCAAAGCTATGAACCCCTCCCCCACCACCATAAAAAAATCAGCATTCCCCCCCCTCCCGAGCACTCAAACATGCAGCAAAGCATCAATAAAGACACAGACTTGCAGTACCCCAAAGACTACTCGTTTACCCAGTATTGGACATACCACAGGCTCTTTCTCTCCCTCATAAGGGTAAAAGAGATGTCCTCGTTTCACAGCAAGAGGGGAGACATAGCAAAGCAACTTGCTGATTTATGGTGTTAAAAGTCTGTTGTGTTGTTTCTTCCGAGCTCTGTGCCTGAAAAAAGTTCAGGTCTCTGGGCACACAGCCAGCTTTCTGCTTCTGTCTCCCATGACGCATCAAGCGTTGGCAGCACGGGCCTTGAATCTGCCCGCCTCCAGAGCCATGAAAATCCGGCACCTGAAGGTGCACTAATCTTTCAGACTGTGTCCTCGGCATATCGAAAAGCGGCCAGCTGTGAGGCCCCGAGAGCGGGTCCCATTTCTGCAAAGAACCGAAGTCAGCGTGCATTTCCAGGTCAGGGTCTTCAAAAGAACCTTGAAAAGGGGGGAAAAAAAGAGATATCATAGATAGAAATAAAGCTGTTTCTGAAAATGCAAGCAAAGGAGTCGCTGTTTGGCACCATCTTCCTCCTAAGCACCGCCCTTCTGCCATTCCTTATCACTCTTCCAAATCAAATAAAATAATTAAGAATGCAGCATGGTGATACCCCTTGTCATTGCCCCTTCAGACACCAGTGGAATCTATATACTATCTGTAAAATCCCCTAGTTTTATTCCATTCATTTCCTCTTGTTTAGGCTGCCAGCAGTACTAATGTCAGTGCTGTCATGGCAGAAGCTACTGGCCCCAAGCTGCCTGGATTTCTTAGACCCTCTTGCTTCTCCGCAGCAACAATCTTCTGTTGCCTAGACTTGGTTTGCCCTCATGTAGTGCATAAGACATAGGGGCACAATTTGGCCATTCAGCCTGCCATTCCGTCGTAGCTGATCCTGGATCCTACTCGACCCCACACACCTGCCTTCTTGCCATATCCTTTGATGTCCTGACCAATCAGGAAATGATCAACTTCGTCTTAAATATACGCATGGACTTGGCCTCCATCACAGTCTGTGGCAGAGATTTCCACAGAATTACTCATCTCTGGCTAAAAAAATTCCTCCTTACCTCTGTTCTAAAGGATTGCCACTCAATTTTGAGGCTGTGCCCTCTAGTTCTGAATACCCCCACGTTAGGAAACATCCTCTCCACGTCCACCCTATCTAGTCCTTTCAACGTACAATAGGTTTCAATGAGATTCCCCCCTCATTCTTCTAAATTCCAGTGAGTACAGGCCCAAAGCTGCCAAACGCTCCTCATATGTTAACCCTTTCATTCCTGGAATCATTCTTGTGAACCTTCTCTGGACTCCAATGACAATACATCCTTTCTTAGATATGGGGCCCAAAACTGTTGACAATACTCTAAGAGCAGCCTGACTCATGTCTTATAAAGGCTCAACATTATCTCCTTTCTTTTATATTCTATTCCCCTTAAAATAAGTGCCAACATTGCATTTGGCTTCTTTACCACAGACTCAACCTGTGAATTAACCTGCTGGGAGTCTTGTACGAGGACTCCTAAGATCTTTCGCACCTCTGATGTTTGAACCTTCTCCCCATTTAGATAATAGTCTGTACTACCTTTCCTTTTGCCAAAATGCATTATCATTCTTTTCCCATCACTGTATTCCATCTGCCACTGTTTTGCCCATTTCTAATTTGTCTAAATCCTGCTGTAAGCGCATTGCTTCCTCAGCACTACATACCCCTCCACCTGTCTACAGGTAGTACAGACGCAGTGCGTTTTTGCCTATCTGTACTGTGTCTACTCGTGTAAGAAGGTCATTGGTGTCTGTACTTATGATAAGTTAGACAGTAAGTTAGATTCTTGGCATTCATGGAAAATACTGTCACCGAGCTGCTTATACTCATCTGTGAAGGGTTTCAATGTGCATCATTGTTCTCCCAGATTACAAAGTACAGGATAAAAGCATAGCTCTAATTTCTAACAATTTTCAAAATATCATCAAATAGAACAGATGATGAAGCAATGAATAAGGGGATTCCCCAGGAGCAGTTCAATCACCAGTATCGTATCTTTCTCATTTGGTACTTGTTAAGAATGCATTAAATTAATTCTTAAAGCATTCAAACCCCCGGAGTACATCTGGACATGATCAGCATTGGGGAAGAGTTTGATCAGCAAAGAGAAAAAGCTCTCTGAGATTTGAACAAAGATTTGCTGGTAAAATGTACCCACAAGCTGAAGAGGAAAATTGCGATGCTGTGTCCCATCTCTCAAATGCTAAATATAAGTTGAATTTCCTAAGAATCGACGTCTGTAGATCATGTCAAAATGTGATGTTGTTGACATATTAATAGAAGAATCTTAAATCAATGCATCAATTTGGAGATGTTACTGATATGATAATTACATATTCCACTAATGGTTTGTCTTTTGAGAGTTATTATTACTTTTAAGCATTTTTCCTCTGTAAATATTTGTGTGTGCGCGCACGCATAAAGATACAAGATCACCCCTGAATTGACTGTGTAATGAGTTTAGCTGCAGGAAGCTCTTTGTTTAGGGTTAACCAACTGGGAATGTAATGTTAGTTCAGGGACTGGCCTAGAATCTCAGGGCAGGTAACGTTTATGCTTGCTTGCTGCCAATGAAGTTTCATTAAAATGAATGCTTAACCAGTTCAAAACACAGCATAAAAATTAGTAGTTCCTTGTACAAGATCACAGCGATTTAGCCCTAGCTTTTTGCCGTTTTATGCCTTACTGTGACCTAGTGAAAAGTTTATCAGGTTGTTAAGATGCAGTCACTTTTTTTTTTGTCTTTATACACTATTGATCCTTTCTCAATGTTTGACTCTGTTGAGGAGAGGAAGAAGTGATAGGATATGTTCAGGTTCCATTACCAATCAAACATGATGAATCACCTATTGTAGACTCAGCAATAGAAGATTGCTGGTTACTTTATTTAAAACCAATACAGTATGTGCAGTTTGTTCTGTTCTTCCGTTCCTTGTTGTTTGATTTTAATTGTATAAAGAAATGTGAAGATATTTTCTAAATACAAGTTTGTCTTATTGTAGCAGAGAAGTTGATTAGAATATAATGTTGGACAAAAAATGTTGAGGGCAATGTGCTTCTTCAATCACTTAATTGATTATCAATCTGTTAAACTGATCTTTAACAAGTATTGCTGAAATCTTTGACATTCATACAAATATACATTGTATTTACAGTAAAAGAGGCACATTGCGGTGCAGCAAAATTGTTTTGTGTCAGTACTATACTGTATATTCAGATCTTCACCACTATGAAAGACACTAATAGTTTGCTAACCACCATATATTGTGTCATGTTTTAACAGTCCAAAATTTATGGCAGCATGAACTATCCTGCATCATTAATGCCCAGTTGTACTTAACAAGTGCAATTCTCCCATGGAACTTATGGTTGGGAGCTGCCTTGTTTGCTGGTGTGTGGGTCTTTTGTGGTGGAAGAGAATCAGAGGACAGCGAAGGGGGGAAGACTGAAGGAATGAATCTGGAAAAATCTCTTCCACAAGCAAAGAGAAAAATCATGGTACTCAGCCAAACCCTGTCTTAGATGACTGCAAACACACCGATATTTCTAACGTTCAAAAGCTTTCAGAAGCGTGCGTCAACTGCTTTGAATTGTTTAATGCTGCAGTCTGGACTGAGACCCGGACAGGCAGCACAGCAGCTGGGGATTTAAATTCCAGTAATTAAATACATCTGTAATCAACAGCACAACTACCAGATTGTCTTTAAGAACCTCTGGTTCACTTGGGGAAGGAAATGTGTCATCCTTGCCCCATGTGGCCTAAATGTAACATGACACTGACTGCACCGTGCTTGCCTTTTTGTTGCTCTTTGAGCAGACAGGCATGCTAGTCTGTGGGTAATTAGGAGGAGAAGTTAATGTAGACACATTCATTGGTGCTCATAGCCTTTAAAAGAGCAAAATAAAGTCAAGTTAATGCCAAAAGCATTTCCCCAAAATACCTGATATGATTAACACTTAAAAGCGCATAAATACATAATAAAAAAAACATCTGAATGAATGAATACTTTGTCCCTCACAGGTGTTTCCCTCATTAGTACTGAACCATACTCAGAAGAGCCACTTGCCAGAACTTTAGGACTTATAAGTTCGTATGGGAGTTATATGCTGTTATGCTGGTAAATGATAACATATTGCTGTAAGATTTGGGCTGTAGTAACTGTGTCGGGCTTCTCAAATAAATTGTCCTAGTTTCCGCATTGTCAGTTTTACAAATGATGAATCTCCACGTTACCCCTTCTAACATAGGAAATACCCCTTCTGTCCACTAGTCTATTAAACTATAGCAATCATAATGGATAATTCCAGCTTAAATATATAAACTAAATAAACTCTGTTTATTGTCATTCAACTATATATATGTATACCATCAAATAAAACAATATTCCTCCTGATCAAGGTGCAGAAAAAAGTACATAGAACTCACACACAACACGTAAAATAATACTACCACAAATAAAGTAACAAATAATAAATTATGTTCTGTAAGATGGACATTTAGCATAAGGTACTAAGGCAAGTCAAAAAATAAACAGTATAATGCTACTGGCAATTCCGAAGTGGTGGCAGGGAGTTCAGTAGTCTCACGGCCTGGGCAAAGAAGCTGTTTCCCATCCTAACAGTCCTTGTCCTAATGCTACACTGCCTCCTGCATGATGGTAGAGGTTTGTTTGGTGAATGGGAGGGATCATTGACATTGCTAAGCGTTAACTTGCATCGAACAGAATACCATTTTCACAATAGAAACAAATAACTTTTTTTTAAGCCTTGGTTTATGCCTAAAGTTAAAGGTGTTAATTTTAATCAAGGGTCCAATTTTTTTTGCCACTTTTATTCATTTTTTGAAATGTAATTACCTCTGGCCAGCCACGATTTATTGCCCATCCCTACCTACTGTCAAGCAGCTGATGGTGGACTGCCTTCACAAACTGCTGCAGCCATTTTACTAAAGGTATTCCCACGCAAGTCAAAATGAAAGGCCAATAGTAACATGTTTCCAAGTTAAGATGAGAGTGACTCTTGGTGGGGGATCTGTTGGTGATGGTGCTTCCCTGCACCTGAGATCCTTCGACAGAGAGAGAGCGAGAGAGATTCTGGATTTTGGACGTGCTTGTGGAGTTTAAGTTACAACGTATTTTTTAAAACTTTTATACTTTCCCACAGCATCAGAGACCATTCAGCTTGTCAAGTCGATGCCTGCTCTCAGAGATATCACATTCCCCACTGATTTCCCTGTAGCATCCTCTCTGTCAATTCAAAGTTCAAAAGTAACTTTATTATCAAAGTACTTGTATGTCACAATGTAAAGCCCTGAGATTCATTTTCTTGCGAGTATGTGGAGTAAATCCAAGAAATATGATGGAGCCAATGAAAGGCCACACCCAACAGGTGGACAAGCACCCAATGTGCAAAAGGGAACAAACTGTACAAACACAGAAGAAACAAAAGAAAAAGAAACAATAATAAATATTGTGAACATGAAATGGTGAAATTGAGTCCATAGGTTTCAGGAACAGTTCAGATATGGAGCGAGTGAATCTCAGTGAAGATATCCCCTCTGGTTCAAGAGCCTGATGGCTGGGGGGTAATAACCGTTCCTGAACCCAGTGGTGTGCGTCCTGTGGCTCCTGTACCTTCTCCCTGATAAGGCAGCAGTGAGAAGAAAGCATGGCCTAAGTGGCTGATCTGTAAAGCAAGAAGAGTATATGGAAGATAAATTGGAGGGAGAGTGGACATTATAGAACTGTCTACGCTTCAAAGGTACTTTGGTTTTAAAGAGGCACATCTTGAATCTGTGAATATCTCTGTATAAATATTAATTTTTACATTGGTAGAAATATATGCATAATTAATCCATTCTGGTTTCAAACTCAGATGATGCCAATAGAGGGAAGGAAACTGCAGCAGATAAACTTATGGGTTGATCACATTTGGGTAGGTGGATGCTCAAAAGTAAGAATGCTTTGAGCAAGTTTTAAAGGTTCTCTCAGTTCACAAATGTTGAAGGTGCAGGAACTCAAGATTCAGCATGAGAAGATGAATAGAAAAGGTGTACTGGATTGGCAAATCCAGGGATTAATTTGGGTTAATTGAGTGATTAACCCAAAGTTCAACACTGAAAGTGAGGCATTGGTCACTTCTGACGGTTTCCCACTGCTCCATGCAATCAGCTTTTTGTGTTGGTTATCTCTGCAACATGTTTGCAAAAATCTAGTGCCTGATTTTAAGCCAGAGTCTATTGCTACCCTTTGTCTTTGGCACTTGATTACCCATTCATCTGCTGCATCATATAGAATCCTTTACTGCACTGTCCTTTGCTTTTCTCCCTCTTTATTTATAAAGCCCAGGGATTAGTATGCTATTTTTTAACAGTTTTGTCAGGTTATCATGTCACCTTCAAAGCTATAATCTTTACATCAGGTGATTCACAGAAATGACACACATTTCATGTTTTTTTTTAGTTTTGAGTTTTCAATAGCAGAGAATGGTGACAATGTGGAAGAACAGATGCAGGAGAACTGGAATATTTATCACAGTTTCTATCCAAGCGTTGCCAACAGAGTCAGTTCCCTTTACAAAGCTTAGGTGCTAATAAAGTGCTTCCTTTGACATTCTCAGGGAACATTGGCCACTGTGAATATTGGGTTAAAGATGCCTATATTCATACCATTTGGAAGTTTTTCATTCCCCCTGATGCTGTGCCCAGTCTTCCAAATTATAGAAATTCCCACTTTGATTTTCATTCTGGCCTCTTGGACTGCTGTGGAAGCAAAACAATTATTGGGAAGTGTGTCATCCAATGTAGAGATTAGAACTGAACAGCAATTCAATACGGGTTCACTTAAGTCATAATCGCATTAATTGATATAAACAAGTGAAAGCATCTTTTGTAATTCTCGCTTCTCATAAATTTGACCCATGACCAAGACTGGAGGGTAATTGACAGAAATGAACATGGCTCCAAAGCAGAAAAAAATTATGTGAAGTGGTTAAGCAGAAGATTATCAGAAAGTGCTTTAATTAATGCAAATGTTCTGTAATTATAATTTATTAGCATATTTAGTTCTTCTAGACTCCTTCTGTTTCCACTGATCATTCAGAGAACAAAACAAATAGACAAGGTTGCAATTGGCATATTAGCATACTGCGAGAGCACTTCATCTCATCACAGTCAGTTTGAGCTCCCTGATGATGTTTGATATTCAGCTAAACTGGCACTTTATATAAGACCGATTAAAGCCACTGGCCAAAGTCATAGATATTAAAAATATATAGACTGTTCATGATTCATTTATGTAGTTATTAAATACCCAATCATATGTCAGAAAGCGACCATGGATTGTGCAGTTCATTTAATCAAAAAGATATTATTTGTTAATTATGTTGAAGATGTGTGCAGTGAGGCACAATTTAAAATTACACATTGAATATGCACTTGTTTGAATTAGGAATGTATTTGATGAGAAATGAAGGAAGCTTGTGTAAGGCTATGCTGGAAAGGACTGGCACTAAAAATGAAACACACCTATATTTAATAGTGTGTACACTTTTCTGTTGGGTCAACCATAAAAGTAGTCAATTGAGATGGCCTGAACAATATTTACATCCTTGAATCATCACCAGGTGATGCATGCTGATGCTCCTACACCAAAGGCCTTGTTTACAACCTTCCTGGTTTTATTGGCGAGTGCGTCGTAAAATATAAATCAAAGCATCCCCCTTTGCACTGATGTGTGATGTACTAAGTGTATATCACAGAGGCAGATGTACAGCAACAGAATGTATTTCAGATTTACTTAAGACTTTCCTGCAAGAACCAACACGTGTTAATGATATGCTTTCATAGGTCAAGGCATAGAATATATTAAGAAGTTATGTTGCAACTTTACAAATTACTGATTGTGTTGTGCTTGGAATACTATTGTGCCGTTCTAGTTGCTGCACAATAAGAAGGATGTGGTTGCTGTGGAGAGGGTGCTGAGGAGGTTCACCAGGATGTGATTGCGCAGGAGAAGGTGCAGTAGAGATTTACCAGGTTGTTGTCTGGATTGGATAAGCTGAACTTGTTTTCACTACAGCAAAGGTAGCTGAGAAGTAAACTGATAATTATATCTAAGATTATGAGAGTCAGAGATCGGGTAGATGGTCAAAATCTATTTTGACTGGTAGGAATATAAAATGCAAGATGGCATAGGTTTAGGGTGAGCGGTAGCTTAATGGGGATCTGAAAGGTTTTTTTTGGTTTTTTTTCCACATAGTGTGATTGATATCTGACAGATACAATTACTATGTTTAAGTAGTATTTAGATAAGCACCTAAATTTGGCAAAGCATAGAAGGATATGGTGCTAATGGCAGCAGATGGGATTAATGTAGGTGGGTAAAACAGTCAGCATGGACATGTTGGGCCTAAGCACCCATTTCTGCAATAAAAACAAAGGTTCATCAATCCTTTGTCAGAACTTTGTTTCCCTTTCAACAGATGCTGCCTGGCTTGCTGAGCATTTCAATAATTTCTGTTTATATTTTGGTGTTTTCAACTAATCTGTTGCAAATTCTTGCAGTTGTCATTATGTAGCCTACCAGAAATAGTTCTCGTATGGACATGTCACAACACAAGAATAGATGGGGTGATGTTATCTTCCCCGACTAGGGTGTCAAGAGCCAAGAATTACAGTCTCAAGGTTAAAGGTCAGGTATTCAGGACTGAGATAAGAGAAAAAATATTTCCTCACCCAAAGATCCACAGATCTTTGTAATTTGCAGCCCAGACAGGCTGAGGGGCTTCAATTGAATAGAGTCAAGATGGACTTTTAGATAGAATTTTAGATATTTAGTGGTACTATGGTAAATGAACAACTATGATTTATTGAATGGTGGACCAGACAAGAAAGGATGAATGGCCTATTTTTCTTTTGATTTCTTATGTATAAAAGCATGCGTAGAAATACTTCAGTTTGCTCTGTCAATTTTCAAGAGTCCAACACTATGTTATTTGTGGTTGTGTATGCAAATATCCATCTCTCACTTGTTCATTCTATCTTTATCTCACTTCTCCTTTTCCTCTTAATCCTTCCTCAAGGCCTCCCCTTTCTATAACAGACAACTCCACTTGAAGTGTGGATTAATATTGGATTCATTTGAACTTGTTTTTCTGTGCTGAAATTACATGTAAGAACTATGCCTGCTCTCAGGACTTGGTATCCATTTCCTAAAGTGGGCATACCCTTCAGGACTTGGACCTAACACCTAAACCCCATGCATATTCCTCTTGTTGTGATGGCATCAGTGTTAACAATTTAGTGTAATTAACTATAGTAGTGACTGTAAGGACTTCTGATCTATGTAACTAACTTACAATATATGAGGGATATCTCAAGCTGTAAACAGTCTATATCCTTGCAGTGTATTGGCTACAATGCTAGGCAGGGAGTTAAACACCTTTTCAAAAATCATCTGAGCTGGATTTCTAATGAGAAAACTTTGTGAAACTGAAAAAAGTTAAGTTAGCCACATATTAGATTCAATGCAGAATCATTGCAGGCCTGAATATAATAATATTATTAATTATTATCATGATCCACATTTAATGAGGTAATACATACATGCAACAAACATTCTATAGCTATGCCATGGACTAACGTGAACTTGTGCCAATAGCAATGACCAAGAAACATAATTCTTCCTTCAAAATACATCAGCTAAATGTTTACCAATATACAGGAAGCTTAAGACTCACAAATATTGCTGTTTTAAGGGCAAAAAAACAATGGATGGAGATTGATGTCTTTCTACTGTATGTGCTCCAAGTTAAAATCCAAATAAACCTGCACAGGAAATGACGTTTGTACAAATCGGACTACATACTAAACGAACAGATATTCTAAAGGAAGAACAAGAAGGGAGTTGTGCATAAATTTAATAACCCTTTTTAGGTGCAAAGAAATCTGCCATAATTTTTATTTTACCAATTGGTGCTGGTAGCTACTTAAAGAGCCCTTGATTTGTGATCTAATGTTGCCATTGTTTGGAAGAGCTTATGGCCAACTATGACCATAATGGCAAACAGGGTGCATGTGGGAAATATGCACGTCAGGTTTTAATACTTTTAAAGTGGTGCAAGCCATTATAACAATTCCTGTGTGTAGCAGCTTCCAAATTTTATGATTTTATTTTATTGCGACCAAGGATCCATGTGCAACAAATAGGATAACTGACAGCATGTTCAGAAGTTTAAAATGCAGGAACAGAAAGCAAAGTTGAGCATGACATTCAACCAAAGGAAAAACAGTAGAAGGATTGGCTGATATCTTTGTCTTCATCTTTCTCCTGCACTGCTTTGGGGATTGGAAAAATTTAATTGCTCTATTTTAATCCCTGGAGAAAATACACTGACAATAAATTCTATTTTGAACTTTTGAACTTTGTAATAAGGGGAATATTATGATTGTCATGGGGGTTTCAATATGCAGACAGATTGGGAAAATCAGTTTCGTGCTGGATTCCAAGAGAAGGAGTTTGTAGAATGCCTACGAGATGGCTTTTAGATCAGTTTGTGGTTGAGCCCTGCAGGGAAAAGGCAATCTCAATTGGCTGTTACGATTTGATTAGGGAGCTTAAGGTAAAGGAACCCTAATGAGACAGTGATCATAATATGATAGAATTGATCCTGCAGTTTGAGAGGGAGAAGCTAAAATTGGATGTATTACAATGGAGTAAAGGGAATTATAGAAGCATAAGAGAGGGATCTGAGATGGAGAAGATTTTCTTTCAGCAGATGGTTGTCAAACTGTGGAATTGATTGTCACAGATGACAGTGGAGGCCAAGTCATCGAGCATATTTAAGGTTGAGGTTGATAGATTTTTGATCAGTCAGGGCGGCAAAGGTTAGGGGGAGAAGGCAGGAGAATGGGGTTGTGAGGGCTAATAAATCAGTCATGATGGAATGGCAGAGTGGACTCAATGGGCCGAATGGCCTAATTCTGCTACTTTGTCTTATTGTCTGATATTTTAGAGTCCATATACAGGTGTATTCAAATGTAGGTAATTAATTTGGGTAATAAGCTTCATGAGCTTAGCAATTTTCTTATTCTTTCCTAGTTATGTCAATATATGTAATTTTGTGTCTAATTTTTATCTCAATGCAAGAATGCACCATTACATATCATCTAGTTTGAGGAAGTGTCCTTTATTTAATTATATAAATGTAATATTTAATGACATTTTCAGTCCAAATATAATCTATGCTTTTTTTTTAAACTTTAGAAAAAATAGAAGTGAGTATTTAAATTCCAATATGATACTTTTCTTTAATAACTCATTTGAAAAAATCACATGTAAATCCACAATTCTTCCATGCCGATGTGGTATAACAATCATATAATTAGTACTTGATGCCTAGAGATTGCAATTAAAAATCAATGAGTAATGCAGGACACAATTGACATTAATTTTTGTTTCATTTAATGGATGATATGAACATTATTTGAGATTATAATTTAATGTATAATTTAAGACCCACACGTGGTACTAACCACTATTCACACCAGACCATATGTAACTCATATCCAAGGATAGTACTTTAAATCCCTTTTTATTCCCTCTTTATTATGATGCTTCAAACAGTAAGCTGGGTTTTGAACCTTGGGAAAAATGTGTTCACTTGAATTCCTAACATCCAACAAGTCAATCTACTGACAAATACTCATAAAGTCCCAGGAATTCTTTATTTATGAAGTCCTCGTAATTCTGCTGTGGTATTTTTCTATAAACGTTATTTTGTGTTGGCACGTGGCCTAGTGGATAAGGCAGCGGTCTAGTGATCTGAAGGTCACTGGTTCGAGCCTCAGCTGAGGCAGCGTGTTGTGTCCTTGAGCAAGGCACTTAACAGCACACTTCTCTGCGACGACACCAGTGCCAAGCTGCTTGGGTCCTAGTGCCCTACCTTGGGACAACATCGGTGGTGTGGAGAGGGGAAGGCTTGCAGCTTGGGCATCTGCCGGTCTCCCATACAACTCTGCCCAGGCCTGCACCCTGAAAACCTTCCAAGGCGCAAATCCATGGTCTCATGAGATTAACGGATGCCTATTATTTCAGGCCAGAGAGAAGAACATGAAGAAAAGCGAACTTGAAACAACAATTATTATTCAAAAGTAACATAAGGTGCACCACAGATCTGTGTGTATAGTTTATACAGAACAAGTAGATTTTTCAAATAATCTTGGTGAGGGTATTACCTCCTTCATGTCTCTGAACACCAGCATGTTTAGTTGGAAAAGAATAAAAAAAGACAGTCGTTATCTGTTTGGTTTTGGTGATGAATAGGTCATTCGTTTGATATGGTATGTGACTGAGCCAGAGAGGCTGCAGAAATTATTTACAAGAATGTTGCCGGAACTGAAGGGTTTATGGGAATAGACTGGGACCGATTTCCTTGAAATGACATTATAGGGGTTTATAAAATCAAGAGGGGCACAGATGATTGGATGGTTGC
This sequence comes from Hypanus sabinus, assembly GCF_030144855.1. Classification (NCBI taxonomy): domain Eukaryota; kingdom Metazoa; phylum Chordata; class Chondrichthyes; order Myliobatiformes; family Dasyatidae; genus Hypanus; species Hypanus sabinus. Next base: position 40,679,601 of record NC_082722.1, read on the forward strand.
AGTCTTTTTCTGTTTGGTGTGGGAGTCTAAAACCAGAGGGCATAGGCTTAAAAAGAGAAGGGAAAGATTTAAAGAGGAGCTGATGTCCAATTTTTTCCACATGAAGTCATGCCTGTATGGAACAAGCTGCTAGAGCAGGTGGAAGAAGTGGGTATAGCTACAACATTCGGGCGGGTATGTGGATCAGAAAAAATTAGAGAGATAGAGCTAAGTCAGGAATTAGCTTAGGAAGACACCTTGGTCACCTTGGACAAATTAGGCTGAAGGGTCCTTCCTCTATGGCTCTATGGATTCCTTTGCTTGAATAATAACCAACAATAACCCCTGTGTAATTGTATGAAAATAGTTCTATTAACATAATGACAATTTTTTTCTGTGACTACTAGAGTGTAAATTTATAGAATCTTCAAAATTTAATTGAGGTGGAATTCTATTTCTGTTTGTTCAAAAATTCCATGTTTTATTGTCATCTTTGTTCCAAATGTTTTTGAATATTAATATTGGAAACATATTAACAAGTATGAGTGCTGAAATCCCTTGTAATGGTAATAAATTTCATCTTAATAGAATAGTAATAAATTATGGAAATGCATACTGAATCCTTAGCCATTTAAAAATATATACCGAACTGATATAACTGATTCTACAAAGGGGAACTGGTTTTAGGATTGTGGTTTCAAAACCCGGTGATCAGCGTTTTTTGATGACAACTTACTTGTTTTCTAAATTATAGCCATGAACTACCTGGCAGCTAATAAATTGGGTATTTATTTGTTCTAAGTTTGTGAGTATTAGCTTTCCTTTTTGGAGTTAGAGCAGGATCTATTTCTTTGTCTCTCTGCTTCCCATTGGAATAGACGGTTATTAACTCTCTTGTACTGGGCAAAGAAATACTCTATATTAGCGTACATGATATTAGTTGCCCCAAACAATGAAATGGTCTGAGCAACACACACAAAATGCTGGGGGATCTTAGCAAGCCAGACAGCATCTATGGAAAAGAGTCCAGTCAACGTTTCAGACTGAGACCCTTCAGCAGACTCTTCATCGACTGTACTTTTAGTGTGTGTGTGTTGCTTGTATTTCTAGCATCTGCAGATTTTCTCTCATTTGTGAATAAATTGGTCTGCTCTGACCTTTATGATTTCTTTCATTTTCTGGTTCCCTTTAATCTCCTAATTCTTTGAGGACTCTAATCACTTTGGCTAGAGATGTAAATTTGCTGCGGAATATGTAAATCTCTTTATAAAAAAATTGTTTTTTTATCCTACAAGGTTTTAATTGCTTTAATGATACAACAAATGTATTGTCTTAAAATATTAGCAAGCAAACTGAACCAAAAATTCTAGGTTCAGCCATGTGGACCAAGAAAAACTACTTGCTGTATAGAATTTACTGTCCCCAGTCCACATGGTTGAACCTAGTTTTTACACGACCAAAGGTGAAAGCAGAAATCTATCACAATAAATAATTTACAGTAATGATCTCCTTATGAAAATGATTGAGAGATAAGACAGAAAAAGGGTGAAAAACAGCAAGCCTGTTTTGGGCATGTATTGGTTCTAAGCAGTAGTACAGGTTATCCTCAAATAAGGAGCGTTTCTAGGGGTGAACTACACGCAGCGCTAAAATAATGACAAGGAGTCAGTAAACTGCAGTCAAAGATAATTTTATTCGAACTTCACAGCCTTGCTTAAAGCCTCCCTCATCCCGCCCCCCTGGGCGTGGATATTTCAAGAGACACGTACTCACAAACCCCTGCAGGCTTTCATCCCTTTGTTGCGGACCTGGCCCTTGTGCCTGCACGCTGGCTATTTGTGAGCCGGTTCGAAAGTGCTAGGAAGTGGGTCGCCACATAACCGCACCCCCCAGAACCGGCAATACACCCCCCAATGTCCACAGTTTGGGCCGGACCCTGTTTGTGAGGTCGGCCTCTGCGCCGCGGTGCTGGAACCTCGACCGGTTGCACCAGGTCCACGTGGGCCGGTTTGAGTCGGTCCACCGTGAAAACCTCCTCTCTCCCCCCAATGTCCAGCAGGAACATGGACCAGTTGTTCCTGAGCACCGTAAACAGCCCCTCGTAGGGCCGTTGCAGCGGTGGCCGATGCCTGCCCCTTCGTACAAACACAAACTTACAGTTCTGCAGGTCTTTGGGTACACAGGTCGGGTTCTGCCCATGTTGCGAAGTGGGTATGGGGGCCAGGTTACAGAGCCTCTCACGTAGTCTGCCCAGGACTGCTGCGGGTTCTTCCTATTGCCCCCTTGGGGCTGGTATGAACTCCCCAGGGACGACTAGGGGGGCACCGTACACCAACTCGGCCGACGAGGCATGCAGATCGTCTTTGGGCGCCGTGCGGATGCCGAGTAGGACCCAGGGAAGCTCGTCCGCCCAGTTAGCTCCTCTCAGGTGGGCCATGAGAGCCGACTTTAGGTGACGGTGGAAACGCTCCACTAGCCCATTCGACTGCGGGTGGTAGGCAGTGGTGTGGTGCAGCTGAGTCCCCAAAAGGCTGGCCATAGCTGACCACAGGCTGGAGGTGAACTGGGCGCCTCTGTCGGAGGTAATGTGGGCCGGTACACCAAAGCGGGATACCCAGGTGGCGATCAGTGCCCGGACGCAAGATTCGGAGGAGGTGTCGGTGAGCGGGATTGCCTCTGGCCATCTTGTGAACTGGTCCACGATAGACAGGCGATGCCTCCACGCGACACTGGCAGGGGGCCCACGATATCCACATGAATGTGGTCGAAACGCCGGTGGGTGGGGTGGAACTGCTGCGGTGGGGCTTTGGTGTGCCGCTGCACCTTGGCTGCCTGGCAGTGCATGCACGTTCTGGCCCATTCACTGACCTGCTTGCGGAGTCCGTGCCAAACAAACCTGCTGGAGACCTTCTGGATGGTTCCCGATGGAAGGGTGCGCCAAGCTATGAATGGAGTCGAAAACATGTTGCCGCCAAGGTGCCGGGACGACGGGACGGGGCTGGCCGGTGGCGACGTCACAGAGTAGGGTCCTTTCACCTGGGCCTATGGGGAGGTCCTGGAGCTGCAAACCGGAGAATGCGGTTCTGTAACTTGGGATCTCCTCATCTGCCTGCTGTGCCTCTGCCAGTGCCTCAAAGTCTACCCCTTGGGAAAGGGCATGAATGTTAGGGCGAGAGAGCGCGTCCGCCACGACATTGTCCTTACCCGAGATGTGCTGGACGTCCGTCGTGTATTCAGAGATGTAGGACAGATGGCGCTGCTGGTGGGACGACCAGGGATCGGACACCTTCGTGAATGCAAAGGTAAGTGGCTTGTGGTCCGTGAACGTGGTGAAGGGCCTACCTTCTAAGAAGTACCTGAAATGCTGGATTGCCAGGTATAGCGCCAAAAGTTCCCGGTCGAAAGCACTGTATTTGAGCTCGGGTGGCCCCAGGTGTTTGCTGAAAAACACCAGGGGTTGCCAGCGACCCGCGATGAGCTGCTCCAGTATCCCACTGACTGCCGTGTTAGACGCGTCCACTGTGAGGGCAGTAGGGACGTCCATTCTGGGATGTACTAGCATCGCGGCGTTTGCCAAGGCTTCTTTCGTTTGAATGAAAGTGGCAGCGGACTCCTCGTCCCAGGTAATGTCCTTGCCCTTACCCGACATCAGGGCGAACAGGGGGCGCATGATTCGGGCAGCTGAAGGGAGGAAGCGGTGGTAGAAATTGACCATCCCTACGAATTCCTGAAGGCCTTTGATCATGATGGGTCGGGGGAAATGGCGGACCGCTTCTACCTTAGCGGGCAGAGGGGTTGCCCGTCTTTAGTAATCCTGTGGCCCAGGAAGTCAATGGTGTCAAGCCCGAACTGGTATTTGGCCGGGTTGATTGTTAGACCGTACTCACTCAGTCGGGCGTAGAGTTGATGGAGGTTGAACAGATGCTCCTGACGACTGCTGCTGGCTATGAAGATGTCGTCCAAATAGATGAAAGCGAAGTCCAGGTCACGTCCCACCGCGTCCCTTAACCGCTGGAACGTCTGGGCAGCATTCTTCAGGCCAAACGGCATGCGGAGGAACTCAAAAAGGCTGAACGGGGTGATGAGAGCCATTTTGGGGACGTCGTCAGGATGCATCGGGATTTGATGGTATCCCCGGACGAGATCTACCTTGGAGAAGAGCCGTGTGCCGTGCAGGTTTGCGCAAAGTCCTGAATGTGCGGCACAGGGTAGTGGTCCGGTGCAGTAGCCTCGTTCAGCCTGCGGTAGTCGCCGCACGGTCTCCAGCCCCCTGTTGCTTTGGGCACCATGTGCAGGGGGGAGGTCCATGGGCTGTCGGACCGCCGGATGATCCCCAATTCCTTCATCCTCTTGAACTCCTCCTTCGCCAGTCGGAGCTTGTCTGGGGGAAGCCGCCGAGCACGGGCGTGGAAGGGTGGTCCCTGGGTCGGGATGTGGTGCTGTACAATGTGTTGGGGCATGGCTGCTGTGAACTGCGGTGCCAGAACCGATGGGAAATCCGTCAGGACCCTGGTGAAGTCATTGTCGGACAGCATGATGGAGTCGAGGTGAGGGGCTGGCAACTGGGCTGCACCCAGGGAGAACGTCTGAAAGGTCTCGGCATGGACCAGTCTCTTCCTGGGCAGGTTGACCAGTAGGCTGTCAGCCCGCAAAAAATCTGCGCCCAGAAGCGATTGGGCTACGGCAGCCAGTGTGACGTCCCACGTGAACTGGCTGGAGCCGAACTGTAGCTGCACCTGATGGGTGCCATAGGTCCTTACTGCGCTGCCGTTCACGGCCCTTGGGGGGGACCCGGTGCCCCACTGCGGGTGTCGTAACTCGTCGGAGGTAAGACGCTGATCTCGGCACCAGTATCGACCAAAAAATGGCATCCCGACCTTCTATCCCACACATACAGGAGGCTATCCCGATGGCCAGCCGCCGTAGCCATCAGCGGCAGCTGGCCCTGGTGTTTCCCAGGAACTTGCAGGGCAGGCGACAATGGCGGGCTTCTGTGCCCCACCAATGGTGGTAGAAACACCATTGTTCGTTGGGCTCCCCACCCCTGCCCTCTGGGGTTAGCGGGCTCTGTGGCTGGGCCTGGACTGGTTTGCTGCTGGGAGCATGGCCTGGTGATCTGTGCGACGGACGCCCCACTCACCTCCTTGGCGTTCCACAGCAAGTCCGCCTGGGCTGCCACCTTCCGGGGGTCACTGAAATCCGCGTCGGACAGCAGCAGGCGTATGTCCTCGGGCAGCTGCTCCAGGAATGCCTGCTCAAACATGAGACAGGGCTTGTGTCCTCCGGCCAGGGACAGCATCTCGTTCATCAAAGCCGATGGAGGTCTGTCTCCCAAACCATCCAGGTGCAGTAAGCGGGCAGCTCGCTCGCTCCGTGAGAGTCCAAAAGTCCTGATGAGCAGGGCTTTGAATTCCGTGTACTTGCCATCCGCCGGGGGACACTGTACGAACTCCGCGACCTGGGCCGTTGTGTCCTGGTCGAGGGAGCTCACCATGTAATAGTAACGGGTGTCCTCTGAGGTTATCTGCCAAACGTGGAATTGGGCTTCTGCTTGCTGGAACCATAGGCGAGGTCGCAGCATCCAGAAGCTTGGCAGTTTCAACGAAACTGCATGAATAGATGCAGTGTTGTTCATCTCCGGTCCAAAAATTGTTTGGACCGTCGGGGTCACCAATTATAGCGGTGTGCTACACGCAGCGCTAAAATAATGACACGGAGTCGGTAAACTGCAGTCAAAGATAATTTTATTCGAACTTCACAGCCTTGCTTAAAGCCTCCCTCATCCCGCCCCCCCCCCCCCCGGGCGTGGATGCTTCAAGAGACATGTACTCACCAACCCCCGCAGGCTTTTCTTCCTTTGTTGCGGACCTGGCCCTTGTGCCTACACGCTGGCTATTTGTGAGCCGGTTCGAATGTGCTAGGAAGTGGGTCGCCACACGTTTTCCATTTTTACAGACATCCGGAAGTTGATTTCGTCCCTAAACTAGAAAGTACACAAAAATTACTTGATATTGTGACCATACCTCCACAGCATTGAAATGACTGATAACAAAAGCACCGAGGATTGATGATAGCAATTACTAGAACTCGAGAAGAGAGGAGAAGCTAATTCTGCCATTCATGCATGTATGTATTTTGGACTTCTGAATTTAATAATATTATGAGAGCTCATTGGTGTGTAAGACATCAATAAGCCAGACGTCTGTAACCTGGGGATGGCCTGTACACATCAAGGTTTGCATTCCCAGAGCAGGTGGTTTTTGATCTGGAGTCTATTGAGAACTAAAAATCAGGTTATGTCATTAACAGTATCCTGCTGATTAGCCTGTGAGAGTGCCATTATTTTGTAATTCTCGGGTCCCAGTAATTTATGCCTTTCTTAGTATCAGCCACTATATTGCAATGGGAATGACTGCAATAGCATTCTGCCTCTGACTTCCCAGAACAAAGAAACAACAGAAAATACCGATGGATGGATTTTAAAACTATAATTGGATTTTCCAGGGGTCCAGAAGTAAAATGTTATATGCCTAATGAAATATGTGCAACTACAAAATCACAGATTGTGTTTTGTATGTGCAATGCAGTAATCAAACCACCACTGTCCATTCATGGACCAAATAGGAAAAAATAGAGTTTGTGTGAGATAGGGTTTGTGTTTGTCCACTCTGTGCATGGAGTCAGGAGCAGTAACACCTCATTGCTCAGAACATGCCATGACATCTACTGATGGGTCCTCCTGTAGATTGCCATGATTACTGATGTTTTGCCTCAGGGTAAGTACTTCCATGGAGTCTGGATCTTTTCTCCTCTGAACTGATAGCAACATCTGGTCTCCCTCCAGTATCAATCAGGCTCTGCCCTCACTATTTCCCAAAAGGACAACTAACCTAGGCAATTACCACTCTCAGAGATGTTGTGAAGCCAGAGCTGTGTCAATTAGAGCCAGTGTTGCTCAGCTTCGAAGCCATCTGAAGCTGTCTGCATTGCAAGGGCTTGTCATTAAGCAGGAACACTGCACAGAAGCAGCAAGGGGAGCCACAGGTTGCAAAAGACGGGACAAAGGTGATTGGGCTGGACAGGGATCAAATGTTTCCCAGGTGTTGGCAAGGGAGCTTTGCTGAGATTTTGCCATCTGTGTTGTAGGTGCCAAATGCCACAAGCACATTGTGTTGAAGGTAGAACAGTGTGGTGAGAGTTTAAATTGCTTAATGGGGCTGATGATGTGGCAGTTCGTTGATGCTGTCTTCTGAAGCTGCACTCACAGTACATGTACAGAGCATTCTTCCATGTCTTGGGAGGTGAACTTGTAGAGAGTAGTAGGGAGAGTTCTTTAGGATCAGTAGAAACACACTAATAGGGAGAAATAGTTAACTTTCCCTCACCTTGACATGTGGACTGTGGAAAATATCTGCAAAGCTGCACATTGAATCCTTTTGATGTGACGATAATAACGTTCCAGCATAACTAAGCATCTGCTCAGCTGATCTGAGGCTTGGATATCGAACACGGCCATTTTCCTCTGAACCATTCATGGATTGAACAGCAGCTGAAATATGGGAGGCACAGCGGGCTGTCTGAGTGAAAGAATTAGCAATGTATCCCTAATTTACAGGAAATTAAGAAAACATTCTGTCAATCTCTCAGCTGTCAGGAACAGAACAGACATCAATTTTGTCCATGAATATTGAATGCATTGCTGGTGTGAATTTGATCCCAGAGCTGAGTGTCTGAATGCATACCCAGTCGTTAACAAATCTGTTTCCATCCTTGTATTATCAATCTCTATTCCACTCTAGTTGAACTACTGTTGAAGCCCTTATTTATATTTTTATTATACCCTGCCATGCTTATACCAATGTTCTTCTGAATGTGCTCCCCACTTACCATCTTCCATACAAAGGCCAATTTAAGCTCTGGAAACTTATATTATCTTAATTAATTTTTTCATTCAAGCATCTACAGACTTCTGCTAATAGTTTGTTATTTTCTCAAAATTTTAGGTAATGTAGATTGCTGTGGTGATCTTTCTTATTATATCATTGACATTTTAAAAAAAAGTCTTCTCATGTTTAGTGGTTTAATGCGACTACGATGTGTTTTTTTCCGTAACACAGAATGGTTTCAATTATGTGACAAACTCTAAAATAGTACCTTGAAAAATAATTGTGACATGTATTATAAGAAAAAATGGGAACATATAAAAAACATAAATCTTTTGTTGATTATTGTCTTTTTGTGAACTAGATCAGAAATGCCTCAGTAATCTTTAGATTGCTAATCTGACAATGTGCATGCCCAGTACTCTGATAACACAATTACAGTATCATGAAAGTGTTAGATTTATTGCAGAATTTAACAGTTAGACATACAGTTTTGGGAGGAAAATTATTTTCTCTGTTAAATGACTTTTTGAAAATGCTCTTGAATCTGCAAAGCCAGAAGTATTTCAGTTTGACAACATTCAAATTTGAAGACAAATGGTGACTTGGTGGAGTATTTATTGTGCAGTGCCTTATTATTTATTCCTTGCTTTGCTCCACTTGTCTTTCATCTGGATCCTTTGTAGACGTACAACGTTCTCCTGTGTTATAGTATGACACTTCAAGCTGCCACCTGGTACCAATAATTTCCTGTGGTCACCTGTTGGAAGGAACGAGTTGAAAACATTTGCATGCTTTTCTGTTCTTCAGACTCAGTCTTTTCTACCAAAGTCTGAGGAACTCAACCATGTTCCTGGCAAATTTAAAAAGAGCTCCTTTCTCTTTAATTCTGCACCACTGTTATTGTAAAGCATTGTAATTTTTTAATAGGCTTTGGCAGTCATAGTGATGGTCGCAATAAAACTTTGTAGGTATTACAAAACAACTTTCTGTCTTATTATTTCCAATTTTGTGCTTTCTCAGCGACTGCTTGGACTCTTCCTGTGCTGTATGGTCCATGTAATTTTGAGCCCAGTACATTCAAATCCAGCCACTTTTTATTGAAATATCTCATCTTTCACACTCAACATGTCTAAATTCCTGCTTTTTAATTTTATTTTAAAATTAGAAGACATAAAACATTCCTAGTTTTGCTGATTCAATAGATTTTTTTGAAAGAGTCATTCAATAAAATGAAGAAATTAACTGCGTTTATTTTGAAACAGTGAGGCATAAATACATTCCTGATTTGCTTGTTAAATGTCCCATATGGTGTTGCATGTGTATTGAACTCTAATGAAATGTAGTTCCTTAGACTATAATGGAACTGTAGAGAAACTGGTTAACACCATTATAATGCATATTAGCATATTTATCCAAGGACTACAACCTAGACCCATCTCGATACATTCAGATAGTTAAAGGAATTAATGCAGGTTATAGGGCAATGTTTAACCCACCAACACAATGAAAGACAAACATTGAACAAAATTTAACCATTAATGACTGGGACCGGGGGAGGTTGGGGGGAAGAGGGGTATGGCTGACCTATAGACTTTGTAGAAATGCTGGCTAGTAATTGAATGAAAGCTGGTGAAACAAAAAGGCCATGGACAGTATGTTAATTGGGATGCAGGTGGACCACCTGTGAAACCACAGCAAATGTATGTTAATAGAAGTGACTATCTTGATGGCTCAACCCTAACACTCAAAGGTTAGCGTCATTTCCCTTGCTGATGAAGTATAAAATGGTGACACTGTATTGCCACATTATTGAATCTAATGGCCAATTACAGAAAGTTCTGGAAATCATTTATAAATATTTTTCTTCCAGATTATGAAGATTATTCTGTTAAGCTCCAGTTGTGTTGAGGGACTAAAATGTTGAATCTAAATTCTAGTAATGGAGGTATTGGAGAATGGTGTGGTATGAAGTTAAATTGTCTGCATTTAATTGTTTCTCACTTTGAGTCTAGTCAAAATGTGTTGTTTTCCAGACTTTCAAAAATGTTAAATCTGAAACTGCAGTAGATTCTTTTAAATTAGACCCAGAAAAATATGCATATGTCATTGGTTCAGTGGATTCATAAATTACGTTAGTGACCTATTTGGAAAGTAAAGAGAGGAGGCATGGTAACAGAAAGTGAAAATATTCTTTGAAGTGATTCTGATCAAGTGGAGTGCATTAACTGAGTGTTATAACTGGATGTTTCAGCTCTTATTGTAGAACAAGTCAGCCGTTTGGGTGACTTGTCAGTCAACTCATGGAAAATCTGTTTAGTTCAAATAGAACAGAATATCTTTGAATCCTTGCTGTTTTCCACATTTTGTTAGCTCTTGTATTATGTGAACAAAAGGATCAATGTAAACTCTGTGTGACTGAGCAAGGCGAGTAATTATGAGCCAGAAACCCCCTTTGCAGTTTTACAAATATTATTTCTATGCTGGAAAAGAAGTACAATGGTTGGCAGACTTGCTATCTCCAGCTTTACAACAAAGATCCATCCAAATGAACTGCATCTTGATATCAACTTTTATTTTTCTAAAAATGGAGAACTTCCATGAAACTCATCCGAAAGAGACAATAACATACCTAGTTTTTGTTCAGCTTGCGCAGGGAGTAAACTGTTGAATTATATTTCATCAGTTTATTATTTTCAACGTCAACATTATGACCAACAGTATGAAATTAATTTAATCTCGAGACTGTAAACTTCTGAAATAGTCTTTTGTGATCCCTCCTCATTTACGTTCCCCTGCCTGTTGTGCATTCGAGGGATGTGGGCATCGCGGGCTGAGTCAGTATTTAATTGCCCATCTCTGATTGCCCGTGAGAAGGTGGTGATGAGCTGCAGCTGTGAATCACTGTAGTGTATGAGCTGTGGGAATACCACAAAGGGTGCTGTTTGCAGAAGGCTATTTAGATCAGGGATCCTAGACATCAGTTGTATTGTCATTCAGAAAGTTAAACTCATAAGAGGCTGAAGCACTGGAAGGATTTAGTTCCTACATGAAATTACTCTAGGGAGTTTGCTATATTTTCTCTTTCATCCACTTTATAATCAGACTCTTATTTTCTGAGTAAATTGACTTCTTTGCAGAATAAAACATTTTCTGTGAATCACAAGGCCCTCAGCACTTACAAATCTATGGCTGCGGTAGTGCAATTGATGTAGTTTGTTTCTTTGAATAGTTATTCTATTCAGTTATATTAAATGATAGTAACATTTTGTGAGATACTGGTTGAGAAATTCAGCTTTTCATTGCAATGGTTTGTGTCGCGTGCAGCTGAAATTGATCAAAAATCAGCTTGTCCTAGGTGCACAGGTCTGTCAGTTCGCTATACTTGTTCCAGGTACATAATGCATGGAGGTTAAGGTGTGTAATGCACATTTAGACATTGTGTATTTCACCTGGACATCCATGGCCCTTCAACACAAAGCCTTGGCTCTTTTGTGACTGAATTTTGCTGTAGCAGTTGGGAACAGGGAGGGCTTTTCTCATTGAAGTGAGTGAGCTTATCTTATGATTATAATTAAAGATGATTGGAGAGAAGTATAGGCATGATGTTAGACATAAGTTCTTTACACAGAGAATGGTGGGTATATGGAATGGCCCTGCCAGGGGTGGTGGTAGAGTAAGGTACATTAGGGGCATTTAAGAAAATCTTACACACATAGCTGCCAGAAATATGCAGGGCTATGTAGTTTTGAATTTAACCTATGTAGGTTAAATGGTTGATGAAACATCAGGGGTCAAAAGCCCTGCACTGTGCTGTAATATTCCACGGTCTATGTTCTAAACACAGCGGATTGCCCTGTGTATCTCCAGTTAATAAGGCACTGAAGTAATCCTATGCTACTGTACTCTGTACAAAGTCTTTTTTTATATTCAGTAAATGGAAACTGGAGCATTATTTAAGTCATCTGGTAACATTGATTCCATAACACCAACTCCAGGAAATCATTGTTGTTAAAGCAATTAACAAGTTGCCTGAGATCAGAGCCTAATAAAACTACTGCATGCTATTTTCTGTTTGGTGATATTTTTATGACATGACTGATGCTCTTCAATATCATCATCACACATTGTGACAAATGTAGGCAAAGGATTTGCCAAACGTGTTTAGTTAAGTTTGCATTTTAATTTATTCTTTTCGAGATTAGTGAGACATTCAGAATATACATTTAAATATATTGACACCAAAATCAGTCAGTCTAATATATTCATGCCTTGCTGATTCTCATCCATTTCTATTAGAATTTTCTACTGTCTCCAGTTTCCTCAGCAGCCTTCCACCCCCCTCGATAGTCAAAACAACAAGGAGTGATCTCAGTTGCTCCTGCAACTTTCATATCAGTCTGTTGCGTCTGAAAAGTGTGAGGCTAAGACAAGTTGACCTTGTTGTGAGGGTCAGTGGGAAGTAAGTAGTAGTACAAGTTACAAGCTTTGCTGGTCTCTGCCTCTCTACTGCTGCAGGCACCCTGCCTTAGTGATGTTCTCTTGGGTGGGACTGGGCTTACATGCTGCCACTAAGCCACCGCTTTAGGAGACTGAGCTAATAGGTGCAAAAGATCTTTATTCATCAGGACAAGCAGGAAGTTTGCTGGAGAAATTCCTAATAGAATCTCTCCAAAGTCAAAGTACATTGAGGCTTTATGCTATTAGGAACAAAGAAGATAACAGGTGATTTAATACAATTTCGATCACTACAATGATATTGTTAACTTCAGCATTTTGATTCTATTGAATTAAATATTTATGGTTTGATGCACAGAGTGATGCGCTGGTGAAGAAGCCACAAAGAGCAGGCACTCTGTTTGGCCGCATCTGGTGTGAGGAAGACTAGGGTCAACCTATGGAAAACATACCTGGTCAGATGCTGAGAGACTGCGCAGCCCAGTTAAAAGAGGTTCTACCAGACATCTTCAACATCTTTCTGGCAGAGTTCACTGTCCCTACAGGCTTTCAGGCAGCCACTATTATTCTGGTGGCCAACAGGGAGATGGTAACCTGTCTTAATGACTACCATTCAGTGACATTAACGTTAACAACAGTGAAGTGCTTTGAGTGGTTGTTTATGAACCACATTAAATCCTGCTTTCCTACATTGGACCCTTTTCAGTCCACGTATCACACAAATCGGTCCACTGACAGTGGCGTAGTGTTTACTCTACAATAAGTTCTGTCCCACCTGGAAAATGGTGCCTCATACACCAGGATGCTGTTTACTGACTTCAGTTTGGCATTTAATACTATCACCCTTAAGAAAATGGTGGGAAATCTGTCCTCATTGGGTCTCGGCACCTTTCTCTTCAATTAGATCTTAGACTGGCTGAGGTATTGTGCCAAAAAGTCCATGTTGGCAACAACTAATCTAGTTCTGATGCCCTTCAGGGCTGTCTACTCAGCCGGCTGATGTTCACGCTGCTAATGCATGACTGTATTGGTACATCCAGCTCAAACTGAATCATTGTTTGCTTATGACACAACAGTGGTTGGCCTCATCAACAACAAGATGAGACTGCATACAGAGAGGAGGTGGTACAGTGGTTGAGCACAACAACTTGAGTCTCAATGTAGACAAGACTTAAGGAGATGATTGTAGACTTCAGGAAGAAGTAGGCTGACCGCTCTCCACTGCCCTTAAGTGGCTTCTTCAGGGAGAGAATTAGGTACACCAAGTCTCTGGGAGTGCACATAATGGGCGATCTCACCTGGTCCCTCAACACCGCCTCTTCAGTCAATAAAGCACAGCACAATCTCCACTTCCTGGGGAGATTGAGGGAAGTGAGGCCACACCCTCCCATTCTAACCATTTTTACAGGAGCACCGCTGTCCTGACTTGCTACGTCACCTCTGGTACAGGAATTTCAAGGCATCTAAGTACAAGATCCTACAAAGGATTGTGAGGACTGCTGAGAGAATCATTGTTGTCTTTCTTCCACCTGTCTGAGATATTTATCATGTCCGCTGCATACACAAGGCCCCTAGCATTGTCAAGGATCCTCCCATTCAGCCAATAATCTCTTTGACCCCTACCATCATGCAGGAGGTACCATAGCATTCAGACAAGGGTTGTTAGGATGGGAAACAGCTTCTTCCTCCAGGTCGTGAGACTACTAAACTCCCTGACACCACCCAGGTTTTATAACTTAGAAGCACCAGTAGCATTACACTGTCTACTTTTTGACTTGTGTTGTAAATACACCTGGCGCTAAATGTTAGTCTTGTGGAATATATTTGATTATTTGTTAAGTTATTTGTAGTAGTATTACTTTATGTCAGATGAGCAATATGCATTTTAAATGTCTTTTGGTCCAGAGGAGCTTTGTTTCATTTGGTGGTATACATATACAGTATATGGTTGAATTACAATGAACCTGAACTTGAAAGATTGGAGCACGTGCGAGTGATGAGACATCGATGAATGTTCAAACACTTTTGCAGGTACAGAGTAATTCAGAAGAATGATCTTCTGAGGATAGAGAATCCAGGCACCCAAAACTAACAAAGATACAAGGAACTACAGGTACTAGACCTTAGTGCAAAGTACGGATTGTTGGAGGAACTCAGAGTCAAGCAACATTTGTAGAGGAAAATGGATGGTCAATGTTATGGGTCAGTTCAGATGAATGGTCTTACCAGAATGTTGGCTGCCCATTTCCTGCTGAGATGCTGCCTAACCCATTGAGTTCTCCAGCAGTTTTTGCACCCAAAGTTAGCATTGTGAGTTTTGACCAACACCCCGTTTACTGATATTCAGAGCAAATATATGTTTGATGCCCTAAGTTATAAACAGTCCAATCTGGCATTTTTCTTGATCTCTATCACATGATGCAAAATAATTTAGCTGAAGAATCCTGGCTTTATGCAAGTCAATTAACATACCCCATTGCCTTGCGTTTGGTTGATGCATAGGAGAACATCGTTTGGTCATATCAGTTTGTGAACCATATATCTTGAAGGATCTCCTGCTGTGGGCAGTAGCCTGTCCTCTGTAGACTGCATTGTTTGTTTATTTTTATTTTCTTTTATTTTTAGCACTGATTAATGCTTGTAGTTTATATTTGGACAGGTTCTAATTTTTTGGAGATTGGTTCTTGTTTGTACTAATGTCTGATAGAAAAATAATTTCTGAAGGATGTCCTTTGTCTAACAATCCATAACAGCCTTTTACATCCATGAAATGCTGGGGCAATGCAGTTTTGTTTTACTTGAGTCACAGCTACTGAAGTCTTAAGCTACTATATTGTTCTGTAGAACAAATATACACCATTAAAGATTTTAGAATGTCTTCCTTGAGGGTGAAAGGTTTTAACATCTGAGCATATTGAAGAAGAGTGCATTGACAAAAAAACTGATTTTATATATTAGCTCAAACCTTTTCTACTTCTGAACTACTGTCACTGCATTCTGCGGCCTGTAATTTCCCTTTAAGTTATGTAATTTTGAACCATCTTAATGAATTAGCAATTTGACAATCTTCTGAAGGACTCTGCAGACAACTCTCATGTGTGCAGCTACGGCACCTTTAAGCAGATGACAGTACATTGCTACAGCCTGAAGAGAGGGAGAAGGAAAGGACTCCAAGCTGGACTAAAACATCTGGGTATGAAATTTTCTCTACCCAGTATCTTGTTGTCAAAGATACAAGATTAAGGAACTAAGGGCAATGTTTCTGTATTAGAGGGAAATGAGGGATTACTGCATTCTGTGTTTCATGGGGACATGGCTGACCTCATATTTGAGGGCTTCTTGATAGAATGGATGGACTGAACTGCTGATTTGGAGAAGGCAGAAAGTGAAAGGTCCCTGTTTCTTGATTAACTGTTCATGGTGCTCAGACATAATGGTTCTGTTGCTCCCTTGTTTCCCCCAGCCTGGAACATGTAATGATTTTGTGCCGACCTTTCTACTTACCAAGAGAGTTCTCCTCTATGACCAAATTTGGATCACTGAAGACTGCTCGACAGCTGTGTCAGGGCTTGAATGCTATCACTTTCTACAAGGTGAAGCTAAGTGTGACAACAAGGATTTGCTCCAGATGAGCTCAATGCCTTTGACCTTGACCATCAAATCACAAGAGGCACCTTCACAAACTCCGCACCCCCTGAACACTTGTGATTTCAGTCTCTGAAATGGCACGAGAGCATCCTTCGGGGGGGGGGGGAGGGGGTGAACCCGTGGAATCAATCCAGAATATACGGGATACCAGGCTGAGTACTAAAGACCTGTGCTGATCGACTGGCTGGAGAGTCCACAGACATCTTTATCCTCTCGCTTTGTCAGTCGGAGTTACCCAACCTGCTTCAAGCAGGCCTCGATTATGCTGGTGCCTAATAAGAACGTGGTAACCTGCCTCAATGAATATCATCAGGTAGCACTTACTGATGATACTTTCATCTGTTGAAATGCTTTGAGAAGTTGGTGATGAAACATACCAACTCCTTCCCGAGAACTGACATGGACCTGCTCCAGTTGCCTACCATTATAACAGGTCAACAGCAGATGCCAATTCTTTCGGTGTTCCCTCAACCCTGGGACCTCTGAACAGTGAAAGTACATATGTCAGCATTCAATATTATCAACCCCTCAAAACCAATCAATAAGCTTCAAGAACTTGACCTCAATAAGTTCTTGTATGACTAGATTTTCGATTTCCTCACTTGCAGTTCCCAGTCAGTTTAGATTGGGAACAACATCTCCTCCACAATCACCATCAGCCCAGGTGCACCATAAAGCTATGTGCTTAGTCCCCTGCTCTACTCACTCTATACTTATGAATGTGAGGCTAAGCACAGCTCTAATGCCATATTTAAGTTTGTTAACGAAACCATTGTCAAGGAAATGAATCTCAGGGTTGTATCTGGTGACATATATGTATATGGATAATAAATCCACTTTGAACTTTGAACCCTTTACCATTTGGACAGAGTGAGCATGAGATTCATAGACCTTTCATTAGAATTTCTCACTATTGTTAATCTCCCATAAAGATTTCTCTCATGCAATAAAAGGATACAGCAAGAAAGCACAAAATCTCCTCATTGATCGGGGACACCTTCACTGGCTTTTGAAATACAGCATAATTTATGCCATCTGCTCATCATTATTTATACCATCTATCTGTCTGAATGATAGTTGGACATGCTGGAGACAGTAGTACTGTTTGCTGAGTTCTCACCAGGTAATTCATTATTCACAAGTAAACAGGAACATTGTTTGGGAAAAGGAAAGCATTGGTAAGACTATCTGAAAAGGACAGAAACCTTCAATCCTGCTAATTTGGATAGATTTGTTAAACAACTCAAGGAAAAAAAATAAAGAACATCAGAGGCACTGTTCGGCAGAAAGATTGCCTTGAGGAGGAGAAGCATGATGTCTCATTCCTCTTTGGCAATGCTTTGTCCTGTTGTAAGAGTAGTTGTGTGCACAGATCATTAGATGTGGCAATAAAGTGGGTACCTGAAGATTCAAAATTGCAATACAATCAATTCATAGTGTCATAGAACATTACAAGTAGGAATAGGCTCTTCAGTCTACCTAGTTCATACCAAACTGTTATTCTGCTTAGTCCCATCGACCTACACCTAGACCATAGCCCTCCATACCCCTCCCATGCATGTACTTAGCCAAGCTTCTCTTAAATGTTGTAATTGAACCATTATCCACCAATGGAGCTAGTAGTTTTTCCCACATTCACACCACCTTCTGAGTAAAGAATGGGCTCCCTCAGGTTGTCCTTTAATATTTCACTTTTCACCTTCAAATTAGTGGAAAAAGTTTGCTTTAATTTACTCTATCTATACCTCTAACAATTGTGTTCAGCTTTATCAAAACTCTCCTCAATCTCCTACACTCCAAGAAATAAAGTCCTAATCTATTCAATCTTTCCAAATAACTCAAATCTTCAGGTCCTGGCAACATCCTTGTAAATATTCTCTGTACTCTTTAAATCTTATTTGCATCTTTCCTATAGGTAGGTGAGCAAAACTGCGCACAATACTCCAAATTAGGCCTCACCAACATCTCACACAGTTTCAAAATACTATCCCAATTCCTGTACTTAGTACATTGATTTATGTGCCAGTAGCTCTCTTTTTATGACCCTATCTACCTGTGATGCTACTTTCAATGAATTATGGATCTGTATTCCTAGGTCCCTCTGTTCCACCACACCCCCTCAGTGCCCTACCACTCACTACCCTGTACGCCCTACCCTGCTTTGTCCTCCCCCAGTGCAACATCTCGCACTTGTCTGCTAAATTCTATTTGCCACTTCTCAGCCCATTTATCCAAATAACCCAGATCCTGCTGCAGGCTTTGGCCTTCCTTGTCCTCTATGCCTATAATCATCTACAAATTGGCTGGTCCAGTTTACCATCTTATCATTTGAATAATTAATATAGGTAACAAACAACAACAACCCAACATTTACACCACTAGACTTTATGGATCAGCCTCCCATGTGAGATTTTGACAAAGGCCCTGCCAAAGTTCACATAAACAACATCCATTGCCTTTTTTTCATCAACTTTCCTGGAAAACTCCTTGAAAAATCCTAGAAGATTGGTTAGACAGCACCTACCCCACACAATGCCACATTGATTATACTGTATCTAATCAGGCCCTGTCTATCTAAATTTTATATATCTTGTTCCACGCAATACAGTAGTTTCCAATAATTTACCTATTACTTATGTTAGATGTACTGGTCCATAATTTCCTGACTTATTCCTAGCACCTCTCTTAAACAACAGAACATTTGCTATCCTCTAATCCTCCAGCACCTCACCCGGAGCTAATTAAATTCCACTCCCACGACTCCGACAATCTCTGCAGTACCCTCCCCTCTAGGTGTTGCCTTGTCAGACCCTACAGACATTCACCCTAATTTGCATCAAGGCAGCAAGCGCCTCCTCTTTTGTAATATGGATGCAGACCATGACTTTATTACAGTTTTGCCTCAGTTCTGTAGATTCTGAGTCCATCATCCGAGTAAATACAGATGCAAAAAAAAATCAGTTCAATATCTCCCCTGTCTGTTTCAGCTCCTTGTGTAAATGGCAACACTGATCTTGAAGTGGATCAACTTTGTCTCTTGCTATCCTTTTGCTCTTAATATATCTGTAGTAGTCTTTGAGATTCTCTTTCACAGAGCAATCTCATGTCTTTTAGCCCTTCCAGTTACCCTCTTAAAGTGTTCTCTTGCATTTCTTATACTCCTCAAGAGCATCGTTTGTTCCTTGCTGCCTATACCTGCTATGTACCTCCTCCTCCTTATCCAGGGCCTGTAAACTTGTTAGCCTTGCCTTTTATACTAACAGGAACGCACCAACTCTGTACTCTCAATAGTTCACTTTTGAATGCCTCCTACTTAACAAACATTTCTTTGCCTGAAAGCAACAAATCCCAGTCCACACCTGCCGAATCCCTTCTGATGCCATCAAAATTGGCCTTTCTCAACACAAGGATTAATCTTACTCTTCTGCATAATTATATTGAAATTAATGGAATTATGATTACTTGACAAACGCTGTCCTGTCCTTTTACAATATGAAAACCTCAATCAAAATGTGGAAAGTTAAAATTACTTACTTTCACAACCTTATTTTTCTCAGAGCTGTCTTCTATCTCTCCACAAATTTGCTTCTCTAAGTCGCACAGACTTTTGGGAGATCTATAATTTAAGTCCATTAACTTGGTCATCCCTTTCTGATTCCTTAGTTCCACCCATGTAGCCTTAGTAGATGAGCTCTCCAGTCTGTCCTATCTGTGTACTGCCATGACATTTTTCCTAACAAGTAGTGACACCCTTTCCCCTTTAATATCTCCCCCCCCATCATGCCTAAAACAACAAAATGCCAGACCATTGAGCTGCTCGTCCTACCCCTCCTGCTAACAGTCTCACACAATATCATAATCCCGTGCTGAACTGTGCAACAAGCTCATTCTTATTTTACCTACAATACTCCTTGTACTAATGTAGAAACAGCTCAGAGCATTAGTCCCACCATGCTCAATGTTTCATTCCTGTCTTTGTATGTAAGCTTAACATAATTTTTCCCACAACCGCTGGCAAAACAGGACCTTCAAGGTAGCAATCTCTAGATTGCTGCCTTTGCCACATGCCAGTGAAGGCAATAATAGGATGATTTGGCTCATCAATGAGGAGCTGAGGAACTGGTGCAGGGCGCAGAGTTTTCTATTTATGGATCATTAGAATCTCCTATTGGGAAGGTATGCTCTGTACAAACGAGATGGGTTTCACCTGAACCCGAGAAGGAACAATATTTTTGTGGGCAGGTTTACTAGAGCTGTTGGAGAGGGTTTAAACTAATTTGGCCAGGGTAAGGGAACCAGAGCAATTGGACTGAGGATTGGGGTGTTGGTTTACAAGCACAGGTAGTGTATAGTGAGACTGTCAGGAAAGCCAGGCAGATGATAGGCCAACATTGCAGTCATTGAGATGGGTTGTAGTGCAAAATGGTGGCAAATACAGGACTGAAGGTGTTGTATTTGAATGCACACAATATATGAAATGAGGTAGATGATCTTATAGCACATTTAGAGATTGGCAGTTATGATGGAGTCATGGGTGAAAGACTATTGTAATTGGGAGCTCAATATCCAAGGATACAAAATCTATCATAAGGACAAGCAAGTTGGCAAAGGAGGAGGAGTGGCTCTGCTGGTAAAAAAAAATTAAAACAAATCTTTAGATAAAAGTGACATTGGATCAAAGGATGCAGAATCCTTGGTGTGTAGAGTTAAGAAGACCCAAATGGGTCTTACAGGCCTCTAAACAGTGGCTAGGATGATGTCTACAAATCACAGTGGGAGATGGAAAAACCATGTCGAAAAGGAAATGTTACATTAATATGGGGGATTTTAACATACAGATAGATTGGGAAAATCAAGTTGATGCTAGATCTGGAGAGAGAATTTGTGGAATGCCTCTGAGATGGCTTTTTGGAACAGCTTATGGTTGAGCCAACAAGGGGATCAGCAGTTCTGGATTGGGTGTTGTATATTGATCTGGATTTGATTAGGGAGCTTACAGTGAAGGATCATTAATAAAACAATGTTCATAATGTGATAGAATTCACTCTGGAATTTGAGAGGGAGAAGCAAAAGTCAGATGTATCAGTACTACATTGGAGAAAAGGGAATTACAAAGGCAATAGAGAGGAACTGGTCAAAGTTGATCGGAAGAGAACACTAGCAGTTATGATGGCAGAGCAACAATGGCTAGAGTTTCTGGGAGCAATTTGGAAGCCACAGAATAGATACATTCCAAAGAAGATATTCTAAAGGCAGGATGTCGCAACCATGGCTGACAAGGGAAGTCAAAGCCAACATAAAAGCAAAACAGACGGAATATAATAAAACAAAAACTAGTGGGAATTTAGAGGATTGGGAAATTTAAATAAAACCTCAGAAGGCAACTACAAAAAATGGGGGGGGGGGGGAGAGTGGGAAAATGATGAAATATGAAGGTATATGCTAGCCAATAATATCAAAAATGATACCAAAAGTACTTTCAGAAAGCATTAAAAGTATTAAAAGAGAGGCAAGAGTAGATATTGGACCACAGGAAATTACATTGGAGAGATAGAAACATAGAAAAACTACAGCACAATACAGGCCCTTTGGCCCACAAAGTTGTGCCAAATATGTCCTTACCTTAGAAATTACCAGGCTTAACTATAGCCCTCTATTTTGCTAAGCTCCATGTACCTATCTAAAAGCCTCTTAAAAGACCCTATTGTATCTGCCTTCACCACCTTTGCCGGCAGGCCATTCCACGCACTCACCACTCTGAGTAAAATACTTACCTCTGACATCTCCTCGGTACCTACTCCCCAGCACCTTAAACCTGTGTCCTCTTGTGGCAACCAATTCAGCCCTGGGAAAAAGCCTCTGACTATCCACATGATCAATACCTCTCATCATCTTGTACACCTCTATCAGGTCACCTCTCATCCTCCTTCACTCCAAGGAGAAAAGGCCGAGTTCACTCAACCTATTCTCATAAGGCATGCTCCCCAATCCAGGCAACATCCTTGTAAATCTCCTCTGCACCCTTTCTATAGTTTCTATACAGCTGTAACATTACCTCTTGGCTCTTAGCTCCCACATCCTTCCTGTAGTGAGGCCACCAGAACTGAGCACAGAACTCCAAGTGGGGTCTGACCAGGGTCCTATATAGTTGCAACATTACCTCTCAGCTCCTAAATTCAATTCCATGATTGATGAAGGCCAATACACTGTACGCCTTCTTAACCACAGTGTCAACCTGCGCAGCTGCTTTAAGCGTCCTATGGACTCGGACCCCAAGATCCCTCTGATCCTCCACACTGTCAAGAGTCTTACCATTAATACTATATTCTGCCATCATATTTGACCTACCAAAATGAACCACTTCACACTTATCTGGGTTGAACTCCACCTGCCACCTCTCAGCCCAGTTTTGCATCCTATCAATGTTCCGCTATAACCTCTGAAGCCCTCCACACTATCCACAACACCTCCAACCTTTATATCATCAACCAACTTACTAACTTATCCCTCCACTTCCTCATCCAGGTCATTTATAAAAATTACGAAGAGTAGGGGTCCCAGAACAGATCCCTGAGACACTCCACTGGTGACCGACCTCCATGCAGACTATGACCCATCTACAACCACTCTTTGCCTTCTATGGGCAAGCCAGTTCTGGATGCACAAAACAATGTCCCCGTGGATCCCATGCCTCCTTACTTTCTCAATAAGCCTTGCATAGGATACCTTACTACAATCATCAAGATCCTTTTCCATAGTGAGTACTGAAGTAAAGTATTCACTAAGTACCTCTGCTATTTCCTTTGGTTCCATACACACTTTCCCATTGTCATACTTGATAGGTCCTATTCTTTCACGTCTTATCTTCTTACTCTTCACACACTTGTAGAATGCCTTGGGGTTTTCCTTAATCCTGCCTGCCAAGGCCTTCTCATGGCCTCTTCTGGCTCTCCTAATTTCCTTCTTAAGCTCCTTCCTAGTAGCCTTATAATCTTCTAGATCTCTAACATTACCTAGCTCTCTGAACCTCTTGTAAGCTTTTCTTTTCTTCTTGACTAGATTATTACAGCGTTTGTACACCACGGTTCCTGTACCCTACCATAACTTCCCTGCCTCATTGGAATGCACGTATACAGAACTCTACACAAATATCCCCTGAATATTTGCCACATTTCTTCCATACTTTTCCCTGAGAACATCTGTTTCCAATTTCCTGCCTGATAACCTCATAATTCCCCCTACTCCAATTAAACACTTTTCTAACTTGTTTGTTCCTATCTCTCTACAATGCTATTGTAGAGGAAATAGAATTATGATCACTATCTCCAAAATGCTCTCCCACTGAGAGATCTGACACCTGACCAGGTTCATTTCCCAATAAGAAATGTACTGCCTCTCCTCTTGTAGGCTTATCTACATACTGTGTTAAGAAACCTTCCTGAACACACCTAACAAACTCCACCCCATCTAAACCCCTCGATCTAGGGAGATGCCAGTCGATATTTGGGAAATTAAAATCTCCCATCATGACAACTCTATTATTACACCTTTCCAGAATCTGTTTCCCTATCTGCTCCTCGATATCCCTGTTACTATTTGACGGCCTATAACAAACCCCCAGTAAAATTATTGACTCCTTTCTGTTCCTAACCTCCACCCACAGAGACTCAGTAGACAATCCATCCCTCCATGGTGTCCACCTTTTCTGCAGCTGTAACACTATCTCTGATCAACAGTGCCATGCCCCCACCTCTTTTGCCCCCCTTCCTGTCCTTTCTGAATCACCTAAAACCTGGCACTTTAAGTAACCAATCTTGTCCCTGAGCCATCCGAGTCTCTGTAATGGCCACCACATCATATCTCCAAGTAATGGGAAACAAAGAAATAGCAGATGAACTGAATAAGTATTTTGCATCAGCCGTTACTGTGGAAGGCACTAGTCGGATGTCTGAAGTTCAAGAGTATCAAGGGGCAAGAGTCAGTGCAGTCACTGTTACTAAGTAGATGGTGCTTGAGAAACAAAGGTTTGAAGGTAGATAAATTACCTGAACCAGATGGACTACACCTCAAACTTCTAAAAGAGGTAGCTGAAGAAACTATGGAGGCATTAGTAATGATCTTTCAGGAAACAATAGTCTTGCATGGTTCTGGAGGACTGGAAAATTGCAAATATCACTCCACTGTTCAAGAAGGGAAGGAAGCAGAAGAAAGGAAATATTAGATCTGAAGTCAGAGGCTGGGAAAATGTTGGTCGATTGCTATGGATGTGGTTTCAGGGTACTTGGAGGCACTTGGCAAAATAGGCCGAAGTGAGCATGGTTTCCTTAAAGAAAAGTCTTGCCTGACAAATCTGTTGGAATTTTTTGAAGAAGTAACAAGCAGAGTAGACAAAGGAGAATCAGTAGATATTTTGTACTTGGACTTTCTGAAGACCTTTGACAAGGTGCCACGCATGTGGCTGCTAAATAAGTTAAGATAGCATTGTATTACAGGAAAGACACTAGTATAGATAGAGCATTGGCTGATTGGCAGGAGGCACAGATTGGGAGTAAGGAGATCCTTCTCAGATTGGCTGCTGGTGACAAATTGTTTTCCGTAGGGGTTTGTATTGGGACCGCTTGTTTTCACACTGTACAGTATGTCAATGCCTTGGAGAATGAAATTGATGGCTTTGTGGCCAAGTTTGTGGCTCACACAAAGTGAGGTAGAGGTTGTGTTGAGGAAGCAGAAAGGGTGCAGAAAGAGTTAGACAGATTAGGAGAATGGACAAAGAAGTAGATGGTGAAATCCAGTGTCAGGAAGTGTATGGTCATGCACCTTAGTAGAGGGAATGCAAGCATAGACTTTTTTAAATACAGAAATTTCAAAAATTCGAGCTTGTGCAGGATTCCCTAAAGGTTAATTTGCAGGTTGAATCTGTGGTGAGGAAGACAACTGCAATATTAGCATTCATTTCAAGAGGACTAGAAAATAAAAGCAAAGATGTAATGCTGAGGCTGTATAAGAACTGATGAGGCCTCACTTGGAGTATGGTGAGCAATTCTGGACTTTTTATTTAAGAAAGGATGTGCTGACATTGGAGAGGATTCGGAGTTGTTCACAATAATAAATCTGGGAAGGAAAATGTTAACATGTGAGCAGACATTGAAGTCTCTAGGCCTGTACTCACTGGAATTTGGAAGAATGGTGGGGAGAATCACATTGAAACCCATTGAAAGGCCTAGATAGAGTGGATGGAAAGAGGAGGTTTACTTTGGTGGCAGAGTCTAGGACCAGGGGCATAGCCTCAAAATAGAGGACCTTCCATTTAGAACAGAGATAAGGAGAAATTTCTTTAGGCAAATGGTGGTGAATCTGCGGAACTCGTTGTCACAGGTGGCTGTGGAGGCCTGATCGCTGGGTGCATTGATAGTTTCTTGTTTAGTCAGGGCGTAGAAGATTATGGGAAGAAGGCAGGAGAATGGGGATGCGAGGGAATTGGATTGGCCATTTCAAAATGGTGGAGCAGGCTCAATCGGCTGAATAGTCTAATTCTGCTTCTATGTCTTATGGTCTTAATCAATATATAGAGGTCCCAAGTAGAGAGAATGCAATATTGGATCTCCTGTTAGATAAGGAAACAGGGCAGTGACAGATGTGTATGTAGGGGAAATCTTTGGCTCTAGGTTTCATAATTCCAATAGTTGCAAGACAATTATAGAGAAAGACAGATATTGTGCTCAGGCTGAGATTCTAAATAGGAGAAAGGCCAATTCATCAGAAAGGACTTGGCAAGTACGGATTAGGTTAGGTTGTTTTACTGGCATGTTTGGTAAGTGGGAGGTCTTTCGAGAGATATTGAGGCCCTGGTTGAGAAGAAGGAGGAGATTAGGAGAATAGGCAACGAAGAAGACGGTGAAATCCAGTGTCAAGAAATGTATGGTCATGTACCTTAGTAGAGGGAATGAAAGCATAAACTATTTTTTAAATACAGAAATTTCAAAAAATTCTGCGTCTCCGCCGCATCTGCTCTCAGGATGAGGCTTTTCATTCCAGGACGAAGGAGATGTCTTCCTTTTTTAAAGAAAGGGGTTTCCCTTCTTCCACCATCAACTCTGCTCTCAAACACATCTCTCCCATTTCCCACACATCTGCCCTCACCCCATCCGCCCGCCACCCCACTTGGGATAAGGTTCCCCTTGTCCTCACTTACCACCCCACCAGCCTCCAGGTCCAACGTATAATTCTCCATAACTTCTGCCACCCCCAACGGGATCCCACTACCAAGCACATCTTTCCCTCCCCCCCCTTTCTGCTTTCCGCAGAGATCGCTCCCTACGCGACTCCCTTGTCCACACGTCCCCCTCCATCCCTTCCCACCAATCTCCCTCCTGGCACTTATCCTTGTAAGCGGAACAAGTGCTACACCTGCCCTTACACTTCCTCCCTCACCACCATTCAGGGCCCCAGACAGTCCTTCCAGGTGAGGCGACATTTCACCTGTGAGTCGGCTGGTGTGGTATACTGCGTCCGGTGCTCCCGGTGTGACCTTTTATATATTGGTGAGACCCGACACAGACTGGGAGACCGTTTCGCTGAACACCTACGCTCGGTCCGCCAGAGAAAGCAGGATCTCCCAGTGGCCACACATTTTAATTCCATGTCCCATTCCCATTCTGATATATCTATCCATGGGCCTCCTCTACTGTCAAGATGAAGCCACGCTCAGGTTGGAGGAACAACACCTTGTATACCGGCTGGGTAGCCTCCAATCCTGATGGCATGAACATTGATTTCCCTAATTTCTGTTAATGCCCCTCCTCCCCTTCTTACCCTACCCCTGACATATTTAGTTATTTGCCTGTTCTCCATCTCCCTCTGGTGCTTCCTCCCTACCCTTTTCTTTCTCCCGAGGCCTCCCGTCCCATGATCCTTTCCCGTCTCCAGCTCGGTATCACTTCCACCAATCACCTTTCCAGCTCTTAGCTTCATCCCACCCCCTCCGGTCTTCTCCTATCATTTTGCATTTCCCCCTCCCCCAACTACTTTCAAATCTCTTACTATCTTTCCTTTCAGTTAGTCCTGACGAAGGGCCTCGGCCCGAAATGTCAACAGTGCTTCTCCTTATAGATGCTGCCTGGCCTGCTGCATTCCACCACCATTTTGTGTGTTGTTACATTGCAGGTATAGGCAGGTAGTAACAAAAGAGGTACTTGAGAAGTATAAAACTGCAAGCAAACACTTGAGAAGGAAATGAGGAGGGCTAAAAGAAGGCAAGAGTTTGCTCTAACAGGCAACGTGAAGGAGAACCCCAAATGCTCCTTCCGAAGAGTAAAAGAATTGCAGGGGCAGACTTGATACTCTTGAAGATTGGTGTGGTCATCTATGCATACTGCCAAAAGAGAAGGATGAGATCTTAAATTGGTTGTTGCAACTGCATTTACTCTGGAAACAGACTCACAGTCCATAGAAGTGATGCAAAGCATCAGTGAGGTCATGGACTGTATAAGGATGATAGAGGAGGAGGTGCTTGCTGTCCTGGGGCAAAGTTTGATGGATAAATCCCCAGGGCTTGATAAGGTGTTCCTTTGCAACTTGAGGGAGGCTCGTGCAGAGCTTGCAGGAGCCCTAGCAGAGGTCTTTAAAATGTCCTTAATCATGGCTGAGGTGTAACTAATATTGTTCCATTGTTCAAGAACAGTTCCAAGTATAAGCTGGGAAATTGTAGTCTTGAGAGCTTGACATCAATAGTCTGTGAGTTATTGGAGGGAATTCTAAGGGACCATATATATTATTATTTTGATAGCCAAGGATTGATTAGGGATAGTCAACATAGCTTTGTGCAAGGTAGGTCATGTCTAACCAATCTTGTACAGTTTTCAAGGAGGTTACTAGGAAAGTTGATGAAGGAACGGCAGTGACTTTAACAAGGCTTTTGACAAGGTTGTATATGAGTGGTTGGTCAAGAAGTTTCAGTTGCTTGGCGTTCAGGATGAAGTAGTAAAGTGGATTTGATATTGGTTTTGAAAGAGAAGCCAGAAAACGATAAATTGTTGCTCTGTGACTGGAGATATGTGACTAACAGTGTGCTGCAAGGATCTGTACTGGGTTCACTGTTGTTTGATATTTTTTATCAGTTATCTGGATGATAATGTGGTAAACTCAATAAGCAAATTTGAGGATGAGGGCAAGACTGGGGTCATAGTGGACAGTAAAGAAGGCCATCAAAGATTACAGTGGGATCTGGACCAGCAGGAAAAATGGGCTGAGAAATGGTGGATGGAATTTATTGTACAGAAGTGTGAGGTGTTGCACTTAGGGTGGATAAACCAGAATAGGACTTAAACAGTAGGGCACTGAGGTGTGTAATAGAACAGAGGGATCTGGGAATACAGATTCATAATTCCTTGAAAGTGGTATCACAGGTAGATAGAGTCATGAAGAGAACTTCTGGCACGTTGGCCTTAAGTACTGAGTGCAGGAATTGGAATGTTACGTTGAGGTTGTATAGGGCGTTGAGGTCTAATTAGAAGTGGTGTGCAGTCCTGGTCACCTATCTGCAGAAAATCAATTAATAAGATTGTAAGAGTACAGAGAAAATTTACAAGGACGTTGCCAGGACTTGAGGACCTGTGTTATAGTTAAACATTGAATAGGTTAGGACTTAATTTCCTGGAGTGCAAGAGAATGAGGGAAGATTTGATAAAGGAATACACAATTTTGAAGGGTATAGGCAGAACATATCAAAAAGGCTTTTTCAATACAGTTGGGTGTGACTAGAACTAGAGGTCATAGGTTAAGGATGAAAGGTGAAATATTTAAAATGAACCTGAGGGGAACTTTATTTTAAAGATGATGTGCATGTGGGATGAGCTGCTAACAGAAGTGGTGGAAGCAGGTTCAGTTTTGATATTTAAGAGAAGTTTGAATAAGAATGTGGATAAAGAAGGGTGTGGAGGGCTATGATCGAGGTGTATATTGATGGGAATAATATTTCGGCATGGTCTAGATAGACCAAAGGGCCTGGTTCTGAGCTGTAGTGCTCTATGACTCTAACCTTAGCAGTTCTTTATTAATCTGAACCTGCAGCAAGATTCTGAGCAACTCTCTGCTGGCAGGGAAGTGTCAATAGATGAAGATGACAGGGGAAATTGTGGCTCAGACCGAAGTGCTTCTCATCTGTTGACTGCCCCTAACCATCCCACCCCTATTTCACCGTGCTCCAGAACCCATGTAACTTGAGTCCTGATGGGCTAATCTACGCCTGCACATGTGCAGACAGCAGAGGAACCATTGTGACTCTTCCAGGCTCCAAAACCCAGATACATCACACATTCAGAACAGGAAAAATCAAGACATGGAAATACAGGTTGGTGCCTCACACAAAGTTTGTGATAAGGCCACAACAAAAAACATTTGTCTTCAGCAAGTCTGATTATGTTTGTGAGGAAAGAAAACATAATGACTAATATTTGAAACCATGGGCCAGACACATTGACCAGCAGTTTACAGGTTAACTTCTTGTTTTTGGAAATGTCTGAGATCAGTAGGACGTTCTATTGGATGCAGTCACTGAATGTGAAAGTCTTTGGATATCCTGAGGACATGAAAGATGTTCTGGCAGAATTTATTAGGATGTTGTTAGACATCATTGATATTATTCCTTGGGCAGTGGCTGCATCTTCTAACATGTTCCGTTTGTTGTTCTGTCTCCAAGTGATGAGACTATGCCATGCGTGTCCACACCTTGATATTCAATATATTCACGGCTATTTATCTGGATCTCTGAGAGAAGGGTGAAAATTTAATTTCAGTGTTCTGATGCTTTGATCTTTCTTACATTGCTTTAATTGTAATATGCATATGCCTCATTTGTTTGGATCTTCACTAAAGGGATGGGCAAGCATTGACCCATCACCCCCCTTTTATTCAGTGCTTGTGGAGGAATTATCTTGTCCGTCTGGATCTCGAGCTCGCCCCACATCTTTTAGTTTCAGACTAGTTGTTAAAAATGAAATGGAATCCCTTCTGCTTGAGGGATACACTGAGCTGTTTGCTGATGCTGTGTCTTATTTCCCATGTGAGCACAGTCTTTCTGTTCCAGCATCTGTGGATATTCAGCCAGAATGATGTACCTGTAGTAAAAAGAGAAAATGCGAAAAATATTCAGCAAGTGGGAAAGCATCCGTGGAAACAGGAACAGGCACTGCTTCAGTACAGAGGCCTCCTAATCTCAGTTCAGAAAAGTTCGAGGTACAGGATTTTAAATTGCACAGAAGGAACTAAAAGGAAGGGTTATGAGTAGATGGAGACCAGGAGAAGCTGGTAGAGCAGCTGAGAGAGGCTAGTGAAGGCTTGTAACATAACTCGAGAGGAGGTATAAATAGAAGACAGGTGAGAGAGGAACTTGTGAAATGCTGAGAATGTGAGACACAAAGCTGGCAAGGCTGTTTATTTGAATTTATTGAGTTTTTGTTGTGTCTGGTGGCTGTAATATTCTCAGATGAAAAATGAAAAGCTTTTCCAGAAGCTTACTTGAGCTTCAGTGGAAGATGGGCAAGAGTGGCAGTGGGTGAAGAGTTAGAACGAAAGGCTGCTGGAAGCTCAGGTTTACCCTTGTAGACTGCGCGTAGGAGCTTTGCAAAGCCGTGCACAAGAACTCCCTTGTTATTTCTGGTGTAGTTGTGACAAATTGAGCTTCTGCTACCTACCTGATATTTCAGCTCGCTGCCAACTGAGAATTTGTGCAGATGTCTCCAGCAGATCCCTGGAATGGCTCTGAAGCTGTAGGTGTAACATTTGTGTTATTCTTAATGATGATCTCTGAACAATTATTGTTCTTTTCATGTTGCCAATTCTTCAAGGATAATCATAAATCTAACTGCTACTATTATAACAGTGGGGATAAAGTTGTGCAGAGAGCATATGGGGGGGAAAGCAAAGTTGCTATGATGTCAGCTGGCTTTATGTTTCATGAATAAAGTACCCATACTGGTAGTTAAAATTCTTGCCATTTATAGCATCTTGGAGAAAGAATAAGTGAACTACTGAGACAGTTGTCAATTTAACAGGCAGGTTGTGCCTGACAGATAGCATGTGGCTGCAAAGATTTACTGCAACCAACTCCTTCACAAAGATAATTCAGGATGGCCAATAGGTGTTGGATCTGCCCTCTGCCCTCTTCCTGGAAAGTGAATAAAGAAATAATAAAAGTAACCGGTTTTAAAAAGTACAAACACATTAAAGTCTGCAGATGTTGGAAATCCAAAGCAACACATACAAAATGTGGAAGGAACTCAGCAGGTCAGATAACATCGATGGGAATAAATAGGTAGTTGACCTTTCAGGGCAAGACCCTGCTTCAGAACTGAAAAGGAAGGGGAAGATGTCAGAATAAAAAGGTGGGGGAGCGGAAGGAGGATAGCTAGAATGTGATAGGTGAAAATTGTTGGGCTGGAGAAGAAGGAATCTGATAGGATAGGAGAGTGGACCGTAGGAGGTGGAGAGATGGGGGAAGAGATAGATAGGTGAGAAATGGTAAGAGGCCAGCGAGGAGAATAGAAGAAGAAGGGAGGGGCAAGGATTTTTTTTAACCCGAAGGAGAAATCCATCTTTATGCCATCAGTTTGGAGGATATCTAGATATATTACAAGGTATTGGTGTTCCACTCTGAGTCTGACCTCATCTTGGCACAAGAGGAAGCCATGGACCAACATGTCGGAGTGAGAATGGGAATCAGAATTAAAATGTTGGGCCACCGGGAAGTTTTTGCTTTTGGCGGGTGGAGTAGAGGTGCTCGGAGAACCAGTCCCTCAATTTCCGACGGGTCTCTGCAATACAGCAGAGGCTGCATCGCGAGCACCGGACACAATAGATGACCCCAGCATATTCAAAAGTGAAGTTTTTCCTCACCTGGAAGGACTGTCTGGGGCCCTGAATGGGAGGAGGTGAATGGGCAGGTGTAGCACTTAGGCCACCTGTAGGGGTAAGTGCTGGGAGGGAGATTAGTGGGGAGGGATGAATTGCAAAGGGAATCATAGCAGGAGGAATTCCTGTGGAAAGCGGAGAGAGCGGAGGTAAAGATATATTTAGTGGTAGGTAGTTTTAAAAAGTGTTAACATTGAACTCCTAATTTATCATTAATAATTTCAAAACTTGCTCGCATATTTGCCATTTGCCATAGAAAGAATCAGCTGAGCTGCTGGGAGGGAACCCTGCTGCTGTGTCACTCAAGATAGACTGCTGTGAAACAGGAGTCAGCATAAGTTGCCATCAGCTCAGCCCCCATCCATTGCTCTTATCACGGCTTCAGGGCTTCCAATCATAACGTGTCATTCCAGCCACCCATCACCTCCATTCAGGTAACAACAATGAGGACTGCTATCTCACCTCCTTTATTCACTTAAATGCTCTTTGTACCATATAGCCTACAATATAATAAGGGACTACTTTATGTTTTAGTAACACGTCGTTGAATGCGCTATTAGGCACATATTGAGCATGCACTATTATGCGTGTATTGATCTGTATGTGTGTGTAAAGTTTGGACTTTACCAGTAAAGAACCATGAAACTTAGCTCCTGTTTCCAGTGTTTTTCTTAATAGCATTGTTGTGTAACCAGGCCACGTACACAACAAATTGGCAACGAGGTTAATGAACCTACATCGTATCGGAACGCCATGTTTTAATTGATAACAGCACTCTGAGGAAGAGTGCAAGGAATGAACCAAGGAGCGGAAGAAGGAGGAAGAGTGAGGTCACGAGTCTGAAAGGAAGCGGGAGCACACCTAGGGTCAGGAATGTCGGGAGACCAAGAGACACAGTCGGAGTCACAGCACGTCCAGGTGAGACCACAGCTGATGCTGACCCCCAGGGGCTGAGTGTCTGCCTGCCCCAGAAGGGAGATAAAAAGGGAGGGACACATACATCTAGATGGAATGCGCTTGTGGCGCTAGCGAAAAGGACACGAGTCAAAAAGAAAACAAAGGGAAAACAGGGCTAAGTTAACATAACAAAGATGGCAATGACTGGAACCATTACAGCATTTGATAGTGGCATTGAAGACTGGGCAACTTACATTGAAAGAGTGGAGTTGTATTGTGAGGCTAACGGTGTTAATTATGAAAAGAAAGCCAGTGTCTTACTCAGTATTATGGGAGCAAAAACGAATGGGCCGCTACGGAGCTTGTTAACCCCTGAAAAGCCAGCTGACCAAATGTTCAAGCAAATAGTAGACACTCTCCAACAGCATTTAAACCCCAAACCACTGGTCATTGCTGAAAGATGTAAATTTCACAAATGGAATCAGAGCAAAAATGAAAGCATTTCTGAATATTGTGCTGAATTGTGTTATCAGTTTGGAGCTGGTCTATCAGACGCATTGAGGGACAGGTTAGTGTGTGGCATACACTGTGAAACCACATAGAAGAAGCTCCTGGGTGAAAAAGACCTTACATTAGAGAAGGTGCTGAACATTGCAATATCAACAGAAACTGCAGCATGGGGTGCTTCAGAGATACAACAAAAATCTCTGGAATATGCTACCAATAAAATATCACTGAGCAGAAATGAAGGAAAGAAACGTTACTGTTGTGGGAACATGTCACATGATCCTAATGACTGTCGGTTTAAAGACAAAGAATGCAGAAACTGTGGCAAACAGGGCCACACTGGCAGAGTATGCAAAGCTAGTAAACAGCAGAAAAGGGACAAAATACAGAGAAACAAGAAACAACAGAAAGGAAAACACAATGATGTACACAAAATGGAAGAAAGCAGTTCTGATGAAAACAACTCAGACAAAAGTGAAATGTCTTGTCTGCAATTTCACAGTGTGAAAGAGACAGATGATCGAAGAGTAATAAGGATCACTCCGCAAGTGGCAGGCGTGAGACTGAAAATAGAGTTGGACACAGGCTCAGCTTTAACAGTGATCTCTGTACATGACTAGAAACGACTGTTTTCTTACATATCTCTGAAACGAACTAAACTACTGCTAAAGTCTTACACAGGACAGAAAGTGTGTCCCAAAGGTAAAATTAAAGTGACAGTGACCTACAGAGGTAAAACACAGCAGCTGAACCTCTATGTACTGAAAAATGGAGGACAACTGTTGCTAGGACATGAATGGCTCAGGAAAATCCAGATGATTGGCACATCATTAAGGCACTAGATGTGTCAACAAAGGAGGGCAGCTCGGCGGAGAAGATGTCCGCAGCT
This sequence comes from Hypanus sabinus, assembly GCF_030144855.1. Taxonomy (NCBI): domain Eukaryota; kingdom Metazoa; phylum Chordata; class Chondrichthyes; order Myliobatiformes; family Dasyatidae; genus Hypanus; species Hypanus sabinus. The sequence goes on from NC_082722.1 coordinate 40,713,768, forward strand.
CTCCTCTCACCCGTTGTTGACTATTACAATGATGAGGAGGAGCTAGACAGTGTCGACGATGAGGACAAACACAGTATACGCGGCCGCGACTTGGATAAAGATACAGAGGATGCAAGGGAGACAGATATTGCCAGTAAGCAGGATGATGAAGACTACCTAGAAGTAAAAGAGCAGATGTACCAGAAGAAATTGACATCTCTCAAAAGACAGCTACAGCAGTTACAAGAAGGTACTTTGCAGGAGTATCAGAAAAGGATGAAGAAACTAGATCAACAATCTAGGAAGGAATACGAAATGCAGAGCTTTTTCTGCAGCTGGAGACAGAACAAGTGGTAAGGAATTATATTAAAAAGAAGAAAGCAGCAGTGAAGGAATTTGAAGATAAAAAGATTGAGTTAGAAGAAAAGAAAAAGATGATTGAGAATGAAAGGCTAACAATGGAACTCACAGGAGATTCTATGGAGGAAAAGCCAATAATGACTAGGAAACTAAGGAGGAGACCTAATGACCCTTTCCAATTACAGACAAAAGATGAAAACCTGCACCTGCACAGTAAAATTACTCGTTAACAGATAAGTAGATAATGGAAGATCTGCAAACTCTCAATAAGCTTAAATCTCCAAAAAGACCAGAAAACTGTGTGGTGGTTTCTTTTGAACTTGTAGTCTTTTAACATTGTTGGACTATTTTTACTGTGCCCATGGTCTGTTTTTTTTTATCAATTATGCTATTGTTTGCAGTGTTGTAACTATATGTTGAAACTGTGTAGTTTTGTGCAGGTCTTATAGCTTTAGTTTTTGCTCTTGTTTTGTCTGGTGGATTTGGAGCTCCTTTCCGGGGAATGCGCTAGACGGTGGCACGATATTAATACACAGCAGCCTCTCTGGACTCTGGATTGGGGTTTGCCAAATGTTATGTGGATTTTCTGGTGCAGTCTGTTTTGTCATGTGCTTTTGTGATGTCATTCTGGAGGAACGTTGTCTCATCTTTTAACCGCATTGCATTTGTGCTTTCTAAATGACAATAAACTGAATCTGATCTCCGTCTTCTCCTGAGCATCTTCCCAGCACTCCTGCTTATTCACCAGCACCAGGATATGAAGCACGGATAGAAGATGGAAAGTTATATTATGATAAGAGATCGTATCATAAAGGTCAGGCTATCTATTTTGAATCTAAGGAGAATATGAAGATTGGCTGTCTAATTAGCTCAGTTGGATCAAATGAGATATGGGTAAGGAAGACAAGTGATAGCACAAAGATGCGTATATATCTAGGACAGCTGCACAGAGGAGTCTTCATTATACGGAGGCGATCTGCTGCCCAGAAATCTTAGCAAGTTGGAGGCGCATATTTTCTTAACTCCCTTTGCTCAGAGGTCAACTTTTCATGACTTTTATATGGAAATCTGTATTAAAACAAACAAGTTATTGACAGACGTTTCCCGGAGAGGTAGGATAGCCACAGACTTGGCTTATAAATTGATCTCAGACCAAAAGTAAAACAAAAGGTTTGTTATAATTTGATATTATTATGTTACCTTGTTATAATTTGATATTATTAAGACACTAAGTAAACAAATGGTAGGTGTTTGTATGTTAAGGGTAAACATATTTGTTTAGCATAGTGCCCCATTTAAAAAATGCAGTTGATACACTATTAAAATAAAAGGGGAGGAGTGTACTGTATAGCCTACGGTATAATAAGGGACTACTTTATGTTTTAGTAACATGTTGTTGAATGCACTATTAGGTGCATATTGATCTGGATGTGTGTGTACAGTTTGGACTCTACCAGTAAAGAACTATAAAACATAGCTCCCGTCTCCAGTCTTTTTATTAATAGCATTGCTGTGTAACCAGGCCACATACACAACACTCTTCCTTCATGGACAGTATACAAATTTGTCAGAGTGTGAGTGTGAGTGTGAGTGTGTGTGTGTGTGTGTGTGTGTGAGTGTGTGTGTGTGTCCTTTTCCCCTAGGCATATACCAGCCTGTTGGGTAAGTGTTACACTAGCATTTATTGATGTGAAAATTGAAAGGAAGCCAATGTAGCGATGTGCTACACACAGCGCTGAAATAACGACACACAGTCGGTAAGTCGTCTCGAGACTAGTTTATTCAAACTTCGCAATGCTGGCATTTAATCCCTAGTGCCCGCCCTCTCCGGGTGGAAATGACGTCAGAGGTGCATTACCAAAGTCTCTCCCCGCGCTGGCTATCTGTGAGCTGGTTCGCCTGCGCAGAAAGTGGGTCGCCACATAACCCTCCCCCCGAGAACCGGCGATACACCCCCGCCAATGTCCACAGTCTGGATCAGCCTCTGTTTCGCAGGTCTGCCTCTGTGCCGCGGTGCCTGAACCTCGACCGGCTGTGCCAAGTCCACATGGGCTGGTTTGAGTCTGCCCACCGTGAAAACCTCCTCTTTCTCCCCCAATGTCCACAACGTACGTGGACCCGTTGTTGTTGATCACCTTGAATGGCCCCCCGTACGGCCACTGTAGCGGTGCCCGGTGTCCGCCCCTTCGTACAAACACAAACTTACAGTCCTGCAGGTTTTTGGGTACATGGGTCAGGGTCTGTCCATGCTGTGAAGTAGGTATGGGGGCCAGGTTGCCGAGCCTTTCGCATAGCCTGTCCAGGACTGCTGCGGGTTCTTCCACTTGCTCCCTTGGGGCTGGTACGAACTCTCCTCGGATGGCCAGGGGCCGTACACCAACTCAGCTGACGAGGCGTGCAGATCCTATTTGGGCGCCGTGTGAATTCCAAGCAGGACCCAGGGAAGGTTGTCCATCCAGTTAGGTCCTCTCAGGTGGGCCATGAGAGCCGACTTCAAGTGACGGTGGAAGCGTTCCACTAGTCCATTCGACTGTGGGTGGAAGGCAGTTGTGTGGTGTAGCTGCGTTCCCACAGACTGGCCACAGCCGACCACAGGCAGGAGGTGAACTGGGCGCCTCTGTCGGAGGTAATGTGGGCCGGTACCCCGAAGTCTGCTATCCAGGTTGCGATCAGTGCTCGGGCGCAGGAATCGGCAGATGTGTCGGTGAGCGGGACCGCCTCTGGCCACCTTGTGAACCGGTCTACCATAGTTAGGAGGTACCGCACTCCTCGGGACACTGGTAGGGGGCCTACGATATCCACATGAATGTGGTTGAACCTCCGGTGGGTGGGTTTGAACTGCTGCTGCGTGTCTTTAGTGTGCCGCTGCACCTTGGCTGTTTGGCACTGCGCGCACGTTCCGGCCCATTCACTGACCTGCTTGCGAAGTCCGTGCCACATGAACTTGCTGGAGACCAGCCGGATGGTTGTTCTGATAGATGGGTGCACCAAACCGTGTATGGAGTGAAAACTCGCCGCCTCCAGGCTGCCGGGACGATGCGGCGAGGTTGGCCGGTAGCCACATCAAACAGGAGGGGATCCTATCACCTGGGCCTATGAGAAAGTCTTGCAGCTGCAAACCTGAGACTGCGGTCTTGTAGCTGGGCATCTCGTCGTCTGCCTGCTGCGCCTCCGCCAGTGCTGCATAGTCCACCTTTGTGAATGCGAAGGTCAACGGTTTGTGGTCCATGAACATGGTGAACGGCCTGCCTTCTAAGAAGTACCTGAAATGCCGGATTGCCAGATACAGTGCCAACAGCTCCTGGTCGAAAGCACTGTACTTGAGTTCAGGTGGTCGTAGGTGCTTGCTGAAGAATGCCAGGGGTTGCCAGCGCCCCTCGATGAGCGGCTCCGGCACCCTACTGACTGTTGTGTCAGATGCGTCCACCGTGAGGGTGGTCGGAACGTCCGTTCTGGGGTGCACCAGCATCGCGGCATCTGCCAAGGCTTCCTTGGCTTTAACGAAAGCGGCTGCAGCCTCCTCGTCCCAAGTAATGTCCTTGCCTTTACCCGACATCAGGGTGTACAAAGAGCGCATGATACAGGCTGCTGAAGGGGGGAAACGGTGGTAGAAGTTCACCATACCAATGAACTCCTGCAGGCCTTTGACCGTGTTGGGCTGGACAAAGTGGCAGACTGCGTCTACCTTGGCAGGCAGAGGTGTTGCCCCATCTTTGGTAATACTGTGTCCCAGGAAGTCGATGGTATCGAGACTGAACTGGCATTTGTCCGGGTTGATCGTGAGGCCAAAATCACTCAGGCGGGAGTAGAGCTGGTGGAGGTGGGACAGATGCTCCTGAAGACAACTGCTGGCTATAAGGATGTCATCCAAGTAGATGAACGCAAAGTCCAGGTCGCGTCCCACTGCATCCATTAGCTGCTGGAATGTCTGTGCGGCATTCTTCAGGCAGAACGGCATTCGGAGGAACTCAAACAGCCCGAACGGGGTGATGAGTGCTGTTTTGGGGATGTCTTCAGGGTGCACCGGGATTTGATGGTATCCCCGGACGAGGTCTACTTTGGAAAAGATTCTTGCCCCGTGCAGGTTTGCTGCAAAGTTCTGTATGTGCGGCATGGGGTAGCGGTCTGGAGTGGTAGCCTCGTTCAGTCTGCGGTAATCGCCGCATGGTCTCCAACCCCCGGCTGCTTTGGGCATCATGTGCAGGGGGGAGGCCCATGGGCTGTCAGACCTCCATATGATCCCCAATTCCTCCATCCTCTTGAACTCCTCCTTCACCAGTCAGAGCTTATCTGGGGGAAGCCTTCGAGCACGGGCGTGGAAGGGTGGTCCCTGGGTCAGAATGTGGTCTGGCTGCTGTGAACTGTGGTGCCAGAATTGATGGAAAGTCCACCAGAATTCTGTGAATTTGTTGTCCGGCAGCTTGATGGAGTCCAGGTGTGGGGCCGGCAACTTGGCTTCACCCAGGGAGAACGTCTGGAAAGTCTTGGCATGTTCCAGTCTTTTCCTTTGCAAGTCGACCAGCAGGCTGTGAGCTCGCAAGAAGTCCGCCCCCAGGAGTGGTTGGGCCACCGCGGCCAGTGTGAAGTCCGACGTGAACCGGCTGGTGCCAAACTGCAGCTGCACTGTGCAGGTGCCGTAGGTCCATATCGTGCTGCCGTTTGCGGCCCTCAGGGTGGCTCCTGGCTTCCTGTTGTGGGTGTCGTACCCCGTCGGGGTCAAGACGCTAATCTCCACTCCGGTGTTGACCAAGAAGCGGCGTCCCGACTGTTTGTCCCAGACGTACAAGAGGCTGTCCTGGTGGCCAGCCATCATAGTCATTAGCGGCAGCTGGCCCTGGCCCTGGCCTTTGCAGGGCAGGCGACAACAGTGGGCTTCTGTGCCCCACTGCTGGTGGTAGAAACACCACTGTTCACTGGCCTCCTCACTCCTGCCTCTGTGTTGTGTGCGGCCCCCTGCCGGGCCTGGTCTGGTCTGCTGTTGGGCGCGTGGCCTGGTAATCTGACCGACGGATGTCACGCTCTCCATCTTGGCTTTCCACAGCACGTCTGCCCGGGCCGCCACCTTCCGGGGGTCGCTGAAATCTGCGTCGGCCAGCAGCAGATGTATGTCCTTAGGCAGTTGCTCTAGGAACGCCTGCTGAAACATGAGGCAGGGCTTGTGTCCGTCAGCCAGGGCCAGCATCTCGTTCATCAATGCTGATGGCAGTCTGTCTCCCAAACCGTCCAGGTGAAGCAGGCGGGCACCCCGCTCACACTGTGAGAGGTCAAAGGTCCCAATGAGCAGCGCTTTGAATGCTTCATATTTGCCTTCTGCCGGGGGCGACTGTATGAAATCCGCAACCTGGGCAGCCGTCTCCTGGTCAAGGGTGCTCACCACATGGTAGTAACACATGGAATCAGAGGATATCTGCCGAATCTGGGACTGGGCTTCTGCTTGGCTAAACCACACGTGTGGTCGCAGCGTCCAGAAAGTCGGCAGTTTTAGCGAAACTGCGTGAACAAATGAAGAGTCAGTCATCTTTGGCCCAAATCCCGTTTGGACCGTCGGGGTCACCAATGTAGCAATGTGTTACACACAGCGCTGAAATAACGACAGGCAGTTGGTTAGCCATTTCGAGACTAGTTTATTCAAACTTCGTGGCACTGGCATTTAATCCCTAGCGCCCGCCCTCTCCGGGCGGAAGTGTCGTCAGAGGTGCATTACCAAAGTCTCCCTCCATGCGCTGGCTATTTGTGAGCCAGTTCGCCTGTGCAGAAAGTGGGTCGCCACACCAGTTTGTTTCAATTATTTAACTCCTTTCATATGCCTTTCAAGATGCCACAGAGCACTGTATTGACACAGATGTACTTCAGACGTGCAACCACAGATTGAATGCAAGAAATATTTCAGTAACACACACAAAATGCTGGAGAGATTTGAGACCCTGGTCTCGGCCCAAAACGTCGACTGTATTCATTTCCATTAATGCTGTCTGACCTGCTGGGTTCCTCCAGCATTTTGTATGTGTTGCTTTGGATTTCCAGCACCTGCAGAATCCATCGTGTTTAAAATATTGTAGCAATTTGTGGTAATACCCAGAAAATTATTTTTAAAAATGTAACTATATAGCTATTTATCCTCAGGCGGTGTGTTTGAAAGTTGCTGTTATCTGGAATGAAAAGTGACAAAAACTATTCCTATGTTTTTTCTGGAAATTTGACTAAGCACTTCTCTGCATGAGTAATCCTACGGATAATGTCATTACCTGCGCAACTCTCATACAGTTTTGCTCCAGTATGATCATTGTTGGTTGTTCCCTGGTTGATTATCAGACTACCTGATGAATGACTGATTAGGACTAATCCTGGAAGGTTGGTCTGAACTGTGCATACACTGTATTTCTGATCTCTTTGTAGTCACCATTGATTGTCGATCACAGTTGACATTCAGTGTTGACTAGTCAAAAGGGCCATCACAGTATCTCCTATTGAGGTAATCTCAGTGCTTCAGGACTGCTTTTTTTGGACTAATGGCAGATGTTCAAGGAGGCCGCATAGACAGAGGAATCAGAGACATCGAGGAATTGGCCTCATTGGTCACTGCCTACATCAGTACTTGTAGAGAGGACATCAGTATCTCAAGAACAGTCTTCCACAGCCCAAGCAGAAGCCCCGGCTAAATGCAGAGGTGTGCTTACTACTAAAAGCCTTGGGGTACTGTCGTCTAGAGACAGAACGGCTCTCAGAGCAGCAGGGAGATGCCTCATCTTAAATACCAAGAGGGCAAAGATCACTCACGCGGAGAAAATCAGGAGTACCTGTCCGATGACAAACCCTGGCATATGTGGCAGAGCATCCAGAGCATTACTGACTATGCAAGGGAAAACAGTGAGACTATACCAGTGATACTCTAATCAGCTTTTATGCACACTTCGAGGCTTGCAACACAGGTATCTTATCCTATGCCTAATGTCACTTTATATACATGCAATCAATATATGTACAGTATATCAGCTATTTTACATATTTATATTCATCATGATTTTTATTATTGTGTTCTTTATCTTATTAGGGTTTTTTTTGTGCTGCATTGGATCCCGAGTGACAATTATTTTGTTTTCTTTTACACTTGTTTACTAGGAATTACGTTAAACAATCTTGAAGTTGTCTGATGTAAAGCACTACTGGGCAGCATCATTAAGCACAATCACCAACATTAATACTTTGTCGAACATTGTTCATCTTTCTGTATTAGTTCAGCTGAAAGTGAATTTAACACAAAGTAACTGCATTTAACCAGGGAGTATCGGGCTCCCATTCCTCAGCAAACTCTTTGAAAATCCTGTAAAATAAATTGCAGTGAATATTTTCATAATTTTGTACAGATTGTATAATACATCCTTTTGATAAGGAAAAAGATTGAAAGGGTGTCTCTAGTGCAAAAAAATGCAATTTGGAAATACTTTCTTAACAAACATAATTCTTAACAATCATGTCAAATTGGTATGGGGCCAATTTGTGAACTGAGCCTGATTCTTGGAACTTGAACTAATTTAAAAGATCGTGGAAGTGTCAGTCCAAAGTGGCTTTGCTGTAAAATTTCTTGAACTCCTGGACAGGTTCAGCCATCTTATCTGTGCCGATGTAATGAGCAGAAAGTCCTAATGCCACGTTGATTTAAATTTGTCAAAATGTCTCTGTGCAAATCTATAACCATTTTCATTTTTATGAAGATCTTTCGGCATGCATAAAGTTGTCTGTAATTATTTCTATTTCAACAATGAAATATTTATGTATTATTCAAATTCTCTCAGTCATTAATGAACTGTACAGAGCTTAACATTGCATGATACAATTGCTACATCTTCACTCACACTCAAATTGTTCACCTGCTTTCCTGTTATGGACTCACCCGTTTATTTGCTGCATTTTCCTGAAAACAAACTGCAGAATTTTAATGTGTAAAGAGTTCCATGTAAAAATCAATAAGCTGAAAGCTGAATCACATAACATTTGCGAATAAACCTCTCCAAAGGTAATACTGTTAACTTATGATCAGGGAATGAGACAGAACTAATTCAGTCAGCCGCAATTGCTTTACATATAGGTGGCTGTTAATATTTCAAGATTTCTTCTGAAGTAAATGGCTTCAAAATGTGCTTTGTTTTTATGATTTCAGGGAAGAAGATTTTTTAATTGGGCCGTCAAGGAGTTCATGTCGGGTAAGTAAATGTTGCTGCCTTCAGTCTTATGGATGATGTAGAACAGCAACTGTAATTTGGTATTTAGGTTGTCGAGCCAGACAGTTGCTCTGGATGTAGCAAATGCATCATTGTGATAGCTCTTTCATATTTATGAATCAGGCACTGTTGCATATTCTTTAGTTGCTTGTGGGGTCCCACAGTCATATATTCCAGAGTTTTGGATTTCCAGTGTTGTCACGTATCTGGTTCTCCTGTTGTTTATATAGTAAAGATTTAGAGTTGCTTCTAAATGTCGTTGTATGTCAAAGAAAGGGACCTTTTTTGCTTCCACTAAGGGATGTTTGTTTGGTAGTACTTAAGAACTTTCTGCAGTTTCCCAAGCTGCTTCAGGGTTAAAGAGATATTACTCTTTGGCTACGAACCAGGTAGTGTGATTTTTTTCTTTTGTAGCTGACAGCTCAATAAACCATAAACTGTACAAGTCTAGCTGTGATTTAAAATTCTTCCAAGTAACCTACTAAGATACTCTGATGTCTATCTTGATTTACCTCATGTGAATTCATTCTAACATTTTTATGCAAACAAACTTGCTTTGAATTCCAATACATTTTCTATGAAGAAGATTGTGAAGCTGGCTGCTATATTTTTGAGACATCTAAAAGAGAATCAATTGACTAATATGTTTTAAACTGGTACATTTTGAAAACATTTGAACACAGAGGATACTCATTCCCTAGTACTGGTCTGGCAAGAAGAAAAGGTGGTGATAATGTCAGTGTGCATGTATGCCTACCACTGCTGTAGCTGAACAGAGTCATGAGAAAGTCACAATTCATAGAGAACCTGGTTTGGAAACAGTTTTTCTAGCACTAGGCATGTAAGTTAGCAATTTCCCTAACTATCTTACAATAATATCCATAAAGGAGAAAGCTAGAACACTGCTGCCAGAATGCCTCGTACAAGGATGCTTTTTTTTTTGGAAATTGCAGACACTGGGATTAAATTTCCTTCATCAGTAACACATTTTCTCACTGATTTGACCCTCTGGAGTAGTCCATAAAGGGTCACATAATATATGCCAGCAGCCTTGCAGAACGGAGCAAGGAATAAGTGTGTTCCGCTGTAATGAAATAGGATAGCAGTATCCTCCTAGGAGGGGTAGAGGTGAGGGGTGCAGAGGAATGTGCACAGGCTTGTAAGAGGTGTATACTGGAGGAGGCTTTGTTGTTACCCTCTCGGTGAAGAAACCTTTCCCCATCCTTGTCCTTTACAGCCATCTCCTTGTTCCGAAAGATTGCTCTCGATTTCTAGAATCCTTAATCAGTTCCCTTGCATCTAATCAGTAAAACCCTTCAAGAATATTGTACCCGTCAAGGACATCTTTTGCTTCTAGGTGCCAGAGAACACAATATGTCTGTTTGCTGCTTGAAGTTCAATATCTTCAAAAAACTACAGACATGGACTTGTACAAGCGCAAGGATGTTCCTTGCAAACCCTTCCCATGATTGAAGGAAAGCTGCTTATGTTGTAGTGTGATCTAGAAAGGTCGAGAAGTGCTCTGGTTTGTTTGTGTCTGCATGAGGTTTATCAAGCAGGGAGATGAACAGCTCATTGCTGAAGACAGCAGGAGAACTGTGCTTGACTGATCAATAAAATGTTTTGCCTGTTCCTTCTGTGTTAGTAATTTATTTTAATGAAAGAACAGTGCCAATCATGATTCAGCCCAATGCACTTGAAAGACTTGCCAGAAATCAAATTTGGACGTTACATCATTCTTCATGCTATGTGGGTAAGCAGGGTTCCATAGATTTTGAGAGGTAATATATGTAGATAATATACCTCGCTGAGGCGTGACAGTGTAGTGGCTAGTGTAATTGAGATTCGCTTCTTGTTGCTGTCTGTAAGGTGTTTGTATGTTCTTCCTTGTGACTACATAGGTTTCCTCTGGGTGCTCCAGGTTCTAAAGGTGTACGAGTTAGGGTTTGTAAGTTGTGGGTATGTTATTTTGGCTCCAGAAACATGGTGACACTCCACAGCATGTCTAGGTCTTTGATGCAAACGATGTATTTCATTATATGTTTAGATGTATGTGTGGCAAATAAAGATAGCCTTCGATCTTTAAAAACAATATTTTTACACGATTGTATCAGTTGGATATAAAATACGTGCACTTCATTAATAATGTCAGCTCACACACAGACATTGACAACTTTCATCTGTGCAATGATGGATTTTATGCGTTGCATTGACAGATTTCTCAAGCCTGGCTTGTTATAGTTATCATGTGATTGGCACATTTATCTGTCTGGTGAAATGATTGGAGATTCAGCACAGGGTCTCAATCATCTTCATTCTCACAGCAAATCATTATAAACTGCTGGTGAAAATACACCTCACAAAGACAGCTATCACACTGGCATTGTGTCTTCTGATGCTTGCTTTTCCTCTTTTTATATGCTTGAGAAGAGGCAACAGGTTGTAATATATTTTCTCTCTAAGTATTCATGAATTTTTTTTCACATCAGCAGTTGTTTTTACCCTTGGAATAAGCTGCTTCTCCAAGCTATGTGCAAAGTGCTTTTAAAATATATTGTTACAGCTCAGTTGGTTATATCGCTGTGTAAAGATCAAAAGAGAAGTGTTTAATTTCAGACAGAACAACCAAATACAAGTAAACAGACAGCGTTACAACTGTAGATCAATATAACTTTAAAGGAGCTGCTTGTGTTGCATTCAGAGTCTTGATATTGATCATCAGCTGTTGAGCCACAGGCGACTCTATGTTTGTCATTGGAATTCCATGTTAGAAAGGATTTGTTCCAAAGTGTTGGGTTACTCCATGGTGCTTGATGATGAGTACATTCATATAGGCTTTCCAGTGCTCATTTAGGAGATACGTGGGTCCACCCATAAAAGTGTAAGTTTGGCAAACAAAATACTCAGTTGTATCCTTAGTAGTGCAATTAATCAGCGACCCCAACTTCTGTTAAACCGTCTTTGCACTTGGCTCCAGCGTACTTTCCTTCCCATGATGTGCAGACTACATACCTATAATTGTATGTATAATGAATGTGGTGCCAGTATCTGAGGTGGTGACCAGTTTAAATCTCTAATCAAACTGTTAACCTTGCAGCTGGGAATTTTTCTATTCACTTGGGCGATACAGCGATTAATGACAATTGGTAACAGGATATCACTGCTATTTTCTAATATCCGTTCCTGATTGTCCTTTAGGAGAAAGTGATGAGCCAGTACTGATTCTGACTCTCTGTGAATTTAATAACTCTTTGGCTTTATTGAAGTCTTTATCAGAAGACAATTAAAAAACAATAATTCCTTTGGGTTAGGGTGGCATTTAGTGCAGCAGGAACGCTTCCTAGGACTACCTCCCCAAGGTCTCAGTCAGGGAGTGCCCCTGAGTATAACACTGGAGGTAGGCTTCTGCGCAATTTGCATTCAACTCATGATTCTGTGGGAGTTGAAACTTGTGAAGTTTTGAGCCAGGATTACGCGGATGTGCAAGTCACATTACACACTGGAAACTTATTTTGATGAATGACTCACTGAGCACCTGTATGAAATGGCTGCAGCAAACTGTTCGCAGCATGACTTAAAGCTGGTTGTCATTTTTGCTTGTGAGCTGCATTTTGAATTGAACAGTCAACATAATACTTAAGAATATTCTAAGTTCTTATTTTTATAAATGAATCAATTTGATCATTTAGATGGTTTTAGACTAAAACAGAAGGATTTACATGAAGTGGCTGTAATGCTTTCATCTAGTGACAGTCTAACTTCGAAGTTGAACTGGATACAGCTTAATTAGGCATTGTGTTAATGTAGAAATGGTTATTATTTGTGTACAGACAGGCATACTTAACAGCAGTTTTACTTGGGGCCATGTTTTAATTAATGTGAAAGGAATCCTCTCATAAACACTGAGTTTCATAAACATATTCCTCAAGGATAACAAGTAGAGAACAAGTTAGGTCTCTATTCATTGGAGCGTAGAAGGTTGAGGGGGGATTTGATCGAGGTATTTAAAATTTTGAGAGGGATAGATAGAGTTGACGTGAATAGGCTGTTTCCATTGAGAGTAGGGGAGATTCAAACGAGAGGACATGATTTGAGAGTTAGGGGGCAGAAGTTTAAGGGAAACACGAGGGGGTATTTGTTTACTCAGCGAGTGATATCTGTGTGGAATGAGCTTCCTGTAGAAGTAGTAGAGGCCAGTTCAGTTGTGTCATTTAAGGTAAAATTGGATAGGTATATGAACAGGAAAGGAGTGGAGGGTTATGGGCTGAGTGCGGGTAGGTGGGACTAGGTGAGATTAAGAGTTCGGCACGGACTAGGAGGGCCGAGATGGCCTGTTTCTGTGCTGTGATTGTTATATGGTTATATAAGGATATATTTGTTCCAACATACTTTTAAGTCGGTAGAAAGCTTGGCACCCCTAAGAAGTCTCAATTCCATGTTAAAATGGTTTGATGCTACAGTACCTCAAAGTTCAAAGTAAATTTATTAACAAAGTACATATATGTCACCATACACTACCCTGAGATTCGTTTTCTTTCGGGAGCTACAGTGGTAGTGGTTAGTGAGTCACTATTGCAGCTGAGGGCATCCGAGTTCAGAGTCATTTCTGGCATCCTCTGTAAGAATATTTGCATGGTCTTTCTGTGAGTGCATGTGTTTTCTCGGGGGGCTCTAGTTTCCTTCCACAGTCTAAAGCTGTACTGGTTAGTAGGTTAATTGGTCATTGTAAATCATCCTAAGATTAAGCTAGGGTTAAATGGGTGGTTTGCTGGGCAGCAGAGCTCATTGGGTTGGAAGGTTACAATAAATACAAATAAATGCAATAGAAGCAATGAAAAACTACACACAAACAGCGAATTAACAAAAAATAACAAATAGTGCAACTAGAAAAAAAAGAAAAAAGCCAAAATAATAATATTAAGTAAGTAATAAATATTGAGAACATGAATGGTAGAATCCTTGTGTGGTGAACTACATATACCTGTCTGGACATGCCCCTCTGCTGACTGCTCCTGTGGCTCCTCCCACAGACCCCTGTATAAAGGTGATTGGAGGCACTGCTCCTCCCTCAGTCTCCAGGATGTAGTGTGGTGGTCTCTTGCAGCTAATAAAAGCCTGTCGTTCGCCTCCCATCTCCGAAAGTTATTGATGGTGCATCACCTTGAAAATGAGTCCATAGGTTGTGAAATCAATTTAGTGTTGGGTTGAGTGAAGTTATCCCCTTTGGTTCAAGGGCCTGATGGTTATGGGGTAATAACCATCTCTGAAACTTAGACTCTATATTCTTTCCTGCTGGCAGCAGTGAGAAGAGAGCCTGCCCCAGATGGTGTGTGTCCTTAATGATGGATGCTCATTGGGTTGGAAGGTTACAATAAATACAAATAAATGCAATAGAAGCAATGAAAAATTACACACAAACAGCGAATTAACAAAAAATAACAAATAGTGCAAATAACCTGCAGCAATGCTCTTTGTAAATGCGCTGAATGGGGAAGAGGCGGGGGGAGGAAGCGGGAGGGCTTTACCTCTCATGGACTGGGCTGCATCCACTACTTTTTGTATGCTTTGCTGTGATGCAACCAGTTAATACACTCTTCACCGTGCATCTATAGAAGTTTGTCAAAGTTTTAAATGACCTGTTTCTATTTATTTATTTGCCTGTCTGTTTGTTTATTTCACTATACAGTGGGGAGTGGGCATTTCTGGCACTTTCAGTCACGTTACCCCAAAAATCCTACAACTCCAATTAACTCTAACCTGATTGTGAGACAATTTACAATGACCAATGGAACGCCTTTGGACTGTGGGAGGAAACCGGAGCACCCGCAGGAAATCCATGCATTCCACAGGGAGGACGTACAGAGACTCCTTACAGAACAGTGCTGGAATTGAACTCTGAACTCCATGATGCCCCAAATTGTAATAATATAGCAATTTTCTTAGAGATTACTAATACTATCTTAAATAATTCTAGTTGCATCATAATTAATATTGATACTCAATTTGAATACAGTATTTAGCTGGTGCTGTTATTTCTTGTGTGGACTAATATTTTTGTTTGTAGTATTACTTTTCAATTTGTATGTATCAAAATTGCTAGGCAATCATAGCAATTAGGAAGGCAAACAATGCATTGACTTTAAGCGTCTTTGAATACAAGAGTGGAAGGATCTTGCTCCAATTATTAATGAGACTGCAGTCGGAATGTAGTGTCAAGACCTGGTCTCTTTACATAAGGAAAAATATTACAGGATGTGTGATGGAGGTAGTGCAGTGAAGTACAATTAGATTGATTCCTGGGGTGATTGGTTTATCCTATGGGGAGAGATAGAGCAAATTTAGGCCAGCTGCATCTACCAGCGTTTAGTTACTTAAGAGGTAATCTTGTCAAACCATAACAACTTCATACAGCCCCGTGTAGATTAGGTATAAGATAATGATTCCCTGGAATGAAGTGTCTAGACCAAGGATCACAATCGCAAGATAAGAATCCATCTACAGAGAGCTGAGATGAAAATAACTTTTTCACTTGAATGGGAGAAATCCTTGGAATTCTCTATTCAGGCTGAGGAGGTTCAGTCACTGAGTATGTTCAAGATAGAGACTGACAGGTTTTTACATCTTAAGGGTATTAAGGGGAATGTGTAGAAAAGTGTTGTTGGGTAAAAGATCAGTTATGATGTGAGTGGAGAAGTTGGCACGTGTTGCATATTTGACCATTCCTGTTTCTATTCCTTTGTGTTTAAACTTGTCTCTTTAAAATTCCTAATATCAATTACTGCTTTCCCATTCAATGTTCTGCCTAGAAAGTAAGTACTTATCACTGGAGCTCTTTGAGGGCTCAGTAGTGGAAGGGGTGAGCAGCTTCATGTTCCTGGGCATCAACATCTTGGGTCATCTATCCTGCACCTAAAATATTGTTGTGCCTATGAAGAAGACAATGCAGCAGCTCAACTTCATTAGGAATAGGAAGACATTTGGTATGTCACCAAAGACTCTTATGACTTTGTATGGACGTGTGGTGGAGACCATTTTGACTAGTATGAAGGCTCCAAGGCAAAAGGGTTGCCGACTCAGCCATCTCCCTCATGAGTATTACCTTCCCCACCGTTGAGGGCCGTCATCAAGTGGTGGTGTCTCAGGAAGGTGGCATCCATACCTAAGAACCCTCACCTTGCGAGACATGCCCTCTTCTTGTTATTGCCATTGAGGAGGAGGTACAGGAGCCTGAAGACCCACACTCAATGCTTCTTACCCTCCACCATCAGATTCCAGAATTCCAGATTCCAGAATTAGACTATCTCCTTATTCCATTTTTTGCACTATTTATTCATTTTGTAATTTACTGTAATTTTCTGCCTTGTGCTGTGGCTGTCACGAAACAGCAAATTTCCTGTCACATAAGATGGTGATAAGAAATTTGATTCTAATTTTGAAGAGCCTCTGTATTACAATATTTATTTCTAAACTGATTTCAGCTGGAATTATTTCATGTGGATAGTGAATTGGCACCAATAAGATTCGTGATATGGTTAGACTTTGAGGAATCAGTGGTTTTACTCAGCAGCTGGTATGCTAGAGAGGAAACTGAAAGGAGGTATTGTTTTCTTTCAATGCATTGAACTACTACTCTGCATGAGACTGAACAACAGTGTAAAACTGACTGCCTGCTTGGGACTCAGGAACAAGCTGAATTAAGGATAGAAAGACAATGCTTACTGATTACTGTACCGTGAATGGAAGCAGAAATGAAGTTTCCAGATCCCAGAATATATTGGCCTGGATGTTGTGGTCAGCAGAGAATCGATATTTCTCAATAATAAACTTGAAGAAAGTTGCTCACAATGGTCTAGTGTGTCATCATAGAGGAAAATAAACAAGAAAGGAAAAAAAGCACATTTTCTTTTAGCATGTACCAAATGCTAAAGATTGGAATTATCACAACGAATTCATGTAAAAGTTTAAATATCATAAAACTGAATATAAAAAGAATTAGGATATGTTATTTTCAAAACTTTTCTTTGAGGGAAGTGCAGACAACGATTTTTTTATATCATAGACAATTCTGTATCTGAGAGGTATCTCAAATCCTGTGAGGCATAGATATGGTGAATGGTCACTGTCTTTTTCCCCAGGATAAAAGAGAGCAAGGGGTTTAAGGTGAGAGGGGAAGGGATCTGTGCAAGGAGAGAGATTAGTGGGGAGGGACGGATGCAAACTGCGGAGGTCATTATATATCATGAGTTAACATCATTTTAAAAAGATAATATTTACTAGTAAATTGGAACATGTCTGACAATTCTTAATTACTTTTTATCACTTTATGCCACACCAGTAATATTCTTTGAAATTTGACTACTGATGAAATCATGTCATAATCCCAGAGATCTAAGTATCATTCTATTGAAAATCCCAATTGGTGGATATTTGCTTTACATTCAGCACAAGAATATGTTGCAAAAGCCTTTCCTCTTTAGCAGCATACAAAAATGCTGGAGAAGCTCAGTGTGTCAAGCTGATATATAGACAGACATTAACAGTCAACGTTTTTGGCTGTGCCCCATCATCTGAAATGGAACAAAAGAGCAGAGAAGCTAAAGTAAGAGGGTGGTGTTGGGGTAAGAATGTGATCTAGAAGGTGATATGTGAATCCAGATGAGAATCTATGAAGACCAAACCCGCAGTCATCTCCATTTTTTGTGTGCTGCTAGATAGATCTTGAAGATACACTTTGGTGCTGTATGTGAAGAAAATGTCCATCAAGTAGGGTTTTTTTATAGATGGTACTCATACATGTAGAATTTTGACATGGGAAAGATGGGTAGGTGGAGAAGTGGGAAGGATGCGAGAAGCTGGGAAGAGATGGGTTGAAGAAGTGAATGGCTGAAAAAGATGGAAATCTAAAAGGAGAGGACAATGGACCATGGAATGAAGGGAAGGAGGTGGGGAAGAGGGTGAAGAGTAGGTTGTAAGGGTAGGGGAAAGAGAAGGGGTAACCTAGCTAGAAGTGGAGGGGAAAACAGAGGGAGCAATTACCAGACGTTAGACAATTGCTGTTATTTCATTTTGCTACTTAACAAGGTCTGCTATTTAGCAGAGCTTGTTAAATTGGTGAAATGAAATAACAGAAATGCACACTGCAGTTTATAAATATGATGACAGCTGGATGTCCTAAGGTCTCGCTGTTGGCCATGTAGTAAATCCTGAAATTTTCGATTGTCAAACAGGAAACCTGCCTCTATTTAAACATAATTTCATTTTATCAGTTGCCTTTGAGCACATCCAAAAATGTTTTGCCAAAGGTTGACAAGTACAGAATTGAGATATACACTTTCTTGTCTCCATAGACCAGAACCACGAATTTAAAAGAAAAGGGAATTGCTGATATGCCTTAGCAAATGCACACATGCAGTTAGCTTGATCAAGGAACATAATCACGAGCACGAAACGTTTTGGTGGCTTACAGTTGCAATAAATATAGGTCAGAGCTGTAAAAAAGGCCATCACCAGCTGTTATACACAAAAAGAGCGATTAAGATAAATTTCTATGGAAGACGGCTGGAACATAGAAGTTCATTATTGATTCCCTTGTTTATAATGGCAATAATTGGAGTGCAGGATATGGCATTTGAAGACCTTTTCTGGGATTGAATGTTATGGTGATTTTTTTTCTTCTTACGAGGTTCCTTTTAATCTGATGTACATTTTAATTCAATGGATGATGAATAGCAAAATGATTTCAGATCAAACCAATGCCAGCTTCATTATATGCTGTATAAAAGAAATTAAGAAAAAATCAGATCCTCAAGGGCTGGATAATTTACAAAGTATCACTCTTTGCATCTTACAATGTGGATAAAGGACAGTCCAAAATTAAGGTAAACAGTAATGTAAAACAAATTAACGGATCAAGACATTACCTTCAGGCTATCATTGCTGGCTTGATCATCATAATTCTCAGCAGAAATTCTGATGAAATTTGTTTTCATTTCTTCAATACTCAGGAGCTCTAATTAGTCGCCCATTAGCAGAGCTGAAGATGTGTTTTGGTTTGCTGAATTGGTAGAAAGGCATAGGTGAAAGCTGTGATATCCTCTACTTGTTAAATCAATGCTATGTCAAAACAAGTCCAGTACTGTTTGTGTGCAAGTGAAATAATTGCTCCCTTTGTACATAGTCAAGCATGACAAGGGAGAATACATTACAGGATGTTCTAAAAGCACCTGTGGGAGCCACAGAGTTCTCTGATGTTCTGAATTCAAAAGACTAATGGCATCTGCATTATGCAGATGAAGTGAGTTTTGCATAAACTGTCAAGCCTGAATTTTTCTTTTTATTTTTATTCTGATACAGGAAATTGCCTTACTTCAAAATAAGAAGCCGTGTGCTGTGACTTTTTTTATATAGCCAGAAACACGTTTATTCATGAAAGAGTTTTTCAGCTTGCACAATGTTCAATAAAATGAATGTAAATAATAATACGTGCAACTTTTCTTATTCTTTTCAAACATCTTTCTCAGTTTATCTGGATTTGATTTTGAGCACTAGCTTGTGTCCTATGTGGTTATTAGAGGTTGATTGTGTTTAAGCAGTGGATATATTAACTAATGCAGTTTGGCCCGTGGTTGAGTAATGAGATACTCTTTGGCAAGATTTTGTTGCCCCTCTGCTTGCAGCATTGTATATGTTACCCGAGCCAGGCAGGATGGACTGTATGCAACATTGGAAATGGCACTCTAGGCACAAAAGATCACTCAGTCTTTGAATATCTCTCCTTTACACTTCTACCTATTTTTTGCTTTGACCCTGGATGAAATATCTTCAATTGGATTCCTTTTATGTTTACCCTTCTCCAAGCAATCAAGAGATCTAAGTCATAAATCTAAGCAAGACACAGTTTTGGGAATTTCTGTTTTTGATCTCTCCTTTGTGCTTGAGCTCTCATTTGCTTCAAATAACTTTGAACTCTGCCATTAGGACAGTGCCTTGTGGATATGACTGGCTGAAATTAGTAAACAAAGTTGCATTTTCCTCTATGAGGAATCTAAATGAACTTGCCGCATTGATTTCAAGGATTTTGGGAATGTATTGGAGATTGGGGACATCTGAGAGTACCAGAAGACACAAACTTAGTGGTTGAATGATTAGTCACCAATGGTGGGAGGCATGATCCCAATAAAAGTGCACAATAGCATGTGATTCCCTTGTGATTAACTTGAGTCTAGTCAGCACTATGTGGAGTTGCTGGCATAACTATTGTAGCAATACGATTGCATTTTACAGTTTATCTTAACTCTAGTTGAGTCACTAATTCATTGGCTCTTTGTTTCTTTGGATAAAGTGAGATCATTTATGCATGATTGTTGAATAATGAAAGATATGCCTTGAATTTTCAATTAGACTTTGTATCTTCCACATTTTCAACCATCTTTGATAGTGGGCACGTGATTCGTCATAAATTGTGACTCAGTTAAGAAACTAATTAATTTGGTGAGCATTCCAATCTTTTGCAATAAATTACTGTGGAACAGTTCTATTCTGATCATATAGTATCTGACTATGGCTTGTATGTGAAAAGGTTAACAAAAAAAAGCAGATAAAGATCAAGAGAAAATGTTCTACTGTGCTTATTACCACAGAGCATGTGACTTCTTTGAGAAGTAATTAAGATTTTTTGGGCTCCTGTTTTCTTGTACTTCTGCTGGGGTTATGGAATGCCAGGTGCATTCTGCAAGCTGCATTCTCCTGAAGGCTGAGAAACCATTTCTTTACATGTACTTTAATATCCATAAAACTTTAATCTTTTGTAACCATGTGTCAAAGCATCCTTTCTCTTAAGCATTTTTATTAAATAGTAACTTTAAAGAAAATTTATGTATATTAATACTCCAGGATAAACAGTTTAAAAATATTTTGAAAAGCCCCTTGCACTATATTGAAATAATGGTCATCTGCAAGACCCCAGCAATGTTGTGTTTCTAAATGTTTCAGACTTCAATTGCCATTAGAATTTAAAATTAAGCCTCTGCTTTTCCATTTAGCTGTAAGAATGGCTGCATAATGACACCTTTAATTGCCTATACTGTATGCTTATTCAATAGTATGTGCTAGCCACAACTCACATGGACAATTACAGAGCCTATTTGAGTATGTCATGTTCCTATGTTGTGCTTTTAATAAAACAATTAAAAATGAATTTGCAGAGATTTGAGACAGAAAACTGCAGCTGCACTTTGAGCAAGGGGATTGCTAAAAGTATTAATGAGCCAGACACTGAAGAATTCTCCACAATGTCCAGTAATACGGGCGAATACATTATGCTGAGGATTAATCTACTTTCATGGGTACAGCATGAGATGTCTGCTGAAGATGTGCTCTTTGGAGAGGAGACAGTCAGGTTTGTTGGCAGCCTTGAAGAAGAATTCAGAATGTATGCTTCTTTAGGAAGAGTGTTGCAGGTGGATGATAATGAGAATTTAAAGAAAGGATTGCTTGGCAAAACTTGGCAGGAAATTTTACAGTTAAAAGTTTTCTGAAAAGAAAATTAGTGACAAATTAAGTTTCTCAGCTTTTTTATTGGGAATGTACAATTGATTTATTGATTCCCATCTTTTGAGCTGGATATTGAGATTCAGTAAAATAAATGGAATAAGCTTAGTTCCTCCCTATAAATATAGTTGTCTAATCAATAAAACCTAGCATATCATTTTATACCCCATCAAAAAAATCACAAGTACAACATAAAAATATCTATAGAAGACACTATTTTAGAAATTTATTCACATTCACTTGCACTAAATGTACATCGGACATATTACAGACTGCTTCCTAAATTTTATTTAATTGGCTCAGATTTTGAGATAGTAATGGAGGATAAACCTGTACAATGTTCTGGCATAGAAAAACAGAAAATAATTCTTGGTGAAAATGAAAGACTTAGTGGGAACGTGCTATCAAAAGTACTGGACTGTCCTAAAGATGTCTCAAAGCTTTTCTGATCTTACTTAAAGTCATCGTCCTACTAAAAGTGGAAGTAAAGGCAAGCTTTAGAATGGATTATTTACAGAAATGTAACTGTAGGAATTTCAAATAAAGGTCATTCTTTTAATACCATAGAGTTAGTCTTCAATGAACATAGATATTCCTCATTTAAAAACATTTGATTCATGAATCTTATTAGAAGATCATTGACTCTTTAGGTTATGAGTCTTCAATTTATAAAGCTATTTTAACAATAACAAGTAGCAATCCACTCTTTTTTCACAGGAGTATTTCACAATAATATTCTCACCATACGTTTTGCCCAACCTCTTCAGTTTATGAAACGAAAAGTGTCCTCTACATCATTTGAAGAATGCATGTAATACTATTGCAGAAAATAAAATATAGTGAAAATGGTTTATTTTCAAGCTTAGTTGGAAATGTTATTCAAGAGTTTGCCAAGTTTTCTTGATACGACCAATTTTTTCTGGTTTGAAGAATTGTAGGCATCACTCAAATATTCTGAGAAAGAGCTAACAGTGAATTAAGACCATTTGGGAAACTATAGGAATATGGCATTGAGGACTGAGTGATTGAACATAATGACATTTTCAGTGGATGAGACAGAACCCGTGTCAAATTTGCAAAAACCTAATATATGCATTTCAAATCTCCATGAATTTTCTGAAGGGGCAGTATCTGTTTGAATGTGAAAAATTTAAAAACGAGTACAAATGCTGGAAATCTGAAATGAAAAACAAAAATGCTGGAAACATTGGCGTCTGTAAAAAGAGAAATTGAGCTAATGTTTCAGCCTGAGATGTGACTTCAGAACTGGGAGGGTGAGTCACTTTGAGGTGCACAATTTTGAGGGAGGGACTGAGCAAGATGTATCTCTGATGGAGTGAGACCAAGTAAATAAATGTGGTAGTTAGAGGCAGATTATTATTGTGCATTTAATATTTCAGTAATATTGTAAATATATTGTTTAATTAAGCATACTGGATGATGCTACAACAGTGTTTAAAGATGGCATTGAAAAACTCAAACATATCAAGGTAAAATAATGTTAAATGAAAATGCTACACTCAAGTTTTACAAGCCTGTCCCACTTCTAAACCATCTGTGATGAAGTAGTCAGTGAGCTAGATCGCAAAGAGGCTGAAGGAATTCTTTCCAAGGTTTAGTGGAGCCCTTGGGTAATGACAGTGGTGCCTGTAGCAAAGAAGGATGGGTATGTTAGGATCTGTGTTGATTTTAAGGTAATCGGCAACCCTGTACTGAAAGTAGATCAATACCCCTTGCTCAGGATAAAAGATACCTTTGCAAACCATTCTGGAGGGAAACAATTCAGCAAAGTGGATTTAACTGAGGCCTACCTCAAGATGGAGATGGAAGAAAAGTCCAAAGTGTTTCTCACCGTACTCACAAAGGGCTTTATCACTATTTTTGGAGTGGCATCTGCAGCTGCACTGGTAGAAAGCTGTGGGCCAGCTGCTGCAGGGTTGCCCAGGTCCTTAGTGTCACCTGGATGACATCACTGTTAATGGCAAAGATAACAAGGAGCATCTTCAAAATCTCAAGGACGTGTGAAAAAGATCAGAGAGACTTTTAGATAGGTTCATGGAGCTTAGAAAATAGAAGGCTATGGGTAACCCTAGGTAATTTCTAAGGTAGGGACATGTTCAGCACAGCTTTGTGGGCTGAAGGGCCTGTATTGTGCTGTAGGTTTTCTATGCTTTCTAATATTATGGGCTCAGACCATAATGCAGCAAATGTGAATTCTTTTCACCACACATCCCTTTCTGTGTTCGTACCATTGATGCATAAAGAATACAAGTGTGCTGAGAAAACTCATGCGGTGGTGGAAGCCCCAAGGACAAAGGATGTGTACAGCTGGGGTCTTTTTTAGAATTTGTCAATTACTATAACAGGCTCCAGCTAAACCTGGCTACCTTGAACAGATTACTGCAGATCTGGAAGAAAGGGCATTGGACAAAGCAGTCTGAGGTGGTTTTCCAAAAGGCAGAGGAAATATCGACATCAGACACTGTACTCACATCATCCAGTGAAGCTTGCCTGTGATGCCTCTCCTTATGGTTTAGGTGGACTCATGTCACATGTTATAAGTGATATAAGTATACATCTTTTGCATCAGGTTCCCTTGCCACTGCAGAAGAAAATTACACACAGAATGACAAACAGTCCTCGAGTCTTTTGGGGTGTAAAATGTTTCAACAAATACCTGTATGGGAGATTTTCCCCTCAATACTGATCATCAACCTTTAGAGTTTGTTTTCAATCCACAGAAGGGTTCCACCAATGGCAGAGCATGATTACTGAGATGGGCTGTTTCTTGGAGGACACAACTCCAAGATCGAACTCAAGAGAGGACAACTAATCTTGGAAATGCTGATGCATTGTCCCGTTTACCATTGGAAAAGGAAATACCTGAAGAATTTACTTAAAGAGGACACTCTCCTTGACGTATTCTCCCTAATGCAAGTCAAAAGTTTCCCTTTACAATAGAGACTATTCAAAAGGAAAGCAGAAAAGACCCCACACTGTTTCGGTCTTTCTTGTCGCACAAAATGGCTGGAATATGAAGTAGATTCTCCAGTTCCCCCATTTTTACCAATGCAGGGATGCACTTGACTGCTTTCAGAACTGCTTTCTGCAGTCTGAGTCAACTCCTACAACCATCGTGGAGGAGGCCCCAGAACCTGAAATTTTTTCACAATCGCAAGTCACTCCTGCTAAGTAGAGTGATCCCTCTTGTTAGGAAAGACATTATCCCACAAAAGAAATCCTCCACAGCAATTACATTTTTGGGCCTGAATGGGACAATTTATAATTTACTATGCTGTAGATGTCGATATAGTATTTGAATTATATAATATTCTGTGTATATAAGCTGACAAGTGAGCAATATGTTACGTATTTGAGTTGAGATCCACTCTATGTTGAGTTGGAGTTTATAGCTAAGCAGGAAGGAGTGTTGTGTATTTAATATTTCAATAATATTTGTGATATTATAAATATATTGTTTGCTTAAGCATTGTTCATTTAAATAATTCATTAAGGATTATATGTAATGAGTACATGAATGGCAATTGTCATTACACCACTACATCATATGTGGGCGCCTCACTATGATAAAACTAAACTTACTCGAGTTATCCTCCATTCCTGTGTTTTTCTTTCAATTAATTTTATGGTTTGGAGTTAAAAAACATAACGTTTCTCGTCTTAAAATGTTGCTAGTGGAAGGGCAATGAGCCACGTCCAGCAGGCCAGTTACAGTGGTAGAGGGAAAAACAGCCCCAAAACACCCATTCCCATTCTGATATGTCTATTCATGGTCTCCTCTACTGTCAAGATGAAGCCACACTCAGGTTGAAGGAACAACACCTTATATTCCATCTGGGTAGCCTCCAAATTGATGGCATGAACATAGATTTCTCTAACTTCCATTAATGCCCCTCTTCCCCTTCTTACCCCATCCCTTATTTATTTATGTATGTATGTATTTATTTATTATCCCCAACTTTTTTCTCTCTCTGCCCCTTTCACAATCACTCCTTCCCTGTTCTCCATTTGCCTCTGGTGCTAGCCTTCCCCTTTCTTTCTCCCTAGGCCTCTTGTCCCATGATCCTTTCCCTTTTCCAGCTGTGTATCCTTTTTGCCAATCAACTTTCCAGCTCTTAGCTTCATCCCTCCACCTCCTGTCTTCTCCTATCATTTTGGATCTCCCCTTCCCTCTCCCACTTTCAAATCTCTTACTATCCCATCTTTCAGTTAGTCCTGACAAAGGATCTCGGCCCAAAACATCAACTGTACTTCTTCCTATAGATGCTGCCTGGCCTGCTGCGTTCCACCAGCATTTTGTGTGTGTTGCTTGAATGAGAAGCATAGTTCTTAAACAGGCAAACAAAAAACAAGTGAGTTTCCGAAAGAATCTGATTATGAGTTTGGAAGGTTGCAGCAAGTCCAGATGGAAAATGGCGTGTTCTTCAAGCATGCTTTGGGACCCAGTGTAATGGTATATGTGGCCAGAGATAATAGATCAGAGTGGGATTAGAGTGGAGAATTAAATTATTAGGCAACTGGAAAATGGAAGCAGACTGAGTGCAAGTGCTCCACAAACAATCACCTAGTCTGTGTTTGTTTTCTCCAGTGCAGAGGAGACCACATTGTTAACACTGAATGCGTTCCAGTGGATTGGAAGAAGTGAAGGTTGATTGCTATTTCATCTAGAAAGTCTGGGTCCCTGGATGGTAGTAAAGGGAATTAGTGAACGAGCCTGATGGATCTGCAGTTGCATAGGAAATTGCCATAAGATGGATAATGGTTGCTTGGATTGGAAGAATAGACAAGGGTACTGTCGTTCTAGTGAGTAGACATCCCCAGAAGCTAGCAGGAACTTGAGGAAAAAGCGTGGAGAGAAATTGCTCACAGCTATGAACGATGGAGTTGTATTAATGCAAAATTTAAATTTTCCGAGCATTGACTGGACCACCCAGAGTTTTAAGGGCCTGGACAGGATGGAATTTAAGAAATATATTCAGGAAAGTTTCCTAAATCAATTTTTTGAGCACCATACTTAGGAAGGTGCCATATTGGGCCTTCTCTTAGGAAATATGGCAAGGCAGGTAATGGAAAAGGCACTTTAGCTCTAGTGACCATAATTCCATTAGTATTAAGTTGGTGATGGAAAAGAATAGCACAGGTCCACAGATTAGGATATTATAGTGGAGCAGGGTTAATTGTAGTCAAAACAAGTCATGTTCAATCCTGAATGGTTGCCTAAAAAGACAGTGTTTGACCTGAAGCTCTTTAAATGTGCCATGATATGACACCTGCGTGCAGCTTCTTGGTTTACTGACTTGGCTTTAGGGTTAGAAGTCTTTTCTTGTGGATGTCTGAGATCTGTCAAGCTAAGTTCATCTATTTCCTCTGGCTGGTGCAGATTAGAAGTCGATGAAGCTGCACGATGGAAATTAGATCTGGTTCAGAACAAACAGACTGGGTGCAAGATCAAGGCAAGTAAGTCTTGCTCTGCAGATACACTTTTAAGGGTTTCTGGAGATTTTCCCTTTTGTCAGCATTGGGGAAGTACATGTCCAGGGGGCACCCATGTCATGTTTTACATCAGATTGGTTTTGCTTGGTTTTCGGTTGCTCGCTTCCTTACACAAGAAAATCAACAGATTTGAACCCTTTAGGCAACTGTACCACATGGAGTGTCAGTTTGATTTGCTTCAACGAGGGAGCCACTCATTCTTAATGCAGGCACACTATTGAACAAATGGAATCGACAGAGCAATTATTAGCTACCGGTGGAAAAATATGATTGGACTTCAATCCAAGCAATTTACAGCCAAAGGAAATTAACCAAATGTCGATGGCATAAAGCCAACATATTAAAGTAAGGGGGGGGGGGGACAAAGCAGAAATAAGGAAGAGTTTTTATAAGCAATCTTTATCAGTTTATTTTGTACATCTCAGATCTTTATTAATAAACTTCGTACATCTTTTAGCTGTTAGCTGTGTTGAATATACGTTACATCTATTAGACTATTACACATTAACACACTGCACCTCTCTGCATAAAACCAAACTTATCGCATCATCTAAGGTAAGTCAGAATCAGATTTGTTAGCTCTGATGTATGATGTGGCATTTGTTGTTTTGCAGCAGTACAGTACAAAGACATAAGAATCTATAAATTACAAAAATAGTGCAAAAAAAAAGAAGAATGAGTTAGAGTTCATGCACAGTCTGGAAATCATATGGTAGAGAGAAGAAGCTGTTCCTAGAACATTGAGTGCAGCTCCTGTACCACCTCCCGGATGGTAGTAATGTGACAAGGGCATTACTCTTCTTATTACTGCCACAGGGTAATAATAGACTGAGCAGATTAATTTCATTGAGTGACTGGTGTAAAAGTGGCATCAAAACTAGTCTTTTCTAAGCTATTATAAACCCAAGTACTATGTATATTGTTTGCACAGTGTATCATTTTTATCTCATTGTTGTCTGTTAATATTATTGTGTTGCTATTATTTTGTGCACTGCATGAGATATATATTCACTGTTTTGCAGCTAGGTCACCTGAGATGCAGATGGCCACAAACTTGAAATTGTTTACTACTTCAACTGCTGACCCATTAATGAGGACTGCTATGTGTCTTCCGGAATTCCCCTTGCTCAAGTCCACAATCAGTTCCTTGGTCTTGCTGATGTTGAGTGTGAAATTGTTGTAGAGACACCACTCAGACATCCAATCTGTGTCCCTTCTGTATGCCACCTCATCATCATCTGATATTGTACCAACAACAGGGGTGTTATTGGCAAATATATAGATGGATGAACAGCAGTTTAATCTTTGTAATCTTTTGGTAAAGGAATGCACAAGTGTGGCTGGTCATTTAGTCAACTGTGACTCGGAAGATTTGTTTCATTGAGTGACTAGTGTAAAAAATGGCATTAATATTAGTCTTTTCTAACCTATGATGATCGTAAGTGTGTGGCTTGCTTAGTTTATCCTTTAATTGGTTTTGTCTGTTTGGAGATTAATAGCAGTTTTGTTTACTGACAATGAAGCCTTATTATTAAAGTTGATAGCAAAGTTAGCTCAGTAATTAGGTAAGTGGCTAGATTTTCAGTTTTCTCTGCCTGCATTGACTGCAGTTTGCTGTTTAAACAGTCTTTGAACAAATCATTTTGAGGCTTAATGGAGGGCAGAGATAAAGATTCTTCTTGATTCCAGTGCAATGCTTATTACTAATATCAGTCTGTGACCCTGATTGAATTTTATCGATGTCAAGGCATGAGGATCCCATAGCTATACATATCTAGAGGGGCAAGGGACAGAAGGGACAAACCAGCTCTTGAAGGGTGAGGCCATTGTAACTTTGCCCCTTTTCCAGGCTTTTTCTGTCTCCTTTTGTAGTTTGTACCCCACATCGTAGGTCGTGTTCAGAGGCCTATACATAACTCGCATCAGGATCTTTTTACTCTTGTAGTTTTTTAACTTTACCCACAAGGATTTTTCATCTTCTAATCTTTTTTCTAAGTCACTTTTTTTCTAAGGATTTATTTCTAATTTTTTTTTTACCGACAGAACCACCCCACTTCCTCTGCCTGTCCTTTTGATACGATGTGTATCCTTGGATGTTAAGCTCCCAGCTGGGATCTTCTTTCAACCATAAGTCTGTGATGCCCACAAAGTAATACAGGTCAATTTATAACTGTGTTACAAGATCATCCACCTTGTTGCGTATACTGTATCCATTCAAATATAATGCCTTCAGTCCTCTATTCACCACCCTTTTACATTTTGTCAAAGCCTCAGACTCCCACATTCATTCAATAGTTGATCCAGTACGGCTTCTGCAACCTTGCCCTCTGCATCTTCTTGCCAAAGCCTCAGTCTCCCACTCTAACTCTGTTCACTCACACAATGTCACTACTCCACTGTCATTAAACTGGAGAAGGTGCAAAAGAGATTTACAAGGATTTCACTGGGTCTGGAAGGTTTGCACTTTAAGGAGAGGCTTGATAGGCTAGAACATATTTTTCCGGGAGTGTAGGCAGCTGAGGGGTGACCTTATAAAGTTTATAAAATCATGAGGGTCATGGATAAGGTGAATATCCTATGTCTTTTCTCTAGTGTAGGGGAGTCCAAAACTACAGAGCATAGGTTTAAAATGAGAGGAGAAAGACTTGAAAGGGGCTTGAGGGGTAAGTTTTTCACACACAGCATAGTATGCATATGGTATAAACTGCCAGAGGAAGTGCTAGAGGTGGGTAAAATTACAACCTTAAAAGGACATTTGGATAGATATGAAAGGTATGAGCCAAATACAGGCAAATGGGACAAGCTCCGTTAGGTAACTTGGTTGTTAGTGAAGAGTTGAGAAGGACCAATTTCTGTGCTGTATAACATTATTACTCTGTGCTTACATTCATTTCTGCTGTTGAATCGTTTGTGATTAAGTTGATGGAACATTTTTATACTCTGGGTCTATTTATTATTGATATCTATTTCTCCTACTTGGACCATATGTTAGGACTACTGACTAAGGTCAACATACCTGACCTCCTTGTGTCAAGGCAGGTAATTGTTTCAACATCAATAAACAAGTTTCAATCTTGTGCTTTTAGAATGTGACTGCTGCTTCAGCATATCAGAAAAATAATTGCCCCACACTGATCGAAAACCATTGTCACCAACCCATCTCCAACCTGCTACTCTGAGCCTGCATTCTGCCTTACTGGTTCTCCTGTGGAAGGATCTTCAAGAAAACACCAGCAAAGGGTAAGTTGTCTCTTGTATCATGATACCTGTGATTTTCAGATCTCCTTCGTTTGCAAGTGGTAGCTGCAACGAATGACTTATCCCATGCTAATGGGTCAACTCATTTAACACTTGGAAAATGGTGCAATTTGCTTAATAAGCTGTTCTTGCATTATCCAGCTAGGCCAGCAGCCTCACTATCTGACATGCTCCAATGGCATTTCCATGCTAATTGTAATATCACCCCCTCACTTTGAGGCTAATAGGCTTTTGATTGCATATACTGTGTGTACAATCAGATGACAATAAAACTAAACTTGAAGAACTTTTGTTGGTTAAGTAGATTATGTAGTGGGATTTGAAATTTTCGTTAGTTATTGGATCTAAGTCTTTTTCCATGAAATATACTTCCATTCACTGGCTTTACATAAGTTGCAAAATCAGAAGCTGCAATGACACAGTGTCATCTCCCCCATCCCACCTATTCTTCATCTCTCTGTGTATGAAAATAAAATGGAGGGACGTGGGAGTTACCTAAGGCTTCCTAAGGATCTAAGGGAAGGAGGTGTGTGAAATGGGTCACTAGATTGGGAAGCTGTGCTCAATTAGTCATGGAAATTGAGTTCCCAACCCTTTCCTTCAGGCGGGAGTTGTCGGAATGGCCTTAATGATGCTGAAGGTGGAATAGCAGAGGCATACCCTGCCTGCAAAGTACAGCAAAGCAAAAGATGAGGGCATCAGAGTCAATATCACAAGTTCTGAGAGAGCAACCTTGGATGAGAAGGACAGAGACTTGAGGAGAGAAAGTGGGGAAAAAGAGAGTGAAAGACTATCGAGGGAAAGAGAAAAAAAGAAACACAATTTGGAGAGGGAGGGAGACAAAATAGGTTAAAGACAAGTAAAGAGGTAAGCGTAAGACAAGGAGGAAAGAAAGAAACACTAACTACAGAGGGAAAGATAGGATGGAGATACAAAGCTAAGTCCTATGAGATGAAAGAGCGAGGAAATCAACAAAAAGGGAGGGGAGATAAAATGTTGGCAAGAGAAAAAGAAACAAATAATGAAGGGATATGCTGAGAAAAACTATGGAGGAAAAATAAACTGAAGACAGAAAAATAGAGAAAAGTATTGGAGAAGCAGGAGGTAAACAAAAACTAGAAATAGTGATGGAGCGAGAAACACTAGCGAAGAGAGAAATACAGCGAGGGAGAGAAAAATAATATTAAGGAAGGAGAGGGTGAGAAAAACAATGGGGATGTGGAGGAATGACCCGAGAAAGAGAGGTAAATGCAAACTGGGCAGGCAGAAAGTGAGAGTGAAATGCACTAAAGGAAGAGTAGAGTCACAGAAAAAAAAGGTGCGGTAGAAAAGGGTTACATATGGAGAAGCAGTTGTAAGTTATTTCCACTCATTTCCACTGCACCATTCAGTAAGCTCATATTGATCTTTTACTTCGAGGTTACTTTCTTATTCCAATCTCATATCCCTTGATTTTCTTAATATCCAATAATCAATCTCTGTCTGTGAAGAATCAT
The DNA here is from genome assembly GCF_030144855.1 of Hypanus sabinus. NCBI lineage: Eukaryota > Metazoa > Chordata > Chondrichthyes > Myliobatiformes > Dasyatidae > Hypanus > Hypanus sabinus. The sequence goes on from NC_082722.1 coordinate 40,745,143, forward strand.
TCTCTTCTCCAGATAAAGATGGTAAAGCACCTGCAGCAACCCTTAAATAACTTGTTTATTTCTTAAGTCTATTTTCTTAGCCATTAATCAATCATTAGCTCGAGCAAATATATATTGGTCCTGATGCCATATACTCTAATTTTGTTTAGTATTGTCTTATTGAAAGTTTTCTGAAAGCTCAGTGCATCATTTACACTGGTTCTCCTTTGATATTCTGCTACTTAAGACCTCAGAAGACACTAACACACTTGTCAAATACGATTTCTCCTTTTTTAAACCCGTGTTGCTTCTGCCAATTCTATGATTTTATGATGCTGTTCTTCTCTAGTAGTGTATAGCATTATTCTTATTATTGATGCCAGTCTAACTGGTGAATAGTTCCTTATTTTCTCTACTCCAAGGGTTACAAATGCTACCATCTAATCTATTGAAAACAGATCTCGAATCAATGGAATTTTGGACTATAACAACCAAGGCATCCTCAGTCACCAAAGCCTTCTTAGGCAGGTGACCATGCATAAAACTTCTCCAAGGTCTTTTTTTAATAACTGGCATCTTTCAGCCTCTCATTTATTCAGGGCCCATTGTCCTGCACCATTTCCGGGTGGTTTTCTGTGACTTTTTCCTTGAAAGCTGCTGCAAGATATTTGTATCATTTCCTTACTTTGCTGTATAAATTAGTTCCTGCTAGTCTTTTTCTTTGCTGGTATTCAGGGTAGCTTCTATAGTAATTTTCTTTGCTTCCCACTAGATTATTCTCATTTTCTACTTCCCCTTTGCTTTGTCAATTTCTTGCTCCTAACATGCTAACCTGTTGCATCCTAATGAGCTGCATCACTGCATAGTGTGGAATTGCATTGTGGTAGACTAGGAAACTCCACAACGGGTAGTCAAAACTTGTCCAGTGCATCCCTTGCACCAGCATACCCACCAAAAAGGACATGTGTACAAAAAGGTGCCAGTAAAAGTCAGTCGATGTCATGAAGGATTCCACCTTTCTTGCCATGGACTATTTGCCCCATTCCTATCTGGAAGGAGGCTACATAACATCCATGCCAGGACCTCTAGACTCAAAACAGTTACTTTCCCCAAACAGTAAGGCTGATCGAGACCTACACCCACTAACCCACCCCACCACCACTACTTTATCGTTTCCTGTCATTCACCTTATGACACTTACGTGCCTTGCATCACTTTATGGACATACAATTAACTGATGTATATAAACTAACCTATGAATTGACATATACTTTTTGTGTACTTTTATTATTACATTCTTTATCTTATTGCATTTTATTTTTATGCTGCATTAGATCCTGAGTAACATTCTCCTTTACACTTGAGTACTAGAAATGACATTAAACAATCCTGAATCTTGAAACTTGCTCCTCAGCTGACTCCTAGCTTTACATTATAATCCTTTGATCTAATTCTGTCTTTAACTTCTGTTAGCCACATCTGGACCATAGAAACATAGAAAACCTACAGCACAATACAAGCCCTTCGGCCCACAGTACTTCCTTTAGAAATTACCTAGGGTTACCCATAGCCCTCTATTTTTCTAATCTCCATGTATCCATCCAGGAATCTCTTAAAAGAACTTATCATATCCGCCTCCACCACTATTCCTCTTAGATTTTTTATCTTCATGTGTTGTATGTATATTTGTAAAGTATGATTATTTTTAAATGACAGCCATTGCTTTACTCTTAATAAAATTTCCCAATCTAACTTTAACTCAAGACTCATTTTTTGAACCTTAATTTCATCATCTCTGGGCTGAAGTCGCACAAGCTGCCACATTTACCTTAGATTTGGTTGCCAAGGATATCAATGGTTTCCATCAGTGTTCAGATTCTACAAATGCAACACCTGAATGGCTTTCTCAAAATAATTTGAAACAGTTAAATCTTTCTTTTTATTTATTTGATTTATTAAATATAAAGCTACATTGCAGCTCCTACCTCCCTAACATCCTTTACCTGGCAAAGACCTCATGCTGAAATGTGCCTTGCCTGAGCAAAGCACATAGACTTGCAATCCCAGTAACAGAGGAATATACTGTGAAGTGAGAGAAGACAGATACACTAATCAGGAAACAGTAACGGGGAGAAAGAGAATAGGGAGAAACAGCCTGGTGAGGAAGAGGAATTAATGGAATTCCGGGACTGGGATCCGATGATGACATTTCCAAGTCAGAATGATACTTGGTTTAGAGGGAAGCATGATGGTGGTGGTGGTTCCATATACCCCTCATCCTTCTTGGTAGTAGAAGCCATTGGTTTGGGTGTTGAGAAAGAGCTGTGTACTTTGCAGATGCCACACACTGCAGTCACAATGAACATCTCTCTACTATAAAGCTGTGCCCTCTAGTCCTTGACTTTCCCACTTTAGGAAACTTCCTCTCCACATCCACTCTATCTTGGCCTTTCAACATTCAATAAGTTTCTTCATTCTTCCCCTCATTCTTCTGAATTTCAATGATTACTAGCCCAGAGCAACCAAGTGCTTCTCATTTGATTGGTCTTTCATTCCTAGAATCATTCTTGTGAATCTCCTCTGAACCTTCTCCAATGTCAGCACATTCTTTCTTAGATATTGGGCCCAAAACTGCTCACAATGTTCTGTGAGACCTCACCAGTGCCTTATAAAGTCTCAAAATCGTATCCTTGCTTTTATATTCTAGTCCTCTTGAAATGAATGTTATCATTGCAATTGCCTTCCTCACCTGCAGGTTAACCTTTAGGGAATCCTGTATGAGGACTTCCAAGTAACCTTGGACCTCAGTTTTATGTATTTTCTCTCCACTTAGAAGATAGTCACCTCTTTCATTTCTTCTACCAAAGTGCATGACTGTACACGTCCCGACACTGTATTCTATCTGCCACTTTGCCCACTGTCCTGCGTCCTTCTGCAGCTTCCCTGCTTCCTCTACACTACCTGCCCCTCCACCTATCTATATATTGTCCACAAATGGCCACAAAGCCATCAATTCTGTCATCCAAATGATTGACATATGCAGTGAAAAGGAACAATCCCAACAGTGACCCCTGTGGAACATCAATGGTCACCGGCAGCCAACCAGAAAAGGCTCCTACTATCCCAACTCTTTCCCTACTGCCAATTAGCCAATCCTTTATCCATGCTGGCATATTTCCTGCAATGCCATGGGTTTATCTTGTTAAGCAGCCTCATGTGTCACGCTTTGTCAAAGGGCTTCTGAAAATCTTAAGTACATTACATCCACGACTTCTCCTTGGTCTATCCTTCTTGTTACTCCCTTAAAGAATTCAAGCAGATTTGTCAGACAAGATTTTCCCTTAAGGAAACAATGCTGACTTTGACGTATTTTATCATGTGCCTCCAAGTACCCTGAGATCTTATCTTTAATAATCGACTCCAACCTTTTCCGAACCATTGAGGTCAGTCTAACCAGCCTATAATTTTCTTTCTTCTGTCTCCTTCCCTTCTTGAAGAATTGAGTTGTATTCCAATAATTTGTTCCAGTAAAAGTCTTAAATTTATCCAAAAAGGTTGAATTTTAGAACAAGACCAAGTAGAATGTAAAAAGGTACCAATTTCTTGATTACATCGAAAACATTGATCAGATAAATTTGAATTTAATCTATTTATTTTCTGTGGTGTTATATATAATTGATGTAAAAAATTATATTGTACTAATCTAAATCAGATATTTATTGTATTTATCATACTATCAAGACATAGTCTTGACCAATTTTTTTCATCAATTTTAATATTCAAATCAGTTTCCCATTTTTGTCTTGATTTATGAATTCCTGGTTTAATGGTCTGTTTTTGAATAAATTATACATACAAGATGTAAATTTTTTAATTTTTCCTTTTTGAATTAAGATTTCTATTTCATTAGGTTTTGGCATTAACATTGTTTGACACTGTTTATCTCGTAAATAGGCCTTTAATTGAAAATAACAGAAGAGTGTTATTTGATATTTTATATTTATTTTTTAATTGATCAAACGACATCAATATACCTTCTTCAAAACAGTCACCTATATATCTGATCCCTTTTTGAAATCAGTTATGTAAAAGTTGATTATCCATTGTGAAAGGAATAAGCCTATTTTGAATTAAGGTTCTTTTTGCCAATAAAGATTTCTTTATTATATCATCCATATTTACCTTATTCCATAAATCAATCAAATGTCTTAATATAAGAGATTCTTTCTTTTCTCGTATCCCACCAACTCCCACATATCCCAATATTATTTTTATTAGGTGATATTGAAGGGATAATACTGAAACCTAAATTGAATAAATATCAGAAAAAATTTATAAAAATTGCATTGGCAGTAGCCAAAAAAGCTATTGCAGTTACTTGGAAATCAGATTTCTATTTAACTATGGATTGTTGGAATAATGAAATATGTAACTGCATTCCACTTGAAAAAATTACTGATATCTTAAGAAATTAATATGATATATTTTTTGAAGAATTGAGTGACATATGCAGTCCTCCAGAACCATGCCAGAATCTAGTGATTCTTGAAAGATCATTACTCCACAAACTCTTCAGCTACCTCTTTCAGAACCCTCGGGTGTGGTCCATCTGGTCCAGGTGACTTACCTTCCTTCAGACCTTTCAGTATCCCAAACTCCTTCTTCCTTGTAATGGCAACTTCACTCACTTCTGCCCCCTATACTCTCAAACTTCTAGCATACTGCTTGTGTCTTGTACTGTGAAAACGGATGCAAACTACTTATTTAGTTTGTCCACCATTTTCTTGACCCAATTTCTACCTCTTCTGTGTCATTTTCCAGCCGTTCATTATCTACTCTTGTCTCTCTTTTACACTTTATGTATCTGAAGAAACATTTGTTATCTTTTTACCCTTACAATACCTTCAATCTATCCACAAGGATTCTACATCTTCCTATCTTCCTACACCACCCCCCGCCCCCCGCCTGTCCTTTTGATCCAATGTGCAACTTGGATGTTAAACTCCCCTCTGTGATCTTCTTTTAGCCACCACTCAGTGATAGCTGCAAACTCATCTGTACCAATCTTTAACTGCGCTACAAGTTCTTCCACCTTATTCTGTACACTGCATGCTTTCAAAATTAACTCCTTCAGTCTTGTATTCTTCTCCCTTTTGGATTTTTGACTGCACCTTACACTGCAACTCATGCCACTGACTGCAATTTCCCCAATCATCTCCCTGTCCTTCCTGACAGGCTTACTGCACACTGCCTCTAGTTGTATACCAACTGCCCTTCCTCAGCCCTATAACTCATTACTCCAGCTAAATTAGTTTAAACCCTCCCCAACGGCTCCAGCTAACCTGCCAGAAATTTATTTGTTCCTCCCCCCTTGGGTTGAGCTATAATCAGCCCCTTTTGTACTGGTTTTACCTTCCCCAGAAGAGATACCAGAAGTGGCGACTTTGTATGGATGGTATTGAGTTGCTTTAAAGCATGGATCTAAACCTACGGGACACATGAAGAGTATTGCACTCCTGATTTGTACCTTGTAGATGATGTAATAGGTCTGGTATAATGGAAGGTGACTCACTTGGCACAGGTGCCCTGCCCTTCGTCCGCTTTCTCAGCTGAAGAATTTATGTGCTTGCTTCAGCAGAGCTTCTGTTCAGTGTGATCCATGGAGACATTGTTGACTTCAGTGCTTTAAAACTTTGCTCTTCAGTGTATTATCCTATCCACTGAGTGCCTGTCTGGTAATTAAAATATGCTGGAACACCCTTTCTCTTGGATTAGCCACAATAGCCACCATCAATAAAGGACAGCAATTCAGAGATTTCCGGCTCTCAGCCACTGTTTGACACTGGCAGAATCTGAGAAAAGTACAGGAACTTGTGAGAGGTCAGAGTTGAGAGGTGCCACTCATTAGAAAAATACAATGGTATTGCAAGCTGTTATGAATCAGGGATCTAAGGCCTCTGCTCCTCTTACCCGATGGTAGAAGCGAGAGAAGGACATGGTCTGGATGGTGAGGGTCTTTGATGATGGATGCGGCTTTCCAGTGGCAACACTCTATGTAAATGTACTCAGTAGTGGGGAGGGCTTTGCATGTGATTAACTGGCTGCATCCAACAGTTTCTGTAGTGACTTCCATTTTCTTGAATTTGTTGTTTAGATACCAGGCCATGATGCAACCAGTTAGGATACTCTCCAATATGCATTTATAGAAGTTTGTCAAGGCTTATTGGGATCTTCAAAAACTTCTAGAAGTGCTATCATTCCTTTTTTTTTGTGTTGACACTTATGACAATGGACAATAGGTGCAGAAGTAGACCATTCGGCCCTTCGAGCCTGCACTGCCATGTGCTGATCACAGGCCAGATCTCCAAAATATTGAAGCTGCTGACCATTTCCCTCTCAATTTCTGTTCTTGTAATGAGGACTGGCTCATGGACGTCTGGCTTCTTCCTCCTGTAGTTGACTATCAGCTTTTTGGTTTTTACTGATGTTCCGTGAGAGGTTGTGGTTGTGGCACCATTCGTTCTCCTTCCTCTATACTGATTCATCACCACCTTTGATTCTGCCAACAGTGGTATCATCAGCAAACTTAACTACAGCACTGAAGCTGAAATCAGCCACAAGTGTAAATATAAAGTGAGTAAAGTGGGGGGCTAGCACAAAAACCCTGTGGTGCACCTGCCTGTGCTGAGGAGAAGTTTGGTCGTGAAGTTTCTGCACCCACTTGGTGCAAGTTGCTGTACACCCTGGACAGTTTCAGGTAACAGAATCTCAGCTTGAGGAGATCAATTGTACAGTTGACCCTCCTTGTCCGCGAGTTCCGCATGTGCGAATTCAACCAACCGTGAATCGAGAAAACCCGGAAGTGCTCTTCCAGCACTTGTTGTTCAAGCAGGTATAGACTTTTTTTTTCTTGTCATTATTCCCTAAATAATGCAATATAACAACCATTTACATAGCATTTACATTGTATTAGGTATTATAAGTAACCTAGAGATGATTTAAAGTATACGGGAGGATGTGCGTAGGTTATCGTGAATCGGGATTGAAATAAACCTGGAAGTTCTCTTACTAAGTAAGTTGGAACAGGTTAATCCGGTATTATTAAGTGTCAGTTAGTCAAACATTTGTCTTAGTATATAGTATATATTTTACCTTTCTATGCATATAAAACACTTAAGAAACATACTTATTTCAATAATTAAACCACTGCATTGCTTAGTAATAATTGTAGCTTTCATCGGGGCAGGGCCTTTCTCACTTTATCCTTTAAAATTGTTCCGATCGTTGACCGACTGTATTGGTCATTTTCCAATGACCAATGGCATTTCACCTCTTTCTGAATACTTTATTATTTCCACTTTATCTTCAATCGTAATCGTGATTATTTTCGTGAACAGAAACACTGTGGAGTCAGAGCTCTGCCGGGTCCTAAAGTCAACTGCACTGAGACTGGTTAAATAAGGGACTTGGGCATCCACGTTTTTTGGTATCTGTGAGGGGTCCTGAAACCAATCCCTTGCGGATAAGGAGGGCTGACTGTACCTTCAACCACTCAAGGGCTCATTCTATCAGCTGGTGTGATTAGGGTACTTGGAGGATTTAGAAATAGAGAGTAGCCCTTGTCTGAGAGTATGGGTGCTTCAGAATGAAAGAGTGATAAATGCAAAAGAATGATTCAGGACACTAAATCCCTCTTATGAGGACAGTAACCCTGTATATATTTGAAATGATCCTCTGGGCACGAATGCAGACAGTGATGGCCTCATGTGGAAAGCCCTGAGAAAGACTAAGATGCCAATTTCTCTTCAAAGCAAAACGGATCTCTTTTACCAGAGGAAGTGTGAATGATCTCTCTGATGCTGTGGTGAACTGTAAGTTGATAGAAATGGCCTATATCTGCTCTTGCTGCCTATAATGATTAAAAGGACAGGTAGCGAAATGTTGCTTTCTTTCCTCTGAGAACAGTCTAGGCTGGAGAGAATTGCTGCAAGTCCTCCTGCAGAATTTCAAATCTCTGCAATCGATTTTTAAAGCATGGCTCCACAAATAGCTTGGTCTTAGACAGGTCCAGAAAGAATGTAGTGTCTCTGAGGACTCTCTCTATATAGCCACATCCCTCTCCAAGCTTCAAGTGATAACTACTGAGACACTCACCAAGAGAACCCCAGCTGACTATGCGAGTAGCACTCACAGTTACATTGCTGTGGACTTTGTAAGGTGTTGAACAGTCTGCAAGAGGTTTTGAAGCTACTTGGTGAGGTGTCCCGAAGTCAGTGGGCTGACTGTGTCAGTAAATTGTGAGGAACATAAGAATGTGTCACAATGTATTGGATGTATGAGCAAAATCTTGCCTTGCCTTGTCTAACTAGTGGCACGAGGCCACAATCAGACACTAAAAGCACCGTCTGTCTCGAAGGACAATGGGTATTGATGATCATCATCACAAGCCTGGGCGGAAGGTATGGAGATCCTGAGATGCCCAGTCATCAAGTTCCCACTCCTGGCCTCAGGAGTGTAGTCCAAAGGAAAGTTTATGAAGCAATACTTCTGGCACCAGCTTAGCTACAGGAGCTTCCAGAAGGATGTTCAATGACGTCCAGCCGCCTTGGGGGCTCCACCCCGGATTTGCTGATGGGTTTACTCCCATAGCATTTGTCTCTCCCAAGGCTATTTACCCACCGCTGGGGATCTGGTTCATGAGCACCAGGGCATGTCCACAAAAACGGTGGGCTTGCGTGTTACATGTGCAGAGGCTAGACCTCCTCCCCGTCCTCTGTAGTTCAGCCTGAGTCCAAAAGGGGTTCAAGTTCCATGTGTCGCCAGCGAGGGGGCACTACATGGGGTTTACTGTTGGAGAGGCAACGTACCGGCAGGGAGAGATTGCACATTCAGCTCTCCTTTCGCAAGATTACTAGCCAGCAGTGGTAGCTGAAAGTAAGAGTGACACGCACTACCTACTACACTACCACACGAGGCGCATCACAACAACCATTTTGACACATATATAATGCAGCATTTTTAAACATGAAAGCTATGTGACCCAATTTCCAGACTAAATTGAGGAGAAAATGAGACGGAAACAAAAACTGGGGCAAAAGAAGAAATAAAGAAAATTGAAAAGAGAGAGAGTTGATGTCAGACATGCAGCACAGTGGAGAGAATTTCATTCTGGGATGCAGACAGACTTAGTCTTTCCATCTGAGGTGGGGCTGGGAATGGCAAGGGTTGGGTAAAGCCACAATGGGAAACAACAGCTTGATGTGGATTTCCATTTTACTTTATCATTTTATAACATAGTATGTTTAAAAAGAAAGTCTTGAAATTATACAAAATCTTTAGTTAATGTGATATTTTTGTTGAATCAGTAAAACTTGGTGTTTCTGCCATATTACAGAAGCATAACAAAGTAACTTTTATGTTGATATTAAATCTTATGTTCTTCCTTGGTTAAATTATATTTATTTTACAATAGGAGTCCAATTTGTTATTGAACACTTGATACTGAAAATGTCAACTAAGTTTATGTTCAACTACATTTGTAAAAATGCATTATTTTAACTTCCAAATGTGACTAACTACATTTCAGGAACATTTCAAACAATAGTTTGTAGAACTAACGGGGAAATTGCCTCCAAAAGGAGTTTAAACGGATTAACCAAAGGACCAAGTTTTTAAATAATCTTGTCCTGGCTCTTCCAGAACCAAGTGGTTCATTACATCAGAATTAGCAAGTGTTTTTGTGACAATTTAAGATTCCTCAGGCTCCTAATAGCTGCTATTGTACCTTCTTTATATTTGCATCAATATGTTGGAAGCAGGACAGATCTTCAGAGATGGCGACATCCATGAACTTAAAACTGCTCATCCTTTCCACTTCTGATCTGGAGGACTGGTGCATGTTACCCTAATTCCCCTTTCTGAAGTCCACAATCAGCTCCTTGGACTTACTGACGTTAAGTGCAAGGTTGTTGTTGCAACACTAGCCCAACCTGCTGATCTATCTCACTCCTGTGCACCTCCTCGTCACCATCTGAAATTCTGCCAACAATAGTTGTGTCATCAGCAAATTTATAGATGGCGTTAGAGCTGTCTTTAGCCACGCAGTCATGGGTGTGGAAAGAGTAGAGCAGTGGGATAAGCACACATCCTTGAGGTGTGCGAGTGTTGATAGTCAGTAGATTGTGTTGATTGTGAAGAAGAGATATTACTTCCAATCTGCACTGACTGTTTCCCAGTGAGGAAGTCAACAATCCAGTTGCAGAAGGAGGTACAGAGGTCCAGGTTTTGGAATTTGTTGATTAAAACTGAGCATATCATTGTCTTGCAGGTTGAGGTGTAATCAATGAACAGCAGCCTGACGTAGGCATTGCTATTATCCAGGTGATTCATGGCCGAGCCAGTGAGATTGCTTCTGCTGGTGACCTATTGTGGCAATAGGGAAATTGCAGCAGGTCCAGGTCTTTGCTTAGGTAAGGGTTGATTCTGGCCATGACAGTAGATGTGAGTTCCACTGTGCAATAGTCATTGAGGCAGCTCACTCTGCTTGCCTTGGGTACTAGTCTGATTGTCACCCTTTTGAAGAAGTTGGGAACCTCTGACTACAGTGATAAGAGATTGAAGATCTCCTTCAACACTCCTGCCTGTTGGTTGCTACAGGTTTACAGAGCCCCACTAGTTACACTTCAGGGCCTAACGCCTTGCAAGGGTACACCATCTTGAAAGATGTTCTGAAATCGGCCTCCAAGACAGAGATCACAGGGTAACCAGTTGCTGCAGCGATTTGCACAGGCGTAATTTCATTCTCCCTTTCAAAGTGTACATATTTTAATAGATAACTAAAAAGAAGTGGCATTTGATAAATTTAATAAATACCTTGGTGAACAAATTATGTGTTTATTCTTAAAGCCTTTACATGGCATTAAAAATTATGTAGAAGTTATATGAAGACATAATATAATATTAATGGTAAGACTTTTGGAGGTGTGGAGGATCAGAGAGATCTTGAAGTCTGTGTCCATAGGACTCCTAAAGCTGCTGAGCAGGTTGACAGTTTTGTTAAGGTGTGCAGTGTGTTGGCCTTCATCAACTGTGGGATTGAGCTCAAGAGCCGTGAGGTAATGTTACAGCTATATAAGACCTTAGACCCCCCCCCCCCCCCCCCCCACTTGGAGTACTTGGAGTACTGTGTTCAGTTCTGGTTGCCTCACTGCAGGGAGGATGTGGATACTGTAGAGATAGTGCAGAGGAGATTTACACAGATGTTGCCTGGATTGGAGAGCGTACCTTATGAGAATAGGTTGAGTGAACTTGGCCTTTTATCCTTGGAGCGATGGAGGATGAGAGGTGATCTGATAGAGGTGTATAAGATGATGAGAGGCGTTGATCGGGTGGGTAGCCAGAGGCTTTTTCCCAGGGCTGAAATAGTTAACACAAGGGGGTATAGATGCAAGGTACTTGGAAGTAATGTTGGTACAAGGGGATGTCAAAGGTAAGTTTTTCCACACACAGCGGTGGGTGTGTGGAATGCACTGCCAGTAACAGTAGTAGAGGTGGATACAATAGGGTCTTTTAAGAAACTCTTAGATAGGTACATGGAGTTTAGAAAAATAGAAGGCTGTGCCATAGGAAAATTCTAGGCAATTTCTAGAGTAAGTTACATGGTTGGGACAACATTGTGGGCTGAAGGGCCTGTAATGTGCTGTAAATTTCCATGTTCTCTGTTCTATATGAGTTTGCATTTGTGCATCACTTTAATCACATCTTTTGTAGATACTCAAATAACAATGAGTTTTATTTCATGGAACATTAGCTGAAGCACCAGTGAGTTGCTGTAGTAATATTCAAGTTAGTGATCTTACCTCAATAGCGGTGATTATAAGCATGCTCAGAACATAAAAAATAAAAAGGTGTTTGCTGCTTTGAAGAGACTTTGCGAAGGGATGTTATGGTAGTATTTCCCATTTATTGGAACTGCCTGAGTACAATTTGTATTTGAGTGAGTAGTTTGATGAAAGAAAATAATGTTTACAGTTGAATACGAAGCTTAGCAAACTGAAACAGCAACATCACACAAGATGTTGGAGAATCTCAGCAGGTTAGGCAACATTTGTGGAGATAAATGGACAGTTGATGTTTCAGGTCGAGACCTTTCGTCAGGACCATCACCTGCAGCTCTTGTGTCTCTGAAACAAGAGTACATCTGCCCTCCTTAAAGGTTTATTGCATCTTATTAATGGGTTCAAACCCTTGATAAACAGCCCAAGTGAAAGTCTTTGACAATACTTAAATGGAACCGAAGCTGCTGATGTGCTGAATATTTCATCATTTGCATTGGAAAAGCACAAACTGCATGATCACTCCTTCATCTCCTGCAGAGAAATTACAACTTATCTGTGTACATTAGCACCATGTAGCTAAATCAGATAAATAGTTTTCTGATTGTTGTGTTTGTCATTATTATTCAAGTGCTCTTTTTAATATGTCTCCTGATTCAGATGATTATATCTCATCTCCCAGTAGGCATATTTTCACACTGGCACCCTTCTTCATATCCCAGAATTATATCATATCCTTCTGCTTTTCCTTTTTCTTCTAATTCAGCCCAATATTCCTTTCATTCTCTCCACAGTTTAGTCTGATCATTTTTATGGTACTCTGTTGGTTTATAACAGCTACAGCCTTTTCTTGTCCTATCAATCAGCTTTGACTCAATCCCACCATCATACACTAGTTGATTTCTGACCCACTCATCTTGTCTAACACATATTGCTCCTTATGCAGGTAGCAAGTCCCAACATTTGAAGTCTCAATACATACACAGAAACAGTTTATATTCCTTGGAATACTTGCAAGGGATAGGGAGCGGGAGAAGCACACACCTTAAAATTTTGCTGCTTAGCTTTTTTTTACCATTAAGCAATTGTAAGTTGCATTTTGCAGAATTGAACCATAATAGTTGTCGTTTACAATTCAGTTAATGCTATTTGGGAGAACTCTTATGGCACTGGCGTGATTTCTGTGACAATATAATTTCCTGTACATTGTAGGGGAACTGGAAGCTGCCTGAAGGTCCCCTTCATTGGGTACTCCTGAGATACTGAGATCTTTTCAACTCCCTCCCAATCCCACCACAAAGTTGGCACCATTTTTCACCATTTTAGTGCACCACATTTTACATATAATTAATACTAACCTGTCGTGATGAATGCTACATTAAGTATTACCTACAATAATTCAAAGTTATATGGTTGAATCAGTTTGTGAGGGGAAGTGACATTGAGAAATACCTTTAACAATTGGAAGCTGATTGAAAACTGGCAGTGAAAGAGATTAGAAAATGTTATTGGTCTACAGCTACAATCTTTCACCTTATAGTTTCTCTGGTGGCTCTTCTGTTCACTGTATGTCATGTGCTTCTGGTGTGCATTGCTGTTGTCACGTACACTCAACCCTGTAAAAGTATCAGCAGCAATACAACACACCTGGAGTCTGGTCTTGCTGTTAACAAAACACTATTTTATTAGTAACTACGTACTATAGTAACTTAAACCAGGTAAATCAAGAGTAAATTAAGAGTTATGCATATATAGGTGTAAATAAAGTTCCCAAACTTATTCAAGCTCAAGTGGTAAGCGATACAGTCTTATGATGGTATGTAAGAAAATTCAGTTCAAATGCACAGGTTAATTAATGCAAGCTATTTGTCATCCAAAGGTGAATGTTGTGAGAAGGCAATTACGTTGATTTTCCACAGATTCCACGACAGCAATATAAAATAACAATAGCAGTAGGTATAATCTCCAAAGTTGTTCCACTCCACACACAAAATATCACCGACAGTGATCTTCAACAAATATCCTTTAAACACAAATGGTACCACACTCGAATTCAGCTACGGGACATCTCAAAGTGGTGGCCACAGGATACTCAAACAGAATCCACGTATGGATTATCACCAACAGTAGCTTATCACAAAAGAGATCACTTATCCAGTTCCACGACATACGAAATAACTCCAACAGTGATTTGCCACAGGGGTGCCTTTCTTCAGTGAATTACCACACCCAGACAAAGGGTAAACAAACGTGGTGATCACAAAGGTTTCCCCTCAGTAGTTGATCAGGGAGCAAAATTTTTTACTGTAAATTACAGAGTATAAAGCAATACGTATGTGATTAACATTTACAGAAGTGTATACAGACTTTAACTTAACACCCGGACAAACAATCTGCTATAATGTTGTCAGTACCTTTCACATGTTTTATTATAAAAAAAAGTCAAATTCCAGCAAATCCTGTTGTATTCAAAATGGCATTTGGTCAACCATTTTCCCTTTTCCACTTCACCATAGAACCCACTCCTGTGGATTAACTATGTGACAATCACACTTTCGTATCCGAATGGGAACGAACTCACCCTCAAGTGCTGCTTAGATAGACAGTCCAAACAGTGATCTCTTTGTCACTAGGTTTCTTCTGTTTCAAACCTTGCTCTCCTCTCTTCTCTGCAAACTTCTTCTAGTTGCAGCAAACTTGTGAGAGTCATTTATCAATACTCTGGGTGGATATCAACTTACCCCTTTTGAGCTACTGAAAGTTTAAACCAGCGACGGACTCATTGGTGTCTTTCATTGACCGAATCCATCTTGACTCTAACAGTGTGCTTCCATGTGTCAGTAACTGTCCTTATAAATTCAAAACAAGCTGCAGAGAAACCATAACATTGATTGCCTATCAAATAACTCCATCTCTCCATACCTCTCTCTCTCATGCACACTCTCACTCTCACCCTCTCTCTCACTTTCTCTTTCACTCTCTCTCTTTCCCACTCTCTCTCTCTCACACACACACACACTCTCACTCCCTCACTCTCTCTCTCTCTCTCAGCTCAAACAGTGCCCACAAGTCAGTCTCATTCTCCTGGCATTTTAAAGTGACAGTCCACAGAGAAAATGAACCCTGGGGGTACATAACACTGTCAAGTCGTCATTGACTCATGGTGACCCTATGGATAGTGCAGTTGTCCACAGGGTTTTCATGGCAAGACATGGAAGGAGATTGCCAGGCCTCCCTTCTGTCCAGATATTGCTGCTGTCCAGGTTGGGACGCTGGCTGGATTCGAACTCAGGACCATCTGCTTCGAGGTCCAGGGCTGAAGCCACTACATGTGTCGTTATCGAAGCAGTATCTCAGTGGTTGCAGCACATTTGCAGATACCAACCACTGATGGAAAAACAGACTTTAACCACAAGCTGCCTAGAAATGAGAGAGCATAAAGAATAAAACTTTCCATTTCCTACTAGGGAATTACTTGTTCCCAGTCTATCCAATTGATCATCCCTTTCTCACACGAGGAGCGTTCAACCTGGAAAAACATCCCTCTAGTGCGAAAAAAGTAACAAAATACTCAAAGACTAAATGAGCAGAGAGCAGCCTGCCAGCTAAAACAACAGGGAAGTTAAAAGCTATAGCAATAAACTAAAAAGATAAACTTAGCTTGAATAAAGGTCTTTATAAAATCTGAAAATGATGAGTCGCCCAGGAATGTCTTAACATCATCCGAAATTAAGCCTCTGCTCCTCAAATTTCATTCCATGCCTTTAAAACCAGAAAAAAAAGGTAACTGCAATGGCTGGAATAATCAGGTAAAACTGTTTGATGTATTTGTACCAAAATGTTCCATCTTTATCTTGATAAAACTGCAGCAACCTAACTTGACTAAAATAAATGTGTTGCTGAAGACAATAGCTAGACACATTTCTGACATGTACTTTAGAGGGAAAAAAAGGTACAGAATGTATTTCTGTAATTTCTTACTAAAGGCACTATATAAATAAATCTGCAACAAAAATAATCCTTTTAGTACATCCTCTCTGTGTTCCTATGTAGTCAACAGTAGGAATATCAGGGTTTGGCTAGTTCTGACAGCTAGCAGCACCTCTCTCCATTTGAACTGATAATTCAAACACATTGTCTGTCCAGCAAATTTGACTCTGATAGTCTCCAGAACCTCTTCGAAGTGGCCATTGCATGAAACATTTCACTCTCCACAAATGCTGTCTAATCTCCTCAGAACTTCTATTTACCTGAATGAATAGGAAAGAGAGCTTCAGGTATAGAGAAATGGGAGAAAATTCTCCAACTAGTTAACACTTCTTCAATGTGTGCTAGACATGCTTTGATACAATTTAAGGTGGTTAAGTTTAAGATTGGGAAAAGGAACTTAATTTGACTTTTATAACGGAGGCCTGGATGCAGATCTTGAAGTTGGTTAACTCTTCCATGACTTGTGCTCGCCATTCATTGATTCAATTTAAGATTGTACATCAGTACTATTTGATGAAGGAGAGATTGTCTAAAATCTTTCCTAATGTTGATAGTTATTGTGATAGATATAGAACTGAGACAGCTACACGGACACATATGTTTTGGTCTTGTTCTATACTGAAACAGTTTTGGAAGTCAGTTTTTCTACAATTTCTAAAGCACTTAAAATTAATTTACAACCTAACAAATTAACTGTGCTCTTTGGAATAATACCACATATTATGGGTGGTTCATAGGGCCCATATGTCCAAGGATAAGTTAGCTCATTTTTATTGCCATAGTGATGCACCATCAATAACTCTTGGAGACGGGAGGCAAACGATAGGCTTTTATTAGCAGCAAACGAGACCACTACATCCTGGAGACTGAGGGAGGAGCAGTGCCTCCAATCGCCTTTATACAGGGGTCTGTGGGAGGAGCCACAGGAGCAGTCAGCAGAGGGGGCATGTCCAGACAGGTATACATAGTTTACCACACTCAACCCCCCTTTGTTTTAAAAGAGAGTCCCCACGGGGCCAAGTTTCTTACAAGTATATTTACAGGTTAAGTCTATCAGGCAGTCGAGTCTGTCGCTGCGATTTACGTAGCACCGGTGGTGATTGCACCAGTGCCAGTGGTGATTGCACCGGAGACGGTGGTTGTGCTGGCTCCGGCCTGACTTGAGGTGCCAGCCCGTTAGGCGTCAGTAATCCCTCATGTTTGTGCGTGGCGCCTGGTACGGGAGTGTCGTGAGGAGTCTGTGTAGGGCTTGGTGTGCGCGGTGTCTCGTGGGTATATACATCGGTGGGTCCGGGGTTCATAGTCACCGTGGAGTGTTCGGGGTAGGGGTCTGGTACTCCTGTGGACACCAGGATGTGGACGGAGCCCGTGTCCTCCCACCCATCAGGTAAGACCATGTAGGCATACTGGGGGTTCGCATGAAGTAGGTGAACCCTCTCGACCATCGGGGAGTATTTATTGCTCCTCGCATGTTTCCGGAGCAGCACTGGCCCTGGGGACGTCAGCCAAGCCGGTAGGGTGGTCCCAGTGGCAGACTTCCTGGGAAAAGAAAAGAGTCGCTCATGAGGGGTGGCATTGGTGGACGTACATAACAGAGAGCGGATAGAGTGGAGTGCCTCGGGGAGGACCTCCTGCCATCGAGAGACTGGCAACCCTTTGACCTAAGGGCTAAGAGTGTGGCCTTACACACAGTGGCATTCTCCCTCTCCACCTGTCCATTTCCCCGGGGATTATAGCCCGTGGTCCTACTAGTAGCAATACCCCTAGCCAGCAGGTACTGGCGCAGCTCGTCACTCATAAAGGGGGACCCTCTATCACTGTGGATATAGTAGGGATACCCGAACAGAGTGAAGAGCTGGCACAGGGCTCTTCAGGGCAGGGGATGGCAAAAGGGAACCGTGAGTACTCGTCGATTATATTGAGAAAGTAGACATTGCGGTCGGTGGAGGGAAGGGGGCCCCTAAAGTGAACACTCAGTTGCTCAAAGGGGTGGGTGGCCTTGATAAGTTGTGCCTTTTCAGGACGGTAGAAGTGCAGTTTGCACTCAGCACAGACTTGGCAGTCCCTGGTCATCGTCCTGATGTCCTCAAGGGAGTAAGGCAGGTTCCGGGCTTTCACGAAATGGTAAAATCGGGTGACCCCCAGGTGGCAAAGATCTGCATGGAGGGCATATAGCCAGTCGAGCTGTGCGCTGGCACATGCTCCCTGGGATAGGGCATCAGGGGGCTCAATGAGCCTTCCAGGCCGGTACAGGATATCATAGTTGTAGGTGGAGAGTTCTATTCTCCACCTCAATATTTTATCAGTTTTGATTTTGCCCTGCTGTTGGTTGCTGAACATGAACGCAACTGAGCGCTGGTCGGTCAGCAAGGTGAACCTTTTGCTGGTGAGATAGTGCCTCCGGTGCCTAATAGCTTTCACTATGGCCTGGACTTCTTTCTCCACCGTGAAGTGCCGAATTTCAGGGCCCTGAAGGGTACGAGAGAAGAATGCTACTGGCCTGCCTGCCTGATTGAGGGTAGCAGCCAGCGCGAAGTCGGAGGCGTCACTCTCTACTTGGAAGGGAATGGTCTCGTCCACCGCATGTATCGTTGCTTTGGCAATGTCCCCTTTAATGCAGCTGAAGGACATGCAGGCCTCGGCAGAGAGGGGAAATGTGGTAGACTTGACCAAGGGGCGGGTCTTGTCTGCGTAGTGAGGGACCCATTGGGCGTAATAAGAAAAGAAGCCCAGGCACCATCTGAGGGCTCTGAGGGTGGTGGGAAGAGGGAGATCCAACAGGGGCACATACAGTTGGGGTCAGGGCCAATGACCCCGTTCTCCATGACATATCCAAGGATAGCGAGTCAGGTGGTTCCGAACACACACTTGTCCCTGTTATTGGTAAGGTTAAGAGCTTTGGTTGCTTGTAAAAATCATTGGAGGTTAGTGTCGTGATCCTGCCATTCGTGACTGCAGATGGTGATGTTATCCAGATATGGGAACGTGGCCTTCAGTTGGCACTGGTCCACCATCCAGTCCATTTCCCTCTGGAAGACAGAAACACCATTTGTGACACCGAAGGGGACGCGCAGGAAGTGATAGAGCCGGCCACCTGCCTCGAAGGCGGTGTAGGGGCAGTCCTCTGGGCAGATGGGGAGCTGATGGTAAGCGGATTGCAGGTCTATGGTCGAGTACACCTTGTACTGAGCTATCTGATTGACCATATCCGCAATGTGGGGTTGGGGGTACGTGTCAAGCTGCGTGAACCTATTGATGGTTTGACTATAGTCCACGACCATCCTATTTTTCTGCCCGGTCCAAACAACAACCACCTGGGCCCTCCAAGGACTTGTGCTTGGCTCAATGATCCCCTCCCTGAGCAGCCACTGCACCTCTGACTTAATGAAGGCCCTGTCCCCCGTGCTGTACCTCCTGCTTTTAGTTGCCACAGGTTTACAGTCGGGGGTCAGGTTGGCGAACAGCGGTGGGGGAGGGATCTTGAGGGTGGAGAGGCTGCAAGTGGTGTCAGTAGCGCAGCTGTTGGCATGGTGCTGGGTGGGATGTGCGGGTCGGTGTGTGTGTGTGGTCAGTAGCGGGGTATATGACAAAGCCCCACAAAACTGAGGATTTCTGACAGTGACTGGTGTGAGGGGCCCGTCATACTCCATTGTCCCACTTTTCAGGTGGCTCTGGAAGTCGAGCCCCAATAGCACAGGGGCACACAGTTGAGGCATGACCAGTAACGCAAAGTCCCGATATTCTGTACCCTGCACCATCAATGTTGCTACACAACCCCGCCCCCCCAGGATGTCTGTGGAATGTGATCCAGAAGCCATGGTGACCCTCTGGCTTACTGGCTGTGTCACGAGTCCGCAGCGTTGCACTGTGTCCGGGTGAATAAAACTCTCAGTGCTGCCCGTGTCAAACAGGCAGCTAGTCCTGTGCCCCTCCACCAGGATGTCCATCATTGACCTTGCGCGCTGGTGTGGAGCGCTTTGGTCGAGGGTTACGGAGGCCAGAGTTGCATTGCCGTCTAGGTTTCCGGTAAGCACCGGTGGGTCGGGGGCGGGGAGAGGTGGCATCGACAAAGATGGCCGCCCCCATGCCTCGCATGAGGCGGGCAGGCAAGATGGCTGCGACCAAGATAGCGACCCCCATGCCTCGCACGCGGCGCTGCTCGACTCTGCTCGTGGTTTGGACTTACAGGCCTTGGCGAAGTGGCCCTTCTTTCTGCAGCTGGAGCAGGAAGCTTCTCGGGCCGTGCAGCATTTTCGGGGGTGCTTTTCGAGTCCGTAGAAGTAACACTGCGCGGCCTTGCGACTGGCAGCAGCTGTGGTTGTTACGCTGGTGGGGAGCGGGGACTTCACGGACTCGTGACTGGCAGCAGCCGAGATCAATTTGCCAGTGGGTTGCGGGGTCTGCAGCATCCACGGGGCCGGCGGGAGATCGCGCGCCTGGAGAGCATCAGCGCTGTGCAGAGTGGCCTCCAGTGTGTTGGCCAGCTCGATCGCTGAACTTAAGGTAAGATCGGTATTTTCCAGCAGCCGCTGGCGCATGTACACTGACCTGATCCCTGTAACGAAGGCGTCTCTTACTAGCAGCTCTGCATGCTGCTCTGCTGTCAGTCCCCTGCAGTTGCAGGCCTGCACGAGTGTCTGTAGGGCCCGGACAAACTCAGCGCCCGACTCTCCAGCCCGCTGCCGCCGTGTCGCTAAGCGATGTCTTGCGTAGACGGTGTTCACCGGCCGCAGGTATTGTCTTTTGAGATCGTCCAGTGCCCCTTGGTAGGTCGGCAGGTCCCTGAATTGGAAGTAGATCCGTGGACTGACCCTGGAGAGGAGAATTTTGTGCATCGTTGCAGGCTCGGTAACACGAATCTCTTCCAGGTACGATTGGAAGCATGCAAGCCAGAGTTCAAAAGTGATGCTGGCTTCCGGAGATCTGTGAAAAGATATTTTTGATATTATTTCAGCAGTTTTGCATATTGATTTACAACCTCATTCTATTACTGCAATATTTGGATTATCAGTCATGGACTCTAGTCAATTAACCCCTTCAGCTTGCCGTTTGATTGCATTTGTTACATTAATAGCCAGAAGATCTATTTTATTTAAATAGAAAGATTCTAATCCCCCTACAACGTTTCAAAGTTTTTTCCCAAACTATAAAATGTTTAAACTTGGAAAAAATTAGGAGTGGCACTATCGACCCTTCAGTTAAATTTGAAGAAACTTGGAGACCATTTATTCAACATTTTCATATGATGTAAGCTGACCTTTTCAGAATCCTTCTCAATAACTTTTTGTTCGTGTATAGAGGAGCGGAGTTAATGACAAATAACGATTTGAACCGATGAAACATGGCAGCCTAGCTTTTGTTTCGGTTTTATTTTGGTTTTGTTTTGTTAGTTTAGGGGGACTTTTTTTTCCTCTTGAAAATAATTTTTTTTCTTTGAATCTTTCTCATGTTTAGTTACTAAGAGATTGGGAGGTTTAGATTACACAAGTTACTCCGAGTCTGTTTATGTATATGTTAACTGTTATTAATATAATCCTGATCTCTTTGTATCATTATCATTGTTATTTTTATCTAATTGAAACTCAATAAAAAAGATTGATAAAGAAAGAAAGAACTTCTGATTACCTGTCAATGTACTGATTAGCTAAATACTGATAATCTGGGCTAAAAGATGGGGTGATGCCTACTATTACAACAATATTTCAAAACTTGCTTGTGTTTTACTGAAAAATAAATTGATTCAGAAATGTAAATCCTTTCCCCAAGATTTGATGCAAATGTTGCCCTCTTTTTGATTTGATACTTTGTCATCACTGATGTCCCATATGTTGTGACAGAACAAGTGTGCCTGTCTTTTCTCTGACACAAATATTTTGATATTAGGTATGGAGGGCAGGATTAGTTGAGACCAGGACTATAATGCCTCTTTAAATAAAACTCCTATAGTACACTAGCTGTCAACTCAAAAATCCTGTCTGTTAGTCAAGTATCACACCAAGTACTGATGCCTGGGCTCCCTTTCTCTCATTTGAACCAGGCTTCCCATGTTCTAGGGTTCCATGAAAGTAACTGTAGAGGTTGATAGAGTTGTAAAGATGACATATGGTATGCTCGCCTTAATAGTCAAGGTACTGAGTTCAAGAGTCAGGAAGTGATGCTATAGCTTACAAAAACTGCTTTGGCTGCATGTAGAGTATTGCATTCATTTCTAGTTACCCCATTATAAGAAGATTGGAGGCTTTGGAGAAGGTGCAGAAGGGTTTTCCTGGGATGCTGTCTGGATTACTGCTATAAAGAGGGGTTGGACAGGCCTGGTTGTTTTCTTTGGAACTGCAGATGCTGAGGGGAGATCTGATGGAAGTGTATAAGAAAATGAGAGGCATAGAGTACACAAGATGTATCTTTTTTCCTACATTCAAATTGCTAAATTCTAGAGGGCATCATTTAAGGTGAGAGGAAGTAAGTTCAAGAGAGATTGTGGGGCAAGTTCTTTTACACAGAAAGTGGTGGGTAGCTGAAATATGCTGCCAAGGGTGGTGGTGGAGGCGAATACAACGTCGGTGTTTAAAAGATTGATAGAAAGGCACGTGAATGTGCAGAGAATGGAGGGAGATGGACATGGTGTAGACAGAAGGGATTAGCTTAGTTAGGCTTTAATTGCCAGTTTAATTCGTGCACATTGTGGATTGAAGAGGCTGTTCCTGGCCTGTGCTGCTACTGTTGAAACTCATCTGGTTTTGGTTCCCCACCTTCCTAGATGTTCCATGGTTCTATTTCCTATGATCCCTTTGCACACTGGAAGATCATTATTCTTATGTTAACCAGCTTTTAGGAAAAAATCTTGAATTAAAATTGCATTGGGTTATTAAAAGGAATTACATTCAACAGTGTGGAAAATTTGCTAGCCTAGTTCCACCAAAGTCCTGAGCCTACGGGATCAACAAAGTTTTATTGTACTTTATTACAAAGCAGGTCCAGCAAATCAGACAAAATAGAGATGACAATAAATCTCCTTTCATTCACTTCTACCCGTGGTGCCTGTCCGAGTGGTGATGGCATCAACTCAATACAAATAAGCTCTGAATGTCTGGCTCTCTGATAAAGTTTGTACCACTATTTCTTTGTCTGTGCGTGATGACATCTGTTTTTACTTACCTTTCTCTGAGGGGGATTTAGTTCTCAGAATACAAATGTAAAAAGAATGGGTAAAATAGACTTGGTCAGAGAGCAGATTATATCAAGCACAATTTTCAGGTCATTCTGTTACATTATATATTCTCCTGAAACTGCTTCATTGTTCTATAGTACAGAAAGAGTAATTTATTACAAAATAATTAACTTTTTATATGAATCTCCAATAGCTTATTTAGTATACAAAATGCTGAAGTGGTTGCACTAATTATTAATACAGGAGGAATCAGAATCAGGTTTATAATCACTGTCATTATATGAGGTGAATTTTTTTTTCTCTGGCAGCAGTTGTACAGTACAAACATTTACAAACTACAGACCAAGTAAATTGGGAAAAATGAGGTAATGTTCATGGGTTCATGGAAAGTTTAGAAATCAGATGATGGAGGGGGAAGAAGCCATTCCTGAATTTCTTTTTGACCATACAATGTGGGAGAGATTGAAAGATAATGGTTGTATTATTTTATCTTAAGTAATGATCTGCAGATAGAATTGTCAATCCCCCTCTGGTAATTTGTGGATTTCAGTGAAGAGTTAATTGAATAAAGTGAAATCAAGGACAATCATGAATTGATTTCTGTTCTATTCACTTACTCCAGTTAGTGAAGGACATCCTCCCTTTTTATCTGGATAAAGCAAATTTGTGTTCCGCAGGGATTCATAATGGGATGTCTTCTCTTTGTGATGTACAGTATAAAACTGACCTGGATGAAAATATAGTTGGGTAGGTTAGTAAGTTTGCAGAAGATATAAAGGTTGCTGATGTTGTAGATAGTGTAGATTACTGACTAAGGATACAGATATATAGATCAGTTACAGAAATGGAACTTAATATCACAGGCTATACTTTGTATTGAAAGGACAGATAGGAAAGCACAGGTGGTGGTTTGGCTCTGTTGGTAAGAGATGGAATTGCATCTTTAGAAAGAGGTGACATAGGGTCAGAGAATGTTGAATATTTGTGGGTGAAGTTAGGAAACTGCAAGGGTTTAAAAAAAAACCATTATAGGAATCATATATAGTCCTCCAAATAGTATCCAAGATTTTGGGTTGAGATTGCATAGGGAGCTGGAAAAGGCATTTAATAAGGGTAATATCACAATTATAATTGTAGGTCAGTTAACCTAACCTTAGTGGTTAGGAAAGTGTTGGAGTCCATCATTAAGGATAAGGTTTCAGGGTTCTTGGAGACTAATGATAAAATAAGTGAAAGTCAGCATGGTTTTTGTAAAGGGAAATCTTGCCTGACAAATCTGTTAGAGTTCTTCGAGGGTAGACAAAGGAGAGGCAGCGGGTGTCATTTACAGGTCCACAATCTCTTATCTGAAATCCGAAAAGTTCCGAAAACTGAGGATTTTTTCGTGGAGCATGGAGCGTATTGTAACAAGGCTTGTTTGGTGCGCCAACAGCTGACGTCACTCAGGTGTGACGTGGCAGCACTAGCAGAGCCCGCCAGACGTCAGTTGTGGCTCAGCACCCGTACTGGTTACATGTACGTTTGCTGTTCGCTGATATTTTGTGTTCACTGTTGACTTTGTGTTTAATTTCACTGTGAAAATGTTAAAAAGAGTTGCAGATACCCCTATGGGTAACAATGAGAAAAAGAGAAGGAAGCGACTATCATTATCAATAATGCAGAAAGTGGAACATTGAAGGTGAGTGTCAATTTTCAGAGGGTTGGCTGCAGAAATTTAAGAAGTGTCATGGTGTAAAATATCTGAAAATCTGTGGTGAAAAAACTTCTGCTGATCATGAAGCAAATTGCCAAGATAATACCTGATGAAAACCTTAGCCCTAAACAAATTTACAATGCTGATGAAACAGCTTTGTACTGGCGCTACGTTCCTAGAAAAACATTAGCAACGGCTGATGAGAGGGCACCAACAGGTTTTAAAGATGCTAAGGACAGGTTAGCTATTCTTAGGTGTGCCAATGCAGCAGGCACACACAAGGTGAATTTGGCAGTGATTGGAAAAAGCCAACATCCGAGATGTCTGAAAGGTGTACACAATTTACCTGTGCATTTTTATACAAACAAGAAATCATGGGTATCCCAGGAAATGTTTTCTGACTGGTTCAATAACCACTTTGTAACAGTGGCATGACCACATTGCAGGCAAGCTGGACTGGAAGAAAACGGTAAATTCTTATTGTTCCTGGACAACTGCTCCGCACATTCCCCTGCCGAACTTCTTATCAAAAGTAATGTTTTCGTAATTTACTTGCCCCCCCAATGTGACATCTATATTACAGCCTTGTGACCAAGGGATTTTACACTTCATTTTACTTCTTCATGAAAGTATAAAGACTATTTTTTTTTGAATTGTATGCTTTCTGCAGTCAACAGAGGAGTAGGAATCCAAGACTTTCTGGAAGAGTTCAATGTTAAGGATGCCATTTACGCAGTTACTAATGCTTGGAATGATCTTGATAATTAGCATTAACAAATGCTTTGCACAGACTTTGGCCTACAACAATGTTTGATGTAAATGAACCTACAGATCAAGACTTTGAAGGATTTTGTGTCAATAATGAACAGATGATGATATCAAACCTCGTAACTTTTGCTAAAATGTTATCGAACAAAAGTGTAAATAAGTTAGAGGAAGCTGACATCGAAGAAATGTGAACATTGACAACGATGCACCTGTTGTGCATTCCTTGAGTGATGGGGAAATTGCTGAAATGGTGTTAAATACAGATAAGCATAAAGATAGTAGTGATGATGATGACATAGTGAATACAGGTGAAAAAAATCCCCATAGACAATATGGTGAAAATGTGTGATCAGTTAATTGCTGGCCTTGAACAATGTGCATTTATCAGTGAGCAGGAGATTATGGCAGTTTACTCAGTTAAACAGAGATTGTTTAGGCATAAACCTATGTTAAGGAGACAGATGACACTTGAAGAAGTTTTTAAAAATGCCGTCTGTCGTAGTGCTGCTTTATAACTTGAGAATCCTGTTCCTGGCCCATCAGGTACCTGTAGAGTATTTAGCTTTGTTTGCCAGACATAATGCAACTTAACTAGAGGTACCTGTATGTACTTAGCTTAGTTTGAACCTGTATATGTTCTAGAATATTTACGTTCTACATTTATTCCAATAAGTCATTTACCATGTGTTTGATTCGGTTCATTTGAAGCTGTACATTTTTATGTTTTATTGAATGTTTTTGTTGGAAATAAAATGTACTAGTGTATTTATGGTCTATAATTATCCCATTATTTCATTTATCGGTATATTACTCTATAAATAAACTGTAATAGTATTTGTAAAAGAGCACGGATCGGGAAAACACGGAAATTCTCACTCCAGCACTCATTGTTCGAGCATGTACAGACTTTTTTTCTTGTCATTATTCCCTAAACAATGCAGTATAACAACAATTTTCATAGCATTTACATTGTATTAGGTATTATAAGTAATCTAGAGATGATTTAAAGTATACGGGAGGATGTGTGTAGGTCCGGAGCTCCCCACCGAGACAGGTTAATTACCAATAGAATTATCAATTTTCTGAAATCCAAAAAAATCTGAATTCTGAAATGCAACTGGCCCCAAGGATTTCAGATAAGAGATTCTGGACCTGTACTTGGATTTTCAGAAGGCATTTGATAAAGTGCCACACATGAGGCTGCTTAACGAGATAAATTCCCATGACATTACATGAAAGATACTGGCATGGACAGAGGAATGGCTGACAGGCAGGAGGCTGTGAGTGGGGTAAAAAGGGGGCCTTTTCTGGTTGGCTGCCAGTGACTAGTGGTGTTCCTCAGGGGTCAGTATTGGAAACGCTACTTTTCACATTGTCAATGATATAGGTAATGGAATTGATAACTTTTTGGCAAAGTTTGTAGATGATATGAAGACACTTGGAGGGATAGGTAGTGCTGAGGAAGCAATGTGATTGCAGAAGGACTTACACAAATTGGAAGAATGAGCAAACAAGTGACAGATGGAATACAGTATTAGGAAATGTATGATAATGCATTTTGGTAAAAGGAGCAAAGGTGCAGACTATTATTTAAATAGGGAGAAAATTCAAACATCAGAGGTGCAAAGGGACTTAGGAGTTCTCGTGCAAGACACCCAGAAGGTTAATTTACGATTGAGTCTGTGGTAAAGAAGGCAAATGCAATGTTGGCATTCTCTTCAAGGGGAATAGAATATAAAAACAAGGAGTTAATATTGGGGCTTTGTAAGACACTGGTCAGACTGCACTTGAAGTATTGTTAACAGCTTTGGTTCCCATATCTCAGAAATGATGTGTTGTCACAGGAGAGAGTTCACAATGATGATTCTGGGAATAAAGGGGTTAACACATGAGGAGCATTTGGCAGCTGTGGGCCTGTACTCACAAGGATTTGGGCTGAGGGGGATCTCAATACTGAATGTTGAAAGGACTAGGTAAGGTGGATGTGGAGAGCATGTTTCCTACAGTGGGCATGTCCAGAAATAGAGGGCACGGTCTCAAAATTGAGGGGAGATTTAAGGGGGGATTTTTTTAGAGAGCTCTGCCACAGACAGCTGTGGAGGCCAAGACTGTGGGTATACTTAAAGCAAAAGTTGATTATTTCCAGGGCATAAAAAGTTATGGCAAGAAGGCAGGTGTATGGGGTTGAATGGGATCTGGGATCAGCCATGATGGCATGGTGGAATAGACTTGATGGGCAGAATGGCCTAATTCCACTCCTATGTCTTAAGATCTCTTTTGGTCTTATGTGTGGAGAAATGTCAGATGGATTTCAAGTGGGCCAGATGTAAGGTGTTAGACCTTGGGAGATCAAATGTAAAGATACTGTTCCTAGCAAGGCCATTATAGTACATGCCCTCTAATGCAGGCAGTATTCTCACAAACCTCTTCTGCACCCTCTCCAAAGCCTCAACATCCTTCCTATAATGGGGCAAGCAGAACTGAATGTTTTTTTTTAAATTCAGGCAGCATTCTGGTAAACCGCATCTTCACCTGCAGAATATATTAACATTATCATTTATGTATAATATTTTTTGAAAGATTGCTGTATATTTGTGAATACTGGAACCTTTCACCAACCTTCCAATCATTTGACAACATTCACGGCTGGCTCGGTGCCAGGTCTGGTATGATCACCATCAAATCATTCCTGCTGACTTGGCTCATTCAGGTCCTGCCACATGATTTTTCTTATGACTAGATCTCCTGCACTGTGCAGGGCCTGGCCAAACTCATTGAAGCCAACTTTGTCAAGCCAGATGCTACACTCCAACGTACGGGGGTGCACTGCCAGGAAACTCCAGACCAATGAGAGGAAAGCCAAAAGGATCATTGAGTATTGGATTTTAGCAGAGGGGTCACTCTTTCCCAATGTGTACCCAGATGTGATCGTATTCTCAGAACAGATCATTTCCATCTTTATATCTAAACAACTGGTGAAGGATCCAGAAGGATGTTGCCAGGACTTGAGAAACTGAGTTACAGAGAAAGGTTGAATAGATTAGGACTTTATTCCCTGGAGCGTAGGAGAATGAGAGGTGATCTGATAGAGGTGTATAAAATTATGATGGGTATAGATAGAGTGAATGCAAGCAGGCTTTTTCCACTGAGGCCAGGGGAGAAAAACCCCCAGAGGTCATGGGTTAAGGGTGAAGGGGGAAAAGTTTAAAGGGAACATTAGGGGGCTTCTTCACGCAGAGAGTGGTGGGAGTGTGGAATGAGCAGCCAGGTGAAGTGGTGAATGCGGGCTCACTTTTGACATTTAAGAAAAACTTGGACAGGTACATGGATGAGAGGTGTATGGAGGGATATGGTCCAGGTGCAGGTCAGTGGGACTAGGCAGAAAAATGGTTTGGCACAGCCAAGAAGGGCCAAAAGGCCTGTTTCTGTGCTGTAATGTTCTATGGTTCTAAGCCAGACTAGAGTAAATAGTAAAACACAAAAGAGAAACTTCCTTCACTTGACCTGGCTGATCTCTCTATTGGATGATACATCCACAGTTAACAGTGGGAGTAGCCCCCGGTGAATCCTTGTGGAAAGAATGTACATCTCCCCACTGAATGTAACAACACCCTGTTCTTAAATACAAACCAGTTTAAGGTGATAAAAATAGGCGTCTAAGGGTGACGATAAGTCATTAGCAGCACAATTCAACCCAATGCAACCTGTAATCTGATGGCTGGGATAATTTTCACTCCTACATGACCATTAAGCCTGATAGCCAATGCTAATTAAATGAATATAGAAAAGCACCACTGAACGGTGAAGTGCCAAACTGATAAAACTGGAAACTAGGGCGAAAAACACATTAACCAACTGAGGCAGAGATCTAAAGAAGGAACCATGCAAACTCATAACCTATTTGAGTATGATGTGCAGTTCTGGTTTCTGCATTACAAGAAAAAGCTGGAGGCTTTGGAGAGGGTGCAGAAGAGGATTAGAGAGTATTAGCTATAAGGAAATGTTAGGGAGACTTGAATTGCTTTCTGTGCTACATCAGAGCCTGGGGACCAACCCCATGAAATTAATGACGTTATGGGAGGCTTTGATTGGGTAAACAGTTTGGGAGTGGAAATGTGAAATACTAGAAGGTTTAGCTTTAAGGTGAGAGTAGGAAAGTTTAAGAGACATTTATGAGATATGTTTTGCTTTACACAGAGAATGGGAGGTGCCTGAAAGGTGCTGCCAAGGGAACTGGTGGAGGCAGATATGAGAGTAAATGTTTGGACAGACAGTGAATAGGCAGGGAATGGAGGGTGAGTTGCTGTGTGCAAGTGAATGGGGTTAGTATAGGTTGGTATAATATTTGGCACAGTGTTTATGGGCCAAAGGCTCTGTTCCTGTGCTTCATTCTTCTGTGTTCTAATGGATCAGATAAAACTTCTGCAGTCCTGTTGTATTAAGTTGTACATGGTGGCAGACAATTAAGTAGCTTGCACACAAAGAGACTCTTATAAATCTCCGTCCTCCATCATAGTGGAGCCAAGCTTGAAAACGCAAAGGCTAAAGCACTTGCAACCATGAACAGCCTGTCTCAGCCTCCTGGTTTCCAATGTCACAGAAGCCATTCTTCAACCAGCTCAGCAGACTCTACTCGACATGAAATAATGGCTGAGTGTCCTGGCAATGGCAAAGGCTGTGAGCCCCAAGAAACCTCCCGGCTGATATTGCAGCTGACTTGTGTCACAAGATTGTCCCTGCTTCAAACCAAACCACTAGTCCTAAGCCAGTAGAAACTTGAATGCTTCAAAAATATCAGCTCTCATCTTTTCTAAACCCAGGAGTCCATGATAGTTTAAATAGTTGCTTAATCTTCCCTCTTACAAACCAGCCATATCAAGAGTCAGTCTGTTGAACTTTTGCCTCACTCCCTTTATCACAATTACATCGTTTCTTGGGTAGGGAGACCAAAACTGGACACAATACTCCAGATGATGTTACATCAAGGTCCTGTATAATCAGATAGAGGCACCCCAAATTTTGCACATAAATCTTTAGGATAAAGTCTAACATATCATTTTCCTTTCTAGTAGCTTGTTGAACTACCATATTATTTTAATGGTTTGTAGATGTATATTTGGGTCCCTCAGAATATCAACACTTTTTTAATAGGCTTTTCTGGCAAAGTGGGGAACCTCATATTTTTCCACCTTATTATTCTTCAGCCATGTTCTCGCCTATCCACGTACACCTCACCACTCCTCAGCCCTCCAGCTTCCTCCTCATAGCTCACTCTAGAACCTGGTTATGGTTTTCCACCTCTCCCATTGAGGGTGAGATAGAATGCCACTCTCCATGTGACCTCCGAAATTGTGGATGGTAACTATGGTAACTATGTGGCCATGGCAAACGCCCTGGTCTTTCTATACTTATGGTGCACATTGTCTCCCCAGGTGCCCAGGAGAGGCTGGCACAGCTCCCTTTCTGACTGTCATTCTCACATGCATTACTGAGCACTTGATAGTTTTTAGGGCATTAAACATTGCTAGACCAAGCATTTTCACACTAGTGGCTTTATAACTGGAAGACCTCGTCATGCGTGAAATAGCTCACAATATTCCCTACTTTCAGTTTGCCTTTCCCTTTAATCTTTTATTTGACATGAAAATGACCTAGGTTTTACCTAGGTCTTACTTTTTCTGTTATCCTTCATAATTTTCATTCTTTAAACTTCAGTCCTAAGAGTGAATTCTTAGTGGCTTTTACATAATGTTGGCCCACAAATTAATTGGTGTCTGTGTCTTAAACAAGGATTTTAAGGATAGATAGGAAATGCCATTAGATAATGAACTTGCTACCATATACAGTAATGGAAATGCTGAACATTTTGAGATGGTATATTGCTTTCAACCACAGATAAAGTCAACTTTGAAGCTCTCTCCGTACCAACCCTAACCTCACACGTGCAAGGATTTTGAAGCTCCCTGGCGGATTAGTTCTGAAAGGGGCAACTGCTCTGGTCAATAGAACATTATGGTCAATGGTAATTCCATGTGACACATGAATCTTCTCCATTCGTAAACTTGACACTGTGCATATGGAATTCAAAGATCCTGAATGTTTCCTTGTTGCATTGAGGTGCAAGTAAATGGCATCTTCTGATTAAACCTTATTCTTGTACGTGAAGATAAAATTGGTGTTTCAATTTGTCAGCTGATTCAAAATTTCAGAAACAGATAGTGAAATGATTTGCAGAAATAATCAGACTTCCTCTTTTGACACCATGGCCACCTCTGGCCAGTTGTGTTGGAAACACCATTTTATTCTTTGATGTGATTCCACCAGCACCAGGTTCATTCTTCATTAACTGCCGTTCCAGACTTAGTTTACAGGGTGTTTGGCAAAAGGCAGAGAAATTTGGTGACTCTGGTGATAGTGACCTGATCTGATTCTTTTCTCATCTGATGCTAATTTAAACAGTAATGTAGGGCTTATTGATCAACAGTCAGGGGTAGACAGTTCCCTGTTCTTCTAACCCAAAATATAGAGACTAGATTTAAGTATTGCAACTGCTGCACTGGCTAAAATCAGCTGACATAGTACAAATGAACTGTGTAATCTGTTGTCTCAGTTCTGTTTTAGATATATGAAGAGTGCCACTGAAAAAAATAGTCTGTATTAATGTTAAGCATTACTGTTTCAGGTGACACTTTGTCAAGAGACCTAGGGTTGTAATTGGTATTCCACTTGACGTTATGGCTTTTCTGTTACCATTGTTGATCACCATACCTTGAAAAATGTCAAGATTCAAAGTAAATCTATAGAATAGTAACTATATTAGGATCAACAAAAGATCAACTAGACTGCAGAAGACAACAAACTCTGCAAATTCGAATATAAGTAAATTGCAATAAATATTGTTTATGAGATAAAGAGTCAATAAAGTGAGATCATCGTTTGTAGGAATATTTCAGTGATGGGGCAAGTGAGTGTAGTTATCCCCTTTTATTCTCGAGCCTGATGGTTGATGGTTGACAGTAGTAACTGTCCTGGAACCTGCAAGTCTGCTGGAGTCGTCTATTGCATCCGGTGCTCCTGGTGCGGCATCCTCTACATCGGCGAGACCCGACGCAGATTGGGGAACCGCTTCGTTGAGCACCTACGCTCCGTCTGTCACAATAGACAGGACCTCCCGGTTGCCACCCACTTCAACTCTGCCTCTCATTCCCATCTAGATATGTCCATACATGGCCTCCTGTACTGCCATGATGAGGTCAAACTCAGGTTGGAAGAGCAACACCTCATCTAGCGTCTGGGTAGCCTCCAGCCTGGTGGTATGAACATTGAATTCTCCAATTTCCGGTAATTCCCTCCCCCTTCCCCTATCCCAGGTCCCTCTCTGCCTCTCTCCCCTTTCAACTTCCTGCTTCTTTATCTCTACAGTTCTTTCATGCTTATCCCCTCCCCCTCCCCCCTTTATCTTTTGTCTGACTGGTTTTCCACCTGGCGCCTCTAGGCCCTACCCCCTCCCCTATCTCTATTTCTGGGCTTTGGCCCTCTCTTCCCCCCCCCCCCATTCCTGATGAAGGGTCTCGACCCGAAACATTGGCTACTCTTTACTCACGGATGCTGCCTGACTTGCTGAGTTCTCCCAGTGTTGTGTACGTATTCTTTGATCCAAGCATCTACAGTTGTATTTTTGTGTTTTGAGTCAAACAAGTTACCTACTCCTAACAATGTTTCTGACATTTTTGTCTCTTTTCTTAAGAAATCAAGCCAATTTTGTGTGAATTGTTTCCTGAGATTAACAGATGTTAATGCTTTACAACAGAGTTCCTGTTGAGTAGACTTACTCAATTTACCATCTCTCTGGCAGGTACAGGTTGTATCTGACAGATGTGGGCAACGTGGAATTTTAGTGATATATTTTAATATGTTTTTTTAACCTTATTAAATTATTTCCTTTGCATTAGATTTTGGATGACAATGAGCACTGCAACATTTTGAAAGGTGAAATTCACAAGTGACTGTATAAAATAAAGCAAATTAGCAGTCATCTGTCAGATCTCTGGAAGGGAACAGAGATGTGGGAATGTGCTGTGAAAGTAGTTTACTTTCTATGGCCTTTGGGCAGAAGCTAATTGTTCAGTGGCAGATTCTAGTGCAGCTAGCAAAGGATTAGGCCAGATTGCTCATATCTTCCATATTGTTTTTTCTTGCTTCCACCCCCCACCCCACTACACACAAACACACGCATACAATGGTGAATATCTGGAATAAACTGTCAGATGAGGTAGTGGAGTCAGATACAATTACAACATTTTGAAGGCATTTGGACAGGTAAACTAGATAGGAAAGGTACAAAGGAGCATGGGTGTAATGCAGGCAAGGATTAATGTAGACCGGCACCCTGGTGGGCCAAAGAACTTCGTCCTCTGCTGTACGATTCTGTAAACGGGTCTGGTGCCCCTCTTCATACTGAGCGAGAATCTGGAAGTAAGAAGTTGGTGTGTTCCTATACAGCTTTTCTTCCCTCTTCTCAATCTTGTAGGTTGTTAACCCCAAGAAAAATAGAAAGATATAAGTAATTGCCTTCTGGGCTTTTCCATGTTTTAGCCCATTAACCAGTTTATATGGTGCAGAAATTTTTAGGAGACCTTTGCAATAAATGGGTAGTTTTCAATGGTTGTAATTTTCCAGAGTTCTCCAAAAGGCAGAGAAGAAATGGAATTAAATATTACCCCCCCCCCCATTAATGGGAAATAATTGAGCTTTTCTGAAAACTGACGGACTGAGAGGGAAAAAAGGAGTAGGAATTGAATTTCCTAATTGAGCAAGTTTAATGGAGTCACTGAACTTAATGTTGCACTGCGACCTGGCACATCCGAGAGGTAGAGGGTGTTCCAGAACTCCTGGAAGGCCTAGGTAGAGAGGATGTGGGAAGGTTGTTTCCTGTAGTGGGGGATTCTAGAACTAGAGGGCTCAACTTCAGAATACAGTGCCTTTAATCCAGAGATGAGAAGAAGTTTCTTTAGCTGAAGTTGGTGAATCTGTGGAATTAATTGTCACAGATTGTTGTGTAGGCCAAGTCATCGAGTAATTTAAAGCAGAATTGGATCGGTTATTGATTAATAAGGGTGTCAAATGTTATGGGAAGAGGGCTGTGTTATGGGAAAATATTCTGATTGGGATAATAAATCAGTCGTAATGGACCAGTGGAGCAGACTTGATGGGCCTAATGGCCTAATTCTGCTCCTATGTCTTATGGTCTTGTGGTCAAATTCGCTCTCATATTAGTTTATTTTCCTTTAGCCGGGCACTGTGCATTGCCTTGTGAAGTTGCTGCAGGTAATGTGATCAGCAGCAGCCCCCTGTGCTTCCCTTTCCATAACGTGGGAGATAGTTGTTCCTGATGCTTTCGTGGTTTTAGTCTTCTGCAATATGTTAATCAGTTTGATCTAAAATCCTAGTCTAGACAAGGGAGTGATAATCTTGCTCTGTCTAAATTTTGGTGGGTTTGGCACTCTATATCCAAGATTATCCCCATTCTTTATATTGTGCTTGACTTCTGTGTACTTTATTTGTACATTTATCAGTTTTCTCCTGGATATTCTTTGACAGTGTTCACTAAATCTTGAACACAAGGTTCTACAGATGCTAGAAATCTTATGAGGATAGGTTGGGCAAGCTCGGGCTTCTCTCTTTGGCGTGAAGGAGGATGAGATGTGACTTGATAGAGGTGTACAAGATAATAAGAGAGATAGCCAGTGCCATTGTCCCAGAGTGGAACTGAGAGGCTACAATTTTAATGTGATTGGAGGAAAGTATAGGGGGAGCCATTAGAAACAGTTTTATTTTAAATAGAGTGGTGGATGTGTGGGACACACTGTCAGGGGTACTGGTAGAGGCAGGTATATTAGGGACAGTTAAGAGACCCTTAGAGAGGCACATGGATGAAATTAAAATGGAGGGCTATGAGGGAGTGAAATGTTAGATTGATATTGGAGTAGGTTAAAAAGTCAGCACAACATTGTGAGCTGAAGAGTGCATACTGTTCTGTTCTCTGTAACTAAAAATTGCTGGAAATGCTCTGCAGGTCAGGTTTCACCTTGTGTTGGGAACCACCAGTTAACTTCAGTCCCTCTCCTGCGCCTGTGCATTGAAAGGTGGAAGCACGGCAGGAGCTGAAGCACGGTTGACAATGCACCTGCGCTCTTGCTCTAGTGTCACACTCACCATATAATGGAGGAAGGAGCTGGCATAATTAGCTGTGATGTGAAGGATAAATGCACATACGATCTGTTTATTTTTTATTTTTATACTTCTAACAATTTAAAGTGTGTTAATAAAACTGATTCTTTTTGCTTTTATAAATTATTTAAATATATTTCAATCCTTTAAAAAATATACATCTCTCATTAAATGACACTCTTAAAACTGCTTAAACGAAAGACCTTCTATCAGTCAGTCCACAAAGATGTGGAAGGTATGTGTGGGTAAAAGGCCAGGGTAGTGAGTACAGGAGGTGGATGGAATTGAGGAAGCTTCTGCCTATTGTTTCAGAACATTATCCTTTCATCAGAAATTGGGAAAAGTTTCAAAGTAGAGAGTTTATAAGATGCAGTGAAAGGTGACTGGAGAAAAAGGAAGGAAATATCTGTGATAGATGGAGGCAGAAAAGATTAAATTACACGAAGACTGATTGAACACAATAGAGTGCAGCAGTGGACGGCACCCTTCGGACCTCAAATTTGTGCTGAACTGGTTCAGCATATGATGCCTATCTCTTCTGCCTGCACATGGTCCATATGGCATTTTAATGTGCCCATCTAAGAGCCTCTTGAATGCCTATCATATCTGCTTCCACCATCACCTCTGATAGTGCATTCTGAACACTTACCCTTCTCTGGGCAAACAAAACTTTCCCTGCACATATCCCCTGAACTTTCCCCCTCTCACCTTAAATGAATGCCCTCTAGTATTAGAAATATTGACCCAGAAAGATTTACGGGTGAAGTAAAGTAGAGGCGAACATCTGCAAGAAACATGGAAGAAAATAGTAAGTTGAAATTAAAAGAGGAATTGGGGATGAACACTAGAAACTTGCAAGAAGATGCTTGAAGTGCCTGCTGTGTGTTACAACTTTCTATACTCCACATTGAAAACATGGGTTTCAGTTACCAAATATTTCTAACATTCTATTTCGGTTCCTCGACTTTCTTTTCACCTTCCTTGACTTGTCTAATTTTTCATCTGCCCCCCTAAATGTACAAATCTCCACCACACCACCAAGCTGATAAACAATAGGTGATCAGGTCCAAGTCTTCCACAATGAACATGATTAATCTCAGCACCGTAATTCATAGGTTTTGATCTCCAACTCTCAGTCCTGACCCTTCAACTCCGAGGCCTGATCTTCTCTGTGGACCACTGTACTCTCAAAATAATTTTCACATCCCCCTCAAATTCACCCTCAATTTTCCTTCTAGTTTGATCCAACGGCTCTTTATGCCCCAACACTTCCCTTGCTTCAGGAACAGACAGCTATTTCTTACATAGAACTGAATTTTTAAGCAACGGTGTTACTATCAAGTCAATTCAAGTCAACTTTTGCAATCATTGACGTTAAGTGGGGTACCATGTCTTGAATCTTGAAAAAAATTCTAGACCAGATTTGTTTTCAGAATTCTGATGTAAGGTTATCAGCTTGTAAGATTAACTCTGTTTTTCTGCATAAGTACTGCCCAAGCTGCTGAGTATTACCAGCATTTTTTTTTGTTCGATGTTGTGCCATCAAACAACTTGGTTGGGGATCAAGTCAGAGGTTTGATTTATTTTTATTTTCTTTGTCTTCTCAACACTGTCCAAAGAGCATATTCCCTTCATTCCCTTACACCTTTATTGTAATGGTTGCTCTGTAAATTTACTGAAATATCTAAAGTAGGAACAATTTCCATCATTGGCCTTTCCAATAAAACAAGGCAGATCTCCACAAATTCATTCTGTAACTTTATATATTCCCCACATTAGGGTGATGCTGCATTTTGTTAATTCAATGATACATGCTGATTAATTCTTTCTCATGTTTTGCATGTGCAATAAATCAATGTTTATGTATGCTTCATCTCATTCAGAGTAGCAGAATCCCAAGTTATTGTTTACTGCATCCAGTTCTGATTAAACTGAATACATGCAAAGCACACAAACAGAGATTTAGGCTGGAGTAGATTGCTCTGGTAAAATGTGCCAGTCGTAAAGTTGTAGTGGGCAGTGACGATGGCACTCACTTCAGTGTACCACTATTCAGGACACTTACAAAGGCAGGTGTGCAAAAAAAGATCATTGGGTACCCAAGTCATCCTGATCACAAACTGTTACAGCTGCTACCATCTGGGAAATGGTTCCGCAGCATAAAAGCCAGACCATCAGACTCTGGGACAGCTTCTTCCACTACGCTAACAGAGTGCTTAACTCACGCTGACACGACCATATTTCTATGTTATATTGACTACATACTATTTATTATAATTTACTCTAAATTGCACATTGCACATTTAGATGGAGATGTAATGTAAAGATTTTTACTTCTCATGTATATAAAGGATGTAAGTAATAAAGTCAATTCAATTCATATTTCTTCATTCTTGGCCATGGAACCAATAAAATTACTAACTGAAGAATAAATATTTCTGGCTATACTGATGCAAATCAGGAATCAAAACTCCATTGTGGAAGGGTCTCTTTTAAACTAGGAGTATATGATGTAACAGTTTTGCTTTCCTCACAATCTGCTGACGTGGTTGCTTCATAGCTGATTGCAGACTGAAACAGTTTCTGAAGTTCACAGAGTATGCTAAAAATAGCAGAGAGACGTCTCCAGCATTTAGCAACTGAGTTGTTTATGCAGTGCTTGCTTTAATGATGATACCACTCCACTAATGAGGCTACATTGTGATCAAAATGTCTACTTCCCTTTGCTTCTCCTAGATCATTTATCTCTAATAATTGACGAGTGGTGAAAGTCAGGTCCATTTTGTGTTTATGATTCAGGGACCGGCTCTTTAGCCACTGGGAGGAGATGGCTGAGGAGGATTCTGGCACAGATTTCCCTCTGGCAGATCGTTGGGAGACCTCTCTGTCATTACTGCAAATGAATTTGTTTCTTAGAGGTGGTCACAATTACAGCAGCTCTGATGTCTCCTGGCGTGTACTTTTCCACCAGACATGAGAAATGAGGTTATGAATTTGTGACTGCAGTACTTCTCTGCCAAGCTTTAGAGCTTCAGCAGGGATGCCATCTGCTTCCATGGCCTCCGTGATGGTGGAAATCAATATACTGATGTTTTAGTGCATAAAAAGTGAGTGAATTCGGAGCTACTTTTATTTGTCGCTCCTCTTTGTGAGAATCAGAAAACAATGAAAAAGTATAGGTTAAAAAAGCAAAAAAAAAAAACCCTCCATTTATTGATAATCTGACACAAAAAGAGAAAGTGTAGGAAGCACTCCGCAAGTCAGGCCAAATCTGTAGAGAAAGAATCAGAGTTAATGTTTCAGATTGATGATCTTTAGTCAGAACTAGTGAAGCTTGGAAGCAACAGTATTTTAGATTCCACAGAGGTGAAAGAGGAGATAAGGATGAAGTCGATGTCTGTGTTTGTGAGGAAAATAAGGGAAATGATATGACACAGGGAGAGGTTTGTTGATCATGGCAGATCTGGAGATGTAACCAGGAGTGTTTGAATGAAAATAGAGGGGAGAAGAAATAATACAATGCTGGAGCTGTGAGATACAAAGCAATGTGGATACTGAAATAGAAAATGGTCTAGTTAACAAATTGCCTAGCAACTGTGAAAAACAGAGTTAATATTACAAGCTGGTAAACTTCAGGGAAATTTTGACACAAACTGAATAGGCTGGTTATTTGAAATGCAATGTGTCTAGATGAAGGATGAGGCACTGTTCCTTGAGCTTAAGAAGAGTCTTTTCTGGAACACTGCATGAGGCTAATGACAGAAAAATGTTGGCAAGATAGAAAATGAAAGTGATGAGCAACAGGAAGTTGAAGGGCTCTTCTACGGTACAATCCCACCTCAGACCCCAGTGACATTGCCTGTGTGTCAATAACCGAAATGCTGTGAGTTCTAGCATCATTGAGGATGAGAACCTTCACTAACACCACCGTCATTACTTGCTTAATGTTTTATACCAGTCGTGACTGGATTAGGCGAAGTCGCAGAGCTTTGAGTTGATCAGTTGGTTGTAGCATTGGTTAGTTCTGTCTGTGGCATGGCATTTTTAAATAAGGATCTAGTACTGCAATGTTCACGGTGCATGAACATTGAATTGCTACTGATGAGGCTTTATTTTTATTATCATGCAAGTTCTTCACAATATCTCCTTTCAGCTGTGCACTCTGTCTCACAATACTTCATAAGGTCACAAAGTACATTTAAGCTCTCAGATGTCAGGGAATGTTTAAGGCATTTATTGTGTTCTTTTGCACATTTTAGATTAAAGTATTTCAAGAATGACAGTAAAGTATTGTAGGGAGAAGCATGTGAAGCATGTGAAGCCAACAAATCAAAAACCTTAGAGTTATTCGAGGAAAATCCAGAATACTGTATGTCAGTGATACAGACAGTAATAATGGATGTGCACCTAAAATCATAACCCTTTTTTGTTTGCTTTGCCAGCGTTGAGATTCATGCAGCAATTTTCCTGTTTTGAACTTGCAAGTGTTGTTTTGGTCTGTCCACTGCTCAAGAGTTGGAGCACTGAACGAAATTGCCAATATCTTTGCATCATCTCACTGACCATTACTTTTTCAAATGACACATTCTCATTAGATCAAATGATAGACAAAAGTACCAGTCTTCCTTCCATTTATTTACTTTGAATGGCACGCCTTTCATCCAGAAAGCTCACCCTTACTGGCAGAAGGTAATATTTAAACACTGGCACAGTAAATGACAGCAATGCGTTGGACTCAGCTGTCTACTTTCAATAGATTTTGGATGGGAATAGAACTATCTCTATTACCTCAATAAAATACAATAATGCACCTTTACCCTTTTATTTTGTTTGCCATTAATCTGCAGGCCAAATACCAACATATCATTGCAGCTACAAACTTTGATTGCTCCAGCCGAGCTGTATACTGGCTGCCTGAGCCTAATCTGCACATCACAGGTTTCTGGAAATGCCACAGTAGAAAATAAAATACAATTCAGCATATGTCAGCCTTCCTGTCAAATGAACAGTGGCTCTGAATTAGGGACACTGGGACTCTTCATCCGTCATATTTGACTGCAGCACAAGGCCTGTTTGAAGATAAAATAAAGTGAAAGCTTCTTTAGACCATTGCTAACAAGATCATCAGCCAGTGGCATTATTGAATGAATGAGTATAGTCCAGTCAAAATGCACAGCTCACTAGCACATCCTTAGAACTCTTCTGCTACCCCACTTGGTCAGAGAAAGCCATCTTTGCTAGATATGATCATTGTACACTGCATTTTTCATAAGTATTAATTATAACCTGAGCACAAGGAAATAAATAGGAATATCCCACTGGTGTGTCCTTTCCCTTTCGTGCCCACGAGTGGGCATAGCCACAAGGCAGCGGAGGTTTGAGATCAGAGTTTTCCTTCTCCTAGATGAGCTGCCAACCATGGCTGATGAGCCCATCTGCCCAAAGTGACGAGATTTAAGCCTCTAGTGACCTGCCTTTTTACTCCTGTCAGTAGAAACGGTTCTACTGGGCTGACTTGCTAAGCCAGATGTGAAGGCCAGGAGCTGGACTTGGTTGTTAGAGGCTATTTGAGATGCATCACATTGGGAGCATTTAATAGGTAGCGAGAGCTTACTCACACAACCACCCCAGCTATAACAACCTTAAAGGACCAGCTTAGGATCAGTAAGG
This sequence comes from Hypanus sabinus, assembly GCF_030144855.1. Lineage (NCBI taxonomy): Eukaryota > Metazoa > Chordata > Chondrichthyes > Myliobatiformes > Dasyatidae > Hypanus > Hypanus sabinus. The sequence continues at coordinate 40,786,475 of NC_082722.1, forward strand.
TCATATTCTAGCAAATTAATGGGAAGAAACTATGTTTAGTCTATAAGTTCATTCAGAGTCATAAAGTATGGAAAAAGGCCATTCATCCATTCTTCACATTGCCAGTGAGTACCCACTCATATTGTTCCCGTTTTCCAGCTCTTAGCACATAGCCCTCATTGTCTTGGTGATATAAGTGCTGTTCAGGACACTCTAAAATAATGATAGCAACTGCTTTCATTATTCTGTGGAGCACTGTAGCCCAGGTACTCACCACTCTGGGTGAAAAAGAATTGCCCACAGATCCCATCAACATCTCTAAACATCTGTTCTATAGATTTTTTCATCTTTGATAAGAGGCAAAGTTTCCATGATACCTATACCCCTCGTATACCTCAATCATGTCCCTTTTAAACCACCTACTCTCCAGGGAAAACAGGTGTAATCTCTCCAGTGCAGTAGTATTCCTCAGTATTATCTTTATAAGTAATTGCAGACTCAGTAATCGCCAATAAGATATGTAGTGTTATTTCTGTTTGATGACGGTCAATTATTTTGTCAAGTTGTATGCGAAAGAATTGAGTGGAGAAGCATTAAGCATAAGTCTGTATTTTTTTGTGGACTGACATTTCAAGAGCAGTGAACCCTTTCTCTGCCTCAGGTACACTCCAGATGGACTATTCCAAATATCCACCCTGATGATTTTCATTAGCTCCCATTCTTTCTCCATATCCATGTCTTGTTCCAAACTCTTCTAACAGATTTTCATCCCAATACCCTTCTAATCTAGTGTGTTTTCCAGTAGCAGCAAAACAGGCATTCATGAACCATGAACCAAATCTCTCATCATCAGCAGCACCATTTTTTCCTTTTGTGTATCTTCCATAGTCCCAGGTAAGAAATAACTTTCTTCAGCTAAATGGGGAAAAACAAAGTTAATTTATTATTAAAGTACTGTACATATATGTTACCATATACAACCTTGAAATTAATTGTCTTGCAAACATTTATAGGGATAAAGAAATACAATAGACTCCCAGGCTGTGATTGAACTAGTTAGATACTCTCCACTGTGTATCTATAGAAGTTTGTCAAGGTTTTTGGTGACATTCAGAATCTACGCAAACCTCTAAGCAAGCAGGGTTGCAGTCGTGCTTTCTTTGTGATGACACTTGAGTGCTAGTCCCAAAACAGATCCACTGATATATTAATGCCAATAACTTTAAAGCTGCTGACTCTCTCCACTAGTGAGTGCACTGATGCAAAATTTAATAAATATTTGAAATTGGTGTATTATTGTCATACATATGTATCGAGATACAGTGAAAAGGTTGTCTTGCATATTGTTCATACATGCAAATCATTGTGCAGTGCATTGAGATAGAACAAAGAAAAGCATTAACGATGGAGAAAGTGCATTGCAGGTAAATGATAAGGGTGCAAAATCATAACAAGAAAGAATGTGAGGCCAAGAGTTCATTTTATCATACTAGGAAATGATTTAATAGCCTTATAACAATAGGATAGAAGTTGTCCTTGATCTTGATGGTATGTGCTTTCAGGTTTTTCTATCTCTTGATGGAAGAGGAGAAAAGAAAGGATGTCCAGGGTAGGTGGCCTCTTTGATAATGCTAGCTGTCTTACTGAAGCAGCAAGAGGTATTGACAGTGTCTATAGGGAAAAGCTGTTTCCCATGATGTACTGGGATGTCTCCAAGACTCTGCAGTTTCTTGCAAACACGTGCAGAACAATTGCCATGCTAAGCCATTATGCATCAAAGTAGGATTCCCTCCATGGTGCATCAATAAAAATAGCTAAGAGTTGACAGAGACATGGCACAGTTCTTTAGTCTCCTGAGGCAATGGTGAGCTTTCTTGGCTGTAGCATCTATGTCGATGGACCTAGACAAGCTTTTGGTGATGTTCACTCCTAGGAACCTGAAGCTCTCAATCTTCTCAACCTCAGCACTGTAGACAGGAACTTGTGCTCTGCTCCCTTTCCTGAAGTCCATGATCAGCTCCCTTGTTTTGTTGACAATGATGAAAATGTTGTTGCAATGGCATCATGTTGCTAAGCTCTGCCTCCTTCCTGTATTAGAATTTGTTGTTATTTGAGATACTGCCCAGTATGATGGTATCATCTGCAAACTTGCAGATGGGGTTAGAGCTGAATCTAGCCATGCTGTGATGAGTGTAGAGTAGGAGGTTAAGGACGCAGCCTTGTGGAGTACCAGTGTTTTGACTAACCATGGTGGAGATGTGGCTGCTCACCCTTACTGATTGCAGTCTGTTGGTCAGGAGGTCAAAGATCTAGTTGTAGAGGGAGGGGTTGACTTCCAGGATCAGGAGTTTGCTTGGAATTATGTTATTGAAGGTAGAGCTATAGTCAATAATCAGTAGTCTGATATAGGTGTTTTACTGTCCACATACATGAGGGTATTTCATAATGCCTGCATGCAAGCTATGTTATGAGATTGCACTGGATAACATGTCCATTGAGTAATATAAATTTATTCACATTGTGGTGAGCATTCAGTCCATGACGACAGATGAGAAGAGCTTGTTTATCTCAACTGCCGTCTGTATTGTGACAAGCACTATAACAGACAGTGCACCATCACTCAATGAGAACCAACTCGGTCACGTACAGATGAGGGAGGTGACTATTACACACCCCGATTACAGGCAGGAATACCCACAAACACACAAGCAAATAACTGTATAACCCAAGCTAAAATGTAACAATAAGTGAACTTGAACATGTCACCATAATTCCCCAAATGTATTTTAAAACAAGAGCAATAAATAGTGCTGGCCGCTAGGAATGCTGGGGCGAACCGTGCCCCTGGAGCTCCACAACGAGGTGCCAAGCCTCGTGGCAAGTCCAGAGCCCACAACAAAGTCCGAAAGTCTCAGTGGTGGTCAATGCCAGTCCCTGAGGAGTTGAGGGGTATCTGTAGCCCCACTCTAGGGGAGGCACTGTTTGGTGAGGCAGGAAGCAGGGCACCTGGAGTGTCAGCCTCATGACTGCCTTCTGCTGCTCAGGCAGCTCCACCTGGTATATCATGTTGGAGATGTGATCGAGCACCTCTCCCAGAGTCCCTTCCAGTGGCTTCCAAGCTTGGGGAATAGTTGTTCCTTCCGGGCGGGGCAGTAGACCCATACTGCTGCTTTGGCACCCTAGACTGATGGTCTGGCCCTTTCTGGGATGTTCAGTTGTCGCAGCAGTGCACGGACAGCTCCATGTCCTGCCCGCACCCAGGCCAATAGAAGCATTTGCACAGTTTGCCCGGTGATTTTGCGACCCCGAATTGGCCACCCCCACCAGCATGTGCGCCGACCAACCACAGCACCGTGACGCATCCGCGCAGGTCCCCCAGTAGGACAGCAGGTTGAGGCCAATGATGCAGGGCTCTCAGATGTCGGCGAGCCACATCTTGTGCTCTGCTGCGCTTTGCCCCACTGCGATGCGCAGTTGCTTCTTCCCTTTCACCGTAGCACAGTCACCGAGACCGTAGCCAGCTGGATCGCTGTCAACGCAGGGATTCTGCCTGGCATTTCCTGGTGGCTGCACTGGGCTGTGGCATGGTGCCAGTGTGGGGCAGTTCCAGACCACGTGGCCTGCCTTGCCCATCCGGTAACAGAGATCACTAGGGGGAACACAGCAGGACTGGCGCGGCGCTGGTCGGAACTGGCGCTGGGTCCTCCTCCACCTCGGTGACCCTAGGCCAGGTTCGCGGCATGCAGGGTGACGTTGAAATGCCTTGAGGGGCTAAAATTGCTTCTGCCCTTTCCGCCTCGGCCAGCGATGATGGTGATGTTAGGCAAACGTGCTCCGGCATCAGCACCTTTACAAACGCGTGGAGGGCAAGCTCTTCCTAGGCCACGGGAGGGAACTGGGGGTAGCCGTGCTGAGCACAGTGCTGGAATTTGCCTTGAATGCCCTCAGGCTTTCCCTCGCATGGCACTGCCTGCTGCCCAGTTCTTCCCTCATTGCTTCGTCCGGTGCCCTCTGCATGAAAAACTGCTGCAGTGCCGCTATGAGGGCCTTGTAGGTACCTGTTCAGCCAGCGTTACATTGAGGAAGGCCCACAGAGCATCCCCTCCAGGACCAGGGTAAGCTGCACCGCCGTCTCTGTGGGGCTCCACCCGCTGTGTCATGCGGCAAGTTTGACTTGCGCCAGGTAGGTACCATTGTATCTGGGGAGTTTCAGGGTGGACCTCGTGCTGTTAATTGCTGCGGCCCATTTGTCTTCCTCTTTCTCTGGCGGTGCTGGTGGCGCCTGCTGTGTTGCCCATCCTCCCTTGGAAGTGGATGATGCCCTCCAACATGTCCCTTGGGTTGGGGTGCCTGGGCATACTCGCCTCATCAGGGTTCCCTGTGGAGGCACAATGCCCGATTCCCAGGTTCTCCCTCTGGGTCAGCGACCCGTCTTTGGGAGCCCGGCCTGGGGCTGCAGGAAAGGCACACTGCCCAGTCCCTCGACTTATTCCCTGCATCCGACGGCGGACCCCTTCAAGTTCACTGCCCAATTTGTAATCCCACTCCTGACACCAATTTGGCAAGCATTCGGTCCATGATGACAGATGAGAAGAGCTCGCATCATCTCAGCTGGTGTCTTTATTGCAACAAGCACAGTAACAGACAGAGCAGCATCGCTCAGTGAGAACCAACTCAGTCATAAGCATATGGGGAGGTGATTATTGCACACCCCGGTTACAGTCAGGGTGACCCACAAACACACAAGCAAATAACTATAACCCAAACTAAAATGAAACAATAAATGAACTTGAACATTTCACCATAATTCCACAAACACATTTTAAAACAAGAGCAATAAGTAGCGCTGGCCGCTAGGAATGCTGGGGCGGGGTGTTGACCATGACCCCCGGAGGGCCATAGTATTTTAGGTGGTGGCCTTGGATTATGTGCTGGTTACGTGGAACACAGTTGTCAACTATTGGGAAATTACAGGTCCTTTAGCTTGTTGTTTTCCAGGACAGGAAATACAAAAGATGACAAGGAACATGCCTGCAATTTTCTGATTCAGCTTGCAGTGCACCACCTCACTGTTTTCAGTTTAGAAAAGTAATCCATCATGTGTGCCTCTCACCAGAACCCGCTGTAGCAGTTGAGACAGAACATCCCGTGTTTCCTTGTTAGTCATGAAGGATGTTCATTGCATATGGACCCTTTAGAGTTTCTGTGGCTTCTTAGGGTCTCTAAGAGATCTCTGCGTGTGCAAACTGGGAAGGGGACAAAATGTCTCTTCAGCTAGCTGTGCTGGGAAAGCTCCAAATTCTAAATTAGAATACTTAAGTGTAAAACTGTACACAAAAGGAAAAGATACGGGGAAACAGAGCAATAAGCACAAAAGGTTGAAGGAACTCATCAGATCAGACACCAAATATGGAAATGAATAAACAGTTGATCAGACCTTTCTTGTCCCAAAACATCCATTTATATTGATGCTGTCTGAACTGCTGACCTCTTCCAGCATTTTGTGTATATTGCTCTGGATTTCCAGCACCTGCAGAATCTCTTGAGTTTAAGGGAAGATGGATAGAGTTAACAGAGAGAAAGATAAAAGGGACAGAAAGAAAGAGTTTTAATTTTAGATTTGTTGTGGTGAGTTTTCAGACTAGGCGTCTGACAATAACTAAGACTTCTCACTTTTAAAAATTTGCAAACCTAGGTGAATAAAATGCAAGGAGGGGCAGAAAGCTCATCTGGCTGAGAAGAGGGCCCAGGGTGGACAAACTCAGACCCTCCTCACTCTGTAGCTTTAATACAGCCCAAGGGTGGGGCCACACCCGATAATGATGACATTAATTTCAACAATGGTGTGCAGGAGAGCACATCAGAACACACAACACATCGAACCTTGAAAGGGATGGGCTACAGCAGCAGAACACCATGAACACACACTCTGTGGCCACTGTATTAGGTTCAGGAGATGTCTAATAAAGCAGTCACATCTTAGTTATAGTTATTTTATGTCCCTTGTATGATGGTGGGTTTTAGGGGGTATATTGTGAGCACAAAGGCGTTAGCAATGGCACGGAACTAACCCTTATGTGTGAGGAAAATAGATTAGATGGAAATAAATATAATGATGGGATTGATAGGGAATTTTTTTTATCAGCAGAAAGGCCTCTTCCTATGTCATATAGAAATATGCTCTCTATAAAAAATTGACTAAAAATGTGCCATTGCAAATTGAAACATAAGAATTGTGATAGGATATCTATTACTAGGGTAAAGTTGTTGACTGCGGGAGCATTAGCTGTTTCCACAGCTACATTCTGTAAACACCTTTGCACAACGTTTGCCGTTTATTACTCCTGCAATGCCATAGTTATACCAAACAGCCCTTCATCCAGCCACAGGTTCCTTAATGCAGCACAGGGAGACCAGCAACAACAAGTAAAGATTAAATGTAAATTATAACCAGCTCTACCACAGAATTTTTGCTCTCTCTCCACTTGGGATTTCTTGCTCAGAATTCTCTCACTGTCAGGTTGGAGCTAAAGCCAGCTTCCTGGAGACTCAGCAGCGGGTTTTTTAGGAGGAAATACACTACTTGCAATTGATTCACAATGGGAGTTTTCTTATCTTTTTTCACTAATGACCTTCTTAGCACCTGTTGCTGCCTGCCTGATGTATAAGGAAAAAGTTTGACGATATACAAGTTATCTCCTACACTAAACCATGAAAGAATTTGCTGAGGAAACCCAGCTAGTGATTCATCAATATGATATTGGAATTAAATTGTAGTAGTTTATCTAAGTTGGGACCTATGACACATTCCATAATCACTAGGAGCTGGAAGTTTTCCATTACATTAAAAAAACAGTTCTTTAATGATGTTCTTTGATTGAACAGTTTGAGAGGTGTGGATGCAAAACTGCTTTTTGAAGCATAATGGATGAGTCAGATTAATTTCTACTTTGCAGATTGTATTTATCCTTATGAATAAATACACATTAAGCTATTTCCCTATGGATAACATAACAATCTTAAAAATGCTGTAGTACATTTTTACTCTGTTACCTCCAAAATATTAGAACGCTCCCTGACATCATTTTGGTGGCACTAACCTTAAAAGCAAATAGTAATTGTAAAGGCACACTTGGAAGGTCTGGCCCAGCTGAAAAAGGCCAGAAGAGAAATAAATTAAAGTGAAAGTTTACATTACTTTCTCTTTCAACTTCACTTTCTTAATGTTTAGTGGTTACACAGTGAAATTTATAAACCCCTGAGTCACAAATGCTTGGTTGATCCCAGCATGGAACACTTAAATGCAAAGCTACCACACTGATAGCAAATTGATTTCACACCATAGTCCTTTAGACTTTACAAAGCTAACAGTATTTTTAGCCTTGTTACTCAGATTTCTTGTATGAACAAGGGAGTTATAGTTGGACTATAACTAGTCCGAAACTTGTTAGTAAGTTAGACCTCTGACAGAAATCTGGGATAATGACAAGAAAAGTGATGTGCTTTCATTAATAAAACATGTAAACATATCCCTAATTTAAACTGTTAGTGTTTATGAATTACCATTCCCACATGGGCAGTTTTGTTTTGCTATGCATTTTTAAAACTAACCTATTAACTTTATAATATTGTTGCTCTCCAAAAAGCAGGTTCTATTCTGTTCCTTGAAACTGAAGTGCAGTTCAGCCTTGTCTTATTAAGCTGCAGATGTTAGCATTTGAGGAAAGACAAGGAAGATGGGCTCATTTCTCAGAAGTGTGTTTCCTTTCTGGTGGTCCAAAATAATATTTCTATTAATGTGTTCATGAAAGCTTTGGGAAAAGTTAAGGTGAAATTAAAGTTAAGTTATCCAGTTTGAAAAGGAGAATAGTCCAGCCATCACTTGACAGAGAAAATCAGAAGAATAGGTGTCCTTGGCCTTGCTACAGCACTGAGATCAGGACAGAGTTTGCATGTCATGAGAAGATGCTGAGCAGTTTTTGCTTTATTACCTCAGACTCATTCAGGCATTTTCTGACAATACAAAGTGACCAATTCAACTTAGAATCTACTAATTTTGTCATCATACATTGATTACTGTGCCAATGTTTGTGATGGATTGGCCACAATCTTTGGATGAATGATGGCCATATTGCCAAGCAAGTTCTGCGTGCCTCCAACTTGCTGCAGCTGGATGTGCCTCCGTCCAGTACAAGGACAACAGCAAGAGAGGTATGGAGATGGAAGGCATTATCTATTTATTTTTAATTGAGATACAGCGCGGTTGTTCTAGCCCTTCATGCCTCACTGCCCTAGCAACCTCCACTTTAACCCTAGTATAATCATGGGATAATTTACAATGGCCAATTAACCTGCTACCTGGCACACCTTTGCTCTGTGGGAGATAAGTAGCTGGACTACCTGGCGAAAACCCCACGTTCCACGGGGAGGATGTACAAGCTCCTTACAGATGACAGCAAAATTGAATTCTGAACTCCAAAGCTCCAGACTTTAACAGCTTTGCACTGACAAGGACCATTGGAAGATGGCCAATGACGATTGGGATCTCTGGTCTGATTAGCAGGCACTGAAGCAGGTGATTGAAAAGCTGTCTGAGAAGAGGACCCAACTACCAAAGAAAAAAGCTGATGGATGATAATGAATAATTAGAAAATAAAACATATTCGCTTAAGAAGAGAAGATAGAAATATACATAAAAGTCTGTGCACTGTTAATCTTTATAAATTGGAGAAGTAATTTAGGAAAGGTCCCTGTATATCATAAAAAGATTGTTTCAAATTTAAGACTGAGCGCGGATCTTCTCTAAATTTTTCTTTGGTAGTTGGTAGGGGGTTGACTTTTTATATAAAAAATTTCTTTTATGATGTAAGAACTATCTTAAAATTTTTGATTATGGAGTGGTATACCTTTATGTGATGTGCTATAACATTTTGATCAATTTTATTACAATATATGAATGTACACTTTATGTTGGGATGTATCTATGTGTTGCACTCTGTAAATCTTGTTTTTTCTTCTGAATGAAAATACTGTAAAAGAAGAGAAGGGGACCCAGGGGAAACTGGGGCTGATAAGTATAGCAGCTCCTTAACCCCTTGCCTTCCTTCTACAACAAACATGGCAGAGCCACCCATCCCAGCCAGAGGCTCCTGAGCCACACGTGGTGCTGCTCAGAATGGAGTCGACCAGCATTGCCAAAATCACTTTCTAACAGGACAGAAGACTGCCGTGTACAACGGTACTTAAACATTTATTAAATGTACAATAGCTGTGAACTCGCTGTGCAGAGCACAGTAGTAAGTATGGCACTTTGGATACTCTTAAAGGGAATCACCTACTGGGGGGGGGGGGAGCCACAATGACTGGGTCTCTGGCACTGAGTTTGGGGCTGTGGCTCAGGAGAGAAGAGGACTGCAGCAGTGATAGGAGATTCCATAGTGAGAGGAATAGAGAAGAGTTTCTGCTGACATGATAGGGACACCCGGATAATATGTTGCCTCCCAGGTTCCAGGGTCAAGGATGTTTTGGATTGGGTCCATGACACTCTAAGCGGGTAGGGTGATCAGTCAGAAGTCTTGGTACATATTGGTACCGATTACGTAGTTAAGAAAGGCGAGAGGTCCTAAACAAAGATTTAAGGGAGCTAGGTAGAAAGCTGAGAAGCAGGACCTTCAGGGTAGTAATCTTTGTACTGCTGCTCCTGCCGCACACCAGTGAAGGTAAGAATAGGAGCATTTGGCAGATGAATGCATGGCAGGGGGCAGGGATTCAGATTTCTGGATCCTTTCTGGGGTAAGTCCAACCTGTACAGAAGAGATGGGTTACACCTGAACCCAAGGGGGACCAATATCCTTGTGGGTAGGTTTGCTAGAGCTTTTGGGTGGGTTTAAACTAATTTGACAGGGGAATGGGAATCAAAGTGATAGGGCTGAAGATAGGCCAGAGGCATTGGGTAATGATACTGCTAGCAAAGACAGGGTGATGACAGGGCAAAATTGCAGCTGAGTTACAATGTAAAATGGGGACAAATTCAAAAAAGGTGATAAATACAGGACTGAAGGTGTTGTATTTCAATGGTATACAGAATACAGAATAAGGTAATGAACTTGTAGTGCAGTTACAGATTGGCAGGCATGGCATTGTAGGTATAGCTGAGTCATGGCTGAAAGAAAATTATAGCTGGGAGCTAAACATCCAAGGATACACATTGTATCAAAGGGCAGGCAGGTAGGCAGAAGGGGTTTTTAAGAGCAGTTCATGGTTCCACTCACTAGGAATCAGATATTCTTGACTGAGTGTTGTGCAATGAACCAGAATTGATTAGAGAACTTAAGGTGAAGGAATACTTAAGGGACAGTGATCATAATATGATAGAATTCACTCTGAGATTTGAGAAGGAGAAGCTAAAATCAGATGTATCAGATTACATTGGAAATTAATTGATGTATCAAATTAATTGGAAAAGAACACTGGCAGAGATGACGACAGAGGAGCAATGACTGGAATTTCTGGGAGCAATTTGGAAGGCACAGGACATCCCAAGGAAAAAGTATTCTAAAGGTAGAATGATGCAACCGTGGCTGACAGGGGAAGTCAAAGCCAACATGAAAGCTAAAGAGAGGGCATATAGGAGAGCAAAAATTGGTTAGATGATTGGGAAATTTTTAAAATAACAGAAGGCAATAAAAAAGTCATAAAGAGGAAAAGATGGCATATGAAGGGAAACTAGCCAATAACATTAAAGAGGAAACCAAAAGTTTCTTCCAGATATACTGAGTAAAAAAGAAGTGACAGTAGATATTAGACCACTGATAAATGATGTTGTAGAGGTAGTATTGGGGGGGGGGGGGTGGTGAACAAGGAAATGGCAAACAAACTGATTAAGCATTTTGCATTAGCCTTCACTATGTAGAAGTATGCCAGGGATTCGAGAATGCTGGAGGCAGAAGAGAGTGAAGTTATCATTACTAGGGAGTAGGTGCTTGGGAAACTGAAAGGTCCAAAAGTAGATTATTCTCCTGGACCGGATGATCTACACACCAAGGTTCTGAAAGAGGTGGCTGATGAGATTGTGGAGGCATTAATGATTATTTTTCAAGAACTAACAGATTCTGGCATGGTTTCAGAGGACTGGAAAATTGCAAATCTCACTCAATTCTCCAAGGAGGGAGAGAGGCAGAAGAAAGGAAATTATAAGCCAGTTGGCTTGACCTCAGTGATTCGGAAGAGGTTGGAGACATTTGTTAAGGCTATGGTTCCAACATACATGACGGCACATGACAAAATAGACCGAAGCCCGCCTGACAAAGGAGAATTGGTGGATGTTGTGCACTTGGATTTTCAGAAGGCCTTTGACAAGGTGCCACATAGGGCTCCTTAACAAGATTAAGAGCCCATGGTATTACAGGACAGATACTAGTATGGATAAAACACTTGATAATTAGCAGGACGCAAAGAGTGGGAATAAAGAGAGCCTTTTCTGGTTGGCTGCTAATGACTAGTGATGTTCCACAGGGGTCTGTGCTGGGATCAATTCTTTTCCCGTCATATGACAATAATTTGAATGATGGATTTGATGGCTTTGATGGTGCAAAGGGATTTGGGAGTCCTTGTGCAGGATTACCTAAAGATTAATTTGCAGGTTGACAGAAGGGGAAAACTACTCTCATTTACGGGCTTTCTTATCTTGTTATTTATTGCCATTCATTTATTAACTGCATTTGCACAGTTTGATTACAGTTTACAGTTTCTGATGTTTACAGTTTGTGTTCTATAGGTATACTAAAAATGCATGCAGAAAAATATCTCAGGGATGTATGTGATGATGCGTATGTACTCTGATAATAAATTTTACTTTGAACTTTTGAACTTTGATGACATATGCAATTAATGTATTTTTAAAAAACCCATAATTAATTATTTAAAGGAGCCGGGATGCTTAATCAACCAAGATTACTCAAATACACAACACTGCCCCCGCTTAGCTATAAACTTCAACTCAATAGAGAATGCAGCTCAGCCATATACACAGTAATGCAACTACTATATACATTGAAAACATTGTAAATTTAAATTGTCCCATTTATTACTGAAGATTTAACCACTGTGGAGCAGATAATGACTCTCCTGATGGGGGACAACCTTGCTTGTCAGGTGAAACTTGTGGCAGTGAAAACAATCTCAGGTTCTGGAGCCTCCTCAATGGTGGTTTTGGAAGTTGACTTTGAGATTGCGAGAAGTGGTTCTGATGGCTCTGGACAGCTTTCTTCTCCTTTTTTCTCTCTGGATCTACTTGGATCCTTTTATTTTTCATTCTCATGTTCCTTCTCTCTATCTCTTCCTTCCTTTCCCTTCTTCAAGTTTTTGCATCTTGATCTTAGGAACATCCATTTAGTTCACTGGAGTATTGTCTTGTTAATCCATCCACTGCTCCCTTTACAATCTGATCTCCCTTCTTGGTTTCCTCATCCACAACAGCATTTGATGAATCCTCTGTTTTTGTATCTGCATCAACTGTTTCTTTTTGGCCTTCCATTCATTCAGCTGGGCCTTGGTCTTTGCATCTACTTTCATAAGCAGCTTTTTGTCTCTCACGAAGTTTTTCCAATAACCTTAATGCACAGAGAGTAGATTCTGGTACTTTATACTCACGAAAGCTGAATGCTTGCTAATTTTCGGATGCTCTTTGAACTCTCTCCCAGCTGAAAACCAAGCCACATTTTGCAAGTAACTGCCTGATTAACACATCAGAAGCCTTCTCAGATATAGTGCTTACAAAAACTGTTGCAGTTGGATCACTGTTTTCATCATTTTCTTGCTTCCTCTGAGCAGCATGATCCTTCATGCTTTCCAACCAGTGGCACAGAGGTTTGTCCTTTGTTGGGCAGAGGTTCATGGCATTCGGCGTGGAGACAGTAATGGCATCATCCAGAACCTTTATTAATTTACTTTCAGTTGGCTTCATTGCAGGGAATGTGTCATGCAAATGGTGGAAGGGTTTCCAATCAAGTTGTTGTCTCAGCCAATCATGGCCCCATAATGCTGGTCTTGCTGTTTTTACCACGTACAAGCTCAATGTGACTTGTTGGTTGTTGTATTTCACTGTACGGATGTCATTCCCACAGGAGTTATCTTTTCTCCAGAGGAAGTTTTCAACTGGATACCTGCAGACTTAAGTTTAGTCTCTTTAAGATGCCGTTCAAACTTATTCTGTAGAATGACTGAAACAGCTGAACTAGTGTCCAATTCCATTTTAATTAATTTGCTTTTCACTTCTGGTGTAAGGTAATTTGCTTGCCTCCTGTTACTTTTTTTTGCATTTTCTGCAAGTTTCGCCTTTAAATCTGCATTTGTTTGATGTATGCAAGCCCCTGCCACAACAGTAACATGATTTGTTCAGCCAGGCCAGTTGCTGTTTAAACGATGCAATTTTTTTCATGCTCACTTTCGTTCCTGTCTGCAACTCCATTGTGTGTCTGTCTGTGGTTTCCATTGAAACAGTGATTTTAACTGCTCATTCAATATAAACTGTGTTTCAGTGAGGAGCCGTTTTTCAATGTGTTCTTATAAGATTCCATAACCTAAGTGATCTCTTAGTGTATTATTAAGCCCATTACAGAAACTGCCAAAGCTCAGCCAACCTCTTCAATTCAGCCACGTACACTGAAATGCACTTCACTTCCCTTTGATTCCATTATGAATCCAAATGTGTTCTGCAATCAACAATGACCTGGTTTGGTGTTCCTGCATCACTTTTACAATAGCAGCAATGGTCACTTCTGATGGTTTGATTGGAACAGTCAAACTTTGAAGCAAACTGCATGCCTTTTAAGCCTAATGAACTCAGCAAAATTGACTTGCTTCTAAATGATTATTTCATTTACTTCAAAATTCTCTTCCAATAGTTCAGTATACATGAGCCAATTACCTATTGTGTAATCAAATTCATCTATCATTCTGATGTAGCCAGCTATTTCTGATTTTTAAATGATTATTGTCACCTGGTATTCACTCTTTATAGAACATAGAAATCTACAGCACATTACAGGCCCTTCAGCCCACAATGTTGTGCTGACCATGTAATATACTCTAGAAACTGTCTAGAATTTCCCTAGGGCATAGCCCTCTATTTTACTATTTTTATGAACCCTGAATTCTTCTGTTCTCTGACTCAAAAAAAAACTCAGTCATATCTGCTCTTCCGAAGACTGTCTATGCACATGCACGTCAGTGTTTTTTGTTAGTTTGAGCGTTTTGCTGTATTCTGTTGGGTCTGTGGACATCTTGGATGTGCTTTAAAAATACATCGTCACCTATGTAATGTTTTGTAACTTCAAGGCATTAAACTAATTCAAGGAAGATGTGTGGAGTTCAAAGTATGGGTGTATCTTGGTCTTTACTTTAAACAAGGTGTGTACATATCACATGATAGTATTGATGACATATGCAATTAACATATTTTTACATTTAACCTGTAATTAATTATTTAAAGGAACAAGAAGGCTTAATCAACCAATATACATATATGCAAGATTACTCAAATATTCTTGAAATACACAACAGAACCTATTGAATGTTGAAAGCCCTGGATGTGGAGAAGATGTTTCCTATGGTGGGGGAGTCTATAACCAGAGGGCACAGCCTCAGGATAGAGGGGTGTCCATTTAGAATGGAGATGAGGAGAAAATTCTTATCCAGAGAATGTCATGTTGCTTACTATCTTTACAAAACACTAAGAGCACCCTATCTCTTAAAGGTCTTACACCAACAATATCTCCTAATTTTTAAAAAATCTTTATTTAATCTAATTGGATTGATATCAGAAATAGGTATACATTCAAAACTCAGCAAAACTTTAAACTCTTTCTTCCTTCTTTGATTTAAATCCGGTCTACTGCCATCATCACTAGGCAATAAGCCACTGCATTCCTCAATTCACCTATTATTTTTCCAATTCCCAGAATTCTGTCATTTCCCTTGCTCTGTACAACTCCTCCCACCCAATACTATCTCCCGTTCACTACTTCCATCGTCTTCTTCACTTCCTGACATCCCCACGATCCTCTGGAATCCATCCAGGTGAGTGGGTAGGGGAGGGGCTATGAAATAAGAAGCTGGGAGGGGATAGGTGGAAAAGATAAAAGAAGGAATCTGATAGGAGAGGACAGTGGACAATGGAAGAAAGGGAAGAAGCAGGGGAACGAGATAGAGGTTTTGGGCAGGCGAAGTGAGAAGAGATGGGGTAAGAGGGTAACAAGAATGGGGAATGGATACACAGAGGACTGAGGGTGGAGAAATTACTGGAAGTTGCACCTTCAGGTTGGAGGCTATCCAGATGGAATATGACGTGTTGCTCCTCCAACCTGACTTTGACCTCATTGTGGCAGTTGAGAGAACCATGGACAGAAGTTGTTTAACACTAATTTGGAGCCAACCCCAACAAACATTAAAACACGGCTGCATTATTACAGCCAGTTTAAATCTCCTTGTTGGAAATCTGGGCCTGTCAATCCCCTTCATATAATATATAAGGATCCTTCATTACCTTTGGAGACATTTAGGGTGAAGTAGGTGGACACAGCTGTGTTTGGAACCAGACCACATACCTTATATCAGATAAGAAGAAATCTGAGTTCAAATAGTTCTCTTTCTGATCATGAAATGGGGCCTTTGGTTAAACTTTCATGAACCTCCAGCTTAATCGTGAAATCAACCTTATGTTAAAAGGAGCTATTTTCTTCATTATGGGTCTGTTGCCTTTTTCATATCATCACAGAGCAAAATAAAACCCAGAAATTTTGGTTATTGGTGGCAATTAAAAAAAAAGAAAATCTTAGAATAAACTTAAATATTTGGCCTTACAAATCAAGCCAGAAGTAAAGAGTTTGGGCATTACTATTGACTCTGAGCTAAATTTCAATTGACATATTAACCGTATCACTGAGACTGCAGTCTTTCATTTAGGAACATGGTAACAGTTTGATTTCTTATAACATCTCAAAATGCAGAAAAATTGACAAACACTTTTATGTTTAGTCAATTATGCTACTGTAAACCATTCTTTTTAGGACTACCTAAGAAAGATGTAAATCATCTCAAGATGCAGCAACAAGAATCTTAGCCAAAAATAAAAAGAAGTTCTGAGCACATTTCACCGGTTTTGGTACCATTACACTGGCTGGCTGTGTCATTTAGGACCAATTTTAAAATACTCTTAATTGTAAAAGGCTATGAATAATCTAGCTCCTCCGTGTATTTTGGAGTGTCTATCCCTCCAATTGTAATCTTCAATCCATGAATTCTGGTTTGCTAGTGTTCCGAGAGCCAAGCATGTAAGAACTGGGGTGGCTGCATTTTTCTCAAAAAAGCTGGAATTCTCAACTGACTGAGATATGCCTGGTTGGTTCTGAGGAATGTTTCAAAACACTTCCAAAAATCTATTTTTTTAATTTGGCCTACTTATAGGATTACATAATGCCTGTTGATGCTGATTATGTTTATATAATTTGGTATATTCCATTTCATTTTATTCTATATAATGTTTGTCCTTCCTCATGATATTTAATTTTGTTTTGTATTTTTATGACAATGTTTACTTAACTTTACAATCTATGTAAAACACCTTGAGCCTGCATCTTAATGTATGAAAAGTGTTACATAAATAAAGTTATTATTATTATTTTGTTTTTTTTTTCTCAGCTCAAGCTGGTGTTCAGTATTGTAGCTTTCTGGAGATTTACATAGATATTGTTGTGTAGCCCTAATTGTTTAATGCTTTTGTGTAGGAACTTTGGGTTGCAGGTATTACTATTGGGACAATGTATACTGTTCATGTTCCATAGTCTTTCAATTTCCTCTTTTAATTCAGCATGTTTCTGGTGCTCTTCACTCATTGCTTTCCGTATGTTGTGTGTGTAATGCCCTGGTCCATATTTTTACTGTTATGCTGTATGTATTTCATTTAGCAGTTCTGTAAGAACAGACTTCTGTTTTCAGCTTATTGTTGAAGATAAGAGATGAGGAGAAATCTGTGCCATCCAATTAGGATGGTCGAATTAAAGGGAGTGGCACTAAGGTTAGGCTTGGGTCTTTTGTTTGAGAGGGGATGAAGAGGGAAGATGCAGGAGGGAAGAGGTCGTAGGATTCAACCAGGTATGGGACTATGATTCGACAAAGCCAGCGGAGAGATCGATTGAGTGTCAGTGACTATGTAGAAACGTTGAGCTCCAGTGTGTGCACATTTAATTATTTCTTTAAAAGGGGTCTTTTTTCTTTTTTTTGCTTCTTTTCTTTCCTAACTCTTTAGTTAAATTAAGATTCATAAATATAATCTTTTAATCGTATGTGGTGTACTGTCTGTTATTTTGTGGCACTAATTTGTAACAGGGTAGCAAATTACACAGCAGCAACACAAACAGGGGTTTGGGGTGGGAGAGCCCCTCAATCTCGTGAGTTTGGTGGGGCCGGAGATTGCACGCAGCCAGGGAAACCGGGGGTTTCATTGTGGGGTATTACCCGGGATTGATTCTATTGGACGCTGTGTGATTGCCCTGAGCATTGATCCAGTGGGTTGTATGTTTAAGTCTATGCTAAACTATTGTCCGGTAAAGTGATTATGGTACATGGTTATGGATGCTGCAGGGGTTGAGTGGTGCTGCAAATCCTGGGGGTTACTGGTAACAAATGCGTGTGTATTGAGTGGTGTAGACATTCATAGTCCTGTCAAATTGTTAATCCGATTGTGGAATGGAGGTTCAACAAAATGGCGGGCAAAGACTTTGTTTTAGTGAGGGGAAGGAGTCGTTTGATTTGAAATGTCTGATGAGTCCCCCAGTGAAGAGTGAGAATTTTGAGTTGGTATAAGCCCTTACCTCCCTGGTGAACAAATGGCCCACTGCCCAGGCGGAGGGTTCTAGCTATTGAAAGCGGAGGATGTTCTCAGGGATGAAGCCCACCCCTGAGGTGGAAGAGGAGTATGAGACTTGGGCAGAGCAGACCTCTCAGATGCTGGATGAGTGGCGGTGCTCTGATGACGTAAAAAGACAGCGATTGGCTGAGAGTAGTGAGATCTGTAAAGATCCCCTTTGCTACCTCTGCAGGCTACATGCAAGCACTAGAAAATATGTTTGACGTGACAAGAAGCTCAATGGAGCTTGTGATGGGGTTTCAGGAGAAGGGGGAGAAGCTTTCTGCCTACATTTTTCGGCTAGAGAGGTAGCTAAATTGCTTGCGGTTTAGAGAGGCCATTCAGTCAGCTGAGGTGAATCATTTAAGAATGGACCAAATAGTGAAAAGCACCCAGACCCAGGACCTGATCACTTGGGGTCTCTGACAGTTTTGTAAGATGTGTCCCCTCCCTCACTTGTTGAACTGATCAAAGTAGAAAGAAAGGGGGAGAATGCATTGGAGGGGCAGGGGGCTCCATCAGCAGGGTACTGTCCTCAGTAGTAGCCCCTTGTTCTGAAGTGACCACTGATAGCCCACCCTGGGAAGTGTTAGAGGAGATTGTGGCAGAGCTGAGAACTGAGATGTCCTGGTTGTTATCAGTGGATGAGGCCACCCCCATACAACAGGGCTGATAGGGAGGCAGACTACGCAGAACGCTGCTACTGACCGGGGTCCTGCAAGAAGGGGAGTGGCCGGTATTGTCTGTTTTAAGTGTGGTGAGGAGGGTCACTTCAGGCGGGAGTGTGAACGACGGGAAACCTAAGCCCCCAGGTTCTTAAGCAGAGAGAGATGACGGGAAACTTTGAAGAGACCTAATGAGGGAACAATCTGGCCTCTCAGGAGGAGCACCTTCCCAGCAATATATCACGTAACACCCTAAAGCAAAAAACCCTATTCCTGAAGGCTTAGTGGTGTCAAGCTCCAGCGTATCGCCACGGATAAAGGGCATTTATGCTAGAGTCATATCTAACACAGTCTCACAGGCCACTTTGCTGTATCATTCATCTTACAACCGGTATTTAATGCATTTACTATTGAGCCACTCTAGCCACTCAGTGTGCTATTCTATTGTGAGGAGGCTAATGGGAGCCTGCAAGGAGAGAGCAGGAGAGAGCTTTCTGAAAACATTATCCATCCACCCGATGTTTTGAGCTGCTTTTGAGGAACTGTATGACTGCACTGGGCCGGATAATGAGCTTAGACGAGGGACTGTGTGGTTTACCCGGTCAAAACCAGTCGTGTTACAGCCTGGGGAAGTAGCGATAGTGATGGGGACCTCCAAATTTCCCAGAATGCCTGAGGCCAAGGTCCTCCTGGTGGATGCTCTGGAAGACCATGAAGAGGAGTCAGGCTTACCTGCTGGGGTACTGGTGAGGCCTGAACTGCAGAAGCCCTTGGTTGTACAGGTGAACAGGATGACAGTGACTGTCAGGAACACTAGGAAGAGGGAGGTCACCTTCAAGCGGGGAATGCCCCTGGTGCATCTCTTCCCGGTGATAGTAATGTATAGTGTCCCCGTGAGACAAGCCGGGGAGAAACTATCTCCAAAAAAGGGAAAGTTGACCGCTGAGTCATTCAATTTCAGGGACTCCCCGGTGCCTGCGGGTTGGAAGAGGAGGTTGACAGAGAAGATGTTGAAGCTGGAAAATGTCTTTTCTACTAACGCGTTTAATGTGGGTTGTTCCAAGAGCACTTGTCACACTATCCGAGTGACCGAGGACACTTTGTTCAGAGAAAGGTCACGGCGACTGACCCCTGCAGAGGTGGAAAACATTTGGCAGCATTTGTGGAAGTTGAAGGAAGCTGGATCATCACTCAGTCCAGAAGTCCCTGTACGTCCTCAATAGTAGTGGCCAGGAAGAAAGAGTGGGAAGGTACGGATGTCTGTGAACTATAGGACTCTCAACAAGTGAACCATCCTGACCAGTATATGGTCCCGAGGATCGAAGATGTGCTGGCCTGTCTGAGTGGTGCGGAATGGTTCAGTGCGCTGGATTTGAGGAGAGGATATTACCAGATCCCCATGAGTGAGGCTGACAAAGAGAAGACGGCATTTATATGTCCACTGGGATTCTTCCAGTTTGAAAGGATGCCCCAGGGCATATCGGGAGCCCCTGTGATTTTGTAGTGCGTCATGGAGAAAACAGTGGGGGACATGAACTTGCTTGAGGTATTGGTGTACCTGGACGATTTCAGAGTGTTCGGATCCACCGTGGAGAAACATGAAGCGAGGCTACTGAAGGTGTTTGGCCGCCTGAAAGATGAAGGGTTAAAACTCCCTGGACAAGTACCAGTTATGCAAGACGCCTGTCAACTATATTAGGCACGCAGTCTCATGGGATGGAGTAGCTACGGATCCGTTTAAGATAGAGGTGGTGGTCACATGGCCGCGGCTGCAGTGTTTGAGTGTTTTGTGCTTGTTCATTGGGTTCTGTGGGTACTATTGGAGGCTCGTGAAGAACTACGCGAAATTGAATCACCCTTTAAGTCAGCTTCTATGCGGTTACCTCCCTTGGGGAAGAAAGGAGAGGAGGGTAAAGATTAATTTAGCTCATCAGAGCTTTTTGGAGTGAAGTGGAAGTGAAATGTGAAGAGGCCGATCAACCTTTGTTTTGGGACTGGCAAGGAAGATCTACCACTGAAGACTTATCTGAAGTACGTGTCTGATATGAGAAGGGAGCTGAACAGGGCTCATGAATAAGCTGAGGTTGTGGCTGCCAGGCAGAATCAAGGATATAAGTGAAAGTGTGATCAAAATGTTGGGTTCTCCCAACTCGATCCTGGAGACCCAGTCCTCATAAAGAATTTGGGACTACCTGGGAAACATAAGTTGGCTGATTGCTGGGCAGCTACACCCTATATAGTGGAGAGTCAGATGCCAAACGTACCAGTTTTCTGGGTGAAACCAGAGGATGGGAATGGGCATGTCAAGATTCTCCTTCAGAACCACCTTCTACCTCTAGGCCAAGAGGTACCTCCGACCTGGAGCCTGCACCTAGTATGAGGACTCTGCAGCGACATGGGGAGACTGAAGCACCAGCAGCAGGAAGGATTAAACCAGCTTCCACCCCTCAATGGGATACTGACTCGGAAAATGAGGAAATGGAGGTATGGTATATGCTGCCTTTCGCCAGATCCCTAACAATTGAGGAAGAGATTCCCAACCTTTCTCATGCTGAGGCAAGTGAAACGGGGTGGCGGGGGGTGGTGGGGCAGAAGGGATTAGCAGTGCTCAGGCGGGCTTGTAGCTGGACCATGAAGAAGTGCTGGGTTCTAAAGTAGAGATGAAGCTGAGCTCAACCAAATGGCAGAGGGATCAGGTAGGTGCATGTGATAGACCGGGGGAGGTAGACTCACCGTATAGACTAGAGTGTCTGAGACTGAAGTAGATGATGGGATAAGGAGGTCTCAAAGAATCGGGAGACCCCCAGATAGGCTGGTCATTGTAGCACCAGGGGAACAGAGGGCTATGACTATTCCCCTGGTGAGATATGTCACTACCCTTTACAAGTGGATTGGAGGCGCTGACGTCAGGAAATTCCTTTGAAAACAGTGTTAGTAATACGAGATGGCAATTTTTTCCAAAGTCATGAGGACATGACTATTTTGGTGGGGGGAGAGTGTAATTCCCTACTTCATATTTTTGTTGTTATGTTGTACGTACTTCATTTAGCAGTTTTGTAAAAGCAATCTTTTCTGTTTTCAGGCTGATAGGGATATTGTTGAAGATAAGAGATGAGTGGAAATCTGTGCCATCCAATTAGGATGGTCGAATTAGGGGGAGGTTTTTCTGACGAGGGACACTGAGGTTGGGCATGAGGCTTTTGTTCAAGAGGAGAGGAGAGGTCTGAGAAATCGACTCGATTCGATCGTGATTTGACGAAGCCAGGGGCAAGGTTGATTATGAAGAAACTTTGACCTCCAACTTGTGCACATTTGACCGTATCATTAAAATGGGCCCTTTTCTTTTTTTTGTTTTTTTCTTTACTAACCCTTTAGGTAAATTAAAATTCATAAATATAATCTTTTAATCATATGCGATGTACTGTCTGCTATTTTGTAGCACTAATTTGTAACAGGGTAGCAAATTACACAGCATCCACACAAACAGGGGTTTGGGGGTGGGAGGGCGCCTCAGTCTCACGTATTTGGTGGGGACGGAGGTTGTCTTCCCTAGATTTATGCAGCTAAGGAAACCAGGGGGTTTCACATGTGTTTGGAATGGCTATGTCTATTAAGTAAATTGTTCTTGCTTGACTGTCCTGTGTTATTACCGTATATCCAGATGGCTATTATGGATTGTTGTATCTGTCATAGAGGATGGGTCATCATATAATTTGTGGGACTCTGACTCTAAAACTGGATCAAGCTTGTGTTTATACTAAGGTGTGGTGTTGTTTATGAGTTGTATTTCAAAGCAAGATTTTTGTGAATGATGTTTGCCTCTTGATTAAGAGTAGCTTAAACTGCAGCAGGATCCTGTAATATGTTGGATTGTTGCTTGTTTCTCTGGGCATTTTCTACATCTTGAATTCATTGGTCTTTAATTATGTATTTTTGATAATAGTTTGTGTTAACCTCCTGGTCCTGTAATGCCTCAAAGTACCCTTCTGCTTCTGGGACAGGACGTGGTCTCGAGCTCTGAGCCAGGCATTGGTGACTTTCAGTCTGCTCAGATGGTGGGGATGTCTTCCATGGAGAGACGTGCTCTTCCATTGCTTAACTTTTTCTTCTGTAGTGATCATTTCTTCATTTTTCTGAGTTGTGCTTTCATTTACGTTTAGTGTTGTGTACTTCTTATCAGAATTGCATATTCTCGTGTGGAGCACTGAATCCTGTTTACATTGATGAAAGTATATCTTTAAAAACTTTATCTGACTGTTCTGTATTTTTAATGTCCCTTATTCCTTTCTCCTTCTGTCCTAGGTAATGCTGATCTAAGTGCATTCAAGTGTACATAGTGTTTTCTGAAATTTGTCATTTCAGTTCTTATTTTTCTTTGTAAATTTTCCAGATCAGTTTCAGACCAAGATATTATGCCAAAAGATTATGTTAATATGGGTATAGTGAAGGTGTCTATTGCTTTGAAAAAGATTTAGTGCTTTCCCGGTGGATATGATGAATAAATTCTTCTCAGGCTTCCAGCTGAGTGGAGGTATAGATCTTAACTGATATTTCAATGACAAGCTCTGCAGCCATCTTAATCAAGTATGATGCCCGGGCATATCTAGTTCGGTGGTATTTATACCCTCATAGTCTGTCCCTCCTGATTGATTAGTCCTCGTCCAATCAGGTTTCCGCTGTCCCAAAATCAGAATCAGGTTTATTATCAACAAGCCATGTCATGAAATTTAACTTTGCAGTAGCAGTTCAATGCAATGCATAACATAGAAGAAAAAAATGATAGATAAATAAATAAATAAATAAATAAATAGATTTTCGTGGACATATATAGAATAGTTTAAGAATCGTGCAAAAACAAATAATATATATTTAAAAAGTGAGGTAGTATTCAAGGGTTCAATGTCCATTTAGGAATCGGATGGCTGAGAGGAAGAAGCTGTTCCTGAATCACTGAGTGTGTGGCTTCAGTCTTCTGTACCTTCTGCCGGCTGGGAACAGTGAGAAACGGGCATGCCCTGGTGCTGGAGATCCCTAATAATGGATGCTGCCTTTCTGAGACACCGCTCCTTGAAGATGTCCTGGGTATTTTGTAGGCTAGTACCCAAGATGGAGCCAACTAAATTTACAACTCTTTGCAGCTCCTTTCTGTCCTATGCAGTAACGTCCCCCCCTCCCCTCCCCATACCAGACCGTGATGTAGCCTGTCAGAATGCTCTCCATGGTACATCTTTAAAACTTTTTGAGTGTATTTTTTGACATACCAAATCTCCTCAAACTCCGAATGAAGTACAGTCACCATCTTGCCTTTTTTATAACTGCATCGATATGTTGGGACCAGGTTAGATCCTCAGAGATCTTGACACCCAGGAACTTGAAACTGCTCACTCTTTTCACTTCTGATTCCTCTATGAGGATTGGTATGTGCTCCTTCGTCTTACCCTTCCTGAAGTCCAGTCATGACTTCATCAGCTCTTTCATCTTACTGACATTGAGTTGTTGCTGCGACACCACTCCACTAGTTGGCATATCTCACTCCTGTACACCCTCTCATCTCCATCTGAGAGTCTACCAACAATGGTTGTATTATCAGCAAATTTATAGGTGGTATTTGAGCTATGCCTAGCCACACAATCATGGGTATAGAGAGAGTAGAGCAGTGGGCTAAGCACACACCCCTGAGGTGCACCAGTGTTGATCGTCAGCGAGGAGAAGATGTTATCACCAATCTGCACAAATTGTGGTCTTCTGGTTAGGAAGCTGAGGATCCAATTGCAGAGGAAGGTACAGAGGCCCAGGTTCTGCAACTTCTCAATTAGTTTTGTGGGAATGATGGTATTAAATGCTCAGCTATACTCGATGAACAGCATCCCGACGTAGGTGTTTGTGTTGTCCAGGTGGTCTAAAGCCATGTGAAGAGCCTTTGAGACTGCATCTGCCGTTGACCTATTGTGGTGATAGGCAAATTGCAATGGGTCCAGGTCCTTGCTGAGGCAGGAGTTCAGTCTAGTCATGACCAACCTCTTAAAGCATTTCATTAGTGTAGATGTGAGTGCTATCAGGCAATAGTCATTAAGTTAGCTCACATTATTCTCCTTTGGTATAGTTGTTGCTCTTTTGAAGCAAGTGGGAACTTCCACCCATGGCAATGAGGTTGAATACTCCCACCAGTTGGTTGGCACAGGTTTTCAGAGCCTTACTAGGTACTCCATCAAGACCTTCACCCTGCGAGGTTTTACTCTCTTTAAAGACAGCCTAAAATTGGCCTCTGAGACAGAGATCACAGGGTCATCAGGTGCAGCAGGGATCTTCACAGCTGTAGTTATATTCTCTCTAGGATGAAGGATGCCTGGCATTTACAGGACTTCCTGTGTAAGCAATGCAGCATATATTGGCCAGACAGGATGCACGGTGGAAACCCACTTCAAGGAGCACAGGAGATGTATCCTGCTGTGTTACACAGAGAAATCAGTGGTAGCAGAACACTCCAATTGCAATTGCCATAGGATTGACATTGAAGGCAGAAAACTACTGTGCCATGCCAATTGTTTTTGGGACCACCTGGTGAAGAAAGCCATTGTAATAAAACTAGAGAAAAAGAATTTTAACAAAGACAAAGGTCTTGCTCTATTAAGAACTGGAATTCGATGGTAAACAAGTTGGAATAGTGGAAACCTGATTGGAAGAGGGCTAACCAATCAGGATGGATGGATTATGTGGGTATAAATACTGCTGGACATGCCCAGGCATCATCCCTAATGAAGATGGCAGAGTTTGTCATCAAAGCATCATTTAAACTGGATACTTGTACCCAGCTGGAAGCCCGAGAAAAGTTTATTCGTGTTTATTGCCTATTTATGTTTTTACTATTGAGCTCTGTTTGACAGATTTTCTTAAGCCTTGAAGTAAATTCTGTCGAAAGTTTTCCTTTTATTGCATCTTTGCTTCTTGCTCGCTCAGATACTCATATGTTTCATATTCATTCATTAGTTGTTTTGTATCCTGAAGCTCGGTTTTATATTCTACTAGCACAAATGCACCTTTCTTTATGTTTAATTCTTTGCACTTATCTGTCCAAAGTTCATGTGTATATCTTTAGAAATAGTTCTACTATTTGAATTAACTGTTCTAGGTTTACTGATGAAAAAGTGTATAATTTCAGATCCTCCATGTATAGAAGGTGTGTCAAGGTATAATTCGTTTGGTTGTTTCTGACTTGATACCCTATTTTTGTCCGATTCAGTAAATTAGGGAGCGGATTTAAAGCTGGAAAAAATCATAGTGGGCAAAGAGAGTTGCCCTGGAAAATGCCTCAGTTTATTTTGATAATGGTGGTTGTTGTTTTTTGTTGTTAATAGGGTGATCATAGTGTGGTGAACTACATATACCTGTTTGGACACACCCCCTGCTGACTGCTCCTGTGGCACCTCTCACAGACCCCAGTATAAAGGCGATTGAGGCCTGAGCCCGGCCTCTCAGTCTCCAGGATGTAGTATGGTGGTCAACCACTGCTTGGTCCTTCTTCCAGTCAATAAAAGCCGATATCTCGCCTTTATGTCTCAGAGAGAGTTATTGATGGTGCATCACATAGTACACCAGTGTCGTAGGAATTTCACACATATTGGGTAAAGTTGATATATATATATTAAGAGCTGTATTAACCATGAGTATGGAACAGAATCAAATGCTTTTTGGTAGTCAATGTAACATTATGAAAAATTTGTGCTTTTCCGCTGGGCTTGATTTAAAATCACTGAGTCTATTATTACTTGTTCTTTACATCCTTTCATACCCTTACAGCATCCTTTCTGCTCTCCTGTAAGAATATTGTGGTTATCTAAGTGAGCACTATTTAGTTGTGAGATGCATGATGTTACAATTCTATATATAATTTGTAAACAAGTAAGAGGATGATACTTTGATGGGTAATTTAGTGATTTTTCCTTTAGGTAAGAGATATGGTTTAACTATTGGCAAAAATTCAGGTAATTTTTCAGTACTTTTAAGAAAATTATTGATATGTATTAATAGGTACAGACAAAGAAAAGTAATTTTTTTATTCCAATAGTTATGAATATTAACACTGCCAGTACTTTTCCAGTTGTGGGTATTTTTCATTGTTGCTCCATTTTTCCTGAACTGGTAATTCTGTTTTCTTCACAAGCATGGGAAAATCTGCAGAAGCTGAAATCAAGGTACCACACAAAATGTTGGAGGAACTCAGCAGGCCAGATAGTATCTTGAGACCTTGGCCCAAAAAGTTGACTGTGTACTCATTTCCATAGATGCTGCCTGGCCTGCTGACTTCCTCCAGCAGTTTGTATCCTGTTTTCTTCATCTGGTGCATTTCATGTACCTATTTAGTCTGGCTTTGTAAGCACCTAACTTTCGTTTTAGCGTATCCATAAATTCTATAATGCTTTTGTTTGGTTGATCTGATCTTGTATGGACCTTGCATTTCCTTAGTATAGCCTTAGCTTTTCTCTTAACTTTTTTGCTTGGGTATCTGTATTATATTCCATTATGTGAGCTATTTCTGCATTTAAGGTTTCAATGTTGTTTCTTTTTCTTTTCTGCCATTTTGGTGTTCTTATTTCATTTGCAAACATGAGGAAATCTGCAGATGCTGGAAATTCAAGGGTCTTGGCCAGAAACGTCGACTGTACTTTTTCCCATAGATGCTGCCTGGCCTGCTGCTGTGTTCCACCAGCATTTTGTGTGTGTTGCTTATTTCATTATTAAGTTTTGAGTTTTTATTAAAGAGTGCCTATATTTTGGAGCCACTGCACTGCTGTTAATGCTGCACAATATGTTATAGTGTGTAGTTCTTCAAATGTTTCAAATTTTCCTAAATATTGTATAATGTTGGGAGTATTGACAACTTCTGCAAATTTTGACAACATGGTTTGTTTTGGTATGTGGGGTCTTTTTGATGGGTCAGTGCCCATGTATTCTGTTTGTGTGATGTTAAATGTTAGGATAGTTTTGTCTGCAAGCTCAGCTTCATCATTAGCATTCTGTGATTCTGTGGAAAGCTGTACATCTGTGTCATTGCTATTATCATTAGATTGTGGGGCAGTTGTTGAAGTAATTCTATTTTCATCAGCACTTCAGGTTGGCATCTTTATTAGTTTCTTGTATGGCATTGAGGTGGTCTTTAGGTTGGTTTCTTTCTATCTAGCTCTTGTGCAACTTCATGTTTTATTTGGTTTAACATGTTTACAGGGGTTATGTTTTTTTTAGTATCGCTCTACTTTGATCTGCCATTCGTTGTGCATTTGCTTGCATGAGGGTATGTTGTAATATAAACTATTGATGAAGTTAATTCCTGTGTGCTGCCGTGTCAGTGTCAAGTTCTATAACTCAGTAATATACGTGCATTTTGAAGGTGTTTACTTCTAACAACCCTTTCATGTGTGTCTTCCTTCTTTTAACTGCTTGAGTGGTCTCATTTGTGAGTGGACTCCTTCCCTGAGAAACACCGGCAACAATCGCAGGCTGTAGTGCTGCAGGGCTGCTTTGAATGCTGGCTCTAACCTTTTCGGGTTTCCCGGTGCCTGCTCACCTATTCAGCAGTGCTGCACGAGCAGTTCATATACTGCCACGCCCAGTGCTAGCTCCAGGCTGGCTCTGGTGATCTCCAGGCACTGGCCGTGTCACTCTATTCTGCGGACTGCTCTCCACTTATAAAATGAAAGTGTATAGCATTTTATACCTACAGCCAGCTTTTGGTTCCAGCCCCTTTCCTTATTATTATTATTATTATTATTTAGTTTTGTATTTGCACTGATTATTTTATTTTGCAGACTGGTTGTTTTTCAGCATTTGTGTGTAGTTTTTCATGGAATCTATTGTATTTCGTTGTTCTACTGTGAATGCCTGTGAGAAAATGATTCTCAAGGTAGCATGGGCACCATGGTAGTGTGACACTACTACAGCGTGGGTGTCTGAGTTCAGAGTTCAATTCTGGAGTCCTCTGTGAGGTAGTGTTTATTTGTGTGTGTGTGTGTGTGTGTGTGTTTGTTTCCGTCCGTCCTCCTGGTGCTCCAGTTTCCTCCCACAGTCCAATGAACATACTGGTTAGTTAGTTAATTGGTCCTGTGATTAGGCTAGGGAGTTAAATTGGTGAGTTGCTGGGTGACGCAGCTTGATGGGCTGAGCTGGCCTGTTCTGCGCTGTATCTCTAAATAAAATAAAATTTAAATTAAATATGGTGATATACACGCAGTGGCCACTTTATTCGCACACCTGTGCACCTGCTGGTTTATGCAAATATTTAATCAGCCAATCATTTGGCAGCAATTCATTGCATAAAAGCATGCAGACATGGTCAAGAGGTTCAGTTGTTGTTCAGAACAAACATCAGAGGGGGGGAGGAATGTGATCTTAAGGACTTTGACCATGGAATTATAGGTCGAGCCAAATGGAATGGTTTGAGTAGCTCAGAAACTGCCAATCACACACAGCAGTCTCCAGCATGTATAGAGAATGGTGCAAAAAAAACATGAAAATGTCCATTGAGAGACAGTTCCTCTCAAAAATGATGCCTTGCTAATAAGAGACGTCAGGGGAGAATGGATAGATTGGTTCAAGCTGACTGGAAGGTGACAGTAACTCAAATAACCACACATTGTAACAGTGGTGTACAGAGGAGCATCTCTGAACGCACAACATGTCGAACCTTGAAGTGGAAGGGCTACAGCAGCAGAAGACCAGACTCTACTCCTGTACCTAATGAATTGGCCACTGAGTGTAGACATACTTTCATAATAAATTTACTTTGAACTTTGTATACTCGAGAAAGGAATGTGTAATGTAATCTATATTCCTTCTGGATTTCAAATTATAACTTGTTCACAATTATTGTGTTGGATTACTCGCGATTACAAATCAGAGCCCATGGTTTCTCATTCTATATCTTCATGACAATCCAATGAAGGAAATTACTATCATATCCTAGAAACTAAATAAATTCTGGAAAGCAGCACTGATTTATGAGTTATCAGTTATGAGGTCTCTACATCCTCTAACAAATTTGTTTGTATAGGACTTAATAATAAGCAATAGCAAATTGCTATGTCTCTCACGTATTTAATTACATGTTTTGTAACATCATGTCAGAGCATTTATTTCAAGATTTGCAAGATCACTACCATTTATGCGGTAGCCTGGTTAAGAACATTGTTATATTCTATTCATCATATTAAAATGTCAAGCATATTTTCTACATAAGATTAAAAAGTACCCTCCTTTTTTCTGCTGTGATGTAAGAGAGCAAGGCCATAATATTCAACTATGACGTTCATGCACTTTTCTCTACTATTGTATTTAACAGAAGAACAAACTTGAGTACAAGCTTTTGTAGTACACAGTATAATGTTCATAGCACATTATGTTGTGCCAGGTTCCGGACAGATGATGTGCTGAAATAAAGATAATGTTGGATACAGTACAGCAAATATACAATGTACGTTTGACACTGTTGCTGCAACATAGGACTGACCGTACATAGTGACGAAAGATTGTGGATTTTAACCAGGAAAGCAAGCCCTCATAAAAGAATGAAGGCTTGCTCAAATACAAAGGAAAGAGCCAGTTGCTCAAAGAAGCATGATGAAGGAGTCAGACAGTGAAGACGACCATGGACCAAACCCCTCGGAGGTATCGGTTGATGGAGGTGTGAGTGTGGGCCCAATGCACTCTGATAGCTTTCCCGACCATCCATCTCTGTGGCAAGAGGTCATGCAGCAAAATTTACATTTCTCTCTTAGTCCATGAAATTAAACATGAAAACTCGTGAAATTATGGATCATTTATGAAAGCACTTCTTTGCAAGTCACTTGAATATCATAGAACCGCAAAAAATTGCAACGCAGGTGGCCATTCCATCATATCCATGCTGGTTGAAAAACAGCTAAGCAGCATAATCTCACCCTCGAGCACAGGGTCTGTTGTATTGCAGATCATGGAACTCCGGATGTTGATGAAATTTTCTGCAGCCTCCTCCTTTGAGATAATAAGCCCCAGATCTCTACCACTCCCATGTAATTGTTCCATCGATCACTTTAAATCACCCTCATTTTTGATCCTTCCAACAGCAGAGTAGCAGAACAGTTCATTAACTCCGCTCTCCATTACTTCCCTCTTGAACCTTGTCAAAACCCTTGCTCAGATCCATGTAGACCATATCAAATAACAGGCCTCATCAAGCCTTTTTGTTACCTCCTCAAGCAGTAGTCAAATACAAATGTCTGTCAACAAATCCCAGCTGACAATCCATGATAAATCTATCTTTCTACATGAGAATTTATTCTCTTCCTCAGGAGTGATCCCATCCACTTGTCCAAAGTTAAACTAAGTCACCTATTATTATTATCACCTGTTATTATGGCAAAGCTTCTGCTGGAAATGGTTAGAGCTCATACAATTTCCTCTGGTGTTACTTTTAAAGCTTAGGGTACATTTTATCTGGGTCTAACAATTTACTATTTCCTCCCTTTCTTGCTATGGAGATGTGCCAGCATTTCAGGACAGAGCCCAATGAAATACTTTTGCTGGCAAGCCTCCTGGCAATCTCCTCTTCACCCTCCAAGCAACCGTCAAAATGTAAAAAAAAAACAGAAATTATGTGGAATACCAGAAGCATAATCAAAAATGTCAAAACAATTTTTCCTGAAGAACTTCATATCAAAAATAAACAAGTTTTTGTTTAAGAGGTGCTTAGTAAATTCATACTTTGAAGCAGAGAATTTCAGCTAATTGAAGAACAAAGGAGGAATGGAATATGTGGAAATCTATAAAGCTGTTGCTTGTGGGAAGTCACTTCATTTAATACAAGTAAGACATAAATGTAATATGGCAAGTGGATATTACAAGCAGTAATAACCTGGCTGCTTCAGGCATTAAAAATGCACACTCTAAACTCCCAATGAAAACAGAAGGCACACCTCGACCAGTTTCTCAGTTGAAAATACATTGTATGATTGCACTTATATCATATAATATAGAATATATAACAACATGAGAACAACTGTTCAGTGCATGATGTCTGAACGCAAAGTCAAATTAAAATAAATCTCTTCTGCCTGTAGAGGCCCCATATCCCTCATCCTCTGCATGGTCACATGTCTATCTGTGAGAGTGACGGCCTTTGGCAGTCAGAATTGACCATGGATATTGCGTCCTAGCTGTCTAGGTACGCAGTTCTGGGCAGTACAATATGGAGGGCAAGCTGTTGCCCGTTCAGCAAGCTCCCCCTCTCCATGCAACTGACGAACCCAAAGAACGGCAGAGACCAATACGGTTTGGCACCAGCGGTGTCGCAGGAGTTGCCAGTCGGCATTGAGCTCAATGTAGGACTGCCTTAGGGACTCCAGCTCCAGATTTTTCCCTCAGGGTTTGCTCCCGAAGCCTTCCCCACCAGTGGGTGTAGCTGCAAAGCAGCAGAGGTTTGAGATCAGAGCTTTCCTTCTCCTAGATGAGTTATCAACCACAGCTGACAATCCCAATCTGCCCAAAGCCATTGGTTTTAAGGTGCCAGTAACCCACAGTTGTCCCTTCTTCTGTCAGTAGAAATGGTTTTACCAGGCTTAGTAGCTAAGCCACACATGAAGACCAGGAGCTGGATTTGGTTGGATTTGGAGGCTATTTGAGGTGCATGCCATTGGGAGCATTTAATAGGTAGTGGGAGCTTGTCCCCATTACCACCACCAGCTATAACAACCTTAAGGATTCTGTGTCGATCGAACAGCCTCCTAATGCCATTATTGTATTCGATTCCACCACTCCCCTGACTGCTTGATCCAGGTATCTACCCCTCTCTGTGTGAAAGGATTGCTCTGAACAACTCCTTTAAACTATCACCTATTCAACTTAAAAGCATGTCCTCTAGTATCAGACGTTTCAACCCTGGGAAATAACTTATGTATGCTTCTCTTAATCTTACAAACTTCTATCAGGTCTAACCTTGGACCGTGACACTCCAGAGCTAAATCCCCCTTTTTATCTCTCATGTTCTCTGATCCAGATGCATCTTGGCCAATCTTGAGCACCCTTTTGAAAGCCGTCACATCTTTCCTCTAATGGGGTGAACAGAAATGCACATAATACTTGAAGTGTTGCCAAGCTAAAGTTTTGAATAGTTGTAACATGACTTCCTAACTCTTATACTGAGCGTCCTGATCAATGAGGGCAAACTTGGCATATGCTTTGTTTCCTACCCTGTCTACTTGTGTGGCCGCTTTCAATGATCTCTGCATTTGGATTCCAACATCACTCTGAACATCAGTGCTGTTTAGGGTCCTTCCGTTAACTATGTCCTTTCTCCTTACCTTAAATCTCCTAAAGTTTAACACCTCACACTTGCTCAGATTGATATCTGTTTGTCATTTCTCCATGTAGGTATACCTGTAGCTGATCTATACCCTGCTGTATCCTTTAACAGCCCTTTACACTATCCACAACTCCACCAATTGACGTGCTGCCGACAAACCTGCTTCCTCACCTAGTTGCATTTTCATTCCAGTTATTCTTATCATCACAAACAACGGAGGCCCCAACACCAATCACCGTGGAACAACACGGGTCACAGACCTCCAGCCGGACCTTTCCGCCTTTACCCTTTATCTTCAATGGGTAAATTGATTATGAATCCAATTTATCTGCTGATCCCATACTCAACTCTCTAGATCAGGATACCATGAAAGAGACCTCAGCTAATCCTTACTAAAATCCAAGTAGATAACACCCACTGCCCTACATTCATCAATCCCTTTTGTCACTTCCTCAGATGTGTAAGGTGTGACCTGCCTTGCACAAAGCCATGCTGACTATCCCTAATCTGGCTGTATTTTTCCAAAAGTGCATAAATCCTGTCCCTTAGAAGCTTCACTGCGACTGGTGCGAGACTCACCTGCCTACAATTTCCTGGACATTTCCTATTTCCCTTCTTCAGCCAGAATGCATAAAACAACTCAGCGACCTAAAGACATGTTGACAAGAAAGGGTGAAGTAAGATTAAAATGGAATTAGCAATATGGATGTCGTGAAGAGGCAATATGTACTGCAGAAAGTTCCTTCCATGGTTTAAATTACCAGGTTTCATTTCCCACTGTTGTCATGTATAAAGCCAGTTAGCGGAGGGCACAGTATGTAACAGATGGTAAATCATCAGATGCTGAAGAAATCATTCGACATAAATTCAGGAGAGCAAGTTTAAAAAGCAATGAGTATCAAAGACCTTGGAAACCATCAGTATTAGTTATAGGTAACATCATTTAAAATTTATTTGATTTTCTATGTTATACCAGCTCGCATTTTACATGATTATGCACAAAAATGAAAGCTAAGATATATTCACCTAGATTCTGCAGTCAGAATAGCACAGAGGCTCTCGCTTGATCGATCACCATTCCTGAAGATTAGATTGGGTAGCAGTACTCATAGCTGCATGCAGAAATGTGGCATTCACTGTCAAACTTGTGAAATTATGGATTGTCCTCCACAACCTGGGCTATGTTGGTATCTTGTTGAGAAAGCTGATGTCGAAACTCAGCAGACATGAATTTGCGTACTTACTCTCTGTATATGACAAAAAAAAAATCAGAAATTGCCATCAAAATGGAAATATTGCTTGGAATTTGTGTGTAAACATTTGATAGTGTGCTTCAGCAGAATGGAACCTTAGTTCCATCAGATTGGGTTACTATCAGCGAATTTTAAAAGAAAATGGCTCATACATTTCTTGCTCTTTTTATGTTCATTCTTTTCTTAATTCTTACTCATTTTTATTTTCCTCTTCACTCAGCTTTCTGTACACTATTGGATTTTACACTATTGTGCACTATTTCACAGTGAAATAACATACAAATTTAAACTTCCGGCTTTAGTTTCAGGCCCTCTGGGTGTTTTTGAATGCTGATTTGTGGAAACATAAGACAATAGGCCACTGTAGGGTTCCTGTGAAAGATGGGTGAGGTGGATTCAAGGGTTGGGGATCGGAAGAATGAGGGAGTGTAGTCAGAGGGAAGACTAGTAATGGTAAGGTGGAGTGGGGCGGTTGAGAGAAGTAGGTAGAGAGGTGGGGTTCTTATTTATTTTAGCCAGTCATATTGTAAGTGGTCATGCTGCTCTATAAACTCTCATCCAATGGAAGCTATCTCTAGGCGGCCATCAAAAGTAAAGCCTTTTTCTGAGATCTTTGGAGAACTTTAGCTGACATGGATATTTAGACTATTTAAACATAACACCACCAGCCTACCTGGACAGAGAAGTCTGCTTGCCAACTTTACCAAATTTAACAACTTAAGCAGTACTTTTTGTAAAACAAGGGTTTTAAACTGAGTTTTGCCACCTGAATTTCAAACTTTCACTCACAATTTATGCACATCCATCTGCCAGAAATGCACTGTGTGCCACACCGGTCAATGAACTCGAAGACACGCACTCACTGACAGCACCCACAGCAGGCAGATTGTCATGTCATACTCATTTAGTGCAATCCCACTAAGGGAAGCTTATCCTCCACCCTTCATCTCCTCTCTGACCCATTCAGCTGAACGCAGTGAAGAAAATATAAAGAAACAACCAGGTTTGAAGAGATCAGCAACCATCTCTATTTCTATTTCTTCTGCCTTAGGGTGGTAACTAGGATGAAGGAGGGGGAGAAGGGTTGTCATGAGGAATTGTTGCACTGAGATGTTCAGGGAGCAATTCTGTAAGAGGAAGTTGGTAGTTGCGCTCTGAAGCCTTGGAAGATGGTTTATATTTTGTTATCCAGAGGCACAGCAGTCACATTTGAGGCAGCTGCTACGTGCACCGTAGCTGATGCTGCAACAGGAACTTCAGAGTTCTCATCCTAACAGGATGACAGTAATGCACCATCAATATCTCTTAGAGACGGGGAGGTGAACGATAGCTTTTTATTAGCTGCAAGAGACCACCGCACAACATGCTGGAGACTGAGGAAGGGTCTGTGCCTCCAATCGCCTTTATACAGGGGTCTGTGGGAGGAGCCACAGGAGCAGTCAGCAGAGGGGCATGTCCAGACAGGTGTATGTAGTTTACCACAGACGGAAAGCACAGACTACAGGTTGTACGCAAATCTCAGTGACCACATATTACTCGGGTCCTCTACACACTTTGATATTAAATGCAGCCTTCCCAGTGCGGCTGGCATTTGGTGGGTGCACCCACCAGTTTTGTCCAGAGTCTGCAAACTGGCATCTCCACTCTGCCATTCTTCTTCTGTCCTACAATTCCCTTGAAGTTTATCACCCCCCCTCAGTGCAGAGCCAGTAAAATAATTACGGACGAATTGGCTGATAAATGTGGGGTTGCAGTGAAGACCAAGGGGAATTGAAGAAATGTACATTTACACTGTCCAGCACTGTGTCCAGAACAGAATGTGAACTGTAAGGACGAATAGGTGAGAGCAGTAGGCTCAGGTATGCAGAAACTATAATCTTCAATTATTTCAGCCTTGCTGAGTGCCTGTGATTTGAGCAATGATCCATTCTGGGATGGACAGCATGGTGTCCTTCAAGAGGTCAGAACACAAACAGATAGCTGACGTCTCTCATTATTTCCTGTTTACTGCATTGTATATCACTTCCCTCAGTAATAAAGAGAGAGGGGTGGTAGCAAGTGTTGGGAAATCTGTTTGAGTAACACACCTATCAACGATGAAGAAGTGGCAACTTTGTGCAAGCAGAGGAACCTGGGCATTTTAGCAACAAACCCTGATCTATAGACATTGGTAAACACATAGTGAGCCTGTAGTGATCTGAGCAGTGCTTGAAGTAAGTACTGCACTTGGTATCTGTGATGAACCCCCAGGTTTATCTTGCCGTGGACTGTCATTTTTAAGAGAGAGCGCCTGAGTGACGTCGGCCGTCGGCTTTCTTGGCTCTTGTTTGATTCTTACTAAGAGAGAAAAAGGAGCAGAACTATTTAACTCTGCAGCTAGTTTTGATTTAAGCAAGGACACTCACTCACACATGGTCAGTCGCAGTTGGAGTCAGACAATGGAAGGAAACCAGTGACTAAAGGGTCACAGGTTGGAACTTTTGAGTGCCCACAAGGGTAGATTGAGCATCGACCCAGCATATCGGTAAGTAGCTATCACTTTGTGTGATTGGGGCAACCTTGTGGAATCTACCTATGTGTTAACCCTTACCTGGGTGGCAGTTCCTTTGAAGATGGTACCCCTGTGATAAGCTACTATTGGTGATAATTCGTAAGTGGATTTGGAATGACAATGGATAAAACCTACGGTGATTGTTATCCTGTTCTACCACTGTGGAACCTGTGGAATACGACATCACCACTTTCTCTCGACATTCACCTTGGATTACAAATATCTCTCTCACATCATTTAATCTGTGGATCAACTGAACTTTCATACCTCACCACCTCAAGATTTTAAGCCTGGTGCCCCCCCACCCGAGCTGAATAGTTTGGGAGTTATATTTACACATATGTATATTCACAACACTGTTAACTTTAGATTATTCTTGTTTAAGTTGCTATATTAAGTAGATAATAATAAAGATAGTGGTTTTAACATCAAAACCATACTCCAGGCATGGTCTGTTGCTGCTGGTTCATTTAAGCCTTTACGGTTACGTAACATATCTAATATTTGCCGATGATGTATTCACTGACAATGACCACGTGTGAGGTCACTGAACACTTTCTTGCATTGCATGCATATTCTTGTAGGCATACTTCAGCATTGACCTGTGCTGTCTACTGCCTTCTTAAGGGAGTCCAGCTTCCCAAAATCTTGGTGCTCGCGCTCTATCTTGTCAGATTTACCATGACTCCCAACATCTATCCAATCCACAGCGCATTAGTAGCAGCAAGGAAGCAGGTAGATGAGGGAAGAGAAGGAAGTCATGTTCAGAAACTGCAGGTATAGTTCAGAGTAGGCACGGGTATTCGTGATTATGGACCTCCTGTTGAGCTATATAGTGATCCAAAGCAATATGGTGAGTTCTAGTTGCAGTGATAAAGACGAACAGTTAGCCTGCTGTGTGCTGAATGGGCCTGCATTATCTATCAGCTCTATGCCGTCTCCAAATTTCATTCACAGATTTGCTGTGCGTTTGGGCTCCAGCTTTACCCCACCCTACTCCACTGCATTGTCACTTTTTTAAAGACCACCCCTCACGTTGTTACACTCATGCTCAATGATGAAAAGGTCCTCTGTAATTGCTGTCACTGCTATGATGTTACTTTAAACACTTTCCCCTCATTAAATTCAAAATAACCATGGCTGAAGCTGAAGTAAAATGATTCCTTGAACAGAGAACTCAGCAGCTGCAGTGTGCCATGGATTTCAAACGTCAGAGCCTGCTAACAAGACAAATTGGCATTTCTTTAGCCTTCTCCTTTTTTAAGGTGCATTTATTCATGTATTTGAGCACATTGTCATCTTTATTAACTTCAAATGCTGTACTAAAATGAATGAGGACAATAGTGCTACACCTTCTGTCACTTGATCCTTGAAATCTAGAATTAAATATGTATGCGGTAATTGCACAAATGGAAGCACTCTTTCTTCGTGAACACAAAACAAATTCTCTAAAAATTACCAAATATCATTTTATCTATTATAGACATCTATGACATAGTAAATGCATTGTAGAATTTGTACAACACAACATTGCATATCATTTTCATCTGGTTAATACAGTATATGAGAATTAAGATGAATGGATGGACCAATGCAACATTGAACTGTTAACTGGAATGTTCAGATGCTTCAGAAAGAAAGCAGATGCCTCAGTGAATACTGGTAAAAAGCTAATGTATGGGAGATTGCTCATTCCCATTAGAAGCAAGGGATGATTTATGTTATCTCCCTGAACATTACCTTATGTATGGCTTCTGCCTTCCTCTGGAGATTGTTATTTTTGCACTAGTATACAATGCCAATAACAATGTAAAAATTTACAAAGACTCATCAGAAAAAAACTAATTGACAAGTCAAAGCTGTTCATCTTGTGTGCATGAAATCTATTTAATGTATTGGGGGAAAAACGGATCACAATTGACTTGTCGTCGAGACCCTTTGTCAGGATGAGTCCTGATGAAGGGTCTCAGCCCGAAACATCAACAGCGCTTCTCCCTATAGATGCTGCCTGGCCTGCGGTGTTCCATCAGCAATTTGTGTGTTATTGTTTGAATTTCCAGCATCTGCAGATTTCCTCGAGTTTGCTCACAATTCATTTGGTTATTTACAAAATGTTAAAGAAAGAGGTTTTGGGTATGATGGATCAATGATGTGAAATTTTGCTGAGGCCTGACTAACAGCTTTGGAGGGTTGATAAAGGAAGCACAAAAATTTAAAAAAAATTATAGAGCTGATGTGGAGAATTTTCCAAGTTTCAAATAGAGTAAAACTTCAGAAGTTATTGAAGAAGAAAAAATAATTAATATTATATGAACTATATGCAGAAATGTAGTACATTGTAAGAAAGAGGGAGAGAGAAAACAGGGTACAGCAGATCAGTTAGCCTGATATCAGCAGTGAGGAAAACATTAGAATCTATCATTAAGGAAGAGGTAACAGGGGACTGGGGAAGTAATAATAGGATTTAGCTGGATCAACATGGACTTGTGAAAGGGAAATCATGTTTGATAAATCTGTTAGAGCTTTTTAAGGTTGGAAAATTGCAGAAAAAGCAAGAGTTAATCAGTAGATGTAGCAGACTTGAATTTTCCAAAGGCCTGTGACAAGAGATTATTAAACTATATTGGAGCACATGGGATTGGAGGTAACATGGAGACGTTTAATTAAGACTGGTTAATTGACAGAAAACAGAGCAGAAATAAATGGGAATTTTTTGGATTGGGAGCTTCTATTCAGTGAGTTAACACAGGGATCAGTGCTGAGGTTGAGGAGACTAAGCTGGGTAGCAGCAAAAGTTACTAAGGGATGTGATTAGACTCCAAAGGGACTAGTGAATAACCTACACAGGCTAAATGAATGATTGAGGATATGGCAAATTGAATAAACCAGAGATATGAGAGGTCATTCACATTGATGGAAAAAAAAATAGAGAAGTAAGGTAATGTTTAAATTGGATGATTGGAATTTCTGATGTTTGGATGATTGGAATGTCCTTGTGCATACGTCACAAAGTTAACATTGGACTTCATTGTGGCACAGACTC
This sequence comes from Hypanus sabinus, assembly GCF_030144855.1. NCBI lineage: Eukaryota > Metazoa > Chordata > Chondrichthyes > Myliobatiformes > Dasyatidae > Hypanus > Hypanus sabinus. Next base: position 40,826,200 of record NC_082722.1, read on the forward strand.
AGTTGTTCAGCTTCATTCCCCAGGACCACAGTGGATTCCCCCCAGATGTCCTGGTTTCTGCTCACATCCAAAATACATAACTGTTGGCAGATTAATTGACCACAGTAATTTAATTCCCCTGTGCACTGAGTGTTGGAATCAGAGAGGAAGTTAATGGGAATAATGGAAGAACAGATTTGAGGGGAAATTAGTGGGAAATTGAAGGGTCTGTGATCAAGTCCCCTTCCATGCCATCAGGAAATGTGGAAAATACTGGTAAAGCAAACAATTGGGAAGGAAAATAGTCTGTTGACCTTTATTACAAAAGGAGTTGAGTGCAAGAGTGAAGGGTCTTACTGCGCTTCCATAAGCCCCTAGTAAGCCCAGGAACATCGCTGAGGTCTGAGCAACACACACAAAATGCTGGAGGAACTCAGCATGCCGGGCATTATCTATGGAAAAAAGTACAGTCGATTTTCGGGCTAAAACCCTTCATCAGCTCTGGAGAAAAAAGGCTGAGGGGTTGGTTGGAGGCTCCCACCATGGCCTCCTGTATATCGGTGAGATGTAGATTGAGAGACCACTTCGCTAAGCACCTATGCTCTGTCTGCCAGAAAAAGCAGGATCTCCCAGTGACGGCCCATTATAAATCCACTTCCCATTCCTGTTCTGATATGTCTGTCCCTGGCCTCCTCCACTGTCATAAGGAGAGCACATGTAGATTGGTAGAAGAACACCTTATATTCTGTTTGGGTAGCCTCCAACTTGATGGCATGAACACTGATTTCTCAAACTTCTGGTAATGCCCCCACCCCCTCTCCTTCACCATTTCCCATCCCCCTTTTCCCTCTCTCCTCTTGCCTGCTGATCGCCTCCCTCTAGTGTTCCTCCCCCCTTTACTTTCTTCCATCACCTTCTGTCTCTTTCACCAGTCAGCTTCCCAGTTCTTTACTTCATCCCTCCTCTGCCTAGTGTTTCTCTTCCCCACCCCGCAACCTTTTAAATCTATTCCTCAGCTTTTTTTTCTCCAGTCCTACCGAAGTGTTTCGGCCCAAAACATCGACTGTACTTTTTTTTCCATAGATGCTGCCTGGCCTGTGGAGTTTCTCCATCATTTTGTGTGTGTGTCATGTGGATTTCCAGCATCGGCAGGTTCTCTCTTGTTTGCTGAGGTCTGGTTGTCTACCTAAGGAAGAATAACTGCAATACAGAGAATGTAACAAAGCTTCATCAGGTTGATTCTTGTGAAAGATGGACAGTGGCGTGAAGAGAAATCAAGCAGACTGTACTAATGAAGAAATTCAAGTTCAAGTTTATTGTCATTTATATATATATACCACCAAACAAAACAATATTCCTCCAGACCAAGGTGCACAACTCAAAGTTTATGTTACCACAAACAATAAGGTACATTTACAAACAAATCAAAAAGCAAACCGTATAAGGCTTCAGTGGTGCTTCATACACGATGAGGCCTGGGTGGTGGCTGTGAGTTCAGTAGTCTTGCAGGCTTAGGGAAGAAGCCGTTTACCATTAACAGTTCTTGTCCTAATGCAATGGCATCTCCTGCATTGTCAGGACTGCTCATTGAAACACTTAAAATTGCCATGAGAATGAACATGGTAGATATAAATTTGTTGCATCCCCTAATGGGGATTGCCTAGGACTAGGGATCACAGTCGCAAAATAAGGTGTTGAACCTTATGAATTAAGACTGAGCTGAGAAACAATTTCTTCACCGAGGGTGCACTGAATTTTGGAATTTGATACAAGAGGGTCGTGGAGGGTTGGTTTCTGAGTATTTTCCATATATTTTTGTGTGTTAAAAGAACCAAGGGATATGAAATCAGTACACATAAAGATAAAAGATCTGTCATGATTTTATTGAATGGTGCAGTGGGTGTGAGAAGCTGAATAGCCTATATGTATTTTTATTTCATATATTTCTTACGTCTCCACGGCTACAGGAGCTAATGTAGAATGAATTGTTGCTCCTTATTATGAGATCTACCAGGAGGAGACACTGTAAATTTCTCTCTCATGAAAACTTCATCTTTATCAGACTATAAAGTCAACAATGTATCTAGATTGACTGGCAAACCAAAATCGTGGTAGATGTTCCTTGTTGATATGGTACTAAAAAAATGAACCTGGGAATTCTACAGCACTGCTGAATGTGCATTTTGTAGTGAGCTGGGGCTACCTTTGTGGAAGGAACCATTGAAAAATTCTTATGGCCCAAGGCACGATGCGGTGAATAACAGGCTTTTTTGATTCACGTGCTGAAAGGCAAGTGGAAGACAACAGGGGGTGTCTGAGACCAGGTCAGCACCAGTACAGAAGTTTGCAAAGCAAAGCCATTAACTGAGTTCAATGTGGTTAGTCCAAGGTTCCGCGACTGATTAAATTTCCAACATGAGTTTGTGGAAGATTTTATATTTTATTCAGCAACTCTGGTTGTTTGAAGTTAGTGGTTATTTTATCCACTCAGCACCATTGATTACAGTTCTTCAATTTCACTGCCAGAAGCAAGGTTAAGCAGGGGAAGTAGAAGAAAGCATGAGAAGGTCTTTGCCCTCTCCACAATTCACCTCACAGTCACTCTCCCATACATGTCTTAATTCATTAAATGTGTCAAACACTATTGAGCTCTGCCTTGAGTGGAAAATCATGAGGAGTATTGGAAGAACATTTCCCAATAGCAAAGATGTCTAAAACTAGAGGATATTGATTTAAGGCAACATGCAGGAGGTCTAAAAGACAACAAAGGGTATTTTTTTTCTCCCACCCAGTGAAGATCTAGAATCTGAACATTACACATCCTGCAGAGGTGGTGGATGTAATTCTCAACATTGTAGTGTGTTGAGGCACCCACCACGTTACGATCCATGAGGGTGGACATATCACGCTGTATTCTGCCAAATACAGATATAAAATTGCACCTTTCAGCAGGTGCAAGGTGGTCCTGTCCTTTGAACATGCAGATTCACCAGTCCAGCTGGGGAACAGTGATAGTGTCCCAAATCTCCTCATTGCAGTCTAGAGGTGAACTGTCGGTCAGAACCTATCTTTTCAGAGAACAGCAGAACATAAAAAATAGAAATCTAGGACATTTGGCTCCTTATACCTGCTCTACTATTCAGTAAGGTCATTGACAGGTTCCTACACCAACCTCCTATCTTTTAATTAACTTAATATGTAAAATTACATTGATTCCTGTTTTGAACATACTCAGCAACTGAGTGTCCCCTGCCCATGTGGGTAGAGAATTCAAAAGGTGCACCAACAGCAGAAAGTATTGTTCATCTCTGTTTTGAATATCTCAGATATATTGGCATCTATTCTATTAATCATCAGATGAATTTTGCATGTTTCAATATCCTTCTAGGTTAAGAGTCCCAACCTGCTTAATCTGTCCACATGTGACACACCCACCATCCCAGAAGTCAATATGGTTAAACTAGTTTTATCATCATCAAGTGTATCAAGATATAGTGAAAGTCATCTCAAAAAAATGTATATTGCTTGTGACATAGGTAGTAGTTTTTTTTTTAAAGTTGGCCATTGTGTGTTAATTGTCATATATTTTAATGTGGTTTTTCCAATCCATCATAGGCAACATGAAGACCTCGCGTCTTCAGAGTTGCTTTATTCAAATATAAAACTTCTATTTCAAATCAAGTTCAATTTCTTTCAGTTTCAATAAAATACATCATCATATTCTGATCACTGTTCCCTAAAGCCTCTAACTACTAGATTGTCATTCATTCTTTCCCACTGAATGTTGCTAGATCCAAATGGGCCTTTTCTTTCTTTGGGTCAACACTGCAATTCCGAAACCATTTCTTCCACATCCCATGAATTTGTCCACAGTTATTTGCTCATTTGATTTTCCAAATCTATAATACAGATTAATGTAACTCTTAATTAATATATTATACTTATTTTATATTTCTAAATCCCTGAGTTAGTGCACACCCAAGGTTAAACCACTATGTGTTACCCTTTTAAAAAACCCTATTATTTTTACCTGCTCTTTGCCTTTCTGAGCTCAACTTAAGCAACTTCTACTTCTTGATTTCATGAACCAAGCTGCTTCCTCTTTATTGCACCTTGCCATTCTCTAATGTCTGAGCTACCCTGCTTTCTTTCTCATTTTGCCATTCTCCTCTAGAATCCCAGAATATGTCATACCCACCTTTTGTCACTTTGCAGCCCTATCTCTGTGTAGACTTATTAAACCTTTAACATTAATTTCTATTTAAGAGAGCAGTGTGTATTCAAAGAGATTTCATTTGTTTTAGTATCTTCTCCTACCATTCTGATTAGAAGCATATTCAAATTACTGCAAATAACCTCCCTTCCTGACATATTTTGATTGTCAATACCCATTTTGCTTCCTGAAATATCAAGTTATATTGAAGTTCAGGATGTATATTGTATACATTACTCTGATATTAAATGTATCTTTTGAAACCTATTGAAACTTTCTGAATTATCCCTTAACTAACTCTTTCTCCCACTCTTTAGTTTGAAATATCATTTATGGCTCTAAATATGCACTCTGCATAGGCCTTGGTCCCAACCGCACTCGGCTGAAACCTATCCCAACAGAGCAGCTCATACCAGACATTAAGAACAAAAGTAGCCCACTGATCCATCAGTGCTGCTGTGTTAACACAATCATGGATGAACTACTTTCAGACTTACAGTATGTACAGTAAAAATCATCTCCTTGTTTATCCAAAAATACCTTAAAAATATTCAAAGATTTCCTTCCATTCCCCTTTGAGGAAGGAAGTTGTAAAGACTCAGCCAGCACCTGCAAGAGAGAATAATCGGGCTCCTCTCTGTTTTAAATTGGTGATTTCTTTTTCTTAAATACTGACAGCCCGCCCCAGATTCCTCAACAAATTAAAACATTTTCCCATACCTACCCTGTCAACATTCTCCCATACCTATCCTGTCAGTATCCATGGGGATTTAATGTTTCAATTAAATTCTTCCCAATTACCCTTTTAATCTCCATTGAATAAAAAGCCTAGACTTCACTGGAAGTTGAGATAACTTCAAAATTCCTCATATTAGTTCAGTAAACTTAAAATGTATTAACTGCCTTCTTTCAGTAAGGAGATCACTTTTTTCATTTATCAGTCTTCACCCATTATTTAATCTTTCTATGTTTCTTCATAACCTTGTTATGTCCTCTTTTTAACTTATTTTCCTAAGTGCTTTTGTGTCATCAGCCAATATAGTCACCACTGCCCTGGTATTTTCATCCTAGTCATTCATAAAAATTGTGAATTGTTGATATCCTGAAAATAATACTCAGATCTTACCACTTATACACCTTGCCTACAGTTAATACATTGCATCCTGTCAGGCTGTCAAACTTTTTTCCCTGCTGATATGAGGTTTTAATTTCTACACTTTGCGGTTTTATTTCCTGCAATGACAAATAAAGGTACTGTAACATAGTGACTAGCGTATCATTTTACAGTGCCAGCAATTGGGGTTCAATTCCTGCCGTTGTCTGTAAGGAGTTTGTACTTTCTCTTGTAACCAGGTGGGTTTCCTCTGGGTACTCTGATATTCTACCATGTTCCAAAGGGCGTACAGGTTAGTAAGTTGTGGGCATGCTATGCTGTTGCTGGAAGCACATTTTTGGACTGTTTTGATCGTTGATGTAAACAATTGATCGTGTGGATAGTCAGAGGCTTTTTCCCAGGACTGAAACGGTTAACATGAGAGAGCACAGTTTTAAGGTGCTTGGAAGTAGGTACAGAGGAGATGTCAGGGGTAAGTTTTTTATGCAGAGAGTGGTGAGTGTGTGGAATGGGCTGCTGGCAACGATGGTTGTGGCAGATACAATAGGGTCTTTTAAGAGACTCTTGGATAGGTACATGGAGCTTAGAAAAATAGAGGGCTATGGGTAACCCTAGGTAATTTCTAAAGTAAGTACATGTTTGGTACAGCATTGTGGGCCAAAAGGCCTGTATTGCACTGTAGGTTTTCTATGTTTCTAATTCATTTCACTGTATGTTTCAATACTTTGATGTATATGTGACAAATAAAGCAAATGTTATATATTTATTTTCTCCTAATTTAACCCCTCTCCCCACCCCTCAGTAGACTGATAGTACAATCCATCAGGACTTTTTGATACCTGTTTTAATGTTTTTTTTTTGGCATTTCAGGGTCAATTGTAAGTGTCTATAATTTTATAAAATTTAGAAAAACCCTCACTGCTTCATTCCATCCATTTTATAAGTGCAATAAATAGAATTCTCAGGTGGAATTAGTTGACATACCCATGCCAATGGTGGTCACCTTTTGCTTGAGGAAGGAGTCAGAGTTCTACAGCACAGACTTGGGCCCTTCACGTCACCACATTATGCTGACCATTTTTGCCCATCTACGCTAATCGCAGATCCACACTTTTTTGTGTCACTGGCAAGTTTGATAACCACACCTCCTACATCCAAAATCATGTCATTAATATAATAGCAACCAGCACTATCTAACAGTCTCCTGACACCTCAGTTGAGGCTAACAAAGATATTAGCCACAGGACTAACTGTGTCAGGACACCAGCAATCCCCTCCCTTCTTCCCGTTGTAATCTGGGGATTTATCCACCACTGTGCAGTCTGATACATCTAAACCCTTCCCTTGCTTAACATTGACATGCTCCAGACTATCGATGTGTCTTTCCTTAACTCAGAATTCTCCAAGTCCTCCTCCTTGGTGAATATAGATGACATTTTGTACCTTGCCACATCTTCTCACTTCACACGTAATTACATTTTTGTTCCCTGAGGATATCCAGCCTTTCTCTGACGACCCTCATGTTCCTAATATAAAATGAATTAAGATGTTCATTCTTAACTGACAAGAATACCTGATGGCTTCTTTTAGCCCTTCTAAGTTCTTTCTTAAATATTGTCTCTATTCCTTAATGACCTGCCAAGTGTTTCTCTATTTTCCTAAATAAACCTTCATGGTCTTTGTTATCCAAGATTCCATAATCTTTCCATCTTTGTCTTCCACCTTTACTAGAACATGCTGACTCTAAACTCCTGCCAAATCTCTTTTTCTAAAAGACTTCCATCTGTCAGACTTTGTTTTACCTGCAATCTTCTAATCCCAATCTACAGCTTCTCTTGTGCTCCTAAATTCTCAAGTTAGGACCAACCTTATTCTATTCCACAACTTCCTTGAAACTTACGGAATTATTTCCATTGCATCCAATGTGCACCCTAATTAATGCTTCTACCACCTGAGTTAGGCTCCAGCAGGCCTTGCTCTAGTAGAACTATCTACATATTGTCTCAAAATACTGTGTTAGATGCACTTTATTAAATTTCTGCCCATCTAAACTCTTTGTACTAAGGCATTCCCAGTCAATATTGGGAAATATAAAACTATATCATTTTACTATTATAAACTATTTCATTTAGTTCTTCCTGCATACAACTAGAGAAATATTTAAAAATCACTGATATCAGCAGCCATTTACATCTCTGAAATGTCCTTCCAAGAAAGGGATACAAGAGGCAACAGCCATTCACATCTTTGAAAGGAAAGTGATACTAAAGACATGAAATAAACAATGTGGGAGCATCGACAAAAATCGACACGAGTGTAATTACTTCTAAGGTATACTTTATTGAAATCGCCAACCATTGACGATGTTGTATATAGAACCATAGGACATTACAGCACAGAAACAGGCCTTTTGGCCCTTCTTGGCTGTGCCGAACCATTTTTCTGCTTAGACCCACTGACCTGCATCTGGACCATATCACGCAATACCCCACTCATCCATGTGCCTGTCCAAGTTTTTTTTTAATGTTAAAAGTGAGCCCGCATTCACCATTTCAACTGGCAGCTCATTCCACACTCCCACCACTCCCTGCGTGAAGAAGCCCCCCCAATGTTCCCTTTAAACTTTTCCCCCTTTATCCTTAGCTCATGTCCTCTGGTTTTTTTTCTCCCCTAGCCTCAGTGGAAAAAGCCTGCTTGCATTCACTCCATCTATACCCATCTTAAATTTATATACCTCTACCAAATCTCCCTTCATTCTTCTACGCTCCAGAGAATAAAGTCCTAACCTATTCAACCTTTCTCGGTAACTCAGTTTCTCAAGCACCGGCAACGTCCTTGTAAACCTTCTCTGCACTCTTTCAACCTTATTAATATCCTTCTTGTAATTCGGTGACCAAAACTGCGCACAATACACCAAATTCAGCCTCACCAGTGTCTTATACAACCTCATCATAACACTCCAATTCTTATACTCAATACTTTGTATTATAAAGGCCAATGTTTGGCATGGACTAGAAGAGCCAAAATGGCCTGTTTCCGTGCTGTAATTGTTATATGGTTATATGTGCCAAAAGCTCTCTTTATGACCCTATCTACCTGTGACACCACTTTTAGGGAACTGTACCTGTATTCCCAGATCCCTCCGTTCTACTGCACTCCTCAGTGTCCTACCATTTACCTTGTATGATCTACCTTGGTTTGTCCTTCCAAAGTGCAATACCTCACACTTGCCTGCATTAAAATCCATCTGCCATTTGTCAGCCCATTTTTCCAGCTGGTCCAAACCCCTCTGCAAGCTTTGAAAACCTTCCTCACTGTCCACTACACCTCCAATCTTTGTATCATCAGCAAATTTGCTGATCCAGTTTACCACATTATCATCCAGATCATTGATATAGATGACAAATAACAATGGACCCAGCACTGATCCCTGTGGCACACCACTAGTCACAGACCTCCACCCAGAGAAGCAATTCTCCACTACCACTCTCTGGCTTCTCCCATTGAGCCAATGTCTAATCCAATTTACTACCTCTCCATGTATACCTAGCGACTGAATCTTCTTAACTAACCTCCCATGCGGGACCTTGTCAAAGGCCTTTCTGAAAACTATGTAGACATCATCCATTGCCTTTCCTTCATCCACTTTCCTGGTAACCTCCTTGAAAAACTCTAATAGATTTATTGAACATGACCTACCATGCAGAAAATCATGCTAACTCTCCCTAATAAGTCCATGTCTATCCAAATACTTGTAGATCCTATCTCTTAGTACTCCTTCCAATAATTTACCTACTTCCGATATCAAACTCACCGGCCTATAACTTCCCGGATTACGTGTTGTATATATATATATAAAAGAGAAAAACCCGACCCAAAAAACGTAATAACATACAGCATATTACGTAACATACACGGCAAACTTAACCCATAAAAGTCTGAGTGAATACTGCCTAATGATATTAAGGAGACCCTACACCCCCCCCCCCCGGCCCCAAAATTCACCCTAACAGACAAAGTCCAATGAGCAGCGACCCACAAAACTTGGCCGAACCTACTCCTGTCTTCACAGGCGGGTGCTGGAGAGGAAGAACAGTCAATGTCGGAAGGTCTGGAGGGTGGGAGGTATGCCTCTCTGCAGATCTGTGCCACTTCCACTGAAGAGTCTAGGTCCAAATGGGCAGGCTTGAGAAGATCCACAGAAACACTATCTGCAGTACCTTCAAGGTTTTTTAAAAAGTTATTCATTTATGGGAAGTGGGCATCTCTAGCTAAGCCAGCATTTAGTTGCCCTTGAGAAGGTGGTGATGAGCTGCCTTCTTGAACCACTGCAGTCCCTGAAGTGTCGTACACCCAGAGTGCTGTTAGAGAGGCATTTCTGTGATTTTGACCCAGCGACAGTGAAGGAATGGCAATGTTTCCAAGTCAGGATTGAGTAACCTGGAGAGGGATTTCCAAGTGGTGATGTTCCCACCTGCTGTTCTTGTCCTTCTAGATGGTAGTGGTCGTGGGTCTGGAAGGTGCTGCCTTAGGAACCTCGGTGTTGTTGTCGTGCATCTTGTAGATCCAGGTTTCCTCTGCTGTCCAAAAGTAAAGCGTTCCTGTGAAACGTTTCGTAAGCCGAAATGGCGTAAAGCGAAGAAGCAATTACCATTAATCTATATGGGAAAAATTTTTGAGCGATCCCAGACCCAAAAAATAACCTACCAAATCATTCCAAATACAGTTTTGGCACAGTTAAACACTTGCTTATACACATAACCACCTTCTGTAATTGTTCTCTTCAGTTCTGCTGGGAACTTTTCAGCAGCTTCAGTATCAGCCAAAGCACTCTCTCCAGCAACCTTTAAACCATGAAGTTGCCTTCGCGTCAAAAACTGATAAAACCACCCATGACTACCTTTAAATTCCATTTCCGCAACACTTTCATCACCATCATTCAGTGCTTTTTGTTTCAGCTTATTAAAAAGACTGACTGATTTCTCCTTACATATAAGATAACTTCACCATTTTATCCATTACTGGATGCAGACTAAAAGAGACCACTTTGCTACTAGCAGAACCAATAGTAACATCGGCAGCTTTCAAGATTCTTTCTCTCTGTGTGTAAATAGTATGAGTGGTGGACGCAGGAAAGTTCACCACATGCACAATGTCTTCATTTCATTCACCACGATCGAAACGCTTAATTACGTCCAGTTTTACGCTAAGTGTAACACCCTTACAAGCTCTCTTAGGCTTTTGTGATACCTTAGGACACATCTTGCTAAGGGATGCACAAAATAAATCGAGATGAAGCACAGATGCTCACAGACGCAGTTCAAAGCTAAGGCGGCTTTGAGATGCTGAGTGTAGTTCCCGGGGAAGGAGCTTGGTGGCGCCACTCTCGCCGCTCGAGGTGCACGCTGCCTCTGTAACGGCTCGCTGCAAAACAAACGCTGAATGCTACTTTCGTTTTTCGCCTTTTTTCGTAAAAGCGAAAATCCTCTTTGGATTTCTTTCTGTCAGTCAAAACAGGTACTAATATAGGTCTTTAGTAAAAGTGAAGTGGCGTAAAGCGAACTTTCGAAAAGTGGGGTATACCTGTAGTACACACTGCTGCAACTGTTCCTCAATGGTGAAGGGATTGGATGCTTCTGGAAGGGGTACCAATCAAGTGGACTGCCATGAACTGGGTGCTGTCGAGCTTCTTGAGTGCTGGTGGACCTCCACTCATTCTGGCGAGTGGCGAGTATTCCATTACACTCCTGGCCTGAGCCTTGTAGATAGTGGACAGGCTTTGTGGAGTCATGAAATGAGTTACATGCTGCAGGATTCCTGGCCTTTGACCTGCTCTGGTTGCTATGGCGTTTCTATGGCTATACCAGTTCAGTTTCCTGTCAGTGTTAACCCCCAGGATGTTGATTGTAGGGGATTCAGTGATGGTGATGCCACTGAATGTCGAGGGGTGATAGTTCGAGCCTCTCTTGTTGGAGATGGTCATTGCCTGGCACATGTATGGTTTGAATGTTATTTGCCACTTGTCAGCCCAAACCTGGATATTGTCCAGGTCCTGCTGCATTTATGTATAAACTGTTTCACTATCTGAGGAGTCACGAATGGTGCAGAACATTGTGCAGTCATCTGCAAACATCCCCACTTCTGACCTTCTGATGGAAGGAAGGTCATTGATGAAGCAGCTGAAGATGGTTGGTCCTAGGACACTTCCCTGAGGAACTCCTGCAGTGATGTCCTGAGGATGAGGTGATCGTCCTCCAAAAACCACAACCATCTTCTTTTGGTTAGATATGATTCCAACCTGTGGAGGGGCTCCCCTCAAATTCCCATTGACTGCATTTTAACTTGGGCACCTTGATGCTATACTTGGTCAAATGCTGCCTTGAGGTCAAGAGCTAATACTCTCACCTCTGGTATTTAGCTCTTTGGTCCATGTTTGGATCAAGGAGATGATGAGCTTGGGAGCTGAGTGGCCTTGACAGAACCCAAACTGGGCATTCATAAACAGGCTATTGCTGAGTAGGTGCTGCATCATAGCACTGTTGATGACCCCTCCCATTACTTTACTGATGATTGAGAGTAGACTGATAGGATGGTAATTGGCTGGGTTGGACTTGTCCTCTTCCTTTTTTTCATAATTTATTTTTTTTTTATTGAAGTTCATCATCAAACAAACATTTCCATAAGATGTATTTCAGACATTATACATATACATCATATAATCATATATGTCACAAATCTCCACATAGTATTTATCTGAGGTATACACCTATAGAAAAGAACAGAAGGAAAAACAAGCAAAAAGAAAAAACTATGTACAAGTAGAGAGTGATCTTTTTTTTACAACATATTCATTGATTTGTGAGAATAAAATCAGGCCTATGAGGCATTATGTACTTAAACCATTTTTCCCAGTATGAATCAAATTGTTCCAGCTTATGATTAACAGCTGCTGTTATCTTCTCCATTTTGAGAATGTCCATTGTAATTTCCATCCATGCATTTAAAGTTGGGCTCTCCTGTGATAGCCATTTCCTAGTAACCGTCAAGTCCGGGAACTCAACGAGGAGTTGGAGGAGGTCGTAGGCAGGAAGGATGTGGACAACATTGAAGTGCTGGTGGCAGTCAGTGTGCTGGCGAGGGAGTAGAAAGTCTCCGTGTTGATAAGGTGCTGGTGCTGGGCATGGGTGAGAAGGATGTTGGTGCAGAGTTGGTACCCAGCAGGGTTGTGGACACTGCAGCCAGCACAAAATTCCAGCGGAACTTCTGCCCGCTGAAGCTCAACGCCATGTCACGCTTACCAAAAGACCAGATGGCGCTGCCATTCGCAGCCTCGAGATATGGTCCATATTCCCCAGTTCCTATCTCCAATTTTGACGCAGGCAGGACACTCGCCTGAGCGCCTGTGTCACAGAGGAAATGGCACCCTGAAACAGAGTCTGGAACAAGCAACAAAAGCTCATAGCAGCTAACGGCACCAGCCTTTCCATTTCCTGAATACTTGAACCCGCAGGGTGGGCAGCACTTAGCTCTCAGCCCAAACCTCGCCTGGTAGAAACACAGGGTAGGAGACAGTCGTTCAGCCGCAGCGATTGTCTCATGTTCAGGTGGCGAAGTCGTCCAGCTGCATGGTCGCACTTGGTGATGGAAAACACCTTGTCAGCCTCTCTCACTAGAGCCCAGAGGTCTTTGAGGGGAGAGCCACCCAGAGCCGACCGCATCTCGCCAGGTAGTTATCGTAAGAAAAGCTCTGTGAAAATGAAAGGTGGCTGATGTCTGCCAAGGAGGGACAACATGTGGTCCATCAACTCCAACGGCTTGGAATCGCCTAAGCCGGGCAGTGAGAGGAGCCAATGGGCGCGTTCAGACTCAGAAAGTTCAAAACTCTCTGGAAGGAGTAGCTTAAGAGTCTCGTACCTGCCAACTTCTAGGGGGTGTTAAAGGACGCTCATCACCTCATCACCTCATCACCTCATCACCTCATCACCCTGGCCACCGAAGAGCTGTCTAACGCTGTGACGACGTAGTGATATTTTGGGTCATCTTGCGAGATTCCCTGCACTGCGAACTGGGACTCTGCCTGAGCGAACCAAACAGCTGCATGTTCCTGCCGGAATTCAGGGAGCTTGAGAGCAACGGCGAACTTAACCCTCAACAGTCTGGGAGGATTCTTCACCTACCTGCAACGAAAGTATAATATTTTGGATTTATTCTGCCTCAGCTCCTGTGCAGCCAACAGTGGGATTATGAAGGTTTGGTTGGTTCCAACGGCTGACAGCCTCTCTCCAACTGATTTGATGATTCAAACATGTTCATTTGTTTATCCAACACATTTAAATCAGTTAAACTATCAAACTGTCTGCTGAAATATTAACTGATTCTCTCGACAATGCCGTCTGATCTGCTTGGAATTCTATTTTACATCGGGAAACAGAAAGATCAAAAAATGATTCATCTCAAAATTTCACAGCAATCACAGGAATTTGTCATCTTTCGATATGTGGAGATATTATGGACAGTATTAATACTCAAGGATAAAATTAAATAATAATTAATATCAGCAATAAATTGAATCAGTAAGATTATGTGGGAGCAGTTAAATGTCAAATTTTAAAAACAACTTCACTGTCATTATTTCAACTAACTTAAATTTAGTTGTTCTTAAATAGATTTATATAACATCAGAGCAATGAACCTATATTGATATTTTCCAAAGAGCATTGGTCAGATAATAAACAGTAAGGAATTTGATTTTGTTGCACATACTTGCAAACTTAAATGGGAATGTAGACAGAGGGTTATTGGATTATGGGGAAATTAAAAAGTAATTTTTATTTCTCTGGAAAAATTATGATTTGATATTATTAAAATGATTAATGACCAAATAAGATGCTTTTTGTGATTTTCTCTGAAGGAAAATATTGTCTGGAACTTTGGGAATAACTTGTCTGTCCATCACCTGCAAAGGGCTGTGGATTTTTTTTATTCATCTAAGACAGCCATCAGCGTAATTTCTCATCCCAAAATCTGACTGTGCAGCATTCTCTCAGTGCTGTGCTGGAATGATTGCTTGCATTTTTGTAGACACTGAAGCATGACTTAACTCAGAAGTAAAAATGATATTAACTGAATCACAGGCGACAATGGATTATAAATGTAATCTGATGTCACAGTTAACAATTTTTTAACTGCAATCAAATATAATTCAGAAAAATTAAAATTTTCAATGTGCAAACATGAGGAAATCTGCAGCTGCTGGGAATTCAAACAATACACACAAAATCAAAGTCAAGTCCTGACGAAAGGGTCTTGGCCCAAAACGTCCACAGTGCTTCTCCTTATAGATGCTGCCTGGCCTGCTGTGTTCCACCACCATTTTCAATGTACTTTTTTTACACAAGTTAATGATTACAGTAATCTGAGCAGTGTTAAAAACCAGAGGGCTAAATTAAAAATTCTGCAGTGGAAAGCTTAGTTGTATTTTTACTGCTGACTGTGACCAGCAGAAAGAGTTTAAATAAATTATTTTCTGTGACAACTGATTTGTCATAGGAACATTAACACAGGTTCTTGGATCTTATTAACAACAGATTGGTGTCAGCAGAAGGTATAATTATAAAGGAAGATCAATACTGAGTCCTACAAAGGGAAAAATAATTGCAGACAATAAACACTTCCATTGTTGCAACTCAACACTAAATGGTTTCCAACAACATATTGTACAAGGCAGATTACTCGATTTGCTTGTTAGTTAAAGCCATAAATAAAACATAAACTGCAATCCACTAGTAAATCTGTAGGGGCAGAATTTTAAACTTTCATTCCAAGGACAATAATTGCAGCACAAGTACAGAGCAGTGGCTTCTTAAGAATTCAGTCAAGTTCATTGATGCAAAACATCATAAAAAGAACATTTGATTTTGCCATATACCTAACATGACGAACCCTGGATAGTAGACATTGTTTGGTTATGAAGAATCGAACATCAAGAGCATTGATATCACTTAACCAGTTAAAGACTTATAGATTGCATGTTGGTGATGAGTTCATTCCCATTGTATCTATATTTCAATGTAACTCAGAATATTTTAGGATGTCTGTTGAATTGCCTCACTAGGTTAAATAATGCAAACTTAGTGTTATGTTACTTTAAGATATGCATGATTGGCAATTTTACAACTTTTACTGGTCCACAAATCATAATCACTCATCTACTAGAGCAAATGTGCCAATGGCAGTGTTGGTCTATAAAATGTCAGTTATATAATCATAGAGCCAATAAGTTACAGGTAACGTCTAGATGAACTCTTTTTAGTTTTCATTAACAACACTTCAGTGATGATTATGGCTATATGATGAATAAAATATTACCTTATGTTAATTGGAAAGCAATATTAGTTTTTCAAGATATTTGCTCCAAATCAAAGAAATATCTCTTTCACAGTGCCTTTATGCATAATGATGCTAATAGCTGAGTGCCATGTCCATTAAAGATATTCTCTCCTTAATTTACTAACATTAACCATTAATAATAATTTTGCCAATATTATTCAATCTGATTTAGCTGCTTTATGATTCACAGACTATTTATAGGTTTCAGGTCATGAATCAATGAAATAAATATAAAAGGCAACTTAAAAACCATGAACTGTGTTAACTTCACTTTTCCATGCTTTGGTATTTAAAATAAGTTTATTTAAAAAAACACACTATTAGTTTATTTGCATGGAACTACATAATCATTATTAGAATCAGGTTTATTATCACCAGCATGTGACATGAAGTTTGTTAACTTAGTAGCAGCAGTTCAATGCAATACATAATCTAGTAGAGAGAGAAGAAAAAAAATAATAATAAATAAAATAAAACATGATAATAAATAAACAAGTAAATCAATTATGTATATTGAATAGATTTAAAAGAATGTGCAAAAACAGAAATACTGTATATTAAGAAAAAGTGAGGTAGTGTCCAAAGCTTCAATGTCCATTTAGGAATCGGATGTCCGAGGGGAAGCTGTTCCTGAATCACTGACTGTGTGCCTTCAGGCTTCTGTATCTCCTACCTGATGGTAACAATGAGAAAAGGGCATGCCCTGAGTGCTGGAGGTCCTTAATAATGAACGCTGCCTTTCTCAGACACCGCTCTTTAAAGATGTCCTGAGTACTTTGTAAGCTAGTGGATCATTAACTGTATCTGTGTCATTAATCAAAAATTTTAGATTAAAATTAAATGATTTCCTCTAGACTGATGCCTTCATTTGAACCTCATATAGACATTTAAATGTACCTCAGACTCATTAAGATTTGGATGACATGCCAGATGTTCTTTCATTGCAATACAGAAAGCAAGGAGAAAAACAATGTTGTCTTGCCAAGCCTGGTAAAGGTTCTGGAGAAATAATTCTCAAGATAACCCTGAATGAAAATGATTTTAAACAACAGGAGTCTATCTGTAATGCAGCTACTGTTGTCAAATTGCTCCATCACAATAAGAAACACTGGATATGAAAGAGCAGAAAATGAAAACGTCAGAGGTGACGAGAGTGACACCCTTTTTAAAAATCATATTGGATCACAATATTGTCAATTGAATCAAACAGGATGCCTATTCGGCCTACCGTGTCCGCAGTGACCAGTCAGGATCCATACCATATGACATAAGAGCAGAATTAGGCCGTTTGGCCCATTGAGTCTGCCCCACCATTCAATCGTGGCTGATCCTTTTTTACCTCTCCTCAGCCTTCTCCCCGTAACTATTTATGCCATATCCAATCAAGCTCTGTCTCAAATACATCCAAAAACCTGGCCACCACAGCTGCCTGTAGTAATAAATTCCACTAATTCACCACCCTTTGGCTAAAGAAATTTATCTGCATCTCAGTTTTAAATGGACATCCCTCTATCCTGACATTGTGCCTTTTTGTCCTAGGCTCCCCCACCATGGGAAACATCCTTTCCACATCTACTTTGTCTAGGCCTTTCAACATTTGGAAGGTTTCAATAAGATTCCCCCCATCCTTCTAAATTCCAGCGAGTACAGACCCAGAGCCAACAGATATTCCTCCCTTTCATTCCCGGAATCATCCTTGTGAACCACCTTTTGACCCTCTCCAATGCCAGCACATCTTTTCTTAGATGAGGAGCCCAAAACTGTTCACAATACTCGAGATGAGGTCTCACAGTGCCTTATAAAGCCTTAGCATCACATCCCAGCTCTTGTATTCTGGATCTCTTGAAATACATTAACATTGCATTTGTCTTCCTCACTACTGACTCAACTTGCAAGTTAAACTTTAGGGTGTTCTGCACAAAGTTCCTCTGCATCTCAGATTTTTTGATTTTCTCCCCTTTTAGTAAATAGTCTGCACAATTATTTCAATTACCAAAGTGCGTGACCATGCATTTTCCAACATAGTATTTCATTTGCCACTTTCATACCCGTTCTCCTAATCTAAGTCCTCAAAACTACCTACTCCTCCACAAATCTTCGTACCATCTGCAAACTTGGCAACAAAGCCATACCGATTAATATTATCTTCTAGTACTTAACCCATAGCCTCCCATACCTAAGCAATTCAGACACATCTTAAATGCTGTCAACAGATCTGCAGGAGACTCTGAAGAGGCTCTAAATTTCATGTATTCTTTGCTAAGTTAATTGAGAGTATTTAATGGTCTTTTGGATGTAAAGATTGGGGAAATAATGTTCTCTTACCTCACAAATGTCATCCTTAACCTGAAGGAACAAATATCAACAAAAATATATACAAATTAATGCTAAAAATTCACAGATAAAACCTGTTAAAGTTCCTGTTTTCCTCCTGTTAAGAATACAAATTACATTCCTAAACACTACAGTAAAAAGCACATTGGAAATCAGTGGAGCCTGCAAGTTTCCTGCTCTGACTGATGAAATATGATATAAAATTGACACAACATTGGCAATTCAAGGGAATAAAGGTCAGAACTGCATCTAGGGGCAGGGGTGGGTGAATATGTTTGTATTACAGAAACCTTGGCCTTTTAAATGCCACAAGCTGATGAATCTGGTGCAGAAACATACCTTTCAGTTTGATGAGATGTCAGTTTTGTTCAGAGCTGATCAAATGAGATGAATGAAACCTAAACAAAATAAAAAAAAAATCATTTTTGTCAGCAATACTTTAGACATTAAAGGAAGCGGAATACTGGGTCAGAACTGTGGGTCAGAGAGATTTCTGTTAAGCAAATAGCAATCACTGCAGAATGATGCTCACTGGTCAACTTGACTGCCGGCAATACCAATAGGGTATTTTTTTGCCTAGAAAGGACATATAATACAGAGCAAATAACAAAGGAAGGTAAAAGCAAACAAGGTCTAATTTCATGTTTTGTTGTTCGTTCTAATTGTTCTAATAATTACAAACATAAACTAAATTATACGTAATGGTTTGCCAATTTAAATGTAAATCACTGTTACAAGTGTAAACATTAATCATGATGACACTCAATAAAGATTTGTAGGTTTATGTTCGTACCATGGACAAACTCCATCATTTTTTAAAAAAAGGTAAAAGATTAGCCTTATTTGTCGCATGCATATCGAAACGTACAGCAAGAAGTGTCATTTGGATCAAATCAATTCAGCGAGGATTGTGCTGGGAAGCTTGCAAGTGTTACCGAGCTTCTGGCACCTACATAGCATGCCCACAGCTCTCTCCAAACTGGATGTCTTTGGAATTGTGGAGGAAACACAGGGGGGATGTTTCCTATGGTGGGAATGTCTAAGTCCAGAGGGCACTGCCTCAAAATTGAGGGGCGTCCTTTCAGAACAGAGATGAGGAGAAATTTCTTTTGCCAGAGGGTGGTGAATCTGTGGAATTTATTGTCACAGACAACTGTGGAGGCCAAGTCTTCATGTACATTTAAGGCAGAAGTTAATAGATTCTAGACTGGTCAGGGCATGAAGGGATAGAGGGTTGGGGTTGGTGGGGAGTGAGAAGGCAAGAGGTGAGAGGAAAAATAGATCAGCCATGATGAAATGGCAGAGCCGACTCAATGGGCCAAATAGCCTCCTTCTTATCTTATGGAAACTTGAGTACCCAGAGGAAACTCACGTGGTCATGGGGAAAAAGTACAAACTCTTTAAAGACAGGTGGGAATTGAACCATGATCATAGAGCTGACACTAATAGAATTATACTAACCGCTACACTACCATGACACCCTCAACCTATTTCCATATAGCCACTGAATGAGAGTAGACTTTTCAACATAAACTGCTGGCTGATGTGAAACAAAGATTAAAAATGACTGTTAAAAGAAAAACGTGAGTTTTTGTTAAAGTACATCAGTGTATACTCCTTTTAAGGTGGAGGTGAGAGGGATTTGTTTTGACACAGGGAAGCTTGTGAATTTTGGAATTCTCTAGATCTCAGTGAGTCAAATCGTCTTCTTCTGAGTTGTTAGAAAGTATGGAATATAAAATCTGTACAGCACTAAATTATCCATTTCCTTGCTAATGCGTTTGTTCTACATAGCTTTCTCTTAGAGCCGATAATTATCATGTATAATTCTTGCATTACAAGATGTAGATAGAACTTCCCAGATTTTACACTGGACAACAATGAAGTCGAAGCCCCAGCTCTTCACGCTGGAACAGAGGTGTGAAGTCAGAATGTTGCATGGTCTGAGGCTGGGCCGTTTGCACCCGCAAGCCTTACTTACATTTTCCCAATAGACTCCTGCTTGACGTCACCGATGACCGAGAATCAGAAACGATGCTGCTGCATATTCCAACTGGTGACTAAAGCAAAGTGAACTCTACGAGGTGAATTGAGGAAGGATCGTCAAGGGACAGTTTTGCCCACCAGCTAAATTTGTCTTTATTTCTTTGCAGCTTTTTGTTCCCATCTTACTGCGCCTCTTGCTCAGTGTCTTCTGAGAGCTTTGATTGAAGCTTGATTCCTTCATCTAATTTTTGATGAATCTGATAAAAAGACGATTCCTTGGTACAGATCTCTGGAGAATGATGCTCATTTCATCCCGCCTCATTTTCTTTTTCCATGACCTCTGTTTCCTGCTTCATAAGCAGTCACTAAACTATGTCCCAGGATTACCACTATTTATTGAACTTCTGGTTATTATTGCAGATGTAGTGCTAAATCAGATACCTCCTGTAAAGCAGTACTTGTAACAGTTATGGGTATTCCCACAGATCTTTGTGTGCTCAAAATGGAGTCAGCTTGATGATTTGGCATAATTTGTCCTCTCCAAATCCATATTTACCCATGGTGACCATATTGCCATGGTGTACTTGAACTATTCCAATAATCTTCCCCTGGCTCACGCTAAACGTTCGATGCTCATGTTTCTATTTTCTCTGCTCCTTAGCATATAATGGTTCTGTTAGGAGTTAAACTGATTAGCAGCAGAGGTAAAATTTTATTCATATATCTGATAATTTAATATCTACACTGACAATGTAGGGTGGCAGGGCGAAGATGCATCTCTACCAAAGGCGCTCCTTCCCCTCGCTAGCCTGCAGGTCGCCTTTGGGCAACGTGTAGTGCTTGTTTAGCCTCCCCGCGCCCCCCCCCCCCCCCGAATCAGGGTGACATGAAGACATGGGTGCAGGTGGTGGATGGTCGTATAAGCATCTGGTGCACATCACAAGTTCTGGTTATGTGACTACTGACGCCAGGCAGACAATCTCTGAAGGGTGCTGATGATGTCTGGGGTCACCGATCTTGAAAAAGGCACTGTCCAGAAGAAGGCAATGGCAAGCCACTTCTGTCGAAAAATTTGCCAAGAACAATCATGGCCAAGACCATGATCATGCACATCATATAATGATGCTGATCATGCTGACAATGCTAGTCAAAATAAACACAACATTTCAAAAATATTCTCTGTTTCTCCAGTTGCATAATATAAAACACTAAATATCCAAAATTATATATTGTTGCACTGCTAATGGTTGACACATATAATCAGCAACATTTGTATGCTGCAAGATCTTCTGCTAATCTAGGGTGACTTTTATTTCCTGAGATTAATTACAAGTATAGCTCTGTGAAACAATGTACTCATTGTGGTATGTGGCTGTGAATTTTATCAGGTACATGTTCTAAGATTATTGAGATGGCTATAGATTTCTAAATTGTTTGTTCTAATGTAGCAACAAGCTTACACCTTCATCAATCACTGGAAACAAATTTGGACAATTCTGCTTGCATCATCTACCATGTGACATGGTAGGTTGTCCCACTTTAATCGAGCAAATATTAATTTGGTAAAATTGACTGTGGACTCTATGTAAACCCAGTACAGTAATAAATCAGAAAACAAATACCTGTACCACTAGAAATTTACCATCCAATCAATGAGATAAAAGAGCATGTGCGGCTTACAAGGTCTCCACAACAAAGATAATGAAGTCACCTTCGGTGTTAAACAGTTAAATAAAAATATAAAATATAAATACATAAGATCTGCTCTGAATGTCAGCATAAAAGGAGAATAAAGGATACTGCAAATTTTTCTGAATAAATTACTGTTGGGAAAGGCTGCTTCAGGATAAAAGCTTACTATCTAGGGGGAACATGAATGATTGCTGTGGGGTCAAGAGACAGGAAATGTACCACTGTGTACTGTAAATTAAACTAATTTATAAAAAGAGCTGGCAAACATAAACACAAAGGATGCTTGCTCATTAAATGCATAGATTTTGGGAGATTATTGCTTATTTCAAGTAAAATGCATTTAGGATGCATCAAGGCAGAAACTAAACAAACCGTTTTACAGATTTCGAAACAGAGCTCCTTGCCTTCAGCACAAAATGCGATAATTTTTCTGAAAATCTTTGGGGAAGTTCGTACTACATAACAGCAGGAGTGAGAAATATATTGATAATAATCAACCTCAAAATTAGTGGGCTGGATCGTGCTGGCTGTGGCCAATGGCTCCGGAGGAAATGGTTGATGTTCAGCCACTCTCAGATAAATAACGCCTGGTATTACAGTGGGTCCTTGTGATATCCAGCTGTCGAGCATGAATCTGCTGGGAGTTCCCAGCCTGGGGCTTGGAATCTCCCTCCTAATCAACACATTCCAAACCTGCTGTAGGATCAGCAACCCCACCCAATTTATTGGAAGTCTCACACCTGGAGGTTAAAGGTAAGTTCTTGTTTTACATCTTTATTTTGACTTAATGGACATACACAGTATTTCTTAGTGTTTTAGTATGATGTTTTGTTTTAAGCAATCTTAGGTTTTTAAATATCAGAGCTTTGAGAGTCTGTCTGGGCAGTCACTTGATTTGGGCCTTAAGGGGACACCGCATTAGCCTATTCAGCACTGTGATCTTGCAATGCCTTGGGAGGATCTACTTGTGCAGTCCTTTTAACCTGGACAAGGAAGTATGAGCTAGCAGGGACCTGCTTATTTCATAGTGTAATAAATACAAAGAAAGGTGGATGTAGAAATAGACAGCATGGATCTAATGATATAACTCTATCCCCTACCACAATGCCTTCCCATACCTGCTTTGAACCTCCAACCCCGAAAACTCTTCCCTCCACCTGCTTTGTGCTATTATTCGCTGAGTGACAGGCTGGGTCAGAGTGTGGGATGGCTGACGACAGTGGATTTGGGCCAGTGGACGCACAACAGTGTTCCCAGACACCTTCCTTCCCCTGGTCATACTCCTCCACAACTCCCAGCAGGAACCTGCCCATGTCCCAGCAGTACACCTTCCCTTACCCCTGCTCCATATTCCCAGCTAGAAATATTGAAAATAACTTCCATGCTTTACTTACTGAACCGTCACATCGCTAAGACACCATTGTAGTAACCCACCTGTATTGAATGTGTCCATCATTTTCTTAGTTAATCATATTGTTTGTCCCAGGCTATTTTCATTGTTTAATTTCTGTCCCTGCTCCCTGTCTCCTATATGTGTGCTATCTCGATAAAAGGGAAAGATCTTTTTAGTAGAGCTGGTCTCATGTCATCCTTGCATTGGATCAAGGACCTGCTCTTTTGAGTCAATGCAGTAGCTGGGGTTCACTAGCCACGGCCATCCCACGTGGAAAGGTGACATGCACATTTCTTCCGCTGCTCAATGGTGAATTTAGTGACGTGGAGTGGCAAGTCTCCAATGGACAGCTGCAAAGCAACAGCCGTGAACACTGCTCCACAATCCCAGCCTCAGAATTCAGATACTTTGACAGCAGCATCGCTGCCCGAGCAAGGTACAATAGGAGGAGGAGGAGGGGGCCAGCTCAAAGAAATAGCTGGTTGGTACAACTTCAGCTCACAAAAGAGACTGTGGAAAAGGTCGACCATTTTCAATATCCCAGAGCCCACCAATCATTAGCCAAGGCAGACAAAAGTGGTGAAATTCACCAGGAAGTTAGTGCTATAAAGGGAGTGATAGGACTGCCCCAGTCATGTGACAAAATATGAAATATATTGTTCGCTTGTCAGAAACCGGACTCCCAAGCAATCAGAGAATGAGCTTCATAATGGCAGGAGATAACTGGGTAACAAGAACAAAAATAAATGAGCGACATTTTCAAAGCCTTTTCAAAAAAGGGTAACATCTACACCTTCCTGTCGGAATTGCTGAGCCAGTTGGTTTAAACCTAGCAAAAGTGACAGAGAGGGTGCACCACCTCTCATACTACTCAACTACCCTTCAGCCTGCCCGTTTGAATGCCTTCTCCCCAGAGCCCTACCTCTCCCTACAGCAGGGTCTGGGATCCCGCAGCGGGCTCATCGGCCACTTATGGAACTGGAGTCCAAACGATTTATCCCAAGAGACTACCTAAGTAACAAAATAAAGGCTGCAGTGGTGTTCTTCTAGCATTATATAGGTCATTCTTCCCAATCTGTTATCACACTCTTTACTGCTTGTTATAAAACATGAATTTTCTGTCTGTATTTTTATACAGACTTAAACTGCTATCTTCTCTGTTCTGAGCCTAAATCCAAATTTCCTACAGTACTGCTTTCACATAGCAATGTGCAGTCTTACATTTATAATCACCACAGAACCCTATAAAAATCAGTTTCCCTCTCCAGTCCTCAGCCCTTTACTGTCCTATTTCACATCTCCTCTCCTTAGCCTTTCATCTGACATACACGGCTCTTGAGTCACTTCCTCTATGCAAAGCAGTGCTTTCCTGACTGCTGGTCTATTCCTAGTTCAAGCTCCAGTAAGTGACCCTCATTCAAACTTGGTCAGGAGCTATACATTTTCATTCATGAACATTTTTAATGCTGCTTTAGTGGTACATCATACCTTTTGCACCATGAAATTTGCTACTGGGCCCCATGACCAAAATGATCATTGACAGCCATCACAACAAGTGTACAGCATATCTATTTGAGAGCACTGGAATATCTAAGAATACTCTATTTTGTACTGGTCTAGAACTTACTGCATAGTACTATGATTGAGTATTAGCTGAAAGCTTTGGCTAGAAATCTAAAACACAAATTACAGATTTTACAATTTTGGTGTTGCGGGAAAACTAACAATACTGTGAGATTGCCCACCGCTTTTAGCTCTCAAGCCTTGCTGAATTCTCTCGAGACTATATTTCAAAATCGAAGTAGTGGGGCTGAGTCTGTTGAACTAAATAGGAGTAGCTGAATGAATGTAGGAACCAAAGTTCTGACTCTCCAATGGAAGTCTGAATGCCCTAGTTTTGGTGAATGCCACAGGGAGGCAAGTGGCATCCTGGAACATGCCTTGGCATTGGGTCTATCAGTCAAGATTCAGAGGTCAATTTCGGAGGCAGAGTTACCAGCAGTGGCTCAGATTAGTCTGGTTCAAACAGATCCGTTTCCCCATTGTGGCCTAAGCTATTTATTTGGTGTGAATATATACTTCCACACCGTAGGAATGCTGTTACATGGCGACTTATATCTGCTGCACTTCCAGCATAGGAGTGCTCTACCTGTTGAGGGGAATAATTCAATTCCAACTTTAAATCCCAACAATAAGTTGCAAGGCAATTTATTTTACTTCCTGTCATTCATGCAGCTCAGAAGGAAAATGCAACAAGGTGCGACCTTCTTGGTGGCTCTTTCAGTGGTCGTTACCACTCGGGACTGTAATGATTACTGTAGACCAGCCATCAGCTAATCAACATCTTGCCCTACTTGAATAATAAAATTACATTTACTTGTTTCACACTGCTTTCACTTAAGGCAGCGGCTTTTATTATGCATTTGTTGTCCTCAAAGCAGCATAACATTCCATTCCATTGTGCTGCCTGCAGGCTGCACCGAGGCAGGCTTGATGGATAGACTCTCCCTCAAGCTTCTTTGAGATGTGGGCCATTTCCAGTCGATGACTTATTTGTACAATAAAAAATGAAAAGCATCACCCAAGTTCTTGTCCCTAAGTGGGTTAAATGAAGAAAGAAAGGATTTCAGGAGGGCAACAATTCTGAACTTGATATTGGGACATCCAACAGGTTTGAGCAATACATGGACCAGCAAGTGTTGAGAGGAAGGGTGAAGGGGACTTTATGGGGATGTATGAGTAAGCATGGGATTACTGTACTACAGATTTATGAGTGATTGTTGGCTCAGACTTAGTTTCCATACAGTCATAGACAGAGCACTACAGTACAGAAACAGCCCTTCAATCCACCTAGCCTACTGTTATCCAGAGCAATGCACACAATGACAAGTGACGCTAGGTTGGTTGGAAAGGTTGGGCTGGAGAAGAAGGAATCTGATAGTGAAGAGAGTGGGCCAGGCATTATGTGGTGCTGAAATACAGTGAGGAGAAGGAGTGAGAGGCCAGAGTGGGGAATGGAAGAAGGAAGGGGGAGGGCAAAACAATTACCAGAAGGAGAGATTGATGTTCACACTGTCCATGTTGGAGACTACCTAGACAGAATACGGGGTGTTGCTTCTCCATTGTGGCTAAGGATGAGACCATGGATTGACATGTTGGAATGAGAGCAGGGATAGGAATTAAAATTGTTGGCCACTGGGAAATTCCGCTTTTGGTGGATGGAGTGGAGCTGATCGACAAAGCGGTCTCCCTATTTATGTCACGTCTCACTAACGTAGAGGAGGTCAAATCAGGAGCACTGGATAAAAGAGATGACCTGAAAGATTCACCCGTAAGGTGTTCCCTCACCTGGAAGAACTGTTTGGGGCCCTGGGTGAAGCGAAGGGAGGAGATAAGTGGGCAGGCATAGCATTTCTTTCACTTGCAGGGGTATTTGCCAGGAAAGAGATCAGTGTGAGGGACAGAGGAACAAGTGGACAAAGGAATCATGGCAGGAGTGATCCCTGTGGAAAGAGGAGAGCAGATATTGTTATTTGGCCTATTTCCATTGATACCAACCATGCAATATAACTCTATGAATGTAAGGTTTACACAGGACATGAATTCTGCAAAGGAAGATATTCAGACAATGTCTGGAGGGAATTCAGGAAATCATGTATGAAGCAAAAGCCAGGTGTTGTGTTAGGATCTTTCAACTTGTGTAATTGCCGAGCTCAGTCAGCTATAACTGCTATTGCCCAGTGGATCTGCTGGGCTACTTTTAAGTAGCCCACTCCAAACAGCTTTTAACTATTATCAGTGTGCAGATTTCATGCCGATTTTTGTCTTTATCTAATAAACGTAAAACTGCAAACTATATGCAACAAATCTGGAGGTCTGCTTGCAAGAGCTACTTTATTGAATTCTTTATGGATGGCATTGCCAATAAGATGGTTGATCATAGAGCTTGCCATCCATTGTCTATGAAGAATCTTGAGAAATGGACCATTCATTTAAAGTGAAAGGAAGAGGTCAACATTAGACTAAATGCATTCAATCTCTCAACTTCCAACTCCCTTAGTCATCTTCTGTTTCAGTCATTCAGAATACACTTTGTAGGCACTAAGTATCAGCAGTTAGATGTTGCACTGACTGAACCTTGAGTAATTTGGTGCTCTTAAGTTCCAATCAGTACACATTTGACTATTACAGTTTAAAACTGCTGTTATTACCTCCAGCTTAAGGAGCAATTAACTCCTGTAGAAGGTCAAATTTCTGTGCACTAAATGCATTGTCAGGTAAAATGTTATGCCCAATGACAATTAGTTAAAGGATATGAAGATACGTTTACAGATTTTGTAAGATTCCTTCTGGGATGAAAGGAATTTGATTTAGATTGCCAGTATCTCTGATGGCTCACTCTGTAATGGGAGACAATTCTGCCACAGTAATGAATACAAGAAAATCTGCAGATGGTGGAAATCCAAGATACACACACAAAATTCTGGAGGAGCTCAGCAGGCCAGGCAGCATCAATGGAAAAGAGTAAACGGTCAACATTTTGGGCTGTGTCCCTTCACCAGGATTGAAAAAAAAAGATGAGAAGTGGTAATGGATAATGGTAATCAATAATGAATGTTTGTGGTCTAACTTTCTGAGGTCTTCTGCCGCAATTCCCCTATGAACAAAATTTGAGCTGCAGCCAATGGAAGAAAGTGTTCAGGTGGCAGACTGGGAGAAGTCCTACATAGAGTCCTGACGTTTGCCCACCCTTAGAAAGTACAGGCTCAGATTTAACAGTGTCATTCCAGAGTGTCTGCCCTTCGTTTGTAAGTTTTGTATTTACGACAGGGCAATAAGCCAAGATAGCATGTTATTGTGGAGTTTATGATGTACCTGGAAGATTTCCAGCAGAATATAAAAGTCAGTTAAAAATGAGAAATTGGATGCTCTACCCACAGTTGCACAACACAAAAGATTACATCCAGAAACACCAAGCCTAAAATCAGTAATATTATACTTCATGGCATTATAAACTGTGCACTTAAACGAAAGAGCCTAGGGATCTAAATTCTTCTGCTTCAGGTGATGAGATGGGGAACATTTTAACTGTCCACAACTATTCAAGTTTGTGCACATTTGGGCACTGATAAAAATATTGCCCATTACTTCACTGAATGTTCTGCCCTCTCACCAGTAATGCTGCAATGTAATTTTTTGACCAAGATAGCAGAACAGGGCAACAACATATGGGAAAGGGGTATCTACCACAAAAGGCAGCAGCTAGTGCTTTTATAGAAACAAAGAAGCATGGAAACATAGAAAACATACAGTACGATATAGGCCTTTCAGCCCACAAAGCTGTGGCTAGATTTACAACATCTGTTTCCAATTTATGCTTCCACGTTCCTGCCTGATAGCCTCATATTTCCTCTTATTCCAATTAAACGTTTCCCTAACTTGTCTGTTCCTATCCCTCTCCAATGCTATGGTAAAGGAGATAGAATTATGATCACTATCTCCAAAATGCTCTCCCACTGAGAGACTTGACACCTGACCAGGTTAATTTCCCAATACCAGATCCAGTACAGCCTCTCCTCTTGTAAGCTTATCTACATATTATCGATATTTACCAATAACTCAATATTTGTCCTTTCAGTGGGAATAACCTGTGCAATGTCTGCAACAGAACATGTCTAGGATACCGCAGAAGAGTTGCATTCAGACTTTAAGGAGATGGTGAAATCAGCAAGTGTAACCTCCATTACCCCTAATTTACCTGATAAAGCTACCACACTGATATACACTCAGTGGCCACTTTATTAGGTACACCTGTACACCTGCTCTTTATTGCACAGTCTATCATGTGCCAGGAACTCAATGCATAAAAGCATGCAGATATGATCAAGAGGTTTTGTGGTTGTTCAGACCAAACATCAGAATGGGGAAGAAATGTGATCTAAGTGACTTTAATGGTGGAATGGCTGTTGGTGCCAGACAGATTGGTTTGAGTGCCTCGGAAACTGCTATCTCCTGATACTTTCACACTCAACAGTTTCCTGAACGTACAGAAAATGGTGTGAAAAGCATAAAAAAAAAGCATCAAGTGAGCAGTAGTTCTGTGGGCGAAAATGCCATGTAATGAGAGGACAGTGAACAACGGCCAACTGGTTCAAGTTGCCAGGAAGGTGACAGTGATTCAAATAAAGATGCACTGTAACAGTGGTGTCCAGAAGAGCATTCATATGTGCACAATACATTGAACCTTGAAGTGTACAGGCTACAGCAGCAGGAGAACACACCAGGTTCTAGTCCTGTACCTAAACGAGTAGCCACTGAGTGCACCTGCATGTCTGAACTCCTTGCCTTTCTTCCTCATTGCATTATTGGTTGTGTGACAAGCAAATTGACCTGTCCAGCTACAATAACAATAATCGACCACTCAGCTGCAAGCCATTGTAAGCACTTGCCTGAGTTGTTCCTCATCTCAGATCAAAGATCTTTAAATGGATATGGTACCTGTAAATCACAGAAGCACTTAGGTACATAAACAGGCATGGTGGTCAAACTCTGTTCATCATACATCTCTTGTGAAAAGTTTTTCTATACGTGGACAAGATGTGATTTAACCCTAGGACATTGATGGCAAAGGGTTCAATGATTTTGCTGAACATCAAGTGGAAATGGTTAAAATCTCTGTTGCCATGAATAATCATTCTCTGGTATAAATGTGTCATATAAATGTACCTTTCCACTTATCAGTCCATGCCTGAAAATTCTCTATATGGCACAGGTAAGCTCAATATCCATTCGGTTATGTATGCAGTTAAATGCTATGTAGCCATTCACCTCAGCCTTTTGATGAAGTGAAAATCATTGATCAAGAGTTGTTTAGATTAAGACATTGCCTTCAGACATTGCTGTAGAGGTCACGTGGAGCTACAATGATTCACGTCCAACAACATTCTCTGCATGAAGTGGGGTCACATTCAGTGATATATTCTTACCTTGATTCCCACTGTCTACAACTTTACCAGAAGTATCCGATCAAACTTACCTTGATGTAAAGGGCAGTCACTTTGATCCCAGCTTTGGAAATCAGCATTATTATCCAGCTTTGGATGTAATAATGTTAGACCTGAGACTGAATGTCTGTCAGCAGGTTAACAGTCACTTAGGTGCACTCTCAGGGAGACTTCGTGTCACTGAGGGCCGGGTATTAGAGCTAATTGGAACAAAATGCTGCAGATGCTTGAAATTTGAAACTGAAAATGGAATTTGTCAAAGCAATTAACAACTCAGACCACATTCACGGAGAGAGAAAGAGGATTCACGAGAGGAAAAGTACTTGGTACAAACGTGAGTGAGGAGCTCAATTTGATTGGTGTGGAGAATAGGGTTTAAGGGTTCTGTCTGCTGGTGGGTGAAACCATTGCTTCCCATTGTTCATGTCCTACTCACAGCATATCAGCTAGTCCCAGCTACTAAATTGCTGGCCTACTTCACCGTGAACAGGGCAAACCCATGGAAAGAAAGATGCCTGCTCTTCAATCAGCAAGCCAGAATATCAGGATCTTGCACACAATACTGATAGATGGCCTGCTGGTCAACCAAATATGCCCAAGGGGTTTAGTGACATGGAAATTGTTAGGCATCAGCATGGCCTTCTTACAAAGAGACAAGACTTGCTGCGAGTAAATCACAAAAAGAAAGCTCTTAATCTAGAAAGTGAAAAATTCAGAAGAAATGTAGATCTTTTCCATCAGGAACTTGCTCTCCTTAAGGTTAAACCTTTCAGTAATTGGTTTGCATTTTTTTAAATTTGCCTTTCAATCCAAATGGGGCCAGTCATCAAAGTTTAAGCTCCAATGAGGCATCCACCAATGAAATAAAAGACTAGTTCACCAAAGAAGTTTACACTGCTCTCAGCAAGATCATTAACTTAGAATATCTTTACCAAATGGGGAATTACATCAAAGATTATGGACATGCAATCAGTTGTGTGCCATCTGTCTCGGACATCACAGCCTATTATGTTATCATTATGACCTCTGTAACTATTATTTTCCTTCAGAACATGTCATGCCATAAGGTACCTGAGGGTTGTCCAAGGTCAGGACAATGATACCAGTTGGATTTGGTCATCACCTGACAACAATGCATCTATAATAGCACCGACTGTGACACAGACCACCCAATGACATAGGTGCAACTCTCAAAGTTTTATTGTTCAAAGTGGAAGGGCTGGCCCAACATCAGCATGGATCTTTGGGGGGACTTCATTGAAACCTATCAAATATTGGAAGCGGTCAATGGAATGGATATGGAGAGGTTGTTTCCTGAAGTAAGGGAGTCTCAGACCAGAGGACACGGCCTCAGAACCCAAGGCCATCCCTTTAGAACAGAGGTGAGGAGGAATTTCTTTAGCCAGAGGGTAGTGAATCTGTGGAATTCATTGCCACAGATGGTTAGTAGAAGCCATTAATGGGTCTATTTAAATCTCTCTTTGCATATATTTAAAGTGGAGGTTGATAGATTTTTGATTTGTAAGAGTGTCAAAGGTTATAGGGAGAATGCAGGAGAATGGTGTTGAGGGGAATAATAAATCATCCATGAAAGAATGGTGGAGCAGAATGTGCTGAATATGCTAGGAAACAACTCCTTGTTTTCAATGAGCAAGCTCTCTTCAGCATTTCTGCATGAGATTGCAGAAATATATGATTAAATTGAATGTGAAGCATCATTTCCAACTCACAGTGTTGCATTCTCAATACTTAGGATCTTGAACAGAGAACTGGCTTGAGGGCAACATGATTACTGCTAAACTTGTCATTGAAGCTGAGCAATCTGCTCTTGTGCACTATAACAGTCACCTTAACACGCTGACTCTGGATAATAATAATAATAATAACAATAATATTAAGAAAAAGAAGAAGAAGATTAACAGACTAAAAACAATTAACATAACAGTCAGATCAAACTTTTACAGATATATTTTCATGAAAAAAACAGAATTTAGCACTCTATGCAATTGTATGCAGTTCTGATAAGAAATACATATCACTTAAACGAAAGCACAACCAAGAAAAATATAGAAATTATCAATACAGAAGAAAATGTTAACCAATGGAAAAGAATGACCCTCCATGGAGGACATCCCCACAATCTGAGCAGACTAGATGTTGACACATAAGTGTTGAATGTCTGGCTCAGTGTTGGAGAGCCTTTCCCAGAAACATAGGGGTTTCTTATGGCAATATGGGACCAGGTGGTTAACACAAAAAAAAAATCAAAAATACATGATGAAAGACTGACAAGTTCAAGATGATAACCGCAGAAAATGCTAAGAGAAACCAAAAACAATCAACCACATTACAGGATCCTGTAGCAATTTAACTCAATCTGATTACGTACACAGGCACAATCAAGTGGCAAACACCATTCACTAAAATCTTGTTTTCAAGTACAGACTCATAAAAGGTACTGTACCTTACTATAAATACAAGCCTGACTGAATTTTAGAGTCAGACTCCTACAAATTATATTACAATCAATTTATTATTACAGATAAACATCTGGATATAATATTACAAAAAAAACAAGAACAACCTACTTAATAGATATAGCCATTTCAAATATGTACAACATACAAAATCAATCAGTAAAAAACACTAGAAGTATGCTAAATTAAATGAAACTGTAGGTCTATGGAATATGAACAGGGTATATGCATTGTCACAGTAATAATATCTACAACCAGTATCATCCCATAGTTATTGCATAAGAGCATTAAACAATTTGGCCTACACAATAATATTGATGTAAATCTCCAGAAAGATACAATACTAAACACCACTAGAATAGACCGAAAGCTCCTAGCAGTTGAGAAATGTCTGTGCCTGGCTATGTCCATAACTCAGGTTTTACCAGCTTGAGTAGAGCAAAATAAATAAATAATATTGATAACCACCCTGTTTACATAATTAAAAATGAATTAAACTGTTGTGCAGGATCGTTGGGATGGGGAAGGGTTTAATAACTCCAGTTCTCTGTGTTCTGAGGTGACTGATGAAGCAAAAGTTGATTCTGCTCTATGCTGTAGGTTAGACAGGAGGAGTTAGATGTGGCAGGCAGGTGGAGGTCTGGAAGATAGTGTGCTTCTTTTGCCATTATGTTGAGCTTCTGTCAAATCAGGATTCTCAAAAAGCCCCCATGTCCTGCTTTTTCATTTTCAGTGGTTATGGGCCAGAGATCCCCACAATTTGATGGACATGTTATAAATCACTGGCACATTTCCGACCACCATTGGTAGTTTTTTCATAAGGTGCTGCCTCAAGAAGGTCAGAATCAGAATCAGAATCAGGTTTATCACTCGCATGTGACATGAAATTTGTTAATGTAGCAGCAGCAGTTCAATGCAATACATAATCTAGCAGAGAGAAAAAAATACTAATAAATAAAATTTATACTAATAATAAATAAACAAGTAAATCTGCTTCGTGTATTGAATAGATTAAATAAATGTGCAAAAACAGAACTACCGTATATTAAAAAAAAAGTGAGGTAGTGTCCAAAGATTCAATGTCCATTGAGGAATTGAATGGCAAAGGGGAAGAAGCTGTTCCTGAGTCGCTGAGTGTGTTCCTTCAGGCTTCTGTATCTCCTACCTGATGGTAACAGTGAGAAAAGGGCATGCCCTGGATGCTGGAAGTCCTTAATAATGGACGTTGCCTTTCTGAGACACTGCTCCCTGAAGATGTCCTGGGTACTTCGTAGGCTAGTACTGAAGATGGAACTGACTTGATTTACAAACTTCTGCAGCTTCTTTCGGTCCAGTGCAGTAGCCCTTCCTTACCAGACTTTGATACAGACTGTCAGAATGCTCTCCATGGTACAACTATAGAAGTTTTTGAGTGTATTTGTTGATATGCCAAATCTCTTCAAACTCCTAATAAAGTATAGCCACTGTCTTGACTTTTTTATAACTACATCGCTGTGTTGGGTCCAAGTTAGATCCTCGGAGATCTTGACACCCAGGAACTTGTAGCTGCTCTCTCTCTCCACTTCTGATCCCTCGATGAGGATTCGTATGTGTTCTTTCATATTACCTTTCCTGAAGTGCACAATGATCTCTTTCATCTTACTGATGTTGAGTACCAGGTTGTTGCTTCAGCACCACTCCTCTAGTTGGCATATCTCACTCCTGTGTGCCCTCCTACCAACAATGGTTGTATGGTCAGCAAAATTAACATCTATCATTAAAGATCCCACTCATCAAGGCCATGCAAATACTCTACTGCAGGAGGCACTGAAGCCTGAAGCCCCATAGCACTAGGCTCAAAACCAGCTAGTTCCCTTCAGCCAACCTGCACCACCCTGGTTACTACCCACTTTGCACTAGTGTAGGCCTTGTTGCTCTAACTCAGAATCAGAATCAATATCACTGATATATGCCATAATATGTGTTGTTTTGTGGCAGTAGTACATTGCAATACATAATAATAAAAGTTGTAAATTACAGTAAGAAGTAGAAGTATATTTCAAAAAGTTAACTGAAATAAGTAGTGCAAAAAAAAAGGAGAGACATAGTGTTCATAGTTTCAATGTCAATTCATAAATCTGATGGCAGAGGGGATTTTCTTTCTTGTATAATTTAAGTTTTCTTTGTATGTTGTGTATCAGATGTTGCTGCAAGTAAGTTTTTCTTTGTATTTATGCATGCGGATACCTGTGCATTTGACAATGAACTAGACGTCAACTTTGATTGACTTGGGGACTTTGAACATGTAGATGTGTCCTCCTGCTCCTCTGCCCACTTGGTTATCAGAGTTTGTAGTGTTTGTTACAGGAATGTGCAAAAAAAATGTGGCCTATCAATTGAAACCTACCCTGCTGTATGTAATTATGGCCTCCCTGGTGAGAATGTGGTCTGGGATGTTGGTTCATTTATTCTGCCAATAGATTTGGAAGCTGGTAGATTGCTTTGGTGCTGTGAGGCATCTGCTCGAACTACTCTATGTCTTGGAAGGGTACCAGAGGGAAGGGATCACTGCAGCTAATAGGCAACGAGAATTGTGCTGGATCTGAGGTGTTAATTTTCAGCGGCTCTTTTTCTCAGATGGTCAATCACATAATTGGTTGAGAACTTTTCTTTTGGGGGCGTTATGCGTAAGATCTATTCTCTCATGCGCTGCAGTGCAAGAGTTGACAAAGTCTAGAAGCTCAGGCTGTAAACTTGAGGATTTGCAAGAGTGATCTGGTTTCTGCAGCTTGATGACAGAGGTTGGGGTGATCTTGGAGTGGAGAGGCGAAGAAGATTGTATAGTTTCCCAACAAGGGATGTTAATTTGTCAAGGACAGGGAAGTGCAAGCTGGAAGAAGCACTTCGAAGAATTCCTTAGCTGTGATTCTGCCACAGCAAATTATCCAGTTCAGCCACATGGGTGCAGCAGGCCAATGAAAAAAAAACGCTTTAATTGGAAACAAGAAGACCTCAGGAGCAGGGAGACTTCCTGCTGAAGATCTAAAGCTTGTCTGAGAGGAATTTTAATTACAAATTCGCAACCTTGTCTTTTATGCCTCAGAACATGAGGACATGCCAGGGAACCTTGGAAACATCATAAAAGAAGATAACTAATTGTATCAAGTACAGAAAATTCTCCCTGCTGCCTGCCATTGGGAATATCGTCCCAGAATCTTCTCAACCATCTCCTCATAATGGCTAAAAAAAGTGTTCCCTACTATGTTTTGAATTGTGGCTGGTTGGAGGCTCTGTAGAAATGATTTCATTGCATATTAGTGGCAAAAAATGCTAGAGATGAGCTATTGCAAATGGCATTTTTTTTATTTTGACTTCAGCAATCAAGAAAGGATTATGGAGCATCCTTCTCAATTTTGACTGCAAGCAGAAATCTGTCCACCTCTTATGCCTGCTTCATTATGACAAGCAAGCTCATGACCTTAACCAATGGGTCCTGCAAAGTCCCAGTCTAAATGCAGACATTGTATCATTGTCCCAATACTTTTCTCAGTCTCTCCTACTACAACGTTGCATCTCGTACCAATAAGTTTCCTCTTGGAATGGAGTTAGTATAGAGGACAAATAAATTAAATCAAAACTAGATAGCTGTCCAGATTGTTAGCTACACTTAGTGGTTCTCATTGGAGATATACATTGAAACACGTGAGCCATAATTGTTGAAGTAGCTGTCTGTGCTGGGAATGTTGCATAGATTAATCAGCCAAGTTCATTGACTTACATACATAGAAGGCCTTTAAGCCCGTTGAACCAGTTCCTGTGCAGACGACCCTGTCAATCCATTTCTCTCTCTCTCTCTCTCTCTCTCTCTCTCTCTCTCTCTCTCTCTTTTCCTCTTAACCTTGCGAATTACTCTCACTTGAGTATCAACCCAACTTTCTTTGAAGTCACTGATTAATTTTGTTTAGCAAACACGAGGAAATCTGCAGATGCTGGAAATTCAAACAACGCACACAAAATGCTGGTGGAACACAGCAGGCCAGGCAGCATCTATAGGGAGAAGCGCTGTCGATGTTTCGGGCCGAGACCCTTCGTCAGGACTAACCAAAAGGAAAGATAGTAAGAGATTTGAAAGTAGTGGGGAGAGGGGGAAATGCAAAATGATAGGAGAAGACCGGAGGGGGTGGGATGAAGCTAAGAGCTGGAAAGGTGATTGGCGAAAGTGATACAGAGCTGGAGAAGGGAAAGGATCATGGGACGGGAGGCCTCAGGAGAAAGAAAGGAGAAGGGGGGGGGAACACCAGAGGGAGATGGAGAACAGGCAAACAACTAAATGTGTCAGGGATGGGGTAAGAAGGGGAGGAGGGGCATTAACGGAAGTTAGAGAAGTCAGTGTTCATGCCATCAGGTTGGAGGCTATGCAGCTGGTATATAAGGTGTTGTTCCTCCAACCTGAGTTTGGATTCATTTTGACAATAGAGGAGGCCATGGATAGACATATCAGAATGGGAATGGAATGTGGAATTAAAATGTGTGGGCACTGGGAGATCCTGCTTTTTCTGGCAGACCAAGCGTAGGTGTTCAGCGAAACGGTCTCCCAGTCTGCGTCGGGTCTCACCAATATATAAAAGGCCACACCGGGAGCACCGGACGCAGTATACCACACCAGCCGACTCACAGGTGAAGTGTCGCCTCACCTGGAAGGACTGTCTGGGGCCATGAATGGTGGTGAGGGAGGAAGTGTAAGGGCAGGTGTAGCACTTGTTCCGTTTAAAAGGATAAGTGCCAGGAGGGAGATCAGTGGGAAGGGATGGGGGGGACAAGTGGACAAGGGAGTCACGTAGGGAGCGATCCCTGCGAAAAGCAGAAAGGGGGGGAGCGAAAAATGTGCTAGGTAGTGGGATCCCATTGGAGGTGGTGGAAGTTACGGAGAATAACATGTTGGACCTGGAGGCTGGTGGGGTGGTAGGTAAGGACAAGGGGAACCCTATCCCGAGTGGGGTGGCGGGTGGATGGGGTGAGGGCAGATGTGCGGGAAATGGGAGAGATGTGTTTGAGAGCAGAGTTGATGATGGACAAAGGGAAGCCCCTTTGTTTAAAAAAAAGAAGACATCTCCTTCGTCCTGGAATGAAAAGACTCATCCTGAGAGTAGATGCGGCGGAGACGGAGGAAGTATGAGAAGGGGATAGCATTTTTGCAAGAGACAGGGTGGGAAGAGGAATAGTCCAGGTAGCTGTGAGAGTCTGTAGGCTTATAGTAGATATCAGTAGATAGGCTGTCTCCAGAGATGGAGACAGAAAGATCAAGAAAGGGGAGGGAGGTGTTGGAAATGGACCAGGTAAATTTGAGGGCAAGGTGGAAGTTGGAGGCAAAGTTAATGAAGTCGATGAGCTCAGCATGCGTGTAGGAGGCAGCGCCAATGTAGTCATTGATGTAGTGAAGGAAAAGAGGGGGATGGATACCGGTATAGACTTGGAACATGGACTGTACCACAAAGCCAACAAAAAGGTAGGCATAACTGGGATCCATATGGGTGCCCATGGCTACACCCTTGGTTTGGAAGAAGTGGGAGGAGACAAAGGAGAAATTATTGAGAGTAAGAACTAATTCCGCTAGACGCTCGGTCCGCCAGAAAAGGCAGGATCTCCCAGTGACCACACATTTTAATTCCACATCCCATTCCATCCCATCCCATCCCATGGATATGTCTATCCATGGCCTCCTCTATTGTCAAAATGAATCCAAACTCAGGTTGGAGGAACAACACCTTATATACCAGCTGCATAGCCTCCAACCTGATGGCATGAACACTGACTTCTCTAACTTCCGTTAATGCCCCTCCTCCCCTTCTTACCCCATCCCTGACACATTTAGTTGTTTGCCTGTTCTCCATCTCCCTCTGGTGTTCCCCCCCTCCTTTCTTTCTCCTGAGGCCTCCCGTCCCATGATCCTTTCCCTTCTCCAGCTCTGTATCACTTTCACCAATCACCTTTCCAACTCTTAGCTTCATCCCATCCCCTCCGGTCTTCTCCTATCATTTCGCATTTGCCCCTCCCCCCACTACTTTCAAATCTCTTACTATCTTTCCTTTTGGTTAGTCCTGACGAAGGGTCTCGGCCCGAAACGTCAACAGTGCTTCTCCTTATAGATGCTGCCTGGCCTGCTGTGTTCCACCAGCATTTTGTGTGTGTTGTTTGAATTTCCAGCATCTGCAGATTTCCTCGTGACTCCTTTGGTCGACATCTTCTGGATAGATCATGAAGCCATCTTTTTCAGTTCTTTTATGTCTTTTGTGTTTGTTTCTCATCTTGAATGTGATTATGGAAATGTTGGGGCCCATGTTTTGCTGTTTGGAGATCGTTTGGGTGCAGTATCCAAGGGAATTCTGGGAGACAGATACAGCATACGCAAGCCTCATGGCAAGAAGGCTGCAGGATGGTGTGCGAGCTGTTATTTGATCCCATTCTTCTGATTAAAGCTTCCATTGTTCACCGAGTAAAGCAACAAGAGTGTTTCACACATCGAGGTGAATGCACAAGTTTGGAGATCGTTCAGGGGGGTTCCAGAGCTCTACAGTCTCTGAGAGAATTCCGGGAGACAGAGGCAATGGGTGTGAACCCAGTAGTGGGCAGGCTGCAGGATGGGGCACAAGATGGTGTTCAACTCCATTTCACTGATTAAAGCTTTCATTGTGCTCTGATGAGGGAGACTGAAGCATTGAAGCGAGTGCAGAGGGTAAGCGCCTGCTGCCTGATTTTGATTGCTCTGTACCAGAGAGGGAAAGGGCTGCAGCTGGGCCCGGAGAGTGTTCCCCAGTCTTTATCTGCATTTTGCATGTGGACTATGGACTACAGGATTTTTTTTCAGTTTTATGGCTTTTATATTCTTTATTTTTTTTTCCCAATCTTCTCGTTTTTTTGTGAGGGGAGGGGGATTTGGGGATTAGAGTGCCTGAGCCATTTTGTTTGTTTTTTGGTGTGGATTTGGGAGTTGATGTGCCAGTTTGTTTTTTTTGGGTTTTTTTGTGAAGAGATAGGATTTGGGGGTTGATGCTTCTGTTGTCTTTCTTTCCTTTCTTGGTTTCATGGCTACGCAGAGAATTGAAGAATTTCTGAGTTTTATACTTTGATAATGAATAGACCTTTGAACCTTTGACTGCATGGGTTTCCTCTAGGTGTTTCACTTTCCTCCTACATTCTAAAGGTGTACATGTTAGAGTGAGTAAATTGTGGACATACTTTGTAGACACTGGAAGTATGTTGATGCTTGAGGACTGTCCCCAGCACATCCTCAGGCTGTGTTGGTCATTGATGATGCAAATGACGCATTTCACTGTATATTTTGATGTGCCTTTGTCAAGTACAGATAATCTTTCTTTATTTTGACAGAAGCTTGGAATTGCACAAACAAAACAGTGATTTGGAATCAACTTCTCTCAGATTACAGATGAAGTACAGGTCTGACAGGTTCAAGGTTGAATCTTTGAGTTGGCCAATAAAGAGCAGCATTATTCTCACCTATTGATCTCATCTTTCACATAGTTAAAATGTGGATTTCCATCTCCTGAAGAGGAATATGAGATTTGTTTGAAGAGGAATAATAATTCATATTATTATAAACCAGATAAGAAACCTGTTCCTTTAAAATTGCAATAGGACTTTATTTCTTCAGAGACTTTCAAAATACAAAAAAAAAGATTTGTTGGAGTTGTAAAAACAGAGAGCATGTAGATACAAGGAGCAACAGAACAGTTTGAGTCTTTTTTCTGAGTACTGATCTGTCAAGAATTTTAAGAATCTGGGAAAATGTAGAACATACATAGAACGCTAAAGCACAGTAAAGGTTCTTTGGCCCAAAATGTTGTGCCAACCTTTTAATCTACTCTAAGATCAATCTAACGATTCCCTCCTGAAGAAAGCTCTTGGCCCAAAATGTTGACTGTTTACTCCTTTCCATAGATGCTGCCTGACCTGCTGAGTTCCTCCAGCAAGTTGTGTCTGTTGCCTTTCCTCCTACATAGCCCTCCATTTTCTATCACCAGTGTGCCTATCTAAGAGTTTCCTAAATGCCCCTAATGTATCTGCTTCTACCACCCCCACCCCGTGGCAGGGTATTGCATGCACTTACCATGCTGTGTAAAGAAATTATCTCTGATATCTCCCTATACTCTCCTCCAGTCATCATAAAATTATTCCCTCATATTAGCTATTTTACCCTGGGAAAAAGTCTCTGGCAACCTGCCCCCTTGATCTGTATCACTTATCATCTTGTACACCTCCATCAAATCATCTCTCATCCTTCACTCCAAAGAAAAAAGTCTTCGTTTGGTCAACCTATCCTCATAAGATAAGCTCTCTAAACCAAGTGTGTACACTCAGTGGCCACTTTATTAGACACTTCCTGTGTGACTAGACACAGCTCAAATGCCATCTATAAATTTGCTGATGATACTGCTATTGTTGGCAGAATCTCAGGTGGTGATAAGGAGGCATATAGGATCATGAAAGATCAGCTGGATAAGTGGTGTTGCATCAACACCTTGTACTCAACATCAGTGAGACCAAGGAATTGATTATGGACTTCAGGAAGAAGTCAAGGGAACACACGTGAATCATTATCAAGTGATCAGTAATGAAAAATGTGAGCAGTTTTGAATTCCTGAATGTTAGCATCTCCAGACATCAATCCTGTGCCCAACATATTGATGCAATTATAAAAAAGACATGACAGTGGCTGTATTTCATTAGGACTTTGAGGGGTCTTGGTATTTTTCAAAGAATTTTGGAAAATGTACCATGGAGGACATTCTAACTGGATTCATCACTGCACGTACGAAGATCAGAAAACGCTGCAGGAAGTTGTAAACTCAGCCATCTTCGTCGTGGGCACTAATCACCCCAGCGTCGAGGACACCTTCAAAAGGTGATGAGGTGGCATCCACCATTAAGGATCCCCATCAGCCAGGACATGCCCTCTTTTCATTGCCACCATCAAGTCACACTCAACATTTCAGGAACCGCTTTCTTCCCTCCACTATCAGATTTCTGAACGTACAATGAACCCATGAACACTAACTCACTTTTTTCCTTTTTGCACACCTTAATTAATATCCTTAATACATATCCTTTATCCTTATTTCAAATTTTTAATATTATGTATTGCAATGTACTGCTGCTGGAAAACAACAAATTTCACGACATATGTCGATGATATCAAACCTGATACTACTTTTGATTGAGTGTATGTCCATGATTTTTCACTACTGTTGCCCATCCACTTCAAGGTATGCATTCAGAGATGCTCTTTCACACAACAGTACTGTAATGCGTGGTTATATGGGTTACTGTTGCCTTCCTGTTAACTTGAACCAGTCTGGCCATTCTCCTCTGACACCTCTCATTAACAAGGCATTTTTGCTCACAGAACTGCTGCTCACTGTATGCCTTTTTGTTTTTCACATCATTCTCTGTAAGCTCCAGGGATTGTTGTGCTTGAAAATCCCAGGAGATCAGCAGTTTCTGAGATACTCAAACCACCCCGTCTGGCACCAACAATCATTCTATGGTCACTTAGATCACATTTCTTCCCTATTCTGATGTTTGGTTTAAAGAGGAACTGAACTTTCTGACATGTCTGTATGTTTTTTATGCATTGAATTGCTGCCATATGATTGGCTGATGAGATATTTGCATTAACAAGCAGGTGTACAAGTCTACCTAATAAAATGGTCACTGAGTGTAGATTAATCACGTGCACAGATGCAGACGTAATGACCTCAAGTGCAGGGAAGACAAAAACTAAAGGATGTAAATGTAAGTTAATTGTGTGAGTTTAGAACTTGCTACAACTTGGAGTGGTTGAGGCAAGTGTGCAGATACAGAACTCAGCATTTACATGAGGAAGAAATAGATGAAGAGTTGGGGGAGGAGTGGGGGCCAGTTGTAAACACTGATCGTGATCTGCTGGGTCAAGCAGCTTGTTTCTGTGCTGCAAGTAGTAGATTTTATTATGTGAACAGGTTAATGATCGAGTGTTATAGATGGTGTTACATGCCAAACAATTACATTGAATTTATTGCCAAGCTGTTAATGATGTCATTCAAGAAATAACCTGGATTTGAGTAGCTGCTTAGACCTTACAAAATAAATTTCCTCTTCCTCAGTAAAATAAAAATTTTAATTGCCTCAATTAGTAAGACTCCCTCCTCTGAATTAGTAGTTTATCGGCCAAAGCAGTTTGCAGAAACTTGATTGGAAAAATCTTGGCTGACATTGCTGTGAGCTGAGAGATATTTGCTCTGCATCCTTCACAAAGCATATCCAACAAAGACGCAGTCTTCTGTCTCAGGTGAACTAGTCTGTGGCACCTTCTGGATGAAGGTGATTACCCTCCGTAGCCCTGATTAAAACATATCCCTCAAATGACCATCAGATTGTTGATCATTATTGGATGGTGGTTTATGAATGTTCCAGTGGAAAGGTTTCTTACACATCATTGGAGATTACACATTAAAGGAATTTCACTGCCTGTTAGTTGTTCTGCATTATTCTGAAATCAAAACTGTATTGGAGTCTGATTTTCAGATTTTTTA
Source organism: Hypanus sabinus (assembly GCF_030144855.1). Taxonomy (NCBI): domain Eukaryota; kingdom Metazoa; phylum Chordata; class Chondrichthyes; order Myliobatiformes; family Dasyatidae; genus Hypanus; species Hypanus sabinus. The sequence continues at coordinate 40,869,349 of NC_082722.1, forward strand.
AGTGTGGTCATTGAACTATTATTTGCCTACCCAGAGAAATAATTGTACACTCAGTGGCCACTTTATTAGGTACTTTCTCACCCACAAAACTGCCGCTCACTGGATATTTATTTGTTTTTACTCCATTCTCTGTAAACCCTAGATTGGTAGATAGATAGATGAATAAATAGATAGATATATATTTTATTGATCCCAAAGGAAATTATGGTGTCACAGTATCATTACAAGTGCACAGATATAAATATTAGATGAAAAGTAGAAAGAATAAAAAAAAATAAATTACCATAAACAATCTAACAGGAGGGATCATCACTTCCCTGACTACAGGTTGACTCATTATAGAGCCTAATGGCTGAGGTTAAGAGTGACCTCATACAGCGTTCTTTGGAGCAGTGCAGTTGTCTTAGTCTATTACTAAAAGAGCCCCTCTCCAAAGTGGCATACAGAGGGTGAGAAACATTGTCCAGAATTGCCAGGATTTTCCGTAGGGTCCTTTGTTCTACCACAGCCTCCAATGTATCCAGTTTGACTGCTATAACAGAGCTTACCTAGTCAGCTTATTCGGCCTGATGTTATCACCTGTATTGATGCCATTGCTCCAGCACACCACCACATAGAAGATTGTGGTGGTGACAACAAACTGGTAGAACATGTGAAGGAGAGGCCTGCATACTCCAAACACCTTGGTCTCCTCAGGAAGTAGAGGCCACTCTGGCCCTTCTTGTACACAAACTCTGTGTTGGTGCTGCACCCAAGTCTGTTATCCATGTGCACCCCCAGGTATTTGTAGGTCCTCACCCCATCCACATCCTCACCATCAGTAGTAACAGTGAGCAATGCATGCTTAGCCTTCCTCAAGTCCATCACCATCTCCTGGAGACTGCTTGAAAAACCCAAGGCATCAGCAGTTTCTGATATATCTGCTACCAACAATCTTTCCATAGTCAAGGTCACTTAGACCACAACCCATTCTGATGTTTGGTCTAAACAACAACAGAACCTCTTGACCATGCCTGCATGCTTTTATGCCCTGGGTTGCTGGCACATGATTGGCTGATGAAATATTTGAATTAACAAGCCGGTCTATCTACCTAATAAAGTGGCCACTGAGTGAATATTGCAATGTTATATTATGACAAGAAATTATTTTCGAAATAAATGGGAAGTTGAACACTATCATCATGGCCAATTCTTTACTTAAAATTGTTTTCTTGATATTAGTAGTGTAAATGAAATAACAAGATCAGTCAGATTATATTTCAACACTCCATTTGGGAATAGGGCAGAAAGATTTTAATTAAATATATGGATTGATTTAATTGATGCATCAAATGGATTCCCTAAATTGTACTACTTTTATGTTTGGACATTAATTCTGGATAAAGTATAGAAAATGCAAATCCTAAGAACTTAAATATGGGCTGAGAAACATTTAATTTTAATGGAAATCTAAAATTAAATGTGTTGGCAAGCCCAATTATTGTGATAGATCTGAAATAGCTGATCCTTCTATTGTTCCGATAAAGATAGTACACTATTGTTTACTTGCTTTCAATTTATTTCCACTAATTTCCATTTATTTTCTTACTTGCATACATGCTCAAAGCTGTGTGCTTGCATTCCATTTATTTCCGCTTTCTCGGAAAAGTTATTTAGTTGATTCCCACCAAATCTTTGTACTTAATACAATTCTGTTCTTTTTTATTTGAAGGATACAGATGCAGTACAGCCTTGACATCTACAGTGTAACTGAATTGTAAATTCTACACCATGGCAACATTTTCTTCTAGTAAAAAGGAGCTTACCAGTCTTTAAAGGAAATAATTTTCCAAGCAAATATCCCATATTTATAGAGGCAATGATCTATAAAATATGTGAAGAGCAGAACAATGTGTGCTATGATATTGACTCAATCAAAATCTTCTTTGTTGCCTATAATTAAAGTTAAAATCAAAGAAAATATGTATTTCCTTGATCATCCCTGATTCAGGCCTATTATAAATGGAAATACAGTGTAAACATGACTGTTGGTAGAGGGCTGGGAAATTTTCAAGTGCTTATGTGAAAAGTGGGTAAATACATAGCTAGGTAACACAATGTTTGCTTGCTGGTGCTGTTGATTGTAAGATAAATATCGGTCAAGACATTGGCAACTCCACTGCTGTTCAGAAAATGATATATTTGAGAGAACATACGGAGCTTCAGTTTAATGCTTGTCTAAAAGTTTGTAACTTTTATTGAACGGCATTTTCTTCAACAGTATAAGTTTGGTTCTTCTCTGGAGTTTGCCTTGAAACCATAAACTACAGACTGAGCAGGTGAGACTGGGATGTTTACTGCACTGCTTAAATCACTGTAAATCACAGATGTCAGATTCAGCAATCAATATTTGCAAATGCTACAATACTGGGTGAAATAATTCATGTTGGGGAAAAGAATAAAAGTATTTGAACTAATTTTTAGAGATGGTTTATAAATGGCAAATGGATAAATGGAAGTATTTACAAGGTACTGTATTTTGGTAGCAGATATAAGGATAAAAACTAGCCCCTTGGAAAATGAATCTAAACAGAACAAAAGCTGAGAGTAAACTTTGGAAATAATAGCAAGTGGCAGTACAGCTTAACAATGCTGTAAAAAGTGCACATAAAACACAGGGAAATGAAGTTATGAAAGGGGAGTCTCAATTGACAAATATATTAGATTGTTGAGGACCGGTGGAAGTAGTGTATTTGGATTTCCAGTCAGCTCTTAATAGGGTGCAACATGAGAGATTAATAACCTATGTATTGCAGATAGGATACACTCAGTAGCCACTTTATTATCTATCTCCTGTACATAATAAAGTGGCTACTGAGTGTATGTTTGTGTTCTGGTGCTGTAGCCCACTCACCTCAAGACATGCATTTAGAGATGCTCTTTTGCAGTGTCGTAATGTGTGGTTATTTAAGTTACCGTTGTCTTCCTGTCAGCTTGAATCAGTCTGACCATACACCTCTGACATCTTCATTAACAAGGTGTTTTTGCCCACAGAACTGCTGTTCACTGGAGGTATTTTATTTGTTTTTTTTTGCACTGTTTTCTGTAAACTCTAGAGACTGTTGTGTGTAAAAATCCCAGGTGATCAGCAGTTTCTGAGATACTCAAACCACTCCATCTGACACCCACAATCATTCCATGGTCAAAGTTACTTAGATCATACCTTTTCCCCATTTTCACGTTTGTTCTGACAACAACTTAACCTCTTAACCATGTCTGCGTGATTTTATGCATTGAGTTGCTGCCTCGTGATTGGATGATTAAACTCAGAATCTGATTCAGAATCACGTTATTGCCACTATCTGAAACATTCCAGAAATGATAGTGATTCAGTGCCAGGCATAAAACACTGGGCGATATCATAACAAACAACACAACAGCAATCGACAATTTGCAAAGCAATAGTGCAAATAGCCATGAGCAATCAACAATTAGCGGTAAGGTCACATGCACAAAAGTCAATAATCAAGCATAAATAAATGTGAACAGATGAACAAACTCAATAATTTTCAACAGAACTAGGAGAGCAGGAAATTTGCATGAATGATCAGTTCTATGTAATAAAGTGGTCACTGAGTGCAGTACTGTGCATTCAGGATCAGCTAATGGACAGAAATCAGAAATGAAATAAATGAGACATCTTAAATAAGGAGGATGGAAGACTGGACTGTTATGCCTAGCAGGGCAGCAGAGGGATCATGCTGAGATCCCAGTTATTCACAATCCAAATTAACAATATGGATTATGGGATTGAAAGAAATATGACCATGCTCGTTGAAGAAACAGCGCAGGCTGTGAGGAAAAAGCAGTGAAGCAGCAGGGAAATGCAGACACGTTAAATCACTGAGCAAGGGCATGGTGGATGGAATGTGAGGTCATCTGCTTTGACTAAATAAAGCAAAGCATGTTTTTTTTAAATAACAAGCATATGAAATATATTAGTATTCAGTGGGATCAGAATGTCCATTTACAGGAATCACTGGAAGTTACCATTGCGGGCAGGTAACCAATTAGGAAGGTAAATAGTATGTAGACTTTATTGCAAGAGGCTTTGCATGCAAGAGTAGGATTGGGAATGCCCCATTCCTATTCTGACATATCTGTCCATGGCCTCCTCTTTTGCCATGATGAGGGTGGAGAAGCAATGCCCCATATTCCATCTAGATAGCCTCCAACATAACAGCATGAACATTGATTTCCCCCTCTTGTTAAAAAAAACCTCTCCCTTCTCTCTTCTTCTATCCTCCACACTGGCTTCTTATCTCTTCTCCTCAGCTGCCTTTCACCTCCACCTGGTGTCCCTGCTTCTTCTCTTTCTCCCGTGGTCCACTCTTCTCTCCTATCTGGTTCCTTCTTCTCCAGTCCTTTACCTTTCCCACCCACTTAGCTTCACCAATCACCTTCTAATTGGTCCTCCTTCCCTTACCCTCAATTTTTTTGTCCTGGCATGCTCCCCCCTTCCCTTCCTGTCCTGATGAAGGGTCTTAGCCCTAAGCATTGACTATTTATTTATTTCCATGGATGCTGCCTGACCTGCTGAGTTCCTCCAGCGTATTGTGTGTGTTGCTCAAGAGCAGAGATATCTTGCTCCATCAATGCAGTCTGGATTTTGGATACTGCATACAAATCTGCAATCCTGCCTACAGAAGCTAAACTTCCTACAGGAAGTTTTCACTATGTTGTTCCTGTAATGGTGGAGTTATCACACGAGGAGAGGTTAAACAGTCCAGATTTACGTTCTCCTGAGTATTGTCAAAACACATAAATTTCTTATAAGGCTTTCCAGGATATGTGTGGGAATGACATATCACTTGACACAGGTGGGTCACCATTCCAGAATAAATTACTGGCCCTTCAAGCTCAAGGCAAGAAGAAATTTCTTTGACCAGAGGTTAGCACATCTTTGGAATTTTCTCCCAAGAGGGTCAGTCACTGAAAATGTTCAAAACATAGAGTAATCATATTAAGAGAATCAAGGGATACAGAGATAGTGTGATGAATGGAGGCCAGCTACCAGAGGTCATATGGCCTATTCTGCTATTTTCTGAGTTATTTAGAGGCAGAAAAGTTATACTTGGATAAAACTCCTGGGTTCATCATGGTTATGAATGCTGTGGATATTATCAAAAGGAGTAAAAAGTAGTTCAAACATGATTGTAAACCATGTTTCAGGAAAACAGAACATATTAGGCCTCTTTACAAAAATCAAAGTCAAATTTGAGGTCATATGCATAAGTACAAACTGTACATACACAGGTGCAATGAAAAGCTTATTGCATCATCACTGATACATGGCATCATATAAGCAGCATTCACAAAAAAAATTAAAACTAAATAATAGACAGATTTTGCTAGCAAAAAAAACAAAAATATAAGTCCAAATATCCATTTTGAAGTCCAGTTTAATGCAAGATGGTCATGGTGCTGCTAGTCTATAGTGATTTGAGTTTTGCTGGTTGGTTGAAGAAGTGAATGGTCTTGAACCTGGTGGTGTGAGATTTCAGAATCAGAATCTGGTTTAATATCACTGGCATATGTTACAAATTTTTTGTTATACAGGCAGCAGTACTTTGCAATACATAATTAAAAACACTGTACATTACAGTAAGAAACATAGATGTATTTAAAAAGCAAAATTAAAGGCTGTTCATAATGTTACATACCCCGTAACTGGGTGTCTAACCAGCAGAGAAAGAAGTATCTGTTGGAGTCTGGTAGTACTATTTTCAAACAGTGTTTATTAGTAAAATACCCGAATCAATATCATCAATGCGAATATATAGATATTACATGTTAGCAATACTAAACCTAAAAGTGTGGGTATAATAATAATCAATAATAAACAAGCTCTATCAATGTCTAGGGGATAATGAATTGTCATATGTGAATATAAAGTTCAGTTCAGTTCATACGTGCTGAGGTAGATGTTGGTCGCTGTGTTGTGAGAGAGAGAGAGAGAGAGAGAGAGAGAGAAAGAGAGAGAGAGAGAGAGAGAGAGAGAGAGAGAGAGAGAGAGAGAGAGAGAGAGTATGACCCCTCTGTCCTTCAGCTAGACCGTTCTTCTGTGGTGGACTCGTCACCCAGGCAAGGGTGGACACACACACAAGCCCCCACCAGCCCTGCTATAACACTGTGAGTTAAACTGACCGATCCTTTGTTCGGTCCCCAATGCCCCACACCTTCTCATGGGTTCCAACACTCAAGCAGTGCTCACTAGTGTGTCTCCTGGTGTGTCCGAGGGGTGTCTCCCCAGACCTCACTTTTGTCCCTATTCACGAGGTCTCAGGTGTCAATCAGTTTTGAATGGCTTTGTCCATCAAACCAGCCCACTCCGGCTGTCCACTGAGGAATTTTAATGAACAGAATAGTATAAGGTAAACAATCCTCTCAGAAGCCATAAGTCTTTCAGAAGTCATAATATGGTGAGACAACAAATCTCTCTCCCAGGATTTATCTCTCTCTTATCTGTAGCAGATATTCCAATTCCAGCATGTTTTCCCTTACCTCTCTTTCTCTCTTATTAACAGCATAACAACAGTAATGGTTTGCAAATCTCCTGGGGGGAGGCATGGGCAACTCTGCACCCTTCTGCCCATCAGAGCTGTTCATCCTTTGTAACAATGAAGAGAAAAGAAAACACGTGTCAGGTGGTATTCACAAGTTCTATGTACATTCAGAAATCTGATGGCAGAAGGGAAGAAACTGTTTCTGAATTTCAGGCTTCTGTACCTTGTGCCCAAAGTTAACTGCAAAAAAAGATAACATGGCCAGGATGGTAGGCATCTTTGATGATAGATGTGCCTTCTTGAGGCAAGGCCTCTTGTAGATACTGCCAACGGTGGGGAGGGATGTGCACATGATGTTCTGAATACAGTCCACTACTCGCTGCATCTTCTTACGTTCCTGTGCATTTGCATAGCTGTATCAGACCATGATGCAATTGGTTAGGATATTTTCCACAGTATATCTATAGAAGTTAGAGTGTTCAGTGACAAGCCGATCCCACTTAACCTCCTATGAAGGTAAAGATACTGGCATGCTTTCCTTATTGCATCTACAGGTATACACTGGGCCCAGGACAGGTCATCCGATATGTTAATACTCAGGAATTTAAAGCTTAAAGCTGCTCACTCTCTCCACCACCAATTACTAGTGTAGAACGGAAAATGTTCACCCTCTTTTCTCTTCCTGAAGTCAACAAAATCAACAAATGTGTTTAGTTTTGCTGATGTTGAGTGAGACATTGTTGTTGTGGCACAACTCAACTAGGTAACCTACTTCGCTCCAGTAAACTGACTCACATTCACCTGTGATGCAAACAGCATAGTGTCATAAGCAAATTTGGAGATGACATTGGAACTGGGGTTAGCAACACTGATGTGTACACTGAGTATAGAGCAGGGCACCAAGTATGCAGCCTTGAGTTGCACCTGCGTTAGTGATCAGTGAAGACAAGATGTTGTTACCAATCCTCACTCTACTGATAAGGAAGTTGAGTATCCCTTTGCAGAGAGAAGTACAGAAGCCCAGGACCTGAAGATCGAAAAGAAAAGCTGGTGACTATACAGCCTATTAAATCATACAATTCATACAAGTCCATGAATGGGGGTAGTAATTGTCATAAGTAGTTTTACACATTGAATCCAGAGATTGTGAAAATTATTACCAAAGGAAATGTTAGAAAATAATAGTTTAGATGCATTTAAAGTCAAACTAGATGGTGACATGAAGAAAAAAATATTGAGAAGTGATTCTGATAGGCAACTTTGATGTAGTAATATTAAATTCCATTCCAAAGGTCTGCAACATAGAAATATTTGTGCCTTTGACATTAGATTTTATTTTAGATTCTATTTTTAAGTAAAATAATTTGAGGTAACATTTGAACCTTAACATCTTTTAAATAGTCCCAACCTTTATGGGAAGGTTTATCTTGTTTTTGAGATTATCTTCATTTTTGTGACAGTGCTGGAAGATATATAGGCCCCCAAAGAGCCCTTGGGACACTGAGGAGCAGATAAGTAGGCAGATTTTAGAATGGTGCACAAAATACAGGATAGTAGTTATGGGTGATTTCAACTTCCCTCATATTGACTGGCACCTCATGAGTGCAAGGGGGATAGAAGGGACTGAATTTGTCAGGTGTGTTCAAGAAGGATTCCTGGCACAGTATGTGAACCGGCTGATGAGAGGAGATGCTATACTGGATCTAGTTCTGGGTAATGAACCTGGTCAGGTGACAGACCTCTTGGTGGGGGAGCATTTTGGTGAGAGTGACCACAACTCCCTTAGCTTCAGCATAGCTATGAAAAGGGATAAAATCAGATGAAATGGTAAAGTGCTTAACTGGGGAAGGGCTAACTTTGAAGGGATGAGGCAGGAACTAGCGAGAGTAAATTGGAAACAGATGTTCAAAGGGAAAAGCACAGAAGTAATGTGGGAGAAGTTTAGAGATCACTTGTGCTGGGTTCAGGATAGGTCTGTCCCCACTGAGGCAAGGAAAAAATAGTAGGAAAAAGGAACTATTGCTGACGAAACACATGAGGCAACTCGTCAAGAGGGAAAAGGAAGCATATGTTAGATATAAGAAGCAAGAGGTAGGAGGGGCTCATGAGAAATATAGGGTAGCCAGGAAAGAGCTAAAGAAAGGACTTAGGAGAGCTCAAAGGGAGCATGAGAAGGCCTTGGCATGTAGGATTAAGGAAAACCCCAAGGCTTTCTATGTGTATGTGAACAACAGAAGGATGACAAGAATGAAGGTGGGACCACTAAAGGATGAAGAGGGCAACGTGTGCCTGGAGGCAGAGGAGGTTGGGGAGGTCCTAAATGAATACTGTGCTTCAGTATTCACAAGTGAAAATGATCTTGATCAGGTAAGGTTGAAATAGAGCAGGCCTGTGTGCTGGACAATGTGACAAAGGAAGAAGTGCTGGATCTTCTTAAAAACATCAAGATTGATAAATCCCCAGGGCCGGATATAAAACACCCCAGGTTGTTGTGGGGATTGAGAGAAGAGTTTGCTGGAGCATTAGCTATGATCTTTGAATCCTCTTTGGCTACAGGGGAAGTGCCGGAGGACTGGAGAATGGCAAATGTAGTTCCCTCATTTAAAAAAGGTAATAGGGAGAAACCTGGGAACTATAGACCGGTGAGTCTTATGTCAGTGGTCTGCAAACTACTGGAAAGGATTCTTAAGGATAGGATCTACGAGCATTTGGAGAAGTACAGTCTACTCATGAATAGTCAACGTGGCTTTGTGTAGGGAAGATCGTGCCTCACGAGCCTGATTGAGTTTTTTGAAGAGGTAACAAAAGAAATTGATGAGACTGGGGCAGTGTATGTGGTCTACATGGACTTTAGCAAGGCATTTGACAAGGATCCTCACAAGTGATTCATCCAGGAAGTCATGAGGCATGGTATAAGTGGAACCTTGGCTGTTTGGATAAAAAAATTGGCTTAAAGGAAGAAAGCAGAGCATAGTTGTGGAAGGAAAGTATTCTGCCTGGAGGTTGGTGACTAGTGGAGTGCCGCAGGGATCTGTCCTGGGACCCCTGCTATTTGTGATTTTTATAAATGACCTGGATGTAGAGACAGAAGGATGGGTGAGTAAGTTTGTGGATGACACGAAGATTGGAGGAGTTGTGGATGGAGCTGTAGGTTGTCGAAGGTTACAAGAGGATATAGACAGGCTGCAGAGTTGGGCAGAAAAATGGCAGATGGAGTTCAATCCGGACAAGTGTGAGGTGATGCATTTTGGAAGGACAAACCAGAAGACTGAGTACAGGATTAATGGTCAGTTACTTAAGAGTGTGGATGAACAGAGGGACCTTGGGATTCAAATCCATACATCCCTCAAGGTAGCTGCACAGGTTGATAGGGTAGTTAAGAAGGCCTATGGGATGCTAGGCTTCATTAACAGGGGGATTGAGTTCAAGAGTAGAGAGGTCATGTTGCAACTCTACAAATCTCTGGTGAGACCGCACTTAGAGTATTGTGTTCAATTCTGGTCACCTCATTATAGGAAGGATGTGGAAGCTATGGAGAGGGTGCACAGGAGATTTAACAGGTTGTTGCCTGGTTTGGAGAACAAGTCATATGAAGCAAGGTTAGCAGAGCTGGGACTTTTCTGTTTGGAGCGTAGAAGAATGAGAGGGGACTTGATAGAGGTCTACAAGATTATGAGAGGCATAGATAGGGTGGATAGTCAGTACCTGTTTCCCAGGGCACCAATAGCAAACACCAGAGGGCATATGTACAAAATTAAGGGAGGGAAGTTTAGGGGAGGCATCGGGGGTAAGTTTTTAACACAGAGGGTTGTGAGTGCCTGGAATTCTTGCCAGGGATGGTAGTGGAGACTAAAACATTAGGGGTATTTAAGAGCCTCTTGGACAAGCACATGGATGAAAGAAAAATAGAGGGTTATGGGGTAGTGTGGGTTTAGTACTTTTTTTAAGGATTATATGGGTCGGCACAACATGGAGGACTGAAGGGCCTGTACTGTGCTGAAGTGTTCTATGGTTCTATGGTTCTAAGATGCCTTGCTGGGTGTGGCAGCTCTAGCTACCAATAGATGATATTTTACTTACAGTCAATATTTGTACAGTTTTGTGGAAAAGACTATTAAAACCAACTCTATTGTTGCTTTCATCTCCACTAATCTGTTGAAGAAAAAGTAAAATAATGACATTTTCCTTGCACTTCTTGAGTTGCAGCACATACCTTTTAAATTGCTGCGCATACAGTAGGAAGGCTGAATACAAAGAGAAGATATTTTGCAAGACTGCGATCACGTCATGTAAACAATTATTTGCAAATTTTGCACTAGGTTTGACAGATCTTTTAAGCTCTTTATTGCTGAATGCATTGTTTCTGAACTTTACCTGGAAACAATTTGGATGTTTAACCAATTGCAAATACAGTATTTATGGTTTCATTCAGAATGAATTGTTGTATGATTTAATAGGCTGTGATAGAAAGATTTGCTAACTAGTTGTGTACCTTTTCGATGCATTTTCCCTGATCCAATCACAGCCATCATAATGACCTAGTTCTTATTTTAATAGTAGGAACTAAAAACTATACAACTGCACCAGTGCATGGCTTACACTGCTTAATAAGCTGGAGGCATAAACCAAACCTCTCAATTAATCGCTCTAAAAATTTAAGCATATTTTATTAAGTTTATTAGATAAATTTCAAGACTATATTCATGATATTCAGAAATAGTCTCAGTAGAGCTTATCTTTGCACTCTGCCAAACAACAGTTGGATAAGTATTCAGAATCAGAATCAGAACCAGGTTTAATATCACTAGCATATGTCATAATATATACAAAATTTAAGAAGTCAAGCAAAAAGAGAGGGGGAAACTGCTAAGGTAGTGTTTTTGGGTTCATTGTCCATTGTCCATTCAGATGCCTGATGGTGGAGGGGAAGTTGTTCCTGAAATGTTGAATGTGTGCTTTCAGGCTCCTGTACCTCCCGCTTAATGGTAGCAATGAGAAGAGGGCATGCTGCAGGTGATGAGGGTCCTTAATGATGGATGTTGCCTTTTTAGGGCATCGCCTTTTGAAGGTGTCCTGGATGTTGGCGAGGCATTTGTCTATGATGAAGCTGGTTGAGTTTACAACTTTATGTATGATGCACTATCAATAATTCCAAAAGACTGGAAGTAGAGTAAATACTGAAAGGCTTTTATTAGCAGTAAAATGGAGCATGTCCATGCTGGATGACTGTGGGAGAAGCAGAGACACAATCACCTTTATCCAGGGGTCTATGAGAGGAGCCACAGGAGCAGTCAGCAGAGGGGCGTGTCCAGACAGGTATACATGGTTTACCACAATGTAAACTCAGAAAGTTTACAGTGATCCCTCCACACCACAAGGTGATGCAGTGAGTTAGAATGCTCGCCGCAGTGTATCTGTAGAAACTCACGAGAGTCTTTGAAAAATAGCAAGTCTCCTCAAAATTCTAGTGAGATGTGGCCACTATTCTTTGTAACTGCATCAATATGTTGTGTCCAAGATAGATCTTCAGAGATGTTGACACCCAGAAACTTGAAACTGCTCACCCTTTCCATTAATGTCAGGTGAGATGTAGGGGTCAGATGGGCTATATAGTCCGATCTGGCCATAATTTGATTGCTGATATTGGTTTGGATTTAAAAAATATCTATCCTTTGGATATAAATAACAGTTTGCTACCTTAGAAAACAAACATTCTAATTGGCTAGAAATTGTGTAAATTCATGCTATAAAAGCAACACCAGCCCATTATCTATCTATCCCATTTCTGCTGCCCGTTCCTTTGTACACGTCAAACAGGTTATCCCTCATCCTTCTGTCCAGTGAAAACAAACCCAGCTAATCCAGCCTCTCTTGATAACTGGAGATGCTCCATCCCCAGAAACGTGCTGATGAATCTCCTCCTTATGGAATGGCATACAGAAACCCAGCTGTGGTCTAAATGATGTTTTATAAATGTAGTTGTACCACAACTTCCCAGCTCTTATATTCGGTGTCCTGGCTAGTGAAAGGAAGCTTCTTGTGACTTGGAATAAAAAAAACAAAAGTAATTTGTAAAAGTTTTTAACTATATTAAGTTACTCAGACAAACAAAAAAATATAAAAGCAGATATCAAAACCAAAATAGAATAAGAACACAATATGTGTTACAGAACCTGATGCAGGTCATGCACACTGAATAGTACAAATTGTAAAGATAAATACCAAAATGTGCAATCTGGCCAATAATCAGTTGGGTTAGTAGAGCATAGCTGACTTCTACAGAATGATATAAAACAGAGGGACTACAGAACTTGAAATGGTGGAATAGAGAGTACCTTAGCTACTTTGGTCTAGAAGTTCTATTTAAAGCCCAAAAGCTAAACAATATCAAATACTTGTGCACTGCCAGGCGTTTACACAGATCCTTTGTGTGTTTGATGTACAGCAACCATGGACATTCAGTGACTTCAGTTGGTGTGAATTGCGTGATTTTACATGGAAAACATCTTAAAGGTGCATGTGATTCCTGCTAATAGTAATTTAGTTATGGGTCCAGGTATGATTTGGTGTTAAAGGGGTCTGGTTTTCTCTGGTTGATTACTGGGTGGTCAGATTATTCTAGAGTAGTTACTCAAGTGGCTTTCTTAATGTTCAATCCACCAACGGTCCATTTCCAGCTGACATCTTCATCCACCCCTGTTGCCTCTAACACTAATACAAGTTCCAATCCCTAGATGTCTGTCTGTCAGTGTTGTTGTTCGTTTGTTATATTGTGTTGTACAATGTGGGCGAACTGTGATTGTTCTTGGCAGATTTTCCTACAGAAGTCATTTGCCGTTGCCTATTCTGGGCAGTGTCTTTACAAGATGGGTGACCCCAGCCACTATTAATATTCTTCAGATATTGTCTGCCTGGCGTCAGTGTTCACGTAATCATGACCTGTGAGGTGTACCAGCTGCACATATGACCATCCACCACCTGTTTCCATGGCTTCACATGACCCTGGTGGCGAGACTAAACAGGGTGCCCAAGGGTGACCTGCAGGCTAACGGAGGAAAGGAGTGCCTTACATCTCCTTTCATAGAGATATATCTTCACCCGCCATCCAGCATCTTTATTTGTCTCTAATGCTTTAGATATCCTGCAATTGGACTAAACAGATACAGTATCCCAGAACTGATTCTACAGTGTTAATGGTGAGGAATTTCAGCAATCTCTTGCTCCACCATTATTCACCAGGAAATGCATGATACAGCTCCATTGTACATTCCACATTCCAAAACGTAGTGACACTTGCACTGAAAAAATGGCAGCAGTTCACACAGAACAGTCAGTAAAAGTTGGACCAGTGTTTCATACCTCTTCATCAAACATTTCGCAAGGTTTCTGAGACCTTGAAGTTCAAGTGTTTTAATGTAAAAAAAATCATGATATCTAAACCACCAAAAATGTAAGAACTTTCTGCAGTTGCTCAGAATAAAACTTGGATCCTCATGTTTTCAAACACTATTTGCTACCCTTGGCTTAATCTGCACTGTTCGGTCTGGAAGAGCAGTGAGATGGAGCTCCAATGTAAAACATCAAAGGCAAAGATAAAATGTCATTCTTGTATCTTGGCACAGAACCAGAGAATGCTATAGGGTCAGAATTTTACAGATTGAACAAGAACCTTAGTCACATACAGTATCTAATTTTATTCAATTTTAATGTTTTGTAATATTAATTTTAATATTTATTATACAAAGTATGTGTTATAATTACATATAAGACAATTTTAACATATTTGTAATATAATACATAATATTATAATTTAAAAGTTTAAACTTTAGAAGAGAGTAAAGGGAGTTAATTATTTGTGACCCTTAATGTACACATCAAGAAAGATTTGCAGTTCACTGAAAATAAATAAATGGGTTTAGTATTGAGATATTGATCGAGATGTCAAAGATTGTTATCTGGCTTTACTTTTCCATGTGTATGCATGTCAGATGTTATTATATCTTTCATAATCGCAACAGATGCACTTTGACGTTGTTATTGATTGTAGTTTTTTAGGAGTGATAGAGCAGTCAATCAGCTTGGAAGAACATTGGTGGTGACTAACTACATGCTCTACCATTTTTGTATTGATCCAGCTTTTGCTATCATTTCTGTCCTAACTGTTGCTTATGGGGCATACTGGGTTCTAGGGGTACAAGTTTTTCATTACATCACGACATATATCAAGTACTGCTCTTAGTCTTTGAACTGCCATTGCTTATGCTGAACGGGTGCATAAGACACATGTTATTGTTTTGCTAACTACCTTTGCTTGACACTTTCTCCCCTTCTTATCAATAACCTATCAGATGCTTACAATGAGGGTTCTGAGGCAGCTAAAACTGGGGGCTATCTCAATACTGTTATGAATGATCTGATATACCATGTTTGTGAGAGTGAGAGGGACAGGGCAATCAAATGTCATGTCAGTAATGTTAATGGGGTGAGCTGATCAAGGCAAAAGTAAGGTGGGAAAGCAAACTGAGAAAATAGGGAAGTGCTACTTGTTAAATTCACAAGTTAAAATGAAATACAAGGTAGATCATCACAGGGATTTACAACTCTGGAGACAAAAGAGATGAGAGATGCTCAAATCTGGAACAAAAGAAAAGAATGCTGAACAACTTGGTGGGTTAATGAGCAGGACTGATGTATAGTTTTGGCCCTCACAGATGCTGCTAGATCTGTTGAGTCTTTTTTTGTACTTGAATTTGGAATGATACTGCTTCAGCAAACTGTAGGTATCCTGAACTGGCTCTGAAGCAATTCATTTGGTATAAACAGCTTTTGCAGCTTTTTACGTTCATATGCAGTAAATGGGGGCAATAGCAGAGCATATTTGGCAAGAGGTTTGAGCTGGTAATTAAACTTTGAATGGAAGCCAGTGGCCAAAGAAAAGAAACAACGTGGAAGGTGGCAATTTGGTGGGATCTGACAAGAGTTGGTCCATTTAAGCCAGTTTCCATGAAAATGGAAGAGGGAGGAGTTCAACAAAATGCAACTAATTTGAACTTAACTTGAGGGTTTTTTGTGCACTTTTGTGGACACAGAGCCAGTATAATGGTGCAAAATTGTCAGTTTAGGATTTTCTAATTGTGTCCTCAAGCCGTGGTGGTCTGGAAATACTCTCATGAAGCATTATGCTTTGGTCCATCACCTGATGGAACTGCGTCTGGAAAGCATTTTCAAAATGTGTCGGTGTCTCACTGTGTGGATTGCATGATTTTGCTTTGGAGTCCTTCGTGTGTGAAAACACATCTCTAGCTGCGTCTTCCCCCCCCCCCCCTCACTAACTGAAAGGTAATGTGCCTAAACAGGATTTAGTCATTGGAGTCAACTGGTGGGAACCAGCTGCAGAAAAGTGTCCTGTACATCTTACCTCTCACTGTAGCTCTTCACACCCAATCACAACTGCAAATGACTCACAACAATACTGTCACCGGTAACCTCCATCCTTGATTGACATTCACTACTCCCCCCCCCCCCCCGGTCTGTCACCCACTCCTGGTGATGAAGCAATTAGAAAAAAACTCCTGACTGTGTAAAACTTGACAAGTCCAATCTATTGTCATGTGCCGAGCATACAGTAGAACTTTTGCACAGGGCCTATACACTCACTGTTCCCAGGATGTTTCCAAGCACAAAGGACATACTTGTTTTCCTTCATTTAAAATAGATTCTCTGGCTTTCAGTTATGGCATCCAAAAAATAATTTAATTTCATTGTTGAAAGGGAAGCTGTTAGAATGCAGAAATATAAACTGTGGGGTGGCACAATAGTGATGTGGTTAGCACAACGCTTGACGGTATAGACGAGCCGGGTTTTATTCCCGCTGCTGCCTGTAGGAAGCTTGTACGTTCTCCCTGAGACTGCGTGAGTTTCCTCTGGGTGCTCTGGTTTCCTCCCACAGTCTAAAAATATTCAATTTGGTAAGTTAATTGGTCATTGTGGATTATCCCATGACTATGCTAAACTTAAATTTGGGATTACCAGGTGGTGAGTCTCAAACAGCCAGAAAGGCTTATTCTGTGCTGTATGTCAATAAAGAAATATCATTACATTTGAAAATTACAAACAGTGATGAATAATCTTATGTAGCCCATATAAAAAATGCTGGAGTAACTCAGCAGATCGGGCTGCATCTATGGAAAGGAATAAAGAGTCAATCCTTCATTAGGATGACAAGCTAAGGGTCTCGGCCTGAAACATCAACACTTTATTCCTTTCTGTATCTGTTGCCCGACCTGCTGATTTCCTTCAGCATTTTGTATGTGTTACTCTGGATTTCCAGCAGCTGGAGAATCTCTTTTGTCTATTAATAATCTTATAATACATTTCAACTCAGCTCAATATTTTCTGCTGAATAGAAAATAGTGAATTCCTGGCAATTGTGGACAGTATTTATTAGTTATTATTAATTAATTATTAATTCCTGTCATATCGGGACAGTATATTTTGGTCAAATTAAGCAACTATTCAGCTGAAGTTTCATATAAAGTAGTTTAAAGCATACAAAAAGGAAAAAAACTGCAAGTATACTAAACAGAGTAACAAATTATTTATTTAAATAAATTACAGAACAAACTAGGATACTAACAATATAACTACAGTACTATTAAACTGTAAGTCCAAATAGTTATTGACAGATGAATTTATCCAGTGTATCTGCTGTGTTCTGTTGATTGACTGTAAATGAACAAATTCAGAGCAGGTACCTAGTGCAGATAATAGACAACCTTCATACAGTTGCATCCTCCAATCTTCATTTTCATTGTAACATTCAAGATGATTGTCAATACCTTCAAATTCTTTGTGGTTTCTAACTTGCTGAAGTAGTGAAGTCGTTTCATTTTCTCTCCAGGCTGTTTCTGGTATCTCTAAGTCTGAATACTTGAAACTGCAGTGAGCAAAACAGTTCCATACTGTATTACTACTTATTTCTTGCCAACTATCAGAGGCAGAAATCATCACTTTTTGAACACAAGCATATGCAATTGAGGCAATTTAAAAACTGTTCGCTCTAAGCACAGTGTAGTGTTTCATGGCCATACAAGTGCACGTGACTGATGCCAGTTAGAATGTTCGGCAATGTTGCTCTCCTGTCCCAACTAAGTGGGATAGTGTCCCAAATAAACAAGTTGAATTCTGGCTACTTTCTCAATTTTTATTCTTTAAGAGTTGTCCCAAATATGCAGCTGTTCTGGTAAACGATGGCCCAATTAACCAGAATCCACTGTTCTTAAAATGCATTTTGACAGGTAGTTAATTAGAATTTGATGAACATCTAATGTTTTTTAAATCTTTGTTAAGTGACGTGCTTTAAATACCTGTTTAAGAATGAATAGTTTCTATTATAATCAAAATTGTGATGAACAGTGGATAAATTGTCAAGATTGCGCTTGCTTCCAAAAGTGAATTCTTCTTAACTCATTTTCAAAGTCTTCCATG
Source organism: Hypanus sabinus (assembly GCF_030144855.1). Classification (NCBI taxonomy): domain Eukaryota; kingdom Metazoa; phylum Chordata; class Chondrichthyes; order Myliobatiformes; family Dasyatidae; genus Hypanus; species Hypanus sabinus. Next base: position 40,887,381 of record NC_082722.1, read on the forward strand.
AGTCAACAACTAGGACAGTGTTTCATAATATAGTTTTGAAAGGGTATTGAAAGGAACATTAAAAACTTATTGACATAATTAAGAGCTGCTTCTGATTTCCATGATAACAAATTAATATTTAACAGATTCATTTTTATCCCGATATCATGAGTTACTACATACGTTGTGTATGGGACGCCAAACAAAATAGGGATCATCTCCTGAAATGCACCAAAGCCTGGGTTGCTTTCCACAAGATCTGTGGAGAATAACACCAGAAGCAGTGGCCCATGCAGATAATTGGGAGCACACCGTGGGGACTTGAGACATCACAAAAGGAAACTGATCTAACAGTTGAAGATAGCATAATCATTAAAAGAAAATTATCAGTCTCTTGACAAATTCCAGTTTCTTAAAGTCATTTTCAGTTATTATAAATTTCAGAAGTAATTCATGGAGCGTAAAGTAGTTTGAGACATACTGAAGAAGTAAAACAAGATGTGGAGAAATGTTTTTTGACTATTCTCATTTTGGTAATGAAGCTGTAGTCAGTTCCTTAGTAACTGAAAAGAACATAAAGATTTTAAATAGTCACTTTAGGTCCTTTCACCTGGGATAAAGGGTTCTCTGCAGAACGTACACTAATGCAGTTCGCAGAAATGTGGTGATTAATTTAGGACATGGATAAATTTGTGATCTGGTGGCTTCCAGAACATTTCTAAAATCAGAGCACGTTGTCATGGAAACTTGATTTGGAGCCCGAAAATCTTTTACCCTGCTTTGAAAAAAATTGGTCATATTTTGCTCGAAGTACCCAGGCAATCCAATTAAAACTCCAGACCTTAATATTAATAGAATGGCAAAGCTATAGAACATGAAGGATCTTCAGGATTTACTACTTTGTAAAAAATATACAAGTTCCATTCCTAATTTATAACTAATACTAGAAAATGAAGTAAACCATTTTGCTGTTTAACATCTCTCAAATCTAAAGGTCGTTTCAAACTCTTTTAACCTGATGAGGCAACTTGAAAATGTAGTTACTTGTTTCTTCAGGACATTGCCATAACTAATTTATGCACAGAAAATCTTTCAAACGACAATGAGATAAATGGAGAATTAATCTGTTTTAGATGGTCCAGGTTGAGTGATGAATGCTGGCCAAGATTGCGGAGAATGATTTTTTTTTTGCCTCTGACTGCTTTGATTAATAACTTAAATAAGGCATTTTCTACATAAGATTAATTCATATTATAGTCTTACTGTCATAATTCCACTTGAAGTTGAAAGACTAGAAGCCATTAATTCTGTTCTCAATTGCTAAGCAGCCTTTTGTTGAATATCTTGACAAGCAACCAAATTTCCTTTGTGGAATATTGAAGCTCTCCCCTCTCTGGTGAATGGTATTTTCTGGTGATTACTTTTGAAGACTATTCCAGATCCAGATGATATTAGCTATGAATCAAAGAGTTTGATGCTGAAACTCATGTTTCGAAGCTGGAATGTTTTTGGTTCAAGCCCCACCCTCCCCGCCCATCATCCAGCAGTTTGATTCATTATCACAACTTAACTCAGCGAAGAGCTAAGTGAATGTTGCTCCATTGGGCATTGTCCACCCTCTTGCATGGTAAGGAGGTTCCTCGGGCTGTTTTGCAGAACAGGAAATATCTCACCAGTGTCTATGCCATTATTTATTTTCCGTGATTTTCCACAGGTATTCATGGTCCATAAACCAGTCCAGAATGGAGCTGGAGAGGGTCAGTAGATTTAAATTCTGTGGTGCTATCATATCAGAGGATTTGTCCTGGGATTAGAACATTAGTGTCATCACAAACGAGGCACAGCAGTGCTTCTACATTCTTAACACAAAAGATTCTGCAGTGCTGGAAATCTTGAGCATGTAGGGTATCATAATTGCTGGAAATGTACATAATTCAGTCACCGACATTGAGTTGGGGTTTCACTTTTAAGTGGCTGGTCTGACGTAATGATGCAATTATATAAAGTGCACTATGTGCTCAGGTTTTGGAATCCAATAAAATGTGTTACGGTTTTTCTTAAACATAAAATGACTCACACAGTTTTATTTGTAAAAGCCTACAAGCAACACATACAGAAAGCTGAGGGAGCTAAGCAAGTCAAGCAGGATCTGCAGAGGGAAAGAAACAGTCAACATTTCAGGCTGAGGCCTTGAGTACTGATAAAGGGTCTCCGCCCAAAATGTTAACTGTTTATTCCACTCTATAGATGCTGCATGATTTGCTGAGTTCCTCCAGCATTTTGCGTGTTTTCCTTCACTTTCTTAGAAGTTTGCGTAGATTCAGCAGGTTACCAAAAGCTTTGATAAACTTCTGTAGTTGTACACACAAATACTCTGCAGATGCTGGGGTCAAAGCAGCATGCACAACACGCTAGAGGAACTCAGCAAGTCGGGCAGCACCTGTGGAAACGAATAGTCAACGTTTCGGGCCGAGACCCTTTGTCAGGACTGAAGCGGGAGGGGGCGGAGGCCTTATAAAGAAGGTGGGGGTTGGGTGGGAAGGAGAAGGCTGGTGGCACACCTTAATCTTTCCTCTTACTGGTTTTTCACCTGGCACCTACCAGCCTTCTCCTTCCTACCCTCCCCCCACCTTCTTTACAGGGCCCCTGCCCACTCCCTTTTCAGTCCTGATGAAGGGTCTTGGCCCGAAACATTGACTGTTCGTTTCCACGGATGCTGCCCGACCTGCTGAGTTCCTCCAGCGTGTTGTGCGTATAGATGTACAGCTAGCATGCTAACTGATGGCATCATGGCCCGAAATGAAAGCACCAATGTCAGGAGTAGAAAAGTCTACAAATTGTAATGGATGTATCCCAGTACGTCACAGACAAAGCCCTCCCCATCATTAAGCATATTTACATGAAGCACTAACACAAGAATGCAGCAACTATCATAGAATGCCCCAACCCCACCATCCAGGCTATGCCCTCTTCTTGGTTCAGGAACAGTTATTACACTACAACCATCAAGTTCCAGAACTGGCTTGGATAACTTCATTCACCACTACCCTGAACCAACTCGACAACCTACTGACTCACTCTAATGGATTCTATACAATTCGTTCTTATTATTTATAATTACTCTTTACAATGCAGTATTATATTTATTTTCATAGTTTGTCTTCTTGTGCACATTCATTGTTTGCTAATCTTTGTCTGTTTATGTAGTTTTTCATAAAATTTGTTGTATTTCTTTTTTCCAGTAAATGCCTGCATGAAAATAAATTTCAAGGTAGTATATGGTGATACGTACATAATTTGATAATAAATTTGAACGTTGAACTTTGTGACACTAAATTGGTCACATATTGGGACCTTGCTTTTTATTACTGTGACTGATATTTTTGAAATAAGCTTTTGTTGTTAAAGGTTTATTGTTAAAGTGGCTTGGCAATATAAGCAGATATTCCTTGTTTTTACATGCTGGCCACATTGATAATTGATCACAGAATGCATTCTCAATATGGCAAATTTTGTGACATTGTAGTTAGGATTTCACAATGCTCCTATGCATGGAAACTGATGAATACCTAGTTGTGATGCCAATTTTCATGCAGCATGTATGGCTGGGAAAGTGGACTGTAGAAGCATGCAGAAAAAATAGGACCTCTATGGAAACTGGAGGAAGCAAGCTGGCTCCATTATTGTTAATAGGGCAATACTTATCTGAGGATGACTGTGAAATCTTCTAAACTGGACTAAATGTTGCGCTATCTCCAGTTAAGATCACCACCTTGATTTTGTTAAGTAGCTGAAGGTGAGGTGAGTCTGAATGCTCCCTATATGTTCCCATCTGTTTCACGTATGTGCAATGTTAACTCCCATCTCAAACCTGCTGCTTCAAATCAGACATTGATGGAGGCCTGCTGTGCTAAACAATCCCCTTGGTGGACTCACACTTGTCACGATTGTTCCATAAACTCCTTTAGTGTTTCTCAGATATGGTTACTGTTATGTTTTGCAACCTCAAAACACAAAATTAATTGAGAGCAAAAACACAGAGCCAGAAATAATGGTCTATTTTCAATTTTACTTCAAGTAAAATGCATGTACAAGGGGTGATTGATATGTTCGTGGCCTAAGGTAGAAGGAGTCAATTTTAGAAAACCTAGCACATTTATTTGTCAACATAGTCCCCTCCTAAATTTACACACTTAGCCTAGAGGCCGTGGAGCATATGGATCTTGGATCTCCAGAAAGTGTCCACAGATGGGTGATTGATAAGTTCATGGACTGAGGTAGAAGGAGATGAGTTATACAGCTCTCTTTACATGCACATGCAGGTCAACTCTTAGAGTGATTATGCAAAAAGTTTGGTTAATAACTCATCAGGGGCCTAAGGTTGAAAGAGATGAGTTATTAACTTCAAACTTTCTGCAAGATCCGTATGCCCCATGACCGCTGACTAAGTGTGTAAATGTAGGAAGGGACTATGTTGAAAAATAAATGTGTTAGGTTTTCTAAAATTGACTCCTTCTAACTTAGGCCACGAACATATCAATCACCCCTCGTATGTATGATGTGGTGGCATGATGACGTATGCTGTTTATGTAGTTTTACATAAAACCCGAAACAAATTATTTAAACAAAGAATGCTTAAGCAAACAAAATATATTTACAATATTACACAAGTATTACTGAAATACTAAATAGACAACAATCTTCCCTGCTTAGCTATAAACTCCAACTCAATATAGAATGCATCTCAACTACATACACAGTATACTATATAATAAAACTATTATAAAGACATCCACAGCATAGTAAATTTGAAATTGTCCTATTCAGGCCTAAAGATTTAATTGCTGTGGAGGATTTCTTGCTCTTGTGGAATAATGCCTTTTCTGACAAGGGGGATCTCTCTGCTTGGCAGGTTCTGGGGCCTGCTCTGTGGTGCTTGTAGGAGCTGGCTCCGGGACTGCAGGAAGTGGTTCTGACAGCTCTGGAGCTGACTCTAGATTCCTTTCTTCTGGATGTGTTGGCTTCCCAAACAGAAGCTTCACTAGACAATGTGGATCATAATATGTGAGACCAGTATCTGTCTTCACCACTTACTTTACCTTTTGGAAAGCCACCTTAAACTGCTTTGCCCACTACCATTTTTTCCTGATTGGAGCAGGGGGCAAGGATTTAGATTTTTGGATCATTGGGACCTCTTCTGTGGTAGATGTGACCTGTATAAAAAGGACCGGTTGCTCTTGAATCCAAGGTGGACGAATATTCTGGCTGGAAGGTTTGCTAATGCTATTGGGGAGGGTTTAAACTAGATTTGTATGTGGGTGTGAACTGAACTGAAGAGACACAGGATGGGGAGGTTGGAGCACAAGTAGGGGCAGCTTGTAGGGAGTTTATGAAGAAGGATTGGCAGATGTTAGATCAAAAATAGTTTGAGATGTGTCCATTTTAATGCAAGGATTATCATAAACAAGGCAGGTGAATTTAGAGCCTGGATCAATACGTGGAACTGTGATGTTGAGGCCATTACAGAGTCTTGGATGTCTCAGGAGCAGGAATGGCTGCTGAGTGTGCCAGGCTTTTGACGTTTCAAAAAGAACAGAAGGGGAGGCAAAATAGGTGGGAGCATGGCATTGTTAATTAGGGATAGTGTCACGGCTGCAGAAAAGGAAAAAGTCATGGAGGGATGGTCTACTGAGTCAGGGTGGGTGGAAGTCAGAAACAGCAAAGGGGCAATAACTCTACTGGGTGTTTTTCATAGACCTCCCTAATAATAACAGGGACATTGAGGAGCAGATAAGGAGGCAGATTCTGGACCAGCGCAATAATAATAAGGTTGTTGTGATGGGAGATTTTAACTTTCCTAATATTGATTGGCATCTCCTTAGCGTAAGGGGTTTAGATGGGGTGGAGTTAGGTGTGGTCAAGAAGGTTTTCTGACACAATATGTAGATAAACCAACTAGAGGAGAGGCTGTACTTGATCTGGTATTGAGAAATGAACCTGGTCAGGTGTCACATCTCTTGGCGGGAGAGCATTTTGGAGGTAGAGACCACAACTTTATCTCCTTCACCATAGTGCTGGAGAGGGATAGTAGCAGACAATTTGGGAAAGCATTTAATTAGGTTAGGGGAAAATATGATGCTATTAGGCAAGAAATTGGGAACATAAATTGGGAGCAGATGTTTTCGGGGAAACGTAGGGCAGAAATGTGGCAAATATTCAGAGAACGTTTGCATGGAGTTCTGCATAGGTATGTTCAATTGAGGCACAGAAAGGATGGTAGGGTTAAAAACCATGGTGTACAAAGCATACAATAGGACCAGTCAGGTACAATAGTGGAAACGTGTGCATGGAGTCAGAGGAGGTAGCAAAGGTACTTAATGAATACTTTGCTTCAGAATTCACTAGGGAAAATGACCTTGGCAATTGTGGGATGACTTACAGCAGACTGAAACGCTTGAGCATATAGGCATTAAGAAAGAGGATGTTCTGGAGCTTTTGAAAAACATTAAGTTAGATAAATTACTGGGACCAGATGAGATATATCTCAGGCTACAGTGGGAAGCAAGCGATGAGATTGCTAAGCCTCTCAGGATGGGAGAAATACCAGAGGATTGGAGTGTTGCAAATGTTGTTCCTTTGTTCAAGACAGGGAGGAGAGTTAACCCAGGAAATTATAGACCAGTGAGTCTGACTTCAGTGGTGGGTAAGTTGTTGGAGAAGATCCTGAGAGGCAGGATTTATAAGCATTTGGAGAGACATAATCTGATTATTGTCAAGAGCAAGTCAAGCCTTATGAGCCTGACTGAATTCTTTGAGGATGTAACAAAACACATTGACAAAGGTAGAGCAGTGGATGTTATGTATGTGGATTTTTGTAAGGCATTTGATAAGGTTCCCCATGCAAGGCTCCTTCAGAAAGTAAAAAGGCATGGGATGCAAGTGGACCTTGTTTTGTGGATCCAGAGTAGGCTTGCCCACAGAAGGCAAAGGGTGGTTGTAGATGGTTGGTATTCTTCATGGAGTCGGTGACCAGTGGTGTGCTGCAGGGATCTGTTCTGGGACCCCTCCTCTTTGTGATTTTTATAAATGACCTGGATGAAGAAGTAGAAGGGTGGGTTAGTAAGTTTGCTGATGACACAAAGGTTGGGGATGTTGTGGATAGTCTGAAGGGTTATCAGAGGTTACAGCGGGACATCGGTAGGATGCAGAACTGGGCTGAGAAGTGGCAGATGGACTTCAACCCAGATAAGTGTGAAGTGATTCATTTTGGTACCAATTTGAAGACAGAATATAATGTAAATGGTAGGTCGCTTGGCAGTGTGTAGGATCTGAGAGAGGTGAACCAAATTGGCAAGGGTGCTGAGGAAGAGGATTTCTTGGAATGTATGCAGGATGGTTTTCTGAACCAACATGTCGAGGAACCAACTAGAGAGCAGGCCATTCTAGATTGGGTATTGAGCAATGAGGAAGGGTTAGTTAGCAATCTTGTCGTGCAAGGCCCCTTGGGTAAGAGTGACCATAATATGGTGGAATTCTTCATTAAGATAGAGAGTGACATAGTTAATTCAAAAACAAAGGTTCTGAACTTAAAGAAGGGTAACTTTGAAGGTATGAGACGTGAATTAGCTAAGATAGACTGGCAAATGAAACTTAAAGGGTTGAGGGTGGATATGCAATGGCAAGCATTTAAAGATTGCATGGATGAACTACAACAATTGTTCATCCCAGTTTGGCAAAAGAATAAACCAGGGAAGGTAGTGCACCCATGGCTGACAAGGGAAATTAGGGATAGTATCAAGTCCAAAGAAGAAACATATAAATTAGCAAAAAAAAGTGGCCCACCTGAGGACTAGGAGAAATTCAGAGACCAGCAGAGGAGGACAAAGGGCTTAATTAGGAAAGGGAAAAAAGATTGAGAGAAAGCTGGCAGGGAACATAAAAACTGACTGTAAAAGCTTTTATAGATATGTGAAAAGAAAAAGATTGGTCAAGACAAATGTAGGTCCTTTACAGTCAGAAACAGGCGAATTGATCATAGGGAACAAAGACATGGCAGACCAATTGAATAACTACTTTGGTTCTGTCTTCACTGAGGAGGACATAAATAATCTTCTGGAAATAGTAAGGGACCAAGGGTCTAGTGAGATGGAGGAACTGAGGGAACTACATGTTAGTAGGGAAGTGGTGTTAGGTAAATTGAAGGGATTAAAGGCAGATAAATCCCCAGGACCAGATGGTCTGCATCCCAGAGTGCTTAAGGAAGTAGCCCAAGAAATATTGGATGCATTAGTGATAATTTTTCAAAACTCCTTAGATTCTGGATTAGTTCCTGAGGATTGGAGGGTGGCTAATGTAACCCCACTTTTTAAAAAAGGAGGGACAGAGAAACCGGGGAATTATAGACCGGTTAGTCTGACATTGGTGGTGGGGAAAATGCTAGAGTCGGTTATCAAAGATGTGATAACAGCACATTCGGAAAGAGGAGAAATTATCCGACAAAGTCAGCATGGATTTGTGAAAGGAAAATCATGTCTGACGAATCTTATAGAATTTTTTGACGATGTAACTAGTAGAGTGGATAGGGGAGAGCCAGTGGATGTGGTATATTTAGATTTTCAAAAGGCTTTTGACAAGGTCCCACACAGGAGATACGTGTGCAAACTTAAAGCACACGGTATTGGGGGTATGGTATTGGTGTGGATAGAGAATTGGTTGGCAGACAGAAAGCAAAGAGTGGGAGTAAACGGGACCTTTTCAGAATGTCAGGCAGTGACTAGTGGAGTACCGCAAGGCTCAGTGCTGGGACCCCGTTTGTTTACAATATATATTAATGATTTAGATGAGGGAATTAAATGCAGCATCTCTAAGTTTGTGGATTACACGAAGCTGGGCGGCGGTGTTAGCTGTGAGGAGGATGCAGGGTGACTTGGATAGGTTAGGTGAGTGGGCAAATTCATGGCAGATGCAATTTAATGTGGATAAATGTGAGGTTATCCACTTTGGTTGCAGTAACAGGAAAACAGATTATTATCTGAATGGTGGCCGATTAGGAAAAGGGTGAGACCAGGGTGTCATTGTACACCAGTCATTGAAGGTGGGCATGCAGGTACAGCAGACGGTGAAAAAGGCAAATGGTATGTTGGCATTCATAGCAAAAGGATTTGAGTACAGAAGCAGGGAAGTTCTACTGCAGTTGTACAAGGCCTTGGTGAGACTGCACCTAGAATATTGTGTGCAGTTTTGGTCCCCTAATCTGAGGAAAGACATTCTTGCCATGGAGGGAGAACAGAGAAGGTTCACCAGATTGATTCCTGGGATGGCAGGACTTTCATATGAAGAAAGACTGGATCGACTAGGCTTATACTCACTGGAATTTAGAAGATTGAGGGGGGATCTTATTGAAACATATAAAATTCTAAATGGATTGGACAGGCTAGATGCAGGAAGATTGTTTTCAATGTTGGGGAAGTCCAGAATGAGGGGTCACAGTTTAAGGATAAAGGAGAAGCTTTTTAGGACCGAGATGAGGAAAAACTTCTTCACACAGAGAGTGGTGAATCTGTGGAATTTTCTGCCACAGGAAACAGTTGAGGCCGGTTCATTGGCTATATTTAAGAGGAAGTTAGATATGGCCCTTGTGGCTAAAGGGATCAGGGGGTATGGAGAGAAAGCAGGTACAGGGTTTTGAGTTGGATGATCAACCATGATCATACTGAATGGCGGTGCAGGCTCGAAGGGCCGAATGACCTACTCCTGCACCTATTTTCAATGTTTCTAACTTGGGGTCCATGTTGATCGGACACTCAAGGCTGCTGCGTAGATTGACAGTGTTGTTAAGAAAGTGTATGGTGCGTTGGCATTCATCAGCCATGGGATTGAGGTCAAGAGCCATGAGGTAATGTTACAGCTATATAAGACCTTGGTCAGACCCCACTTGGAATACTGTGTTCAGTTCTGGTCACTTCCCTACAAAAAGGATGTGGATACAATAGAGAGAGTGCAGAGGAGATTTATAAGGATGTTACCTGGATTGGAGGGTGTGCCTTATGAGAATATTTTGAGTGTACTCGGCCTTTTTCCCTTGGGGCAATGGAAGATGAGAGGTGACCTGATAGAGGAGTATAAGATGATGAGGGGCATTGATCGTGTGGATAGCCAGAGGCTTTTTCCCAGGGCTGAAATGGTTGCTACAAGAGGACACAAGTTTAAGGTGCTGGGGAGTAGGTACAGAGGAGATGTCAGGGGTAAGTTTGTCACACAGAGAGTGCTGGGTGCATGGATGCACTGCCAGCAGCAGTGGTGGAAGCTGAAACAATAGGGTACGATAAGATCCTCTTAGATAAGTACATGGGCTATTCACTAGGGAAATTCTAGGCGGTTTCTAGAGCAGGTTAGATGGTCGGCACAACATTGTGGGCCGAAAGGCCTGTAATGTGCTGTAAATTTATATGTTCAATGATCTGTAGTAATGAGTTCAAGGGGTGGAGCACAGTAGCCATGTTTGGCAGGAACCTGGTACAGTAATTGGCATATTCTAAAAAGAACTGTAACTGTGATGTCCTATGGCCTTGGGGCATCCAACACTGCTTGAATTTTCTCAGCACACTTCTGTGATCCTGGTGTGTCAATAGCGTGACTACAGTAAGCGATACTTGGTTTAAAGAATTCACACGTCGCATTGTGTGCTGAGCCTGCAATCTTTTTAACCCTGTCTTGAGATCTTCTTTGTCATCCTTACGGCAGCACGGTAGCGTAGTTGTTAGCACTCTTTACAGTGCAAGTGACCTGGGTTCAATTCCTGCTGCTGCCTGTAAGGAGTTTCTACGTTTTTCAGTTTCCTCCCACAGTCCAGAGACATACCGGTGGTTAGGTTAATTGGCCATTGTAAATTGTCCCATGATTAGGCTAAGATCAAATCAGGGGATTGTTGAGTGGCATGGCTCAAAGGGCTTATTCTGCGCTATAACTCAATAAAATAAATAAACTCAATGATATCTTCCAGGTAACACTGAGTGCCTGGGAAACCTTGCAGCATCTGGTCCATAGCCTTCTGCCAGAGTGCCGGTGCAAATGCTACCCAATTAGAGCAATAAAGCCCCTGTGTGAATCTTTATGGTGAGGGACACCTTGGACTCTTCTTCCATCTCCATCTGTAGGTAGGCCTCTGCTCAATTCACTTCGTTGAAGTGTTTCCCTCCAGAATGGTTTACAAAGATATTCTCTATCCTGGGTCTAGGGTATTATCTATTTTCAGTACTGTGTTGATGGTGACCTTTAAATCACCACAGATCCTAACAGAACCCATTCTTCTTGGCTACCGAGACTGCTGGTGTTACCCATGGGCGCCAATCAAACTTGGAAAGAATTCCTTCAGCCCCCATGTAATCTAGCTCACTGGCCACTTCATTTGGCCTCTTTTGGAAGAGGACAGCGAGGCTTTGAGAGGAAGTGCGGCGGCGGCCATTTTCAAATTGTCCAATTGCTTCTCAGATCGGAGTTCTGAGAGGCGGGACAGCGCAGGCGCGTGAAGGAGGCCTGAGAAGGAGGGAAGATATAAAAAGAATGCAGCCTTAAGAAGCGGGCAGCTTCGTTTGTGGGCAACGGAGTGCGCCGGGAGCAGAGTGTAGGGCTTGGGCTCAGGGGGCTTAGGTGGAAGAGGGCATAGTAGGCTTATCTTTTAGTTCTTGTTATTTTCATTTATTCGGGAAGTATGAGTGTGAGGGCAGCTTGTTGTTCTCGGTGTCGGATGTGGGAGGTCCTGGAGTCTCTGAGCCTCCCAGACGTCCACATCTGCGCCAGGTGTGCCGAACTGCAGCTCCTGAGGGACCATGTTAGGGAACTGGAGCTGCAGCTTGATGACCTTCGCCTGGTCAGGGAGAGTGAGGAGGTAATAGAGAGGAGTTACAGGCAGGTCGTCACTCCGGGGCCACGGGAGGCAGATAGGTGGGTCACAGTCAGGAAGGGGAAGAGGCAGGTACTAGAGAGTACCCCAGTGGCTGTACCCCTTGACAATAAGTACTCATGTTTGAGTACTGTTGGGGGGTACAGCCTACCTGGAGGAAGTGACAGTGGCCGGGCCTCCGGCACAGAGGACGGCCCTGTAGCTCAGAAGGGTAGGGATAGAAGAAAGAGGACCATAGTAATAGGGGACTCGATAGTCAGGGGTTCAGACAGGCGGTTCTGTGGAGGTGATTGGGAGTCCTGGATGGTAATTTGCCTCCCTGGTGCCAGGGTTCGGGACGTTTCTGATCGCGTCCAAGATATCCTGAAGTGGGAGGGTGAGGAGCTGGAGGTCGTGGTACATGTCGGTACCAATGACATAGGTAGGAAAGGGGAAGAGGTCCTGAAACGAGAGTATAGGGAGTTAGGAAGGCAGTTAAGAAGAAGGACCGCAAAGGTAGTAATCTCGGGATTACTGCCTGTGCCACGCGACAGTGAGAGTAGGAATGGAATTAGGTGGAGGATAAATGCGTGGCTGTGGGATTGGAGCAGGGGGCAGGGATTCAAGTTTCTGGATCATTGGGACCTCTTCTGGGGCAGGCGTGACCTGTTCAAGAAGGACGGGTTACACTTGAATCCTGGGGGGACCAATATCCTAGTGGGGAGGTTTGCTAGGGCTACAGGGCAGACTTTAAACTAGTAAGATGGGGGGGCGGGAATCAATTTGAGGAAACTATGGGAGAGGAGGTTAGTTCACCAGTAGAGCAAGTAAATAGACAATATGTGAAGGAGGAAAGGCAGGTGATGGAGAAGGAATGCGCTCAGCCCGAAGATGTAGGGGAGAAGAAAGAAAAGGATAATAAATTTGAATGCATTGTTAGGGATGAAAAGAGAGGAGGAGGTGGAAAGTATCTTAAATGTATCTATTTTAATGCTAGGAGCATTGTAAGAAAGGTGGATGAACTTAAAGCGTGGATTGATACCTGGAATTATGATGTTGTAGCTATTAGTGAAACATGGTTGCAGGAAGGGTGTGATTGGCAACTAAATATTCCTGGATTTAGTTGCTTCAGGTGTGATAGAGTAGGAGGGGCCAGAGAAGGAGGTGTTGCATTGCTTGTCCGAGAAAATCTTATGGCGGTGCTTTGGAAGGATAGATTAGAGAGCTCCTCCAGGGAGACTATTTGGGTGGAATTAAGGAATGGGAAGGGTGTAGTAACACTGATAGGAGTGGATTATAGGCCACCTAATGGGGAGCATGAGTTGGAAGAGCATATGTGTAAGGAGATAGCAGATATTTGTAGTAAACACAAGGTGGTGATTGTGGGAGATTTTAATTTTCCACACGTAGACTGGGAAGCTCATTCTGTAAAAGGGCTGGATGGTTTAGAGTTTGTGAAATGTGTGCAGGATAGATTTTTGCAACAATACATAGAAGTACCGACTAGAGATGGGGCAGTGTTGGATCTCCTGTTAGGGAATGCGATAGGTCAACTGACAGATGTATGTGTTGGGGAGCACTTCGGGTCCAGTGATCACAATAGCATTAGCTTCAATATAATTATGGAGAAGGACAGGACAGGACCTAGAGTTGAGATTTTTTATTGGAGAAAGGCTAACTTTGAGGAGATGCGAAGGGATTTAGAGAGAGTGGATTGGGTCAAGTAGTTTTTAATGGGAAGGATGTAATAGAGAAATGGAGGTCATTTAAGGGTGAAATTATGAGGGTACAGAATCTTTATGTTCCTGTTAGGTTGAAAGGAAAGGTTAAAGGTTTGAAAGCACCATGGTTTTCAAGGGATATTAGAAATTTGGTTCGGAAAAAGAGGGATGTCTACAATAGATATAGGCAGCATGGAGTAAAGGAATTGCTTGAGGAATATGAAGAATGTAAAAGGAATCTTAAGAAAGAGATTAGAAAAGATAAAAGAAGATATGAGGTTGGTTTGGAAATAAGGTGAAAGTAAATCCGAAAGGTTTCTACAGTTATATTAAAAGCAAGAGGATAGTGAGGGATAAAATTGGCCCCTTAGAGAATCAGAGTGGTCAGCTATGTGTGGAGCCGAGGGAGATGGGAGAGATTTTGAACGATTTCTTCTCTTCGGTATTCACTAAGGAGAAGGATATTGAATTGTGTAAGGTGTGGGAAACAAGTAAGGAAGTTATGGAACCTATGACAATTAAAGAGGTGGAAGTACTGGTGCTTTTAAGAAATTTAAAAGAGGATAAATCTCTGGGTCCTGACAGAATATTCCCCAGGACCTTGAGGGAAGTTTGTGTAGAAATAGCAGGAGCTCTGACGGAGATCTTTAAGATGTCATTAGAAATGGGGATTGTGCCGGAGGATTGGCGTATTGCTCATGTGGTTCCATTGTTTAAAAAGGGTTCTAGAAGTAAGCCTAGCAATTATAGACCTATCAGTTTGACATCAGTGGTGGGTAAATTAATGGAAAGTATTCTTAGAGATAGTATTAATAATTATCTGGATAGACAGGATCTGATTAGGAGTAGCCAGCATGGATTTGTGCATGGAAGGTCATGTTTGACAAACTTTATTGAATTTTTTGAAGAAGTTACGAGGAATGTTAATGAGGGTAAGGCAGTGGATGTAGTCTATATGGACTTCAACAAAGCCTTTGACAAAGTTCCACATGGAAGGTTAGTTAAGAAGGTTCAGTCGTTAGGTATTAATGCTGGAGTAATAAAATGGATTCAACAGTGGCTATATGGGAGATGTCAGAGAGTAGTGGTGGATAATTGTTTATCGGGATGGAGGCCGGTGACTAGCGGGCTGCCTCAGGGATCTGTTTTTGGCCCAATGTTGTTTGTAATATACATAAGTGATCTGGATGATGGGGTGGTAAATTGGATTAGTAAGTATGCCGATGATACTAAGGTAGGAGGTGTTGTTCATAATGAGGTGGGTTTTCAAAGCTTGCAGGGAGATTTATGCCGGTTAGAAGAATGGGCTGAACGTTGGCAGATGGAGTTTAATGCTGAGAAGTGTGAGGTTCTACATTTTGGCAGGAATAATCCAAATAGAACATACAGGGTAAATGGTAGGGCATTGGGGAATGCAGAGGAACAGAGAGATCTAGGAATAACAGTGCATAGTTCCCTGAAGGTGGAGTCTCATATAGATAGGGTGGTGAAGAAGGCTTTTGGAACGCTGGCCTTTATAAATCAAAGAATTGAGTACAGAAGTTGGGATGTAATGTTAAAATTGTACAAGGCATTGGTAAGGCCAAATTTGGAATATTGTGTACAGTTCTGGTCACCAAATTATAGGAAAGATATCAATAAATTAGGGAGAGTGCAGAGACGATTTACTAGGATGTTACCTGGGTTTCAGCACTTAAGTTACAGAGAAAGGTTGAACAAGTTAGTTCTCTATTCATTGGAGTGTAGAAGGTTGAGGGGGGATTTGATCGAGGTATTTAAAATTTTGAGAGGGATAGATAGAGTTGACGTGAATAGGCTGTTTCCATTGAGAGTAGGGGAGATTCAAACTAGAGGACATGATTTGAGAGTTAGGGGGCAGAAGTTTAAGGGAAACATGAGGGGGTATTTCTTTACTCAGAGAGTGATATCTGTGTGGAATGAGCTTCCTGTAGAAGTAGTAGAGGCCAGTTCAGTTGTGTTATTTAAGGTAAAATTGGATAGGTATATGAACAGGAAAGGAGTGGAGGGCTGAGTGCAGGTAGGTGGGACTAGGTGAGATTAAGAGTTCGGCACGGACTAGGAGGGCCGAGATGGCCTGTTTCCATGCTGTGATTGTTATATGGTTATATTGTTATATTGCAGATGTTATAAAAAACCAGATGGGCTTTGCTAAACTTGGGTGTGACATTTTTGTTTGACACTATTTTACTGCTGATATGTTTGAGTTTTCTAATGCACTTCTTGAATACTACTATGGCATCAATCAAGACCATTCTTATTTTGCTTTCTGTTGACTCCATTGCAAGGCATGTAGCATGGATCTCTAATCAAATTGTAGTTGTCTCTGCCACTCACATCCCCAGAGAGCTGGCCCTCCTGCTTTTACCACAAACAAGTTCAACATGGCTTGTGGGTTGTTGTATTTCACTGTTATGATTATCATTCCCGCCGGAGTTATTTTTTCTCCAGTATAAGTTCTTAGTTGGAAATCTGCAGGCTTCATTTCAGTATCTTTGAAATGCTGCTCAGCTAATTGTGATTTATTATGATTTCACTTTTAAATGTAGGCCGTACTTCATTTAGGAGCCGTTCTTCAATATTTTCTTGTAAGATTCCACAAACTAAATGATCACTCAGTGCCAAACAAAGGAAAATCTGCAGATGCTGAAAATTCAAGTAACACATATAAGATGCTGGAGGAACTCAGTAGGCCAGGCAGCATCTATGAAAAAGAGTACAGTGGATATTTTGGGCAGATCCTTGTTAGAAAGTTGGAAAGTTTTTTAGCCTTGAGTGTCCTTCAGCAGGATCGGAGAACAGAAGGCGAGTAGATTTAAAAGATGGAGGGAAATCTTCCAGTGCATCATTAAGTCCATTACCGAGCTGACAAGGCTCAGGCAATCTCTGCAATTTAGCCATATATTTTGAAATTGACTCCCCTTCCTTTTGATTCAGCTTATGAAACCAGAAGTGTCCTGCAGTCAGCAATGGTTTTGGTTCTAAATGTTCTTGTGTTACTTTCATGATATCAGTAAAGCTCATTTTGGCTGGATTGGTTGGAACAGTTATACTTCGAAGTAAACTCTGTCCCTTTAAATTCAATGCACTCAGTTAAATTGGTCCTCATTTCTCATCAACTATTTCATTTGCTTTAAAAAACTGCTCAATTTGCTCAGTATACAAAATCCAGTTATCTGTTATGGGATTGAATGTGTCTAACTTTCTGAAGTAGCCAGCCAGTTCTGATATTTTTAAATTTATGATTACTATCACTCAGTTTATGAACCCATGAATGTGTCCATTTTCTGCCTTTTTTAAAATGCGATCATGTCTGTCCCTTCAAAAGAAGTACATGCTGTGCTGTTTTTTTTTCCTTAACCATTTCAGGCTGCACTTTATTTAAACCTGAATGTCTTGCTGCGCTTCAATAGGTAAGTAATCATCTCCAGTTCACTTAAAACTTCCTCATTGCCTCTGTTTTGTTTTGTAAGTCCAAAGCAAAAAAGTAATTGAAAGCAAAAGTACAGGGATGAGAATAGTGGTCTAACTTCATTTTTACTTTAAACAAGGCATGTACGTATGATGTGATGGTGAAATAACATATTCTGTTTATGTATTTTTACATATAACTTATAACAAATTATTTAGGCAAACAAAGAATGCTTAATGAAGCAATATATTTGCAATATTACCCACATATTATTGAAATATTAAATATGCAACAGTTTCTATATCTCTGTTAAGAAAACCTAGCAAACAAGGCTTTTTATACTTTATCTTTTAAAATAAGTAGATGGAATCCAGATTTGACTAGGTTTAAGGAAATCTTGTGAGAGACAAAAGGAATGCATGAACTGTTACACAAGTTCAATTATGGGAGATTGATAAAAGATCAAAGTCAATGTGATTTAGACGGTAATTCAGAATGTGTTACTGATTGTCACAGTGCACATTCAAAATTCTGGCTACATAGCAATCAGTAATAGAATTGTATCTCTATTAGATCCTCTTAACCTCGAGAAAAGAAACATATGCCACTAAATTAAGTAGAACTATATAAAGTGTCATTTGATTTATATAAAAAGAGCAAGACATCAACCAGACAAGAATAAAGGAACCCCTTTATATGTGTGGTGCGAAGCAAAAAAATTTGTCACTTCATCAGTATCTCTGCATTACCAGATCATATCTCCCCTGAATTAATTAAATAGTTTCCAAAATGAAATATATGTGTTAAAGAAGATTTTATTAGAAAAATTATAGTGTAATTGTCAGTTAATGATACAATGTTGGTTCTAAAAAAGCATCTGCAGTTGTATCTTCACTATAATTATCCACGCTACTCATTAATATGGATCATTATTGCCTCAGATTTATTTTGAATGATGTTTTTTTGATTATAATGTGACATTTTCCTCTTGTAGTTAGATGGTATCATTATTATTAATGAATAAGGATGAGGCCATCAAGTTCCCATTATGTTATTCATAAACAAGGAAGAATTGAGCAATCAAAACATCATGAAGCATGTTTGCAAAATCAGAACCCATTAAGATTGTGATATTTATTTACCTTTCATCACAGAAAACTTTTGAGAATTTCTTTACTTAAATAAATAAATTTACTCAGGACATTTTCAAACACATTAAACAGAATCAGAATTAGGTTTATTATCACTGTCATAGATATTGTGAAATTTGTTGTTTTGAGGCAAAGACATAAAATTACTATAGATTACAAAATAGATGACTAGTGCGGGGGAGAAAAAGAATAATGAAGTAGTGTTCACCAGATCATGGACCGTTCGGAAAGAAGCTGTTTGTGAAACGTTATGTGGATCTTCAGGCTCCTGTACTTCCTCCCTGACAGTAGTACCAAGAAAAGAGCACGTGATCGATGCTGACTGTCCTTAATGATGGATGCCACCTTTCTGTGGCACCACCTCTTGAAGATGTCCATGCTGGTGGGAAGGGTTGTGCCTGTGCTGGAGCTGGCCAATCCTCTGCAACCTCTTGTGACCCTGTGCATTGGAGCCTGCATACCATGCAGTGGTGCCACCATTCAGAATGCTCTGCTGCACATCGGTAGAAATTTGCACCAGTCCTTCGTGACATACCCAACCTTCTCAAACTCTTAATGAAGTTGAGTCACTGGCATGCATCAATGTCCCAGGCCCATTACAGAAACTCGAATATGCTGCTGGCCATTTCCATTGCAGACCCCTCAATGGGGATTGGTTTACTGTGTTTTCTCCCTACTTCCACTTTCTGAAATACACAATCGGTTCCTTGGTCTTGCTGACTTTGAGTGTGAGCTTGCTGTTGTGATACTACTCAAACAGAAATGATTTAACTCACTCACGTATACTCCTCATCACCGTTTGATATTTTATCAGGATTGGTGGTGTCATCTGCAAATTTATGGATGTATAGTTGACATTTCGGATGTGCTTAGCCATACAGTTTTGGGTAGAGAGAGAGTAAAGCAGTGAACTAAGCACACATCCTTGACTGTCAGCAAGGAGGAGATGTTATTACCAATCCGCACTGACTGCAATCTCCCAATGATAAAGCTGAGGATCCCGTTGCTGACTGGCCCAGGCTTTGAATCTTGCTGATCACATTACAAACATTATAAATGTTTCCAGTTTCAGTGCAAATTACTATCATTCCGTCTATTATGTCAGTGGAACTTCAGTTTTCTTTCACGTAAGTTTTGTGTGCAAACAATCTGATACATAGTTATTCCAGCTATCAGTTTGAAATGTTAGCTTTAACACATGGAGCCTTTGCAGTGACTGTACCAAGAATCAGTATAGACCTGTACTACAGAATATCCCATTCGGTAACACTCCATCGAGAGGGGGCCATGGTAGCACAGCAGTTAGCACGACGCTTTATAGCTTGGCACGCCAGAGTTCAGAGTTCAATTCCGGCATCCTCTGTAAGGAGTTTGTACATCCCTTCTGTGAATGAGGGGGTTTCCTTTGGTTGTTCTGGCTTCATCCTACAGTCCAAACATGTGTTGGTTAGTCGGTTAATTGGTCATTGTAAATTGTGCTATGGTTAGGCTAGGGTTAAAAAAGTGGGTTGCTGGGAGGTGTGGCTTGTTGGGCCAGAAGGAGCAGTTCTGCACTGTGTCTCTAAATAAAATAACATAAACACCATCTTGCAAACTTTGGGCAGAACAGAAGGAGTCGGTACAACTAAGACAGCAAGTACATCACTACCACGAGTACACAAAGTTCTGCGGATGCTGGAAATCTTGAGCAACACACTCTGAATACTGGAGGAATCTAGCAGGTCAGGAGGCATCCATAGAGGGAAATAAACAATTGACATTCAGGCTGAGACACTTCATGAAGACTCTGACATTGACTGTTCATTTCCCTCCATAAATGCTGACTGACCAGCTGCTTTCTCCAGCATTTTGTGTGTGTTGTATCATTACCATGAGTTTTATTTGCTTCAAAGGAATGTCAGCTCTTGCAGAGTTGAGTTCAGAGTCTTCCATTTGCTGTCAACCAAAACTTCAGGCGCAGGGAGCAGAATTTTTGTGGCCATTACACAGTCTGTTGCTGTAAGAATTGACTAAGAGCAGAAAAAGGGATTTGCAGGTCATTACTCTATAAGGTTTAAAAGATGTTTCTGAACTGCCGTCCTCCCTTAAACTACAGATTATAGCCCTCCCTCTTTGGACATTTTGAAAGCGTTGTGAGTCTGTCTCATCCTCCTCCATCACTAATTATGTTAGATAAAATAATTCTGGACTTCTGCAAGAAATACAGTGCAATATATTGTGGCAATATACTCACAAAATACATGCATATATGATCTTAGTTTTGTTCAAAAGTAATTTCTGTGGCAATTGTCAATAGCTGAGTGAGTTGCTGAATTGTGCAACTAAATTAGATCCCATTTTGTACTAAAATCTTAGCTATAATTCAGAGAGATACAGTATTTTAATAACTAATTCCAGATAGATTACATCCAAGCACTGAGGCTTTATTCAAACAAATATAAAATAATTATAAAAGATTACAGTAGCAATTTCTAGAAAGCTTTCTCAAACTGTATAACTAAACTCTTGACAATATAAAATTGATGGCTATCCTTGATTTTCTGATGTTGACTGCATACAGTTAGAAGATTCCAGAAATGAAGTATGAAATGGACCATTATTTAAGATTAGCTGTAATCTGTTTTTTAAAAGGGCATGATTGTTGTAATGAATATGATGCACAAAAAATGTTTATTGTTGATTGAAGTAGAAAGTGGAAATATCGACATGTATTCTAATTGATATAGCACTGTGTAGCAACTGTATTGTAACTTTAGGTTAATTTCTGACTGGTCTTCAAGATTCTCAGAATGAAACTCTTGCAACTATTACAAGATGATGATATGAGATAGATTTTGAAGGTTACCAACATACCCTATTTGGCACCATTTTCTTATTTCTTTACAGTATCTTCAGCAATAACACATGGGAATGGCATATCAAACATTGGCACCTCATAGCTCCAATGATCTGGGTTCAACCTTGCTACCCTTTGGTCCTGTATGAGGAAATTGCACATACTCCCTATAAACTCGTGGGTTTCTCTGAGATGCTCCACTTTCCTCCCACATCCCAAAGATTAATTAGCCGCAGTAAATTGCTCCATGATGAAGATTAATGGGGACAGTCAGTGGGAATGTGGGGAGAATGAAAATGGGTTAGGGTAGGATCAGTATAAAAATGGATGCCTAGTGATTGCCACAGTCTGTGGAACATTTAGAATTAGATTGCTATAAAGGAAATATTCCTCTGCAGATGATTATAATGGTATTATAATGACCAAGGCCAATGCTGAGCTCAATAACTTAGAAAAATGTTGATAATTGATCTGATTCAAATCTATCTTAACCTGTTGGGCTGAGGTTACTTTGACTAGGGTTTATTGTTCAGGGTATATATTTGGAATTTAAAAACATATTTATTCTCAATATTTCAGAAAAAAGATTCTTATAAGATTAAAAATTAATTTCTTTGGCTGTATCGTTAGATTGATTACAAGTGACATTCCTAAATTCTTGCATGCAGGAATTGTTGAGCATAGCAGGGACTTGTATTTTACATCCCAGTGCTCAATAAATCTCTGAACTGCTTTCATTCTATTTACTGAAATGTCACCAAAATTGGTACCTTTCATTCATCCATGAGGATGAGTTATGTGCTGTAAAATAGCTCTAGCAATCTCTCTGTTGTGGACATTAGTGTTTTTGAAAAAACAAAGCAAGTGTTTCATTCTTTTGGATTTTAAACAACATAGAAAGTTATTTAGCCTGAGAAAGCTAATGAGAGTTTTTTTAAAATGGAAACTACACTCAAAATTACTTGAATAAACAAATATGACATTGGAAGAAGTTGGGTAAATAAGAAAGATGACTGGCAGACTGATTCCCTTCTCTTCACTAGCATCAAATGGTTTTGCACCAACATAATCACAGGCCACTTCTCATAAGGTGCAAGCCAGTAGTGTAGACGCAGTACATAATTCTACACTAATTGGCAGATATTGCAGACACATCGAGGATCATTCAATGACTTGGTCCTGTAATTTGCAGCTGGAGTCATGTGGATTATTGGTAACAAACTATGTTCACTCTTGCATAGCAGGGGTTCCATTACCAATTCATATTAAACAGCAGCCAGCTGGAGACAAGATACCAATTTACAGTGACAAAATGTTACTCCTGGGTTGAATCTCAGTAGTATATGTACAGTAGATCATTTCCCATTCAGGCACTAGAATTGGGAGAAGCAAAATGAGATATGTTTGCAAATGTGGTGGTGACAACCATTACATTGTTTTCCTTCATTAATACCTATCTGGGTGTCTAGTTCTTGAAGAATGATATTCTTGTAACTCTTTATTTTTTATCTCTCCATAATGCCATTTTAGCCTTGGCATACACTTAACCAACAAACCCACTAAAACAGTAGAGAACAAGAGCTCTGTATCATAAAGAATGCAGCATTTCTGCCTATAAAATCCTCACTGAAAAAAAACACTTTATATTGGCCAAGAACTAGCTGGGCAAATTCTATTCAGATCCCTGCTATTACTGCATAAATAACCTTGCAATGTGTGGCTAGAGAGAACCCCTGTGGTGATTAATTACAAACCATCACAAATTGCTGGACAATTTGCATCACTCCATTTGATGCAAACAGTAAATTCCCACCAACCTCATCCTGATTGCCAAGAGTAGTTTCATTTGCATTATAAATGTGAATTAAGCTCCTGGCATTTAATAATATAAGGGCTCTTATGACAACAAAACTACACAAACTCTGAAATCCAAAATGTCAGCAAGTTTGATTGTGGAATCAAACTATTAATGCTGGAGTAATAAAATGGATTCAACAGTGGCTAGATGGGAGATGCCAGAGAGTAGTGGTGGATAATTGTTTATCGGGATGGAGGCCGGTGACTAGCGGGCTGCCTCAGGGATCTGTTTTGGGCCCAATGTTGTTTGTAATATACATAAATGATCTGGATGATGGGGTGGTAAATTGGATTAGTAAGTATGCCGATGATACTAAGGTAGGAGGTGTTGTGGATAATGAGGTGGATTTTCAAAGCTTGCAGGGAGATTTATGCCGGTTAGAAGAATGGGCTGAACCTTGGCAGATGGAGTTTAATGCTGAGAAGTGTGAGGTTCTACATTTTGGCAGGAATAATCCAAATAGAACATACAGAGTAAATGGTAGGGCATTGAGGAATGCAGAGGAACAGAGAGATCTAGGAATAACTGTGCATAGTTCCCTGAAAGTGGAGTCTCATGTAGATAGGGTGGTGAAGAGGGCTTTTGGAACGCTGGCCTTTATAAATCAAAGCATTGAGTACAGAAGTTGGGATGTAATGCTAAAGTTGTACAAGGCATTGGTAAGGCCAAATTTGGAATATTGTGTGCAGTTCTGGTCACCGAATTATAGGAAAGATATCAATAAATTAGAGAGAGTGCAGAGACGATTTACTAGGATGTTACCTGGGTTTCAGCAATTAAGTTACAGAGAAAGGTTGAACAAGTTAGGTCTCTATTCATTGGAGCGTAGAAGGTTGAGGGGGGATTTGATCGAGGTATTTAAAATTTTGAGAGGGATAGATAGAGTTGACGTGAACAGGCTGTTTCCATTGAGAGCAGGGGAGATTCAAACTAGAGGACATGATTTGAGAGTTAGGGGGCAGAAGTTTAAGGGAAACACGAGGGGGTATTTCTTTACTCAGAGAGTGATATCTGTGTGGAATGAGCTTCCTGTAGAAGTAGTAGATGCCAGTTCAGTTGTGTCATTTAAGGTAAAATTGGATAGGTATATGGACAGGAAAGGAGTGGAGGGTTATGGTCTGAGTGCGGGTAGGTGGGACAAGGTGAGATTAAGGGTTCGGTACGGACTAGGAGGGCCAAGATGGCCTGTTTCCGTGCTCTGATTGTTATATGGTTATATGGAATCCCACCAATTTTAGTCAAAAAGGTAACACACAGCACATTAATAAATCCTCCCATCAAAATGAACTCAACCTCTTTCCCCCCTGCTCCCCACTATCCCCATGTTCACCCCACTCCATGCATACACCCACAATAACCCAAAGGGTGGTCTGTCCCTCACTTTGTCATTTTCCCATCTACAACTTAATGTTAACCTCTTAATGATTAACATTTTGGACATGTATGAAGAAAAGCTATAGTTAACTTCCGTGAAGACTTTTGAATAATTATGCCCAATGGATGTTGACAGCTTCATCAGAGAGAAAAAAGTTAAGCAACTGAGGAAACCTGCCCGACTATAACGGAAGTAGAAAGAGATTTCAGCCTCAAAGAAGTATTAATGACCTGAACTAAACTCAAAAGTGTTAGATCTGCTATTCTTGCTTAATTTGGGCAGGAAGTAATGCTTAGGATGGGAAATCCCTGCAAACCATTGAGATTTAACAGCACAATTTGCACACTACATGAGATTCCAGATGGTTGGAGAACTCTCAACAGTCCGACTAGAGAGTGTGTAGTTGCAAGCAAGACCTTAAAGCGCGAAGGTTGAAAAGTGAATCTGTAATGTCTAGTCCTTGAAAAGGAATGGAAAGTGGGATGTCCATTCCTTGTAAAAGAAAGGTGAGCGAGAAGGACATGGAAGAAGCATGCATTTTTTTTCTCTGGCCCACAGGGAGAACTACAAAAATATCTATCTTCTCTGAATCTGTCTGTCCTTTCTTGAAATGCTGGGTTTTCTGAGATAGGCAAGCTGATTGATCAGGATGAAACCTACAAACCACATTAAATCTGAGGCACTCAAGCTCTATACAACACTTAAATTGCTAACCTACTCCCTGGGATGGACTACTCAAAGTCTTGTCCCAATTAGACCCAATATTTCATAGGTTGGAATCAGTTTTGAGATCTTAGGATATTTAGTATCTCATCTGACTCATAACCCCCATAGTTTGGGGGGTTCCCATTCACCACTGTGGCTCAGATGCTTCTTTACATTTTAATTTCATGCACATAATTCTCTGAATCCTGTTTGCCATCCATAGTTGCTGTGTCTCGGTATGAAGGGAAAGGTACGAACCACTTCAATATTGCTGTGTAAATAAAATATAAGAGAGGCAGATAATGCCTTCAAGCAGGTTGTCTGCTGTGGCAGGCTGGCAGCTCAGAACTGACTGCCTCTCATGTTCCACCTGTACAGCTGCTGTTTATTTTCACACCCGGCTGGAATGCCAAGTAACCTCAGACATAGATTTATGATGTTGTGCACTCGGAAGCGAACCCAGTGACTGGCAGCTCAACTTGCACATCTCCATTGCATCCTTCAGCACTGCACAGTATAACTCAGCAAAATCAAGCCGCTAAAGAAATTGAAACTTGTTACTATTTATGATGCTGGGATCTCCTCAGCAGCACCAGAAATGAAGTGCCATAGTGGACAGGCAATGCCAGTGTCTAAGTCTGTGTGCTGGCTATTTACTAATGCTATTATTTACTAATAATGAGTTCTGCAACTTACTGTTACCTGCTACGTTTGAAATAGATACTTAATAGATCATTTGTCCATCTGTGGCTGAGCAAATAAGTGATAAGGAATAGCCAAGTTAATATCCATTTCAGGCCGATTATGAATATGGTAAGGTTTCGTTATGATGTAGGGCTGACCATTTACAGTGTCATCTGAGTTGATACTATTTGTCTGCTTTTACACTGCGGGTGAATTTCAACCTTGTCCCCCAGCACAGCACTTTTTTTTTGATGGCACAATCAAAAACTTAAAGGTAAATCTTACTCCTAGGAATACTAGCAGAAAACAGAAACTTGAGCCAAGTGAAGACACATCATTTTATTTATTGCTGCATGATAGCACCTTGAATGCTGACTTGTAATTCTTTTGAGCCTTGTTGAAACAGATTGATAAAATGCTGGAAAAGCACAGCAAATTAATAAGCATCTGCTTCAGACAAAGCTTCTCATTGGAATGTGATCACTTTCTGATCTGGTTTCTAATGAAAAAATTGAGGTGAAATGTTGGTGCCTTTTCTCATTTTGATGCGGGATTTATTTCCACGGCATTCTGATCTTGCATCATAATCATAGCAAAGACGGCTTTCATTTATTTAGTTCCTGTTGTGTTTAGCACCCAATTTCATTTCAGTGCCAGAAACAATCGGCAGAGGGGGCAACATTAGTGGAAAGACAGAAAAAATGCCTCAAGCTAAGGAGAATTTGACAGAAGTTCTTCAGACTGAAAAGTTAACTCTGCTTCCCTTTCCACAGATACTGCCTGATTGGCAGTGTGTTTCCAGCATTTTCTGTTTTTTTTTTCTCTCTATTTCAGATTTCATGCAGCCAGCATGATTAAAGGTCGCACCCATACTGGGCATTCTCTCCTCTCCCCTCTTCTCTCTTCTTTCAAGCAGACAATGCAAAAACCTGACAACACATACCACCAAACTCAAAGACAGATTCGGCTCTGATTATCAAATAATTCCTTAGTACAATAAGGCGGATGTTTCCCCTCACCAACAATCTCAGTATGATTGGGCACTTTATAATTCACCTGCATTGCACTGTCAATGTAGCTGTTACACTTTATTGTGGATTGTTATTATGTTTTACCTTGTTCTACCTCAATGCACTGTGTAATGAGTTGATGTGTATGAATGGTATGTAAGCCAAACCTTCCACTGCATCTCAGTGCACATGCGACAATAAATTAAATTCCAGTTTTGCATTTGAATTTACGTGCTGTCCCAGTGATTATTCCAGCTTAATTTTGGTTCCACATTAAATTTCTACTGGGCAAAACATTATATTTATAGAAAAGTGTTACTGCAGCTTGGAATTAATGATCATGTATCAGTTAAAAAATAGTCAGCAAATCCAGACACATTTTAAGCATTATTCATTTTCAGATTTCACCATTCACTTTACGCTTCAGGATATTTATTGTTGTATTAGGCGTTGTATGAATTTATGTACCATATCTCTAAACCATGCACTTCTGCTGTAAATATTAGACACAATTACTGCACTTACAGTCAGGTGTCAAGCACAGTGTAGGCTATGTCGGTTTATGTTAGGCTGCATATTAATCTGGCATATTAATCAGTGAGTAGTTTGAAAAATCGCATGCATTCAGCAAGAGCCAAGGCAATTGTTTTCACAGAAAGCCGCTCCAGTGGGCTGCACCTGGCAGAGTGCATAAAACAGGCAATCTATGCCGATGCTATTGTTTTTAAAGAAACCCTTGGATTCGTCTTCAATTATTTTGGAAAATTTTAAAGCATTTCCACCTTTGCTTGAAATTCTTTGTGACGTGCACAACCATGCAATGAAAAATAAGGTAATTATTGCAACTTTTAGTAAGAAACATTGATATACTTTTAACAAAAATCAAATTTTTGGTAATCATTGGTAATCAAGTACATTGTTCCTTTTGGTGTACCTCTCACCTTTAAAGAATTTTGGTAAATTGTTGGCTCTTCTCTTGTAACATGTCTGTTGTGTTGTTTTACCTTGCTATTTGTTTTTGTGTGTGTCTGGCCACACAATAAGCTGTACTTTACACCTGCAATTGTGGTATGAAAGGGTTTCGATTAGAATCAACATCAGCATTAGGCACATCAGGATTTCCCCTTAAGCAGCTGGTGGAAAGCTATCTTCTCAAGCAACTGCAGTTGTTCTGGTGAAGAGACTCAACGTACTGTTGTGCAGGGCACCTAGCACTTACATTAAGTGGCAGTGGAGGAATGGCTGTATACTTCCAAGTCAGGGCAGGAGAGCAACTGTGATTTGTTTTGTAGGCACACAAACTGAAGCTGATGTTCTGATGGTGAACTGAATGCTCAGAGTGATACTGTAGCTATGGTACTAATCAGGTGAGCTACATTGTCCTGGATTATGTTGCACTTCTTATTGTTGCTGGAGCTGCGTTCATTCTGGTAAGTGGGCTGTTTATAATAATATGCCCAGTTTGTCCCCTGTGAATAATGGAAAGTCTTTAAGCATTTAAAAATGTACCACTTAATCCAGATTTTGACTTATTTTTGTGAATGGCTGGGGAATTGCAGGGGCAAGTTTCTACGTTTCTTATCATTCTTATCAGTGAAGGAGTAAGGTCTGTAAATGTAGGCTCCCCCCAGTCTCCACCCAGCTAATAGGAGTCACTTGCCAATCATTTCTAACACATTACCTGCAGCCTATTTAAACCCAGCTCTCATCCACAATGCTTGTTTATGCATTTGAACCAACCAGCGTCAACCAATTGCTCCTAGCCTTGCTACTGTGTTGCCTTGTCATGTTAAGTATCTGTTCTTTATAGTTTTGTGGCCCCTCATGGTTTGTTATTTTACAGTTTAGTTGTAAAATGTTGTTTATTGCTATCTCATCTCCACTGCTCTACTTTTGGGTCAAGCCTCCTTTCTATTTCCTAACAGGAGGTTGCAAATATTTGTGTAGCTCATCTAATTAAGTTTCTGATCAATAGTGATCTCCAGGATGTTCATGGTGGGTAAAGTTAGTGATGGTAATGCACGAAGTCCTGAGGAACTCAGCAGTAATATCTTGCCATCCAACAGCCACCATCCGCTTCATTTATCTGAGGTATATCTCCAATCATTGTCATAGTCCGGTCCGTGAAGTCTGCGTTCCGGTTCACGGTCTGGTCCGTGGACTGCGGGTTCTGAGTCTTCCGGCTGTCCCTTGTTTCAGTTCGGCTTAATCATAGGCACCTGATGCTTGTCTTGGGGCTGGGAATATAAATGGCCCTGGGTTCGAGTATGGGTGCTGGTTTGTCTTGGCAGTATCCTGTCCTTGCCTCTGTGGGGTAAGTCAGGCCATCTTTGCTGGTACTCTGCGGTTGGATCTGTCCGTTCCTATCCTTGCCTCCATTGGGTAAGCCTGGCCATCTTTGCCATTACCCTGAGGCTGGACTGCTCTCTTCCCCTTCTTTCTGTAGCCCTTAGCTACAGCCTTGTCTGCTACCTTTTGCCTGAAGCCTCGCCTGTGGCCTCACCTGTTCTTGCTGTCAAGTTCTACCACCGGAGCAAGACCGGAGCCTTGTTTGGAACTGTCTCTTTGTGTCCTCGCCTTTGCTAGGTAGGTCCAGTGTTGGGAGCCATCTCATTGTGTTCAGCTTTCTGTGTATGAGTCACGGCCCTATGTCCTGTTCCCAAGGAGGGGTCCCGGCTCTGTGTTCCGTGTTCCTGTCTCCCAAGACCAAGGTTCTGTGCCTTGCATTTGGGTACACTCTCAACGCCCACCATATGACAATCGTCGGAACCCTAGTGGCATTCTTTGCTGCAGATGTTGGGCAAGATTTTGTTTGGACTGCAGATGGAGTTTTGTGTGCAGTCTGGTTGTCCTGCCATGGAGGTAATTAAGCTAGAGTGGGTGCATAAGAAATTGACAGAAGTGTTACCTGGACTGGAGCACTTGAGTTATAAGGAGATATTCGATATGCTAGGAATGGAGTGAAGGGGGCTAAGGGGTGACTTTGAAGAGGCTTAAATATTATGAGTGGCATAGATAGAGTAGATAGTCACCATCTTTTTCCTAGGGTAGGGGAATCAAAAACTAGTGAGAGGGGATAGATTTAAAGGGGATCTGAGGGTGTTGACTATGTGTTAGGAACTGATAGATGAGGTGGTAGATGCAGTCTCTAAGACAACATTTAAAAGACATTTGGACAACTACATAGGTAGGAAAGGCTTCAAGTTGTATGGACCAAATGAAAGGTAAATGGGATCTATATAAGGAGGCATCTTAACCAACATGCAAGTGTTGGGCTGAAGAGCCTCTGCTTCTAGGCTGTAAAACTCTTATTAATCTAAGATCAGGAGTATTATATCAGGCACTGAACAATGCTTTTTTGTGCATTCAGATTGTGTGCAACTACAGTCACTTTCTTATTATTAACAAAATGCAGACTGACTGTATTTATCGGTTGAAGATATGTTTCATCCTTTACAAGGTGTAATTGTGGTGTACGAAGGAGGTGTGTTGGGTAGCGGAGCTCTGAGGATTTCTACAACTATCAGAAATTGGCAATTAGTAGCGAACTTGGGATGATTACTCTGCCCACAGCTTTCAGTGTGATGCCTGTAATGTGAGTGACAATGCTCTCGCAGATTTCTGATGTGTGTCAGGTTGTACGGATATGTTAATGGCAAGTGTTGTTCTTCATTGCAAGCTGGAGAGCACAGAACTTTATTATGGCAGAAATGTACAGAATAACGCTGTACACTATTTCTGAAGCATTATTATCTGCCCAGTTCTCAATTGTTCACTATTCCAGAGATAAATATGGGGCCTTGCAACAAATGCAGCTGAAATCCAAGCTTGTGTTCATGATAATTTAAAATCTGTAGAAAAGCTGACTCTAGCATTTAGCCCAGGGGTTCCCACCCTGGGGTCCACAGGCTCCTCGCTTAATGCTATTGGTCCATGGCATAAAAAAAAAGGTTGGGAAGCCCTGACTTAGCCCAATTAGGAAGTATGTATTTGACAATGTTTTGACGGTCTGGACAGTGTTCAATGCAAGTTTTTTTTTAATGGTATTTCCCATTTTGTAAAGATGTTTAACACCTATTTGTGCTCCTGCCTGCGTGTGACAGAATTATTTGTGCTGTTCCATATTTATTTCCTTCATCATGAAATCGAGACTGTCAAAGCAGCGCCAGCTGTTAGTATTCGAGTTTACAGTGAGTTTTAAGGTCGTGTCCAGTTCATGTAAAACACCGAATGTTTGATGGCATTCCTCGACACTCTTGTTTTAGACAAGGAAAGCACAAACACTGCTTAAAATGAAGCTGCTTCTAATTTCCAACCTCCTGACAGTCCTTTTTGTAAATTATTCTTTCACGGTTTTGTGAAATGACAGGCATGCTGCTGGACATTGAATCTTGAAGTCTCAAAATAGAGAATTCGGTGCATTCTGGAGGTAAAAGAGTCCCACCTTTTTTTTGTTAAATGTATGTCAACCGGAGATTGATTAGTCATGTTTGAATTAACGTCACTTCAGTCTGTGGGGTCCATCGGGTCGAGTTACTGAACAGATGGTGAGGAGCTATTGGTGTTAATATGCACATGGTTCAGTAGCTAATGTTTAAGTTTTCCTCCCCTGCCTGGGGAGTGGAGAAAGCTACCCACCTGCATCATCTGCTGTTCCTGGTGCTTTTCATTTCCTCCACTGTTACTGCTTTCTCGTACGGCCCAGCGGTCAGCTTCGTGTGTCCTTGCGTCAATCACGCCATAGGTATAGGAAAATGTAATCAACTTCTGTTTTTTTTAAAATTCCTGCTGAATGCAATCGCCGTGTAAAAAAAAGGTACCATGACTCTGGATTTATTTTTAATTTCTTTGCCAGTTTTGCATGATCGTTTTACAGACTGACAATTAATTACAAATCTGATGCCAACATGAATTTAGCTAATTAATCAGCTTGTCTTGGAGTCAGCAAATATTGTAGAAACATTTAAACATTCAGACCACTCACAGAATACTGATGATGCTGCCCGGCTAATGAAGCAGTAGTCAAAATCTAGCTCGATCTTGTAGTATCTGAGCAATTGGACGCCTCCAGTACCGGGGGTAACATGAGAACAAGCTGGATTTAATTTATTGCAATAAAAGTGAGCAGAAGTCTCGAAATAACATAGCGCACCTCCTTTTCAGACATAGTCAAAGAGAAAGTGCTCAGTTTCTGCTACATTCACACCACTTGGCATGTGGAATCCACACGGGTGTCCAGGGTGCTGGTTAAAGTGATTAGAAGATCTCCTTATAAAGTCAGTGTCCATATTGTAGGATATTTTAATGAAGTGGATCTGCTCCTGCATCTGACTTAAGCACACAATAAATCAACTCAGCCACAAATGGCACTAAGTGACTGGAAAAAAATTTAAATGACTTCTTTAATACAGTGTCAGGATACTAACCAGTTCGTCATTTCAGGCATATGGTTAACTTCACCAAATGAAAGCCTTTCCCCCTGGGCTGTGCTGTGGTACTGATCTCTGAGCTCCTGATCGGTATAAGTGGTTGGCTGGTGTCTGCCTGAAGCGCTAAGAGGAATTTGATGTTTTCAGCAACTGATATGAATGGAGAAGAAAGAATTAGATTATAGTGTAGAGATAGTAGAAAGTGCATTTTGGCGTAAATTCCTTGTTGTATGGTCTTGAGCAGCACATTGCACTGATCTATTGCAAAATATGATATGTTAGCGTTATTCTTCTGAAACACATACACTTCCTGTCAAAGGCTGTGAAAAGGTTAATTACAGTATGTCTCATGGCCAGAGAAGTTTCAGAACTATTAAAAATGCTTTAAATTTAAATTATTATTTTAAAAAATTTAGAGTGTAGAGCTACTGCATGACTTCCCTTCTCTTATACTCAGTACCCCTATCAATGAAGGCAAGTGTTCCATACACATTCTTTCATACCTTCTCCACTTACAGGTGTGCGGCCATTTTCAGTGAATTATGGATCTGGACCCCAAGCTCCCTCTGTATCATTAACTGTATGTACTGTAACTGTAACTTTCATTTGACCTCCCAAAATGCAACACCTCACACTTGCCTGGATTAAATTCCATCTGTCACTTTGTTGCCCTCAACAGTAACTGATCTATACTCAGCTGTGTTCTTTGACACTGTCCATAAATCCACTAATTTCAGTGTCATACACTTACTTGCTAATTCACCTATCTATATTTTTAAAGTTCAAAGTAAAATTTGTTATCAGAGTACAAAAATGTCACCACATACAACCCCGAAATTCTTTTTCTGTGGTCATACTTGGCAAATCTATTGAACAGTAACTGTAAACAGGATCTGGAAACATCAGGAATTGTAAACAAACTGCGCAAATGCAGATAATAAATAAATAGCAATAAATAACAATCATGAAATAACAAGATAAGAGTCCTTTAATAATGTAGTTACCCCTTCTGTTCAAGAACCTGCTGGTTGAGGCGTAGTAACTATTCTTGCACCTGATGGTGCGAGTCCTGAGGCATCTGTATCTTCTACCTGATGCCAGCAGCGAGAAAAAGCAAGGCCTGGGTGGTGAGAATCTTTGATGATGGATGCTGTTTTCCTAAGACAACGTTTCATGTAGATGTGCTCAAATGGTTGGGAGGGTTTGACCTATGATGTACTGGGCTGAATCCACTACCATTTGTAGGATTTTCCACTGAATGATATTGGTGTTTGCATACCAGGCCATAATGCAGCCAAATCATTCAAATCATAGATATAAACAACAGAGGTGAAGCACTGATCCCTGCAGAGTATGACTGATCACGGACTTCCAGGTAGAATAACAGCCTTCCACCCTTTCTCTGTCTTCTATGGACAAACCAGTTCCAAATCCAAGTTTGCAATTCACCCTGGATCCATTGCATCCTTATCTTCTAAGTCAACCTACCATGAGGTACATTTTCGAATGCCTTGCTAAGTTACATAAAAATAATGCCCACTTTCTTAATATCATCAAGCTTCTTTGTCTCCTCTACAAAAAAAAATTGATCTTGCCTGCACTAAGCTATGCTGACAGGCCATGCTTTTCCAAATGTGCAGAAATCCCATCCTTCAGGTATCCTCTCCAATATCTACCATAAATATGCGAGGTTCACTGCCCTATAATTACCTGGATTAGACCTAATTCCCTTGAACACATGCACAGCATTTGCTGCCCTCTATCTTCTGGGACCTTGCCTGTTGCTAGTGTTACATATTCAGGCAACAATAAATATATGAGTTAGGCAAGGGTCTATATAACAAATACCACGTTTATTAAACACTGAAAACAAACCTCCCAAAAGTAAACAAACACTAACGTAACCAGAAATCAGCTGCTGTGCGGCAGCTTGAACAGTTCTTAAAGCGATGCAGCTCAAACAGTTCTTAAAGCGATGTTGCAAAAACAGTTCTTTAAAGTAGTATTGCCAAAAGTTCGAAATGCTCACAGTCCATTTAAGGGAGAGACTTTTTAAGATGATTTAAATTCTCTTTCACGGCGCTTTGCTTCAGTCCCCGAAGTCGAACTTTTTCCCACGAAGAATTTACGAAACATAACGGCTTAAAGGCACTGACCTTTCCTTTATCACACTGTCCTCAATCTTTTCTGTTATCCCGCAGAGATTAACACGAGAACAGTCAACGAATTCCTTCCCAATAAGGATTAAACAAGGTCGAACCCGTTTCACCGTCAAAAATCGATTCTCCTCGATCTTTAACTCCCGAACTCCGATCTTCACTCTCCACTGATTCTCAACTAGCAGTATTGTAAAGAAACTGCTGGCAATGACCTTTTAAACTTTAGGCATTAGATAAAAACTTCATCCTTCAACTAAACTGTGTCATCACATTAAATCACGCAGTGGCATGAAGTCAACATGGCAAATCCCGCCACGAACTGCCCCCCCCTCACAGGGTGGGGTCTTCCTTTTATAACCTGTCACATGATCTCTACTGGAGGGAAAATGACATCACTCCACCATCACAAGACCATTACCATTACCTCAAGTCCAGTCACGTGACAAGGGTACCACTGTCACGTCACGAGTACGTAACACTAGTGAGGACCCAAAGATCCTTGTCAAAGCCCTAGCAATCACTTGCACTTGCTTCTGGCAATATTCGGGGATATACACCATCAGAACCCAGTATTATCTCCTCCTCAATCTCAAAACATCGCATTTGATTAACATGCCTCACTGCATTCACTATCCTCCAA
This sequence comes from Hypanus sabinus, assembly GCF_030144855.1. Taxonomy (NCBI): domain Eukaryota; kingdom Metazoa; phylum Chordata; class Chondrichthyes; order Myliobatiformes; family Dasyatidae; genus Hypanus; species Hypanus sabinus. The sequence goes on from NC_082722.1 coordinate 40,922,239, forward strand.
TTTCTCCTCCTCAATAAATACAGACTCAAAGTATTAATTTAGTACCTTACCTGCTTGCTCTGAATTCCCTTCTATATCCTTGAGTGGAACTATCCTTTCCTTTGTTATCTATTTTCTTAATATAAGTGTAAAATTCTTGGGAATTATCCTTGACCTTCCCAGCCAACTACATCAAGGCTACATTTTGGCCTTGCTAATCACTGATTTGAGCACTTTCCTGCTATCTTTATATTCCACAAGAGCCCTTCCTAAACTTCTCATATGCTTCTTTTTACTTTCTGAGTAATTTAGGCCTTTCAATCATTCAAGGTTTCCCTACCTTACTGTCCTGGTGTTTACTCCATGCCGATCCTGCACACTGCTCATCTGGTCTTCAAACAACTCTCACACATCTGACAGCAACTGCTACCAATCGGCTTTCCTCAGCATTGATCTTACTCTGTTGTAATTTGGCCTCCCCATTTAGTATCTTCCTGCAAGATCTAATTTTATCCTTCCTCATCACTAATGACTTGTGGTCTTTATTCCCAAAATGTTCACCCACTACCAGGTCTGTCACCTGGATGGCTCCTTTCCCAAAACTCGGTTCAGTATGTTCTCTCCTCTAGTTGGACTGTTCATCTACTGTTTCAAGAACCTCTTCTGGATGCACTCAAAAACCCCTGTACCATATAAGCTTCTTGTATTAAAGAAGTTCCAGTCAATGCTGGGGAAGTTGAAGACCCCACTATAACAACCCTGTTGTTCTGCACTTTTCCATACTGCATCTTTCCATTCAAGTGAAGCAAATAAAGTTTGTTTCTGTGCTTGCCTTTCTCTATGGATATTGAGATGTTATTCAAATAAACATGGAGTCAATATTTCTGTACCAGTCCTCGTTGGTGTAAAACTGAGGACACAATTCTGAATGCATCCAGGCTCTTCTTCACGGAGTCTGTCCTTCTGCACTAGACTCAACACTGAATCCAGCTTTAGGGCAGTCAGTCAGGTATACTGGTCAGCTATCCGGTTGTCCTACAGCTCATCTGATGCACTTGTGTGCATGGGAGCTGTGTGATGTAAGTGAAACTTCTAGCTATCAAAGTTCAAAGTAAATTTATTATCTCAGTAAACATATATCAACATATACAACCCTGGGATTCATTTTCTTGCAGACGTACTCAATAAATCCATGATAGAATAATAACTATAATAGAGTTAATGAAAGACCACACCAACTGGGGCATCCAACCAGTGTGCAAAAAGACAACAAACTGTGCAAATACAAAAATATGTTAATAAATTAATATCATGAATACATAAATTAGTAATAGATGTCGAGAACATGAGATAAAAAGACCTTGCAAGTGAGTCCTTAGGATCATGTCAATGATGAAGTGAAGTTGAATGAAGTTATCGCCTTTGGTTCAAGAGCCTGATGGATGAGGGGTAATAACTGTTCCTGATCTGGAGGTTTGAGCCCTAAGGCTCCTGTACCTTCTTTCTGATGGCAGCAGCCAGAAGAGAGTATGTTTTGGGAGGTGGGGGTCCCTGAAGATGGATGCTTTTATCTTGTAACAATGTTTCATGTAGACATGCTCAGTTGTGGGGAGGGCTTTACCTGTGATGGACAGGGCCATGCCCACTATATGTTGCAGAGGTTTCCGTTCAAGGGCATTAGCATTTCCATACCAGGCTGTGATATACTATCTGCCATACATCGATAGAAGTTTGTTTTAGATGCCATGTAGAATCTTTGCAAACTCCTAAGGAAGTAGAGGCACTGTTGTGCTTTCTTTATAATTGCACATGTGCCATCATCCATATTCACCGCATTGAGAGTACGGGCAATGTAGGTTAAGTTCACACCATTCTAAAAAGTTAAATAAGCTGAGCATTAGCTGGACAGCTTTAGTCAGTATTTTATTCCTGCATTACGTACAATGCTTTCCAGTATTTTGGCTTGGCTTCCAGAATCCCCAAACTGACAACAGAAAACTTCAATACAATTAGATCATTCAGTCTTATTCACATTTCTCCTGTCTGCAGCCAGAGTCCAGCTGCCCTTGGAGAGGCATTGTACACTGCCTGAAGAATGTATGTGTAAAATCCCTGTTTCCCATCATCTAATTTTCCCAAGTAGGCACATGGCTAAAGAACGGTGCAGCAAGCACTGACTGCATGTCTGTCTCATTATAATCATTTTGCAGCACCAAGAATTCCTGGGTCTGTTTGCAGAGTATCCCATCCCATTTTCTGATGTACAAAGTTCGTAGATGAATTCTAAGGTTATAAAACTCAAACACAAAAATCAGCCTTTTTTTCTGTCACAAGGACCTTGCAGTGTTCAAAAGTGAGCTGAGTTAATGTTGCTCTCACCTGCCTGTCCCTGTTCCTTCAAATGAACTACGTCTGTGAGACAGTCATCACTAATGACTTTAAACAGAAAAAAAATAGAGAGGAATATGAGGAAAAATATTCCTTTGCTCTGAGGTTATTGCATCTGTATCATTAATTGAAAGCACGTTGATGCTCCCTATTAACTACATAGCCAAATATTTGTCACCTGTAAATGTCTTTATTGTGCCCCCTAAATATGTCTACATTACTAATGCCAGAGGGAACTGGACAATCGTACTGTGAACAATACCAGCAGACAGCAGGTGCTAGAAATCCGAAACAGAAATAAAACAGAAAATGCTTGAAATACTCAACAAGTCAGGCAGTATTTGTGGGGAAAGAAATGGAAACATTAGAGCTTTTCCAGGTTCACTAAAGTGTGGGAGAGGAGGAGAGAACAGAAGAGAAGGTCTGTGAAAGAAGAGATTAAACAGGGTGATAAATACAAACTGAAATAGTAAAGTGATTAGCGGATAACGGGAGATGGTAATGAGCAGGTATGCCTATGAAAGCCAGCTTTTGTAATTATTGGAGGTAGAAAAAACGTGAGTACTGGAAATAGAGAGACATGGAGATACAGCAGAGAAACAGATCCCTCATCCCACCAAGTCCGTGTCAAACAATAACAATAACAATAAGGCACTAATTAAGCCTTAATCCTATTTTTTCTTCTTCTCCTCAAATTCAAATCTCCACAGCTTATCCCCCTTTCCTACACACTAGGAGTGATTTCTAGTGACCATTTAACCTCCCACCTTGCAAATCTTTAGGATGTAGGAGGAAATTGGAGCACCTGTATAAAACTGATACAGTCACAGGGAAAAACATGCAATCTTCATGCATTTTACTTTCATACTACAGAGCAGATAGCACCTTGTTTTAACATGTCTTGCAAAATTCTTCATCTTCAACAGGAACCATTCCATTGGAATGTCGGACAAGATCTCTGCAGCACAAAGTGAATTGCCTCTGTGGAGTTTGCATGTTCTTCTGGTGACCAAAGTCGGGGGGTGGGGGGGAAGGGTGGTCTCCTACCTGCACCACTACACTGGAAGGTAGCTCCTGGAAGAGCCAATGATCTAAAATGGTGGAAGTCAGTGTTGGTCCTGGAAGGTTATGATGTGTTCAGTCAGAAGATTAAGTGCTGTTCCTTGAAATTGCATTCTGCAGTGGAACAGTGCAGGACATCAAGGACAGAGAACTGGGAGTACGAATAGGACACAGAATTAATCAGTTTTATTGAGGGATGTGTACTTGACAGGATATGGAGGATAACTCCTATGCTTTATTCTTCAAATGGTGCCATGAAATCTTTTACATTCATATTACGGAGCAGATAGCGCCTTATTTTAACATCCTATTCCAAATGCTACAATTTTACAGTCCAGCATTCCTCTGGAATGGCAATAATGATCCTTGTACTCAAGTCCCTGGAGAGAGACATAAACAGAACATTGAGTTTTCAGGTTCACTTTCGTTTATCACATGTACGGTATAATGTGTCATTTGCTTTAGCAACACGCCCAGGGATGTGTTGGGGGCAGCCTGCAAATGTTATTACACATTCTGGCACCAACAGAATGTGCCCACAATGTTAAGCAAACAAAACAGCTACAGTGAAACAAGCCCTGTTCCTCCCTCCCTCCCTCCCTACCATTCAGTCACCCACCCATGCACACACACAATCTTCTAACCACAGGACAGACTGTCTTCGGCCTCCAGCGGACTCATGGATTTGCAGACACTGGATCTCAGTCAGAGGTAATACTGTAACCACAGGCATCACATCCTTAAAGGGTCCATATTCCTAGTAGAATAGATCTAATTTTACCTATCAGATCTTCTTAGTTTCTGGATTTTGCTGAATGTTTTCAGAACCTAAGTCATATTTGAGTGTGATTGTTCACAAATCCTAACATATTCTTGGTATTAATGACATATTCAGCTAACTTGTTAATAGCTTTGATAATCTTACTTCTTGTTCCCTTGAACCCTTAACAATGATATCATTCATGGAAGAAGGAAACTGCACTTGCAGGATAGGAGAGAATAAAGTGTTAAAATTTCACTGAACTAAATGCAGCTTGATCATATGACAACTTTTCAGCTGATACATGTGAATTGCTTAGCTATTAAATTAAAGATCAAGCTACGTTTCAGCTTTTTGCTTTGTTATCGGGACAGGACCATCAGTCTTCTGTGAGCGGTCGGAGTGTTGAATTGTTTCAGCAGAGCTTGCTGACTGAATGGCATGCTGATTAATTATTCAACTTTGTTAGTTTCAAGTTTGTAATCAATTAATTGGCAAAGATCTAAGAAAAAAAGATTAGTCAAATATGAGCAAAGAAATTAAAATGAAATCTGAAGGGAAGGTATCTCTCATTATTTTTGATTATTGACTTGCCTATAAAGGTCAGCAGCCTGGAGATATATTAAGGAATTATATATAAAAAGATGAATAAATGTTCCAGAGTTTTACTTTATTTGTTTCTGGGATTGGGAAACATTTACTCAAATTTTTGTCTCAGAAGGCTGGGAATGTGGTGAAGTCTGTGGAGGACAGGATTGTGCACAGAATATGAACAGGGAGGGTTTACAAACACAAGAAGATCATTTCGGGCTGAGACCCTTCATCAGGACTGATGAAAGCTCTCAGCCCAAAATGTCGACTGTTTACTCTTTTCCATAGATGCTGCCTGGCCTGCTCAGTTTCTCCAGCATTTTCTGTGAGAGTGGATTTAGTGTGCTGTGACCTATCCTGTTAAGCTGCTGAGGGTGTGAAACGTCCTCCTTTACGCAACGGCTTTGACTTCCCTTTTACAGAAAATTTCTGATTATGATCCTAGGCAAGTTTACTCTTTAATGTTCAGTGTTCTCCCAAGCTGCAGGGTGCAGAGTGAGTTGAACAGCTAACAAGATGGAGTGAGATTTGTAATAGCACTCTTAATTGAAGAATGGATCAATGCCATCCCATGTCTTCTGGAGCCACATTACTCATTTCAGCTCCAACTCCAATAATATGGAACTGAATAAAATCCAAGAAGATTTCAATGGAAGTACATGTATATAGACAGGTGGAGTGCGGGAATTTAGATGTGGTCCATTTTGGAATGGCACATTAAACAGGTGAATACTTGTACAAATGCATGTATATGTGTTTGTTCTTAATGTTGTTGATAATCATTGGTGGTTCATCAGTAATGCTTCTGCTGGTTCCCATCACCCTGTAAATGCCTCCTCAGTAGATGATGTTGATTAATTTTTAATTTTCATTTCCCCATTTTGTCCCATTAATCAGAAATTGAATGAGATAGAACCCAGAGTTAGATTTAACATATGGGAGCTCAACTTTTCCCTCTTTTTGGAGATTATTCCATGGGTCTGATACTCCAATGTCCAGGAACTCACTAAGAATTAGTCTTCAGGTGGAAATAGGAGAGGGCAGACTCCTGACTTGTTACAGGCAAAGCCAGCTTAAGTTTTTTTTTTTGAAGAACAACAGTACTTGCTATTTCTTAAAGGGTAAAGCTACCTGCACACCCAGCTGAGAAAACTCTTCACATCTTAGGGAGGAAAGAGACCAAGGACTCTAATGATCAAATATTCACCAACTTTATCAAAGTATTATACCAAATCCTATAGATAGTAGTCCAGAGGAGTATTTATTTGGTGAAGTAATATTAAGCCTGAGAACCCGGAAATAGGACAATATTAATTTACCGAAAGTGGGGAAACAAATATTCCTGAGTGAAGTATTGGAATGATGGTCCAGTTTTCATATGGATAATGAACTCTCATGTGGAAGTGATGACAAAAACATTGGAGGAATCAGTCCACTTTCCAATCTGCAGACATTTGTAGGAAATGTCTTAAAAACTGAACATCTGGAAAGCTACTGAGGAATGGGCCCCAGGAAAAGTTAATCAGGAGAGCAGTGAAGGAATCTAGAGGCACTAAGCATTACAATGTAAACCGAGAGTGAGACTGAATGCCACATTGATACAAGCCTTCCAGCCTCATTGCAACCATTAGATCTGCAACAGAACCAAGCAATGGGACTTTGAGTCTTCTGCCCTAAAGACTTGAGTTCTAAAAATTGGTTGTTTCTGTTTTATCAAGGAATGTTATTGAGACAACTTCCTTTATTTTTTTCCCTTCAATACATTTACATGTGAGATATAGGTATTAACTACCAGAAGCTAGTTTATGTAGGACAGCTGTTTATCTATAGGGAGCTGATTATTTATAGCAGCTATCTAAAATGCAGGAGGACCTATTCAACCACTGCTCCGTATCTCACTCGAGGATGTAGCTAACTATACAGCAAAGATGTTGGCTTGTAATAAGAATATGATGGTCAGGTGCCAGAGATCAGCTGCCAAAATGAGAATCTTTCACTATAAAGCTTGTTAGCCTTCATTTAACCCAACACATGATCTTGGTAAAGAAGCAGAAGCCTACACCAAAGTGGCTAGCCAAGAAACTGATTGCCATGTAAGATGCCTGCTGGTATTCATTAAGGAAACTGCATGGGATTTTGGTAAATGGCACTTGGCCAAGTGTCCTGAACTATCAGTGACAAGCAGTCTGAGAGTAATTGAGGACAAAACTTAAAGGAATATTCACTATTTCTTGTTGCATCTCTGAAGATGTGCAGAGGACCGGTAAGGTACTTACGGATTTTCTAAGACACCTGGGCATTGCTTTACCAATAATTGAACAAGGGTTATTCCGGAAATCCCTAAAAGTAGTTATTCTAGAAGGTGACATGCCTCTCTCCAGAAAATATCTTCTAGAAATTTGCCTGCTGAGAGCAGCGTTGAGCATGCAGTAACCTGCCAACATGCCTAATTTGTATTTAGTCAGAATGATCTGGCTTCTAACCTCAAAACAGACTTTGTCCAAACACTAACTCAAGAAATGAAGTTCTAGTGTGCAATGAGGCTGATTAATGCAGTATTTGACCCAAGGGCCCTCATCAATTCAAAGTCAACAGATATCTGGGCAAATTGCTCCATTAGCTGCAAACATGGAGGAAGATGATTGCTTCCTGCATTCCTGCAAAACAGTGTCGTAGGCCAGCTATGCTCTGCTCCATTCCTTCAACAATGCTTTCTGTCCTTCACTGTGGCAATGGAATGGTGGCATTGTGGTTAGCATAAAGCTATAGCACTGATAATAACCCAAGTTCAATTCTGCCACTGTAAGAAGTTTGTATGTTCCCACCATGACTGCATGGGTTCTCTCCAAGTCCTCCAGTTTCCTCCCACATTGCAAAGACATATGTGTTAATAGGTTAATTGGTCACATGGATGTAATTGGGCGGTGTGGGCTCGTTGCTGCAGAAGGGCCTGTTACTATGCTGTATCTCTAAAACTAAAATAAAATAATGTTGGAAGTTTGATTGTTTAGTGATAATTACACTGAGTTTCGATCAATACAGAATTTTTCAGGTAATGAAGGAATCTGCAGCTATGCTCAGCAAGACATTCAATCTTGGGGTGATAAGTGGCAAGTAATGATTTTACTGAATTCGGGTCAGGGAGTGACCATTACCTGAAACCAAGAGAGGAGTCATTTCCCTTTCATTTCAATTAAACTTTTACTCCCCACCAATATTCAGCGATAAAACTTGACTAGAAACTTGATAGGACTAGGCAAATAAATTCTTTGAATACCAATACCAATCACCCTGATGCACCTTACTCTCTTCATGATCCCAAACCTTCACACTTTTTACTGTCACATACAAAGTTTACTAAGCAGCAGGCACTCTGGAAGAAACTAGTTGATAGACGTCCCAACCTCTCACTCCCTCCAGCACCAGTAGATCGGAAGTGCAGTTTGTACCAAATCAATACCATTTTGATTTGGATCAGGATTATTCAGTCCAAATGTTTGAATTGTCTGACCTGTGAGACTGCAATGGTTCAAGAAAGTGGTCCACCACCAGCTTCTCACGGGAAGTTAGATTTGGGATATTAATTGCTGACTTTCCCAGCAACAGCAACATCCATGATTGAAGTAAAACTAAATTCAAATAAGATGAGAGGAAGCATTAATGCTTTAAGTTCTTTTCATTGCATGGCAGACATAGCCAGATGGAGTTAAAAGTGTGAGGGAAGCACTACAATCCAAAGAGGATCTCAAATCCCCTTAGTGTGTGTTAGAACTCCTCTATGAAAGCTAGGAGACTCTCAGGTTGGTAACTGGAATGAAACATCATTCCTTTCTCATTCCTGGTTTGGCAGCATGTTACACTTTGTAATTTGAATTAAGCCTGCAACTAGAAAGTGTTTTCAACAGAATTACTAAATTCATACCACAATTTTACCCTCTTTCATTGCAAAGTCACATTCACCAAATGCAGGCAGATCCGTGTTTGATGTATAAAGCATATATGAATTCTCTCCGTCTGCAGCTGAAGGTTACTCAAAATTGGAAGTGAGGTCTGCCACAGAGATCAAGGAATTTGTGTGAGATCTCATGAAACTCCAAAACCATAACTCTAGCTCCATGACCAGTGGCCAATCCGGACTTCGGAAGTTTGGAGAGGAGGGGTCTTCATCCAAGTCCACTGTTCAATGATAAAAGGCAGGAGCAGGTCGTGGCATTGTAATAGAGCTTTAACCAGCCATCAATCGGCCAATTAAAGGAAGGCGAGGCAAGTGTAGCAGCCGTCATCTCAGTGGACATAGTCAGAGTAGTGATCTTAAGGCTTTAGCTCTTTGAGGCTTCAGCGAAGAGAATCTTCACTCAGAGAAAACAAAGGAAAGAAAAATTCAAGTTTTTTCCCTCTCTTCTTTATATCTACTCAGCTAGGACAGTGAGAATGACAGGCAAGATAGTAAAATGTTCCTCTTGCGGAATGTGGGCACACGGGGAGACCTCCAGTATCCCTGACCAGTACAGCTGTGAGAAGTACATCTGGCTGCAGCTTCTAACAAACCGCGTTAATGAGTTGGAGCTGGAAGTAAATAATTTGGGAGGCTGGAGGTGATGGATGGGACATTTAGAGAGGTAGTTACACCTAAGGTGCAGGACACAGGAAATTGTGTGACAGCCAGGAAGGGAAGGGAATTAAGGAGCCAATGCAGAGTATCCCTGTGGCCATTCCCCTCAGCAACAGGTATATCACTTTGGATATTGTCGGTGGGGGATGTCCTAACAGAGGGAAGTCACAGTGGGGTCAAGTCTCTGGCACTGAGTCTGCCGCTTTGACTTAGAAGGGAAGGTGGAAGAACAGACACGCTGTGGTGAAAGGGAATTCATTAGTTAGGGGAACAGACAGGAGGTTCTGTGGGCAAAAATGAGATTCCCATATGGGTCCCAGGGTCCCGAATATCTCGGGTCGAGTCCTCAGCATTCTGAAGTGGGAGGGTGAACAGCCAGAAGTCGTGGCCTGTGGAGGTACCACAAACATAGGTGGGATTAGTGATGAGGTTTTGCAGAGGGAGTTCAGGGAGTTAGATGCTAAATTAAAGGGCAGGACCTCCGGGGTTGTGATCGCAGGATTGCAATCCATGCCATGTGCTAGTGTGAGAAGAACTAGGATTATACAGAATACTTAGCTAAGGAGTTGCTGTAGAAGGCAGGGCATAAGATTTTAGATCATTGGGCCCTCTTCCAGGGAAGGTGGGACCTGTACAGAAGGGACAGTTTGCACCTGAACTGGAGGGGGAACTAATATCCTAATGGGATGGTTTGTTAATACTGCACCCTTTTTTTACCCTTGCAATTCCTTAGCTCTATCCACAATGATTCAATACCTTCCGACACTATGTCACCTCTTTCAAGTGATTTGATTTCAATTTTTACCGACAGAGCAACACCACCCCCTCTGCCTTCCTGTCTATTCTTTCGACACAATGTGTATCCTTGGACATTAAGCTCCCAACTATGATCTTTCGGCCATGATTCAGTGATTCTGTCCTGATGAAGGTTCTCAGCCCAAAACATCAACTGTTTACTCTTTTCCATTGATGCTGCCTGGCCTGCAAAGGTGTGTGTGTGTGTGTGTGTGTGTGTGTGTGTGTGTGTGTGTGTGTGTGTGTGTGTGTGTGTGTGTGTGTGTGTGTGTGTGTGTGTGTGTGTGTGTGTGTGTGTGTGTGTGTGTGTGTGTGTGTGTGTGTGTGTGTGTGTGTGTGTGTGTGTGTGTGTGTGTGTGTGTGTGTGTGTGTGTTGCTTATTTTAATCTGAAAACCTGATTAAAAGAAAAAAATTCACATTCATCCCCTACCTTATTGAATGGGAAAACACTGTAAAGCTAAAATTGTTTGTTTTAAATTCAGTGACAGAATTCTGGTGTAATTTTTAAATACACAGTAGTAAAGAATTAGCTATAACTCAGCAGAATACTGGTTATGCATCCATTCAGTTCATATCATCAGGAAATGTCAGTGCAATCCCTGTGCCTGACTTCAGCAGAAATATATTTACTGTGGTTAGTGCACTGCATGAGCAGTGGAGGGTAACCAATGAGCCGGTTGTATAGTACAAGGACATAGCTTCTCTTCACAGTAAAACTGGAAAGATTTTATTCAAATAGTTGGCATTGCACATTAATTGTTTAGAAGGACAAGATGTTTTCTGAGTATTTAAAGAGACGTCAAGAAGGAATGCTCAGTAATAACCCATTGACTAGAATTATGCTTGTATTTTGGTTAATACATGACAGACAGTCTTTGCTTTCTCCAGTACAAACCTCAATTTTACCAAATAAAACAAAAAGAGTTGGAAATACTCAGCAGATTGGGCAGCATCAGTGGAAAGAAAAGCAGTTTAAAATTTCAAGTCAGAGGTTCTTTATTTCAGATGCCAAGCGTCTGCAGTTCTTTTTTACTTCAGTCTTGTATAAATGTTGGTAGCACTCTTACTGCTGAGTTGCAAGAACAGACAGCACCTGTAGAGAGAGAAAGAGTAAATGTTTCAGGTCAATCAGACCATAAGACCTAGAACAGAATTAGGCCAATCAGCCCATCCAGTCTCTGCCATTCCATCATGGATGATTTGTTATTCCTCTCAACCTCATTCTCCTGCCTTCTACCTAAAACCTTTGATGCTCTGATTAATCATGAACCTATCAACCTCTGCCTTAAATATACCCAATACCCAATGACTTGGCCTGCACAGCCATCTTTGGCAAAGAATTTCACAGATTCACTACCCTCTGCCTAAAGAAATGTTTCCTTATCTCTGTTCTAAATGGACATTCCTCATTTCTGAGTTTGAGTCCTCGGGTCCTAGACTGTCCTTTCCATGACCAGACCATCAAGGCCTTTCAATAATCAGTAGGTTTCAATGAGGTACTCCTTCATTCTTCTAAACTTCAGCAAGTACAGGCCCAGAGCCATCAAACACTCCGCATATGCTAATCCTTTCATTCCGGGGATTATCCTTATGAAACTGCTCTGGATTCTCTCAAATACCAGTACATAGTTTCTGAGCCCGTAACTGCTCTCAATACTCCAAGTGCATTCTGACCAATACCTTATAAAACCTTAGTATTACATCCTTGCCATTGTGTCCTACTCCTCTCAAAATTAGTGCTAACATTGCATTTGCCTTCCTTACCACCAACTCAATCTGCAAGTTATCTTTTGGGGAACCGTGCATGAAAACTCCTAATTCCTTCTGCAGTTCTGTTTTTTAAATTTTATTCACATTTACAAAATAGTCCACAGCTTTATCCCTTCTGCTGAAGTTAATGACCATGCACTTTCCTATATTATATTCCATCTGCTTCTTCTTTGTTACACTATATTGCATCTGCTACTTCATTACCCATTCTTCTAATCTGTCTTAAGTCTTTCCGCAGAAGCCCTGCTTCTTCAAAACTACCTAGCCTTCCACTTACCTTCATATTATCTGCAGACTTCATATTCCCACCACAGCCTGTCAGGAGTTGGTCCGTTCTCCCTGAGACAATGTAGGTTTCCTCAGGGTGCTCTGGTTTTCTCCTGCAGTCCAAAGGCTTTCTGATTAGCTGATTAATTGGCTGTTATAAATTGTCCTGTGATTAGGCTAAGGTTAAATCGGTTGTTGCCAGGTGAAATGACTTGAAAGGAAGGAAGTCCCTGCTATGTGCTGTATCTCAATAAATAAATAACTTGGTCAAAAAACCATCAATACCTGCATTCAAATCATTAACGTACGACATGAAAAGAATCGGCCCCAACACCGACCCCTGTGGAACACCACTAGTCACCAACAGCCAATCAGAAAAGGCCCCCTTTATTCCCACTCTTCTCCTCCTGCCAGTCTTCTATCTATGAGAGTACCTTTCCTGTGATACCACAGGCTCTTAACTTGTTAAGCAGCCTCATGTGCAGCACCTTGTCAAAGGCCTTTTGAAAATCCAAATCAATGACATCCATTGACTCTGCTTTGTCTATCCTGCCTGCTGTCTCCTCAAAGAATCCAACAGATTTGTAAAGCAAGATTTCCACTTTAGAAAACCTTGCTGACTTTGGCTTATTTTATCTTGTGCTTCCAAGTACCCCAAAACCTCATACTTAAAAATAGACTCCAAAATCTTTCAAACCACTGAAGTCAGTCTAACTGGTCTATAATTTCCTTTCTTCTGCCTCCGACCCTTCTTAAAGAATGGAGTGACATTTGAAATTTTCCAGTCCTCAGGAACAATTTCAGAATCTAGTGATTCTTAAAAGATCATTACTAATTCCAAGTGATTCATCTACCTTCAGACTTTTCAGCTTCCCAAGCACCTTCTCCTTAGTAATAGCAACAGCACTCACTCCTGACCCCTGTCACTCTCACATTTCAGCTCGTGTCTTCCACAGTGAAGTCTGACACAGTATACTCGTTAAGTTCCTCCACTATTTCTTCGTCACCTATTGCTACCTCTCCAGCGTAATTTCCCAATGGTCCGACATCCTCTCTCGTCTCTCTTTTACTCCTTATATATTGAAAATACGTTTTGTATCCTCTTTTATATTATTGGCTAGCTTGCCTTCATAACTTATCCTTTCTTTTTGGCTTGTTTAGTTGCCTTCCGTTGGTTTTTAAAAGCTTCCTAGTCCTCTAACTTCCCAGTAAATATTTCTTTTTCAAGGCTGTGTTTGACTTCCCTTGTCAACCACAGTTGCCTTATCCATGCCTTCCTAATTTGGCAGTGTCTTTTCCATGCCTTCCTAATTTCTCCCAGAAAATCCACCCATTGCTGTTTTGCCCTTATCCCTGCTAGTGTCCTCTTCAAATAGACTTTGGCCACCTCCTCTCTCATACCTCTGAAATTCTCGTTACCCCACTTTGTTAATGATCCATCAGATTTTAGCTTCTCCTCCTCAGTGGAAAAGTCACGGGGCTGGGCAGTTCCATTCTCTTGACCTCAGAGGTTCGATTCCGGTGGGACAAGCAGTCATCATAACGGGGACCTTCCTTGATTGCAGTGGGTGACCACGACTTCTTATGTGCCTTGTCATGCCCTTCGCTCTCCACAAAGCATTATGGAACCTCCTTCCTGGCCATTGGATTTCACTATTGATCTCACCCGCCCAGCCCACCATGCTGTCATCACATGCTTGGGCAGGTATGTCCCTACCTCACCGGGGTAAGAAGCCACCGGCTCCTCTCACCTGGTTTAGCTCGCATGTCGAAGCAGTGTTGTCGCTGCTGCATGCAAACAGCTACTTGGAGACACAGGTGAGAGCTGAGTGTCAAGTGTGGATCAAAGGTGAGTGAGGACACCATAAGCCCTTTCACCAGAGGTGCTACCCCTCCCTGGGCACCCTGTGCACCCCACAATTTTGTGCTTGTGCTGTACCACTCTGGGATGCACGATATTCCATATAAAGGGAAAGTATGCCCCTCAATAAGCACATGGCCTGAGACTGAAAGTATAAACAATTTATTGAGGCACAATTGTCTGCAAATCAAATTAACCATCAGGGTTCTAGAAAATAAAGAAAATAAAACAATGAACACATGCAAAATGCTGGAGGAACTCAGCAGGCCAGCTAGCATCTATGGAAAAAGTATAGTCGGTGTTTTGAGCCAAGACCTCTCTGGTTTGTGGTTGAAATAAAACAAAGATCTCTCAACTGAATGAATGACTGCTCTTTGTGGGAGGCTGCCATGAGTCAAATTAAATGCTGCATTTTGATATTAATAAAATGATTTTTCTCTCAGAACAAATCGTCAGTATCTGTAGAAAGTGAATATTGCGCGCCAACAACCAATTAGAACTGGCTCTGTTTCTCTCTCCACAGCCCTGCTCACTGGAGATTTCCATTATATTCTGTCTTTTGCCAGGCTTTCAGCATCCGCTGCTGCTGGCTTTTGATTTTTTTGACTGTGCCATAGAGAACATCAGCATAAAATTGGTAGCTCTCATCTAGATTCGAACTTGTTTAATGTCCACAAGTGTAAAGGAGAACGAAATAGTTGTTACTCTGACTCCGATGCAATACAAAAAAGCACAATAAGATGTGGCTATAAGAATCTACAACAACTCCTCCATAAATATATAAGTATATGGTTTCATTGCACATCTGTATTTTGCACTATTACTTTTTAATGCATATTTTGTATTTTTTTCATACCTCAATACTTACATTTTAAACTATGTATTTCTGACTGAGCAACCTTGCAACGATAATTTACTGCAGGATAAATAAAGTTTTATCTTATCTTAATAATAAGATCACAATAAATATAAATACATAAGCTAGCTTATACACTTAGATTTATTGCATATCCATAATGTGATGCTAGGCACAGGAGTGTCTGTACATAAGGTGACTGACAGGAAATGATGAAGTAGTGGTAGTTGAGGGTATGGACATGTGGGTTAAGTGAGGGGGGGCTGTCGATCAGCTATTACTGATTGGAGAAAGTAACTGTTTTTGACCCTGGTGGTCCTGGTGTGGATGTTACGTAGCCTCCTCCTGTTGGGAGTGGGACAAACTGTCCATGATCTGGATCCATGGAACCCTTCCTGATGTTACTAGCTGCTTTCTGGCACCTTTCAGTATACATTTCCTTGACGACGGGTGGCTTGGTGCAGGTGATGCATTAAACGTTTTGACTTTCTGTTATAGAGCCTTCCTGCCCACCACAGAGCGGTTTCCATATTGTTCAGTAATGCAGCTTTTTGGGATAATCTCCACTGCACATCTGTAGAATGACATGAGCATGGATGTGCACAGTCCTGCTCTCTTCATCTTCCTCAGAGAGTAAAGGGATTGGGGAGCTCTCTTCATTGTGTAGAATATGTTTTGGGACCATGAGAGATGGTGCAAGCTGTGCACTCCCAGGAGCTTGACACTGCTCACAGTTTCCATTGCCGTTCCACTGATGTAAAGAGGGGTGTGAATGATGTGAGTTCTCCTGAAATTGATACCATCTCCTTTCTCTTGTTGACCTTGAGGAAGAGGTTACTTGCTAGCACCAGGCCTTGAGCTCTTTCACCTCCTCTCCGTGGGCCATCTCATCATTGTTGGTGGTGAGCCCCACCACTGTAAACCTGGCAATGCAATTACTCATGTGACTAGCCGTGCAGTCACGTGTGAGCAAAGTGTAGAGCAGTGGGCTCTGCACACTGCCCGGGGGGGGGGGGGGGTCATCTATATTGAGGATGATGGGGAGGGAGATGCAGTTGTGCATTCTCACTATCAGCTATCTGTTGTTTGAAATTCCAACACCCAGTTGCACAGTGGTGTATTTAGACCAAGGAGCAGGAGTTTGTTCACCAAGGTCTGTGGGACAATAATGTTAAATGCTGAACTGAAATCCAGAAACCATTCTGACATAAGGGTCCTTGTTTTCTAGGTTCAGTGCATGGCAGATGCTACAGCATCTGTTGTAGAGTGATTTTGTAGGTAAGCATATTGGTGAATGTCCAAAGTGGCAGGAATATACTATTTCCAGCCATTAAAAGCACTTCATAATGATTGGTGTCAGTGTCACTGGGTGGTAGTCATTTAGTTTTGAAGGTGTAGAGTTCTTTGTTACAGGGATGATACAAGGTCATCAACCTTAAGACATTATACCAAATGATAGGCATCCACTGTTAATATAGGAACCACAGACCATAAGACCGACCTCCTCTCCGTGGGCCATCTCATCGTTGTTGGTGATGAGCCCCACCACTGTCATGTCATCAGCAAACTTGGCAATGTGATTACTCATGTGACTAGCCGTGCAGTCACGTGTGAGCAGAGTGTAGAGCAGTGGGCTCTGCACACTGCACGGGGGGGGTAGGGGCGGGGGCACCTATATTGAGGATGATGGAGAGGGAGAAGCGGCATTTCATAGGAGCAGAACTAAGCCTTTTAGCCCATGGAGTCTGCTCTGCCATAGCTGATTTATCATCCCTCTCAACTCCATTCTCCTGTCTTCCCTCCATAACCTTTGACATCCTTACTAATCAAGAACCTATCAACCTCATTTTCAATATACCCAGTAACTTGGCCCCCACATTAACCTCTGGCAATGAATTCCAATATATGGTTAAAGAAATTCCTCCTCAACTCTGATCTCAAGGGACATCTTACTATTTTGAGGTTGTGCCCTCTGGTCCTAGACTCTTCCACTATTGGAAACATCTTCTCCACGACCACTCGATCCAGGCCTTTCAGTACTCAATAGGTTTCAATGAAATTCCCCCCCTCTTTCTTCTAAATTCCAGCCAAGTACAGGCCCAGAGCCATCAAACACTTCTCATACATTAACCCCTTCATCCCGGGAGCATTCTTGTAAACTTCCTCTGGGCTCTCTCCAATGCCAGCACATCCGTTTTAAAAAGTTGCCACAATGCTGCTCCCCACACTCAAAATCTCATCTGACCAGAGGCTTATAAAGCCTCAGCATTATACCCCTGCTTTTATACTCTAGTCTTCTGGAAATGAATGCTAACACGACATTTGTCTCCATTGCATTGCCCAGGAAGCCTTGAGCTGAGAACTGCAACAACAGGAGGAAGAAGCAGACAAAACAATCAATGACCAAAGTAATTCTCTGAATAATTAGTCCTGGTCAATAAAGATTGGAAAGTCCATATCCCGTCACTGCGTAGTAAAAGTTGATAAGTTTAATAGCATTGTCATAGTAAATGCTCTTTTTGCATCCCTCCACTGCAAGATCCCCTCAGCCTTATAATATGCAGAAGGTTCAAATACGTTGGGTGGCACTGAGCCAGAGACAGTAGAGCTATTACCACTGTGCCAGATATGTGGGCTTGGGAGCTCTCTGTGCAGTTTGCACATCCTCCCTGTGATCATGTGGATTTCCTCCAGATGCTCTGGTTTCTCCCACATCCCAAAGACTTCGGGTGTACAGGTTAATTAACAAGTGTGAATTGCCCTTGGCATGTGGGTAAATGATAGAGTCCTTGATGACAATGTGGGGAGAAAATAAAAAATGAGACTAATGTAGGGTACGTGTAACTGGGTGATCAATGGTCAACATGGGCTCGGTGGGACGGAAAGCCTGACTCTATTCTGTGCCTCCCAACGACACTCTATGTACTTTACCCCTTTTCTCATGATCATACATTTATGGCGTCATCACTTATGGAACCCAGGACATGTCAGTGGAACATCTTGGATTCTGAGCTCAGGGCAGGATTGATTTCAAAATGT
Source organism: Hypanus sabinus (assembly GCF_030144855.1). Lineage (NCBI taxonomy): Eukaryota > Metazoa > Chordata > Chondrichthyes > Myliobatiformes > Dasyatidae > Hypanus > Hypanus sabinus. Next base: position 40,940,220 of record NC_082722.1, read on the forward strand.
TTTCACCAGTGGTAGAATCTCAGAAAGGGGGACACAGCTACAGGATAACAGGTTGATCGCTTAAAACCATAGAAATTTCTCCTTGCAGGGAGGTGAATCTCTGAAATTCTCTACCCCAGAAAGTGTGAAGGCTGGATCTTTTGATATATTTTGAGATGATGGAACTGTAGACTGTGATGACCTAGGAAAGGGGAGGAACTGAGGCAGGAGTCAGTTATCCATGATTGTATTGAATGATGGAGCAGGATGAAGAGGCCTGGTAGCTAACCCCTGCTCCTACATATATTTATTTTTACCTCTAGCAGACTCTGTCACTATTTCACTTTGACCAACTCAGAAGGTATTACATGTACAAAAGAGATGTCCAAAGATTGCTATACCGACACTGACCCTGCAGTCATACTTTACTGCCAGCCAGCTAACTGGTTAAGATTGTTGTTGCTCCTAGTGAGATGGTGTAATCGATAACAAAACCAATTAGATCAATGCTTGTGGTCTCTTTTCCCATCACCATCTGCAACCTCCTCCTCTCAAGAAGAGCAACTCTAGGCAATGCATCATGTAATTGTTGAATAGTTCTGCTATGTCTTTCATAGTGTGCTCAGGAGGTACCGAGACAACCAACAGCACGGTGTTGATAATATGGGAATAACAGAACTGTGTGATTTTGTATGTTCACTGGAAGGTCCATGTTTGTTGTTCATCCCTTATTCCTGTTAGTGATGGTGTGAATTTGCAGCATGCAGAACAGGACAAATCCAATCCAGATAACTACACAGCCTCTCAGTCTCCTCCCAGGCATTCATCAGTCACTTACCAATACCAGTTTGGGTTTCACCTGCACCATTTGACTCCACTCATCAGCAGTGGCCTAAAGAACGAAATTCCACAAATCAAAATGTTGAGCATAGTGTGACCAGTGGCCTAAGCCACATGTATTTCATTGCAAGACGTTTCCCAGGAATGGTGGATGAGCTCCAGGCATGGACCAACACTTGGAATTATGATATTGTAGTCATTAGTGAGACTTGGGTGCTGGAAGGGCAGGACTGACAGCTGAAAATTATGGGATTCTGTTGTTTTAGACGTGATAACAAATTTAGCAAATTTCACGGCACATGACAGAGATAATAAATCTGATTCTGATTCTGATAGTGTGTGTAGGCCTCCGTTAGTCTCGATAGACCATGGATTTGCGCCTTGGAAAGTTTCCAGGGCGCAAGCCTGGGCGAGGTTTTTTTTATATATGGAAGACCGGCAGTTGCCCAAGCTGCAAGTCTCTCCTCCCCACGCCACCGATGATCACCGATTCTGATAGAGTGGGAGGGATTATGGGAGGAGGGGTGGCATTACTAGTCAGGAAAAGTGACACAGCATTGCTTAGTCCAAATAGACTGGAGAATTTATCTAGTGAGGCATTATGGGTGAAACGGAGGAATAAGAAAGGCACTACCACGTTAATAGGGCTATATTACAGACCACCCAACAGTGCGAGGGACTTAGAGGAACAAATTTGTAGAGAGATCACAGACTTTTGCAAGAAACATAAAGTTGTAGTTGTAGGTGATTTCAACTTTCCACATATTGACTGGGATCCCCAAACTGTAAAAGGATTAGATGGGATAAAGCTTCACAAATGTGTCAGGAAAGTTTCCTGAATCAGTATACAGTACTTCCAGCAAGAGAGTGTGCGATACTTGACCTGCTATGAGGGAGTGAGACAGGGCAGGCGTCAGAAGTTTGTGTAGGGTAACACTTTGCATCTAGTGATCATGATGCCATTAATTTCAAAGTAAATATGCAAAAAGCAGGTCTGGTCTGCAGGTTGAGATTCTAAATTGGAGAAGGGCTCATTTTGATGGTATCAGAAGGGATCTAGCAAATGTGGATTGTGTCAGGCTTTATTTCTGACAAAGGTGTACCTGGTAAGTGTGTGGGCTTCCAAAGTGAAATTTCAAGAGTACAAAGCTTGTATGTGCCTGTCAGAATAAAGGTAAAGATAAGAAGTGCAAGGAACCCTGATTTTCAAGAGATGTTGAGGCCATGGTTAAGAGAAAAGATAAGGTTCATAGCAGCTATAAGCAGGTAGGAACAAATCAGCTGCTTATGGAGTATAAGAAATGCAAGAGAACACTTAAGAAAGCAATCAGGAGGGTGAAAGGAATGCGTGAGGTTGCCCTAGCAGACTAAGTAAAGGAGGATCCTAAGGGATTCTACAGATATTTTAACAGCAAAAGGATTATAAGGGACAAACTTAGTCTTCCAGAAGTGGAGCCAAAAGAAATGGAGGAGATCTTAAATAAAATTTTTGCGTCTGTAGTTAATCAAGAGACGGACACAGAGTCTATAGAAGTGGGGTAAAGCGGCATCAATTTCATGGACCCTGTAAGGTTACAGAGAAGGAGCTGTTTGCTGTCCTGAGGCAAATCAGGGTGGACAAATCCCCAGGGCCAGTCAATGTGTCCCCTCGGACCTTGCAGGAGGCAAGTGCTGAAACTGCTGGGGCCCTAGCAGAGATGTTTAAATCATCCTTAGCAACAGGAGAGGTACCAAAAGATTAGAGGGTAGCCAATGATGTTCTGCTGTTTTAAAAAGGCTCTAAATATAAACCAGAAAATTATCGGCTAGTGCGTCTGACATCAGTAGTGGGAAAGTTATTGGATGGCTTACTAAAGGGCTGGATATATAAGTATATGGATAGAGATGGACTGATTAAGGATAGTCAGCATGGCTTCTTGTTGGTAGCTCATGTCTAAGCAATCTAATAGAGTTTTTTGAGGAAACCTGGTAAGTGGATGAAGGCAAGGCAGTGGTTGTTGCCTACATGGGCTTTAGCAAGGCATTTGACAAGATGCCGCATGGGAGGTTGCTCAAGAAGATTCAGTCACTTAGCATTCAAGATTAGGTAGTAATTCGGATTAGACATTGGCATTGTGGGAGAAGCCAGAGAGTGGCAGTAGATGATTACCTTTCTAATTGGAGGCCTGTGACTAGTGCTGTGCTGCAGGGATCGATGCTGAGTCCGTGGTTGTTTGTCTTCTATATCAACAATCTGGATGATAATGTAGTTATCTAGATCAGCAGATTTGCAGATGGCACAAAGATTGGCGGTGTAGTGGAGAGTGAGGAAGGCTATCGTGATTTCCAGAAGGATCTGGATCAGCTGGAAAAATGGGCTGAGAAATGGTAGATGGACTTTAATGCAGACAAGCATGAGGTGTTGCACGTCGGTGGACTAACCAGGATTGGCCTTACTCAATGGAAGGTGGGGCTCTGAGGAGTGCAGTAGTAGAAAGGGATCTGGGAATACAGGTGCATAATCCATTGAAAGTGGCGTTACAGCTAGCTAGAGTCATAAAGGAAGATTTTGGCACATTGATCTTCATAAATAAAAGTCTTGAGTACAGAAGATGGGATGTTTTGGTGAAGTTGCCCAAGTATGCAGGCAGGATTGAATAGGTTCAGATTTTATTCTTTAGAATATAGAAGATTGAGAGATTTGATAGAGGTATACAAAAATTATGAGGGAGATAGTCTAAATATTTATAAATGTCAAAATATTTATAGACATTGCTAAATGCAAGCAGGCTTTTTTCTTTGAGGTTGGTTGAGACTAGAAATAGAGGTCACAGGTTAAGGATGAAAGGTGAAAAGTTTAAAGGAAACATGAGGGGAAACATCTCAACTCAGAGGGTTGTGAGAATGTGGAACAAGCTGCCAGCACAAGTGCTGCATGTGAGCTCCATTTCAACACTTATGAGAAGTTTGGATAGGGACATGGATGATAGGTTAAGTTGGGCAATGGTCCCAGTGCAGGACAATGGGCATAGGCAGTTTGAATGGTTTCAGCATGGACTCCATGGGCTGAAGTGCCTGTTTCTGTGCTATACTTTTCTATGAATCTATGACTTTATGAAGAGTCCCTGTAATCAAGTCAAAGGACATCAGAGGGAAAACATTCCCATGATTCAAGTCGTACCTTGTAGAGAGGAAGCTGTGTGGTTATAAGAAGTCATTTATTTCAGCCCCAAAACTTTACTGTCAAAATTTCACAAAGCAGTGTCCAATCTTGTTTAGTGGCTTTATTAATGACCTTGGTTCATTATAAAGTCAGAGGTGGGGATTTTCACTGATGATTTCACTCTTGTTCAATTCTGCTTGCAACTCTCCAGCAACCTAACCTAGCCATGGAAATAATTTGGAAAATGTGCAGCTTGAGTGGTTGATGGTTGGATTGAGTTGTTCTCCGAACTTGTAAACTTCTCGTCACCATACAAGGAGACTTGTTGCTCTATAGTTATTGGCACCTATTGCAAAATGCCTCATAGTTACTCATTCAACCTGCTTCAAAAGCACCTTGAGGCTTTTGTGAGGTAGCAGGTTCATTGGAATACTAGTCTATGTAATTTACTTCCAAATCACAGCCATCCTGTCAGAAACAGATTTGCCTGTGCTTCATAGTCACTGGGTGAAAATCCTGGAACTCTCTGCCTAGCAGAGAGTTTGCAGCAGGTCACAAATGCCCTTCACTCTCACCTTCTCAGGGCAATTAGGTTTGGATAATAACTGTTAACCTGAAAAATGAATTTAAGTAGAAAGCATAAAAGGTGTGGCATAAATTCTTGTAATGTGATGTCAACAGATGTTGTTCTGGTTCTTGTATGTGGTTTTATCACATACTAGAGCAGAGAGGTCTGACAGAGTAGGTAACTCTTTCCTTGACTTGGTTAGCTTTTTCACCTATTTACTTGATTGACTTCACATGTTCTTCTCTAAATGCTACTCTTTATTCTTCCTATTTTGTTGAACACTAGTCTTTGGCCTTTGTTATCTATGAACATAAGATTCAACCCAAATCTATTTATCTCAGTACTTTCAAACAGAGACTGACACTAATTGTGGAATGAAAGGATTTAATAGAAACATAAATTGGGAGAACGCCACAGCAGATTATCTGGATTTCATTGCTGCCACAGAATTAAGTATGATGATAACAGTTGGGGCAGCATGGTAGTTTAGTGGCTAGTGCAATGCTCTGTGGTTCAATCAGCAGTTGGGGTTCAATTCCCAACACTGTTTCTGTAAGGATTTTATAGGTTCTCCCTGCGACCTCCAGGTGTTCTGGTTTCCTTCTACAAGCCAAAAACATGTGGTCAGGATTAGTATGTTGTGAGCATGCTTTGTTGGCACCGGAAGCATGGCAACTCTTGTGGGCTGCCCCCAGCACGTTCTCACACTGTGTTGGCCGTTGACACAAACAACACATTTCATTGCATTTTGACATACATGTGACACACAATGACAATCTTATTTTTAGATGTAATCTTACAAATGGAAAACATTTCAGTGAATAATATCTGAATGTTCAATAGAACAGAAGGTCGCAACCTTTTTTATGCCGTGAACCACGACCAATAACCAGGGGATCTGTGGACCCCAGGTTCGAAATCCAGCAACAGAATTTGGAGATGAGGTGACAATGTCCAAAAAGAGCCAACATGATTGGTGTACCGGCAGCCACTTTATTTCCATGTGGTACAAAATGGCACAGAATCGGAGTTGTAGTCAGATTTAATTTGTTTGCCCATGAAATAGCAACTGTATGTAACACAAGGGAAGGGTAGTAACTTCAGGAAAGTATAGTAGAGAAGGAGCCAACCATTCAGGGTGAAAAAGTTCAAACCTGTAAGATAATAAAATACTGACATTGCCCAAACTAACAAGGAACTTGTTAGTATGGAACTCAAATCATGAAATGAACATATTGATAAGTTGTATTTTCAACTGGATTTCTGCATATAGGTTACTGTTCCTTAGAAAGCAGAAAACATGATTTTGTGGACCAGCAGAAGTGCTGCAAAATCACATGTGTCGTTCACCTGCAGTTTAAATATATGTGTCAAGAAAGCATAGTCACGGCCATCTGATATTTTTATAAAGAATAGGTAGCCCAGAAGACGATGGTAGAATAGTGGGAAAGAGAAGGGGCTCACCTCTTTGTGGACTGTGGGTTTGTGAAGGGGTTGTGAATAAAGATGCAAGGGTCAGTGTCGCAGTTCATCCCAAGCAGCTGTGTGACAGAAGACTCGCTGATCTATGGGCTGTTCCCAGGGAAACACACTGGCATGAACATCAAGTGCTGCCTGCACATCATTAACTCACTGAAGGAAGTGTCTCATCACATCAGGATGTCCATCCAGGGAGGAGTCATCCCAAACTGCAGGAGTACAAGCTTAGTGCAGCCATGGGGCTCAGTGGGGAAGAGCCACAGTGTAGGGTCCTTCTACTGGAGAGGAAGGGGCCGGGTTGGGAGAGGAAGCCCCTCAGTTATTGTAGTACTACATCACCCCAGAGGGCCATGTGAGAGGCAGCAGAGCTACTGATGTGAGGAATGTAGCAGAACAGTACAGAAAGCATGGATTATGAACGGGAAGAACAAAAAGGCATTGAACAGTTCATTCTTGGAAATAATTTTTATTATGAATTAAGTTTATTTTGTTTAAAAATAAGATGGTAGAATGTAATAAGAATTGGATTCTTAGGCTTTGAGCAAACAGAATATTGAGCTACAGTAAGTATAACGTGTTGAAATCCTGATCCACCATGCATGATTGCAAGAAGCAACCTTTAATTGCAAGTCCGAGGACTAACGCATGCTATGTATGCTTGATAAAACTCTGTATGCTTGATCTCACTTTGGAAATCATTATCGATTTTGAAGAATGAATGACAAGTCATGCTCTTGCTGAAATTTAAAAAAAGATTACAAAGTTACATCTTGCTCTCTTCCATTGTGGAACCAATTTTCCAGTCCTTGATGAAGAAATGGTGATCTGCGTTAGCCTCAAAGAAGTTGATTCCAGGCGGTTTCTAGAGGGAATCTGTGGCATTCACTAACAATGACATCAGCAGGCTGAAGGAAAGCCAACAAAGCTGAGGAACTTGGACAGATAGCAAAACAGGAAGTAGAAAGCTCGATTTTATTAAACTTCTTAAACATTAAAATAATAATACTTGAATTAAGGTAGAAGCTGAAATATCAAATAAATTCAGAAATATATTATTTTGTAATTTTATTGTTATTAAATATTAAAATAATAACTCTGAGAAAATTAGAATGACAGATCTGAAATGAGTTTTCCATGGCCAGGGAGATTTCTCAGTACCAATAATAAATTAATACATTACCAGTGCTGTGTGACTTAGGAATTGCACAGTGCACAAACACAGCCTTGAATATAGGTTCAGAGTCAAGAATAAACCAAAGGCATTCAGAAGGAATTCATGATTGGTGGTGATTGGCCATTAGGAGGTTTGGCCTTGAGGTATTCAGTACCAGAAAACATGTCTAGTATAAAGAAAAATTTAATATTGAGTATTGGTTGGAGATCACTGCCCGGATGAGCATTACTGAAACCTGCGGATACACAGACAACTGTAGATGTTGAATCTGCAGTAAAGAAAAGAACGAGCTGCTGGAGGAATTCAGTGGGTTGAGCAGAATTTGTGGGAGGAAAGAGATGGTCAACATTTTGCTTGAGACCCTGCTTCAGAATTGAGAGTGCTGTTTATAGAAGTTAGAGGGATGGGATCTTGCGGTTCAAATCCATAGCTCCCTGAAAGTGGCCGCACAAATCATTGTGGTGGTGAAAAAAAGCACACAGCGTGCTTGCCTTTATTAGTTGAGCAACTGAGTTCAAGAGTAAGAAGTTGTGTTGCAGCTTTATGAAACTCTAGTTAGGTCACCTCTATGATATTGCATTCAATTCTCGTAAGGATGTGGAAGCTATGATGATGAGGCAGAAGTGGTTTACTTGGCTGGATTAGAGGGCATCTTCTATATGAAAAAGTTGGACAGACCAGGAATGTTTTATCAGAAATTTCATAGGCTGAGGGGAGCCCTGATAGAAGTTCATAAAATTATGAGAAGCATAGATAGAGTATCTGTTCCCCAGGATCAAAATATCTGAATCTTATGGATTTAAAGTGAGAGAGGGACTGTTCAAAAGAGATTGGTGGGTGCGTGGAAATGATGCCAGGAATGGTGGTGGAGGCAAGTGCAATATTGGCATTTAAGAGTATCTTAGATAGGCAGGTAAATGTGCAGAGATTGGCGAGATATGGACCATGTGCAGGCAGAAGGGATTAAATATCATTTGTTTAAATAATTTGGCACAACATTGTGGACTGAAGAGCCTGGCCCTGTACTGTAATGTTAGATGTTCTATGTTCTAGAAGCTGGCTGGTGAAAGGTGGAACCAGATTTGGGGGAGTGGGAAGGAAGATGAGCATGTGGGAGTATGGGAAGGATAGAATCAGGCTGAGAGATTATAAATGGAACCAAATAGGGGAGGGATATTTTGGATAACCCACCACTCTGTTTTTTTTACCAGTTCCCACCAGTCCACCCAGGGTCTCTCTCCTTTTGTCCATCTTTCCCATACTGTACATCGCACCAACCTGCCCCCTTCCACCAATTATCACCTAAACGTTGTCCTTCCCCACATGGTTCCAGCTACCCAGCATCCTATGTTTCCTCCTATCCAGTATGCACAATGTTTTGCAAGCAAACATGCAGGTTGGATTTCTTAAATGGACGGATCAACTTCTGAAAGGGAAACCTGTATCAGGAATAATAAGGTCTGAGGCTCTCTGTAAAATATCCATGAAGGTTTTCTTTCTAAATTGTTAGTTTAGACTAAAGTTATACATGTTAATGCTATAAGGGTACAATCATCGTAAAAAGTCTGCTTGCAACAAATAAAAGTGGGTCTATTTTTGACCAAATTGAACCTTTTATGTAAAATTTCAACGTCACTTTAATTTTGAAAATTCTTTTCCAGTACTAATTACATGTAAACAGCATTCACAAGAAAGTTGAGATCATATTCATTTGTGTGATAAAAGATTCACTGGGGATTCTATTCCTTGTTTATGTAATAGCTAATCCAACAATGGTTACAATTTTATATCAAAGCTTTTGATTTCTTCAAGGACATGAATTCTTGATGAAAAATGTTTTTCATTCTGTTGAAAGCAGTGCCATAATACAACATATTTCTCATTGATCTGTATTTGTAATTTTCTGAATCTGCCTGTTTCAGAGAGGTGCACACTACTTGTGCACTGCAAATTTGATTCTGTATGCCAAAATGGAGAAGACAAACAACTAATATATTCCACAAACATATCATTAAACCTGCTTAGTCATTAATGAGATTGTGGGTAATATGTGACCTGACTCACTGTAAGTACATACCCTAGCTCTAACACATTTGGTCAAGAAAACATCTATCACTTTTAAATTTAAAATTATCATCTGATGTAGGATCAATTGCTCTTTATGGAAGAGAAATCCAAGCATCATTTGTCTTTCTCAGTAGAAATCTTACCCGACCTTTCTGCCAAAGAGGTCAGAGGCTACATTCAGACTCTGGTCACGTATCCTAGTCTGCTCAACCAACCAAAGTATTTTCCCTCCTTTTATCAGATTAATTCTTAATATTTTGAGTATATTAGTGAAGTCATCTGGACTCCAATTGCAAGGAAATATTAGAGAAATAGTTGCTGTTTTTTTTGGGACAGGCAATACTGATGAAACCTCCTTATTCTTTTAATGAATAAAACCAAATTCTAATACTATTAGTGGTAGTAACTAATGAATGCTGTTTTAAAGTGACCGGTTAAATGACCGGAAGCAAGATGTGGAAACTGCCTTTTTTAAATACAGAATTATACTGATCTGGAAAACATTGCCTGAATGATGGAAGGTGAAGCATTAGTAACATTTGCCGGTAAATTAAATAAAGGGACATTATTTTAACAATGCTTTTGGTAAGCAGAAGGTGAACTGGATGGGTTTACCTGAAGTAGAGAGCAGGCATTCTGGATCAAATGGAGTGCTGTAACACTCTACTGTCAAATACAAGTAACTCCTTTCTATTGATTTCTTTAAAAATCATCTATCTGTTACTGTTTCCTAGCTGAGTGCAACAGGTCCCAATTTATCCATTTTTTTCTCATAACTAAAGCCTATTAACATGGCATAGAACCTTACAGCATGGAAACAGGCCTTTCAGACCAACCTTTTGATGGCCAACTGACACACTTACTTAAATGCTTAAATGGGCATCTGGTTTTGTGTGTGTGTTTGGCCCATATCCCTCTAAAATTTTCCTAGTTTCCCATCATGTCCCAGTGAATACCTTAATTCTCCTGGCCATGGGTTGGCATCCTTCATGAAGACATGATGCAACACATACAGAATGCTGGAGGATCTCAGCAAGTCAGGTAACATCCACAGAAGTAAGACCCTTCCTTCATCGGGACTGAAAATCAGCTTTTCATTTCCCTCCATCGATGCTGCCTGACTTGCTGAGTTTCTCCAGCATTTTCTGTGCGTTGCTCAAGGTTTCCAGCACCTGCAGAACCTCTTGTGTTTATGACATTGTGGTGCAGTGCCTTTTCTACTTACAGACACTAGTTTTATGGCCTCATTATACTTAGCTTCACTACTCTTCATTCTAAATTTAAAACTTTATATTACGCTTTCTAGATTATTTTTATGGATTTATCAATTCTGCTTGTAAAAGTTGTACATGTTGGGTGCATTGATTGAACTTCCCAATAGAATGAAGAGTTGGTTTTGGGGTATCCAGAGCTACACTATGAGAACATCAGCAAATAGCAGACAATCAATATGGTCATGTTCTCATGTTCTCAGTTGAGTCCATACCTTGCATTAAGTTTATATGATACACTAACATGGTCACTTCATAAATTAAACAGGAATTCAAAGAACAGAGCAGATAATCAAGACAAGTATTTAGATCCCACTGAATAGCTGGGGAATTAAAATGAAGTTAATTACTTGAAAAATCTGAAGTAGGTGTTAACTGATAACTTCTATATTAGCAAATAGTTAAAAATCCCACTAATTAACTAATTAATAAAAACTCACATTGTCTGGCCCATGTGTTACTCTAGAATTGTAACAATGTGGTTGACTTTTAACTGTCCTTGAAAATGACAAGAAGTGTGGAGATCTTCACCAAAATGTGAGGTCTCAGTCTTACAAAAAAACATACATGTCATAATAGTT